>NC_045428.1:28770640-29970640 GCF_902635505.1 Sarcophilus harrisii
ACTAGTGAGTTCTGTTAATTATCTATTTATCCTGTATATAGTTTGTATCTGTTGGCATCTCCTTACTAGGACAGCAAGGGCCTGTGTCACTGTAGAAACTTGATAAAAGTTTACTAATTTGATCCTTTGGCCTTGGTTCTTCCTCCATAAAAAGAGGGTTAGACTAAGTGGCTTCTACGGTCTCTTCCAGTTCCAAACCTACTCCAAAGAGTGAGCCCAGAAGATAGAGCGCTGGACTTGAGTTCAAATCTGACCTCAGACAGATCTTACTAGCTGCATAACTGAGCAAATCACTTTACCTGCCTGTTTCATCAACTATAAAATGGGGAAACTAAGAACACATTTCCCTCTCCCTTGATCGTTGTGAACATCAAGTAAGAACTGAGCACAAGCTATACATTATGCTTACTCCCTCCTTCACCTGTAAGGGGACTCTCACTTCCCAGGGTGGTGGTGAGCACCAAATGAGGTCATCATAAATGGGCTGGCAAAGACTCTGGCTGCCAAGCAGGAGTAACACATGCTTATTCCCTCCCTCATCTATACAACGAGAGTAGTGTTGACCTCTCAAGAATTGTCAAGAGCAAAAAAAAGGGGCATTTTAAAAGATGAATTTGACAGCCTGGTACACAGTAGGTGCTATATAAATGCTTAGCATGGAGATAACAGTATAGTCCCCTCCCCCCGCTATTGTGAACACCAAAGTAAGGCTGTAACTAAATACTTGACACAGCCTGGTATACAGCAGGCGCAGCCTAAGTACCATTTTATAAAAACACAAGCACGAATACGTGTGTAAGTGACACCATCACGTAGCGCGGGGAACCCTGAAAGGCAGACCCGGCCCCCCACGAGGGCCTTCACTGGGAGGGTCAGTCAGCCGGGGATAACGGAAACGGCTGTCCGTGGGCCCCCGACCCCGGCACCTCCGCCCCACCAACGCCCCGGGCCTCCGCAGAGGGGAGACTGTGTCCGCTGCGTGTGACGCGGCCCCTTCGGGACCAGCCCGGGGTGGGGGTGGGGGATGGGGCAGAAAGGTGTCGCGCCCGGGCCGTCCGGGTCCTCGTGGGCGGTGGAGGAGGGGACCGGAAGGGCCCCGTTAGACGCTGACACTCGACGCCCCCCCACGGGCGCACACAGACACACGCACACACACACACGCGAACGCCCCGAAGCTTCCTCGGACCCCCCAAGTTCCCAGGCTGTCTGTCATCCGGGCCGGCGCCGCTGCCTCCCCGGCTTACCGGCGCCATCTTGGTCACACTACGCGGAAAAAGGAGGGCCGTGCCTGCGCGCTCTCTATTTATAGCACGCCGTACGTCAAGGCACGCACTGAGTGACGCAAAGACGCTGCCGCCGGGAGGCATAAGTTGGTAACCACGGAGACGAGGGGCGTGGCCTGGAGTGGGCGGAGTCGGAGGTACCCTCAGCTGTAAAACCCGCGGTGCTGCTGATTCTCACGTGTAGCAAATCCTAGGATTTGGAACTAGAGATGGGGGCTGTGATCCCCATTTTACAGATGAGGCAATCGAGGCTGGAAGAGGGTAGGTGATTTTGTCCGAGTAGTCACATGCTCAAATCTAGTGTGCATCTTGCGTGCCATAATTTAGGGTCAGAAGTGGTATAGAGAGACAGAACGGGAGTGAGTATAGGAAAATTTAGGCTTATTGAAGGCAGCACTTTGTAAGTGGGTAATCACAGTCACGCAAAATATCTCTTCTCTTTCACATTCTATCAGCAACTCCTTCGAGTGGCGAAGACACTGACTCGGTTTCCCTAATTGTCCTCAGTCCTGACTCAGTTTCCCTAATTGTCCTGCCTCGGTTTCCCTGAATTGTTCTGCCTCAGCTTCTAATTGTTCTGCTCAGTGTCCCCCCCCTCCCCCCAATCGTGATGATCCAGATACGGAGAAAGACCTATCTTAGACATCATCAGAATGTTGGGTGCCTCTCCCCATTCTGTCATCCCAATTTATCAGATATTCCCCATGCCTTCCCCCATCCTGTCAGAACCCGATTGTTAGTCCCGTGTTCCCGCTTTTAGCACTCTGACTCCGACCCTGCCTGGGTCTACCCTCTGTCTGAGCTTCGTGTATATGTCATTGAGAACTCACATTATTTGCTAGATTCTTGAAGACAATAGTCTCATTCAGCCCTGGGACCAAACCATGGATCCATTTGGTTCCTGTAAATCTCTCCCTTTCAAAAAATTTATTAAATACTCTCTAATATCTCTATCTTGCCTCAGTTTCTCCCGCATTACAAGTTTTGTCCGCTGGTTAAATAAGGAGGCAACATAGCACAATGGCTAGAATTCTAGAAAACCAGAGTCAGAGAGCTTGGGGTCACCAACACCCAAATTCCATCATCCCCATCCGCCTCTAATGATCTCTGAATTCTAGAGTCTTCCCTCTGTTAATTATTTCCTCAATCATTTCCAGGTGTTGCCTGTACCATTAGAATGTAAGATCCTGGAGAGCAAGAAGTGCTCTTCCTCTCTCTGGCTCCAGCATGTAGGATGGCTCTGGAGGAGAAAATGAGGCTGGTGATTTAATTAAATTCAATTCACTGGCACTTCTTGGAATCACCTTCCTGATGTCATGATCCTTTTCTAGAAAGGACAAGCTACAACCTCTGTGAATAGAGCTGTCTTCCTAGGTACCTGAATTGGACATTTTTCTTTCTTCTTTGTTTCATCTTTCTTTCCTTCTCACACTCCCTCCCTCCTTCCTTCCTCACACTCCCTCTCCCCTCTCTCCTTCCCTTCCTTCCATCCTTCCTTCCTTCCTTCCTTTCTCCCATCCTTACTTTCTTCCCTCCTTCCTTCCTTCCTTCCTTCTTTCCCTCTTTCCTTCCTTCCTTCCTTTTGTCTTTCCTTTGTTCCTTCCTTCCCTGCTTCCCTTCCTTCCTTCCTTCCTTCCTTCCCTTTCCTTCCTTCTTTCTCTTTCCCCTCCCTCTTATTCTCCATATTCTACAGTATCATACCCTTTGCACAGCCACCTCACTTAAATCCAATTCATTTGCACTTCATGGCATCATCTCTGCTGTCAGGGTCCTCCTCCAGAATAAAGAACAGTGCCTGGAACATAGGAGATGCATAATAAATAAACTTTGACTGTCTGGTTGGATTGTTTTGATCTTGGGCAAGTCATTTAATTTGGGGGAGGCAGTGAAGGCTGAACTGAGTGGCCTCCAAACTCCCTTATCATTCTATAGCTTTTATGTGCAGTGGATAAGTATTGGACCTGGAGTCAGGGTGACTGAATTGAAATCTTGTCCTGGACATTTACTAGCTGTATCACTAGGCACTTAACCTATTACCTGATGTTAAACCTTACCTGGATGAAAAACTTAATCTTTCTTTGATTTTCATCTGTTTCACAGTGAACTGGAACTAAGATAAGTCACCTGATTTCCATCCAGAAGGCCAAGAAATTACTGACTTGAGACATACAGAACCTAGTGTGCTATAGAAAATCTTGAAATTCTGCCTAACTTTCTAACTTAGGCTAATTTCAACTAAGGTGAATTTAAGGACAAGACTCTAAAGAGGAGCAGAGATTTTTGTACCTCCTAAAACTATTGACTTTTTTTTTTTTTTTAAACTTGAGGCTTTTCTGTGGAGAAGTGATAACTGGGTTATTTTCTTATGCTGTCACTAGGGATGATAGAGACTAGAGATAGAGACTAACAAAATGGGATTGCTTTTTGGATCTTGAAGTCAGAGAATCTGGGCTCAGTTACTTGTTACTTTTGTGTGATTTTGAACAAATTCTTTAACATTCAGTTTCCTCAACTGTAAAGTTTGGATATGAAATTAAATAACCTCCAAGTTTCCTTCAAGCACCAGATTTTGAGTTCCTTGCTGTTGGTGGCCTCCCTATGTCACAGATGAAGTTGTTTAAACATGGGAGACCTAAAAGCAGTTTAAGAAGGATTTCCAAATAAAGATGTCCACCCTGTATTTGTTTACTTTAAAAGGCAGGAACTTCCAAAGTTGCTCGAATCAAGCCCAACTTGTCTGAACATTCTCTTTCAAAACTAAAATGTATTATTTATAGAAGAGAGGGTGTGCTTACAGCACCACAGATTCATTTGGAGTGGGAAAGTCAATGTTTATTAGCTAAATTTTATAATATGGCTTGTCATTTTCATCAGAAAGTTGGAAGTTAATAATAACCACATTAATGTATCTATTTGTTAGTGAATTTGATCTTTATCAATATCCCTTTGATGTGAATGAAGACTGGAAGACCTGAAGTTTCAGAAATCATCTTTGATACATTCTAGCTATGTACCATTGAACAAATAACTTGTGTATACTTAAAGCTCTTCATGATAAAATGAGGATAATATTATTATGATCCACAGGATTGGTTGGTTTTCTAATACTATAGTTTGTGAACCCCCGCTGGTGTGCTCCTTCTGATCATCTCATGATAGGTATTAAGTCAACCAGAATTAAAAAGCTTTTAGAAAGGGTTATTTACTAAGAGAATCTGGTAAGAACAATTGGTACAAACATTCCCCCAAAAGTCTGTGACAGTCTCTCATCAATAGACCATACAGAGTCCAGGGGTAAGTGGGGTGAAAACATAGCCAAGAGTTGTCTGGTTACCAGAAATCCTTAGTTCCCCTCTTCATAGCGGAACTAATAAAGTACTCCTTAGGCATTGTGTAGCATTTTTACTAAACTCCTGATAGAGTTGTGAAACTGACTTTTCTCAGTGTGCCTGGGGTTGTCACCATCTGGGTTGTGTTAGATGATGCTAGAAATCTGATAAAAATTACAAATCCTTTGATATTTTCAATTTCATAAGGTCATCTTGCAACCAAATGGAGGAAGAAGAGTCTCATTTCCTTCCCCTTCAAAAATCATTCTTCTTCAGGGATTTTTCTGAGATATCCCTCTCTGCTATCAGAAGCTCAAATCCCTGATTATAATATAGCTTTCTGCTTTAATACAAGCCCTTTATAGCATTATCATATTCAAAATTATAATAGCTATGATTTTAAAAGTGCCTCCTATGTTCCAGGTACTGTGCTAAGTGCTTTATAAAATATATCTCATTTAATTCTCACAAAAACCCTCTTCAACCAATCCAAATGTATTTTGTATCCGACATCACTTCATTGTGTCCAATAGCTTTCAAGCACCTATTCTAAATTCATTTATTGATTCAATATAGGTGCTTTAATCTATTAAGGTATCAGAGTATGTGTTGCTTTAAACTAGGGTAATTGGGCTTTTGGTGAGCTCAATTTTTACACAGACATTGGTGTTAATACATCTTAATAGAGATATATAAGAAAATAATTTGGAACAAAAGGTCCAATTCAGCATGATTTTTGAGAGTGTCTTGTTCCTTCCCATACTATTCCAACTTTAGTCATTATCTATTGACTTCTTTCTGGTTCATCAGTTCCTCCCTCTAGTTTACAATGACTCTAAGAAAAATCTACTTGAGAAACTGCATCCTTGTTCTTCCTTTTGCTCTTTTCTTCTCCATTAGATAGCTGATTGTGGGGAACACAAGTTAATCTCTGGGAAGCCCATTGATGGGGCCACATATAAAGCTATTTGATTTAAGATCTTGTAGAACACATCTGAAGAGGTTTTCCTCTAAAAATTCCAGCTAAATTTTAGCTTGAATCATACCCCAAAGATTTGTTTAGGGAAGGGTGAAGAGGAGGAATGATCTCTCAATAGAAAATCTCTTTTAGTATAGAAATTTCATCTCCTTTGGGGTTTTGAGCATTAAATTTAAATACCCACATTCTGACCTCTATAGCGTGAAAGCTAACAGATCAAATGGGAAGGGCATACTTGATGCCCTCAGATTGACAAGGGATCTCAAATCCTATGATTAGATCTAGAAAGCACCTTAGAGATAAATCCAATTCTACAAACAGGATTATATTTGAAGTCAGAGGACATGGATTGAAATCCTAACTTTGCAATCAGTATGACTTTGGGAAAATCAATTAACTTTCTGAATCGAACTTCCCCCATCTGCAAAATAATGAGATTGAAAGGGATGATCAAAAATTTAATTTCAGCTCTAAATGTTTGAGCCTCTTATCTCTCCCCACCCCCATTTTGCAGATGAAGAAAGTGAACTCCACACAAGAAAAATGACTTAGTTCAAGGTCACATAGCTAGAAGTTTCCAGGGTTGCGTTTTTTTCTAAGATCCTCTGACTTAAAATCCAGGCTCTTTGGGGACAATAGTTCCATTACAGAGCAGTGCTTACAAGCTTGTAAAATGCCTCAAGGACTTTGCTGTCAGCAGATATTAATTAGAGCACCTTCCTCAGGCACTAATTTCATTAGTTTGAAGCAGTTTCTCTAATCGGTGTGAGCTTCAGGAGGCATTGCATGGAGACTTCCCAAGCCCACACCTGGACATTTGCCTTTTATTTGTCCCTTCATTTACCCACTGAACTCAGAATGTGCTAAATTTGAGACAATTACTAAACCTTTTTTTTGGATTGGTTGTATTCAGTAGGCCATTGTATTCTATCACTTAATAAGAAGACAAGATCTTAATTCTGACCATAACTCTTAATTGTATAAAAATATTTTTTCCTTGTTTCTATCATTTTTTTTTTTTTTATTTCAGATTGCCCTATTTACTTTTTGGTGCTCCAAGTCTCTTGCCTGGGATGCACACTTCCTTAACTCTACTCCCTAGAATTCCTAGTTCAGTTTAAGGCTCCGTTCATGCATCTTCTTTTTTGGGAAACCTTTTTTGATCCCCATAGTTGTTTCACATAGTGGAGAAATTCCTCAACTTGAAGTCAGGAAAGTTTGGATTCAAAACTTCACCCATGTAGGTATGATCTGGGGTAAATCACGGCCTTATTTTCCTCATTTATAAAATGGGAATAATAATAGCACTATTTCAGAGAGTTGTACAGCTCAGGTAACAAGTGTCATGCACTGTGCAAACTCTAAAGCTCTATATTGCTTACTTATTAAAGCTTATCTATTTACTTGTTGTATTCCAGAATGTAAGCTACTTAAGGACAGCAGTTTAGTACAACGTCTTGCAGATATTAAGTGGTTAATAAATTCTGATGCGTGATTGGATTGCATTTAATCTATTTCTTCCCTATTTTTCTTTTGCTTTTCAAATTAAAAATGACTGTTTGCCTAATAATTTTTCTCATTCACAAAACATTCAGTTAATCAATGATTTAACAAATACTTACTGCATTCAACTCTGATCCTCATGAAGCCATGTGTCATGATGTCAGATATATCATAGAGAGGGAAAATGGCAAAAGGGCTACTGTGAGGGAATTTCAAGTTTTGGGGGACAAAAGGTAGTTCTGAGTACTGTGTGCACCCCGATTTAAACAAAGAGGAAAAAAAGGTAGCATCCTTTTGGACAAATGACTAGAGAGACAAGAAAGCACTTCTCTTTTACTCTACCAATCCAAATACATTTACTGAAAACTAGCACTCTATTAGCAGCTGTGAAGAATACAACAGAAGAATAAGATGTGGTCTCCTTTTGCAAGAACTTTATGGTCTGTTTTAGGGAGATGAAAATAATATAGGAAACAAAATAAAATAGAATGCTAACTTATACAGAAATTATAAATACAAAACAGTTCTGAGATGGAGGGAGGAGTATAGGTTGAATATCAGGAAAATTCACTAGACAAAGCATAACTTGAACAGGTCATTGAAGTGAAATTAGGAAGAATTGTAAAAACAGTCTGAGGAAGAAAAATATCAAATTTCCAGGATCAAATTTTTTTTTTAAAAAGTGAATTCAAACTAGTGAAGAAGATATGAAAGGACTTATTGAGAACTATTTTGCCCAACTGCTTGCCATGAAAAATAATGATTTAAATGAATGTTTACAAAAAAAGAATTTATCCCAACTAAGAAAAAAAGAAATTTAATATATCATAAGTGACTCCTAAAGGGGAAAAAAACCCAGCACATTTTATCAAACATTTAAATAATTAATTTTAATATGATAAACTTAAAAAAAAAAAAAAGAAAAAGAAGGGAACCTACCAAAGTCCTCTTATGATACAAATAAAACCAGGGAGAGTCAAAACAGAGAAAGAAAACTGTAAACCAATATCCCTAATGAATATTGATGCAAATATTTTATTTATTTTTCTTTCTTTTTTTTTAATTTAATAGCCTTTTATTTACAAGTTATATGTATGGGTAACTTTAGATGCAAATATTTTAAATAAAATATTATCAAAGTAACTTTAGAAACATATCACAATATGATATCACATTAATAACAAAAATAACAAAAACCATGGTTATATCAATAGAATCAGAAAAAGATTTTGGCAAGATACAACATTCTTCTTAAAAACACTCTAGAGGCGCAGCTAGTTGCTGTAGTCGATAGAACACCAGCCTTGAAGTCAGGAGGACCTGAGTTCAAATATGACCTCAGACACTTAACACTTCCTAGCTGTGTAACCCTGGGCAAGTCACTTAACCCCAATTGCCTCAGGGGGAAAAAAAAAGCCAAGCAAAAAATAAATCACTCTAGAGAATGGGAATAAATGAATTTTCTTTAATATAAGTAGTATCTATTTAAAACCAAAAGCTAGAATTATTTGTAATTAGTATAAGCTTAAAGCCTTTCCATTAAGATTTAGGGTAAAACAAAAATGTTCACTCTAATCCTATTTATAATGATGAGACATGAAAAATAAATTTAGGAAATACACATAAGAGACAAAATGACCACTTTTTCAAATGATGTGATAGGATTGACTAAGAGAATCCCAGAGAATTACCTAAAAAAATTGAACAATTTCAACAGTTACGGGATACAAAATGAATCCTTTTGAATTATTAACATCTCTGAATATTACCTACAATATCCTGCAGAAAGGGAGAAAAGCCACTTAAAATTACTACAGAAAGTACAAGATAATTGGGAAGCTGCATACCAAGAAATATCCAGAAACTAAATGAAAAACTACAAAATATTATTTACATAAATTAAAAAAACAAAATAACTAATTAGCAAAAAATAACCAATTGGCAAAATATTAATTACTCATGGGTAGACTGAGCCAATATAATAAAACTAAATTCATCGACTTATTCATGCTATGTCACTCAAACTTAGAATTACTTTGTAGAACTAGAATAAAAACAATTTATTTAGAGAAAGAAATGGTGAAGAATCTCAAAGGCAATTAAGGGGTGAAAGTGGGAAGGAAGAATTTCTAGCAGTATCAGATTGCCTTCTACATTACAAAAACCATAATCATCAAAACAATTTGTTATTGGGTAAGAAATAGAGAGGTTGATCAGATAACAGATAAGGTACATAATTTACAGAATCAAATGAGCACAGTAGTCTAGTGTGTGATAAAACCAAGAGTACAACCTAACTTTTGAACAAAAGTTATTGGAGAAGGTGTAGTGCAATCTGGCAGAAATTAGGTATAGATAAACTATATCCTACATTATCATCATTTACTAAGAAAAGCTTCATGACTTAACAGACATAAAAAGTGACATTATACACACATTAGAGAAGCAAAAAAGAAATTGGATCTATTGAGAGAAAAAAATTATAATGAAATGAGGTAGAGTTACAAAGGTAAAATGAACAGTTTGCCTAAAATTAAATTTTTTACAAAGAAAACCAATAAAACTAAAATGAGAAGAGAAACAAATAGAGAAAAACATCTTTACAGAAATTAATTTCTAAGATATATAGGGAATCTATTCAAATTTCTAAGAATAAGGGCTATCTGCAGACCCTGTGTCAGGCATAGGCTCATGAGGGGAAAAGGCACTAGATTGGGAATATAAATGTTTGTAGTACCAATTAATGGATTATTCTAGCTGGAAGAGAGTTCCATTTGGGAAGTTGGAAAGGAAGGTAGAGACCAGACTGAACTTTTGTAGGTAAAGGGGTTATTGAAGGGTTTGGAACAATGAAAATGAAGTGATACCTTAGGGAGATTAGTTCTTGAAGCCAACACACACACACACACACACACACACACAAAAGAGCTATTAATTAAAAATTGTACATATCGGTCCTTTTCCTTTTCCTTTGATCTCTTTGGGATGTGGACCCAGTATAGCTGTCAAAGGGTATGCATAAAGGATATGATAGTCCTTTGGGCTTAGCTCTGAATTGTTTTCCAGAGTGGTTGAATCAGTTTGTTCCTCCATCAGCAGTTTATTTTCTCATATGTCTCCCAGGATTTGGCTTTTCTGATAGGTATGAGATGATACCTCAGAGTTGCTTTAATTTGCATTTCTCTAATCAATAGTGATTTTTAAATCACTATTTTTTTTAAAGCATTTAAAAAAGATAGCTTTGATTTCTTCTTCTGAAAACTGCCTGTTCATATCCTTTGACTATTTATCAGTTGGGAAATGACTCTTTTTTATAAAGCTGACTCTGTTTCCTATATATTTGAGAAATGAGGCTTTTAGCAGAGAAACTTACTGTAAAAATTTTTTGATTATACTTCATTGTCTAGGATACCTCTTAGCAAAATGTAGGTCTATTTTTTGCTTTTGCTTTGTCTGAGATGATTGCTACTTCTGCATTTTTATTTCTGCTGAAGCATAATAGATACTGCTCTAATCCTTTATTTTAACTCTATATGTGTCCTTTGTTTCAAGTGTGTAGCTTATTGTTGGATTCTGGTTTCTAATCCATCTGCCTCCGTTTGATGGTGAACTCATTCCATTCACATTCATGGTTATGATTACTATGTACTTCTCTCCATTCTATTTTCCTCTGTTTATTCTTTTCTTTCCTCCTTTCCCCCCTTTTTCTTAGCTCCCTCTCTCTTCTCTCATCTGTTTGGCTTCTAACTGCCTCCCTTTTATAGTTCCCCCATCCCAACTCTCTATTTCTTATTCCCATTCCTCTTATATTTTCCTATTGGATAAGTAGAGTTCTATAGTCAGCTGAGTGTTTATAAAAATTCTTTTCTCTTTAAACTAATTTTGATGAAAGTAATATTGTGGTACTACCTATCACCCCTCCTGCATTTCCCCTTCACCATAAAAGCTCTTCTTTGTGTGCCTCTTTCATGTGAGAAAAATTTCCTCATTTTATCTCCCCTTCTCATCTCCTACCAAATGCACCCCTCTTTTCTTACCCCTTCATTTTTTGGAGATAACCCCAACATAATCAATTCACACCCAAATCTATCCCCCTTTGCTTTTGCAGCCTCCTTCCAGCTGCCTTAATAGTGACAAAGCTCTTAGAAGTAACATGCTATCATTTTCCCATATAGGAATATTAACTGGCTTTATTGAGCCTCTTCTGCTTACTCTTTCATGTTTATCATTTATGCTCCTCTTGAGTCTTGTATTTGTCAAAATTTCCTATTCGGCATTGGTCTTTTCATCAGGAATGTTTGAAAATCCTCTAATTAAATATTCATTTTCCTCCCTGAAAAAGCATGCTGGTTTGCTGGATAGGTAGGTTCTGCTTGGGCCAGAAACTTGGAGGGTTTTCCCTTCCCAGATTTTAAAATTTATTTTTAGGGGTTTTTGTTGTTGTTGTTATTGTTGTTTTTGTTTTTGTTTTTGTTTTTGTTTTTTTGACTAGATGAAAGAAGAGATTTTTTTTTTACTACAGTTGCTACCTAGTCCTAATCACTGAATGAGTGCAACTTCAGGCAATCTGAGACCTATTGAAGACCTTAGCATAAAAAGGCCAAAGTCTCTCAATCAAGCCAGGGCCATCTCCAGTCATCCTGATCTGCATCTTGCCATTGGACAGGAATAGTTCTGGAGAGGAAACTGAAACAGATTTCCTCCCTCACTTACATCAAATACATTTGCATATCATAGCATTGCCTCCTTGATGTCTTAGTCAACAATGAGGGACAAAACATTTTTTATTGTAATCCTATCTCCTTTGCCTTCCAGAGTATATAAGAAGCCCTCCATTCCTGTAATATGGAAGCTGCTAAATCTTGTATAATCCTGACTTTTTAAAAATCATGGCTTTTAGGTAGTCCAATAATTAAATTTCACTCCTTGATCTGTTTTCCAGGTTAGTTGTTTTTCTAATTAAGTACTTAACATTTTCTTCTAGTTTTTCATTCTTTTGACTTTGTTTTATTATGTCCGAAATTATTTTCTTCAGTGATTTGACTTGTTCTGCATGTGAAGGACCATGAGTTTTTGGGCCTCTTTTACCATTAGGACAATTCTGGATTTTTTTTTGGTTTTTTTTTTTTTTTTTTTTTTTTTTTGGTTTTTTTATGATGTTATTTTCTTCATTATTATTTCTGGATCTCTTTTACCAAATGTTAATTATCTTATAATTTTCTTATATCACTCTCATTCCTTTCTGCAAATTTTCCTCTACCACATTTATTTTTTCCTATAACTCATTCAGGAATTCTTGTTGGGCTTGGATCCAATTAGTACTTTTGAGACTTTGCTTGTATTTGTTTTCACATTATTATCTAAGTTCATTCAAGTCCTAATCTTCCTGTCATGGTAGAAGATCTTTATGGTCAAGTTCTTTTTTTGTTGTTTGCTCATTTTCCTAGTCTATTCTTGACTTTGAATTTTATATTAAAATTGGGCTCTGCTCATCTGGGGGTGGGGAGGCACTGTCCCAAGCTCCCCTAGACCTTGGAACTGTGAAGATCCTCTGCTCTTCTGTAGCCATAAGTATTAGGATTTCTTTCTGCCTTGGAACTGCTACCAGGGCCCCTTGTCCTTTGTGACCCACCACAAGTGCACTTCATCTTAGAACTATGGCCTAGAACTCTTACAGGCAATAGAATTGTCAAGCAGTGCCAACTTCATCCAATGGCATAAAGGGTCCAAGGTAATTTCTTTCTGATCAGTTATTTGATCCCCGATCTCCTTTGGGCTAAGATGTTGCTGCTGCTGCTACTCCTGGCCCAAGTAGGGCTGCCTTCAGCGTCCACACTTGCTGCTGTATGTGCTCCAGGCTAGTGGCCAGGCTGGTGTCACAGACCCTCTTGCTGACCTCCTGAATTTTCTTAAGCTGGAATAATGTCTGATTTTGACCCTTTGTTGGCTCTTCTGCTTCAAGATTTGATTTGAGGTATTATTTTAAAGTTTGGTGGAAAAGTTGAAAGAGTTCAGTTGGATTGCTGCCTCTAATCTCTAATAAAGATACTTTCAACTTCTGAGGGATATCCCTAGAATCCTGAGGAGGTAGATGTCAGACTTATATACTTCAGTATGAGATGACAGGGGCTGAGGTATAAACATAGCATTTCATAGTTGGAAAAGATCAATAAAACTTGAAGAAACAGAATATTTTAGTGTCATAAAATAAAGGAACCCAACAAAACTCTTCACTAATTTATAGTATAGTGATAGTTTGTATATTATGAAAATCTTAAGAAATCGTAGTACTAATAACCTGGGAGTTTATGCTATGATTTAAAATGTAGATAAATTTAACTCCTAGGGAAGGAATTAAATCTCATGGAAGCTTGGGAGTGTTAAACTTGTCCCAAAGGGCAGAGGCAATCTGATATAAAGTGAGTACTACATAAGAATAGCTTTAATACACCCCAAATTAGAGGCATGAAGAAAGGCTAAGAAAGATCAGTTCTCCTTTTCAGTTCTCCTGCTGGTAATTTAGGATAATAAACTACAAACTGACTTTGCTAGGGAACTTAACCAATGTAAGTCTTATCTCCCCAGCCAGAACATGGGAAATGTAATAAAATTTCCATTCGTTAAACTTTCTGAGTGTTCTTTCTTCACATGACCTCACTATCCTTTCTGGCTTGGCTAAAACATTTTTTCCCTGGGGAATCTCCCTCCAACTTTTAAAATAAAACATTTTTTTAGTATCAGAATTCTGCATATAATAACTTATTCAGTCTCAAATGCTTCACTTATTCATAATCTTCATTTCATGAAAAAAATTTCCTCAAAAAGATTTTAAAGACTTGTGGAAAATGTTTCTATGGCTTATCATCCCTGACCTTGGGAGGTTGGTGAGTACTCTGAAGAACAGCCCTGTGATGCTTCCTAAGAGAAGGGAGAAACAATTACTGATTTATTGTGAGATCTCTTAAGTTTGTGATGTTATGTATGGCATTAAGTGGAGGATATGGGGCTTTAGCCAAGTGGCACAGGGGATAGAGTGCCAGACCTGTAGCCAAGAAGACTCACCTTCCTGAGTTCAAATCTAGCTGTGTAACACTGGGCAAATCACTTAACATTGCTTGCTTCAGTTCCTCATCTGTCAAATGAAATAGAGAAGGAAATGTCAAATCACTCTAGTATCTTTACCAAGAAAACCCCAAATAGGGTCACAAAGAGCTGGACATGCCTTAAAAAAATGACTGAACAATAACAATGGGGCTTCAGATTTGAAGAAGAAATGAAAACTCAATAAATGAAGAAGAAAGAAGTAAAACAGATTTAGAAAGTCCGACAGGATCTTGTTGTAGCTGCAGGCTGGTACCCCAACACTGATTTCCATGCCAACAGCTCCAGAGACTGCTACAAGCTTAATTCTCCAACGAGATCATTAACTCAAGTTAAGCTGAGGTTTTATCTTGCTCTGGAATCAAAGGTGGGGTGCAGTTCACAGAGTCCTAAATTTATGTTAGGAAAATCCAAGTTCAAACCAGCCTCCAATATTTACCTATGAGGTCATGGGTAGATTATTTAACTTCTTTCTCACCCTCAGTTTCCTCATCTATAAAACACTTATTATCAGAGGTGGCTAGGATGGATAAAGCACCGTCTGGAGTCAAGAAAATCTGAGATCAAGTCCAGCCTCATCTTACTAGATGTAGAATCTTCTGCAAATCACTTTGATCTGTTTGCCTCAGTCTTCTCATCTGTAAAATGGGGATAATAAAAGCACTTAGCGCCCATGGAATCAAATAAGACACCATTTACAAAAAATGCTTAACACATTGCCTGGTTTCTGTATCAAATGAGGTAAATTACTTTGAAAACCCTATATATGTATGTGCATGAATGTTTGTGGCAGCCCTTTTTGTAGTGGCTAGAAACTGGAAACTGAATGGATGTCCATCAGTTGGAGAATGGCTGAATAAATTGTGGTATATGAAAATTATGGAATATTACTGTTCTGTAAGAAATGACCAACAGGATGATTTCAGAAAGGCCTGGAGAGACTTACACGAACTGATGCTGAGTGAAATGAGCAGGACCAGGAGATCATTATATACTTCAACAACAATACTAGATGATGACCAGTTCTGATGGATCAGGCCATCCTCAGCAACGAGATCAACCAAATCATTTCTAATGGAGCAGTAATGAACTGAACTAGCTATACCCAGAAAAAGAACTCTGGGAGATGACTAAAAACCATTACATTGAATTCCCAATCCCTATATTTATGCACACCTGCATTTTTGACTTCCTTCACAAGCTAATTGTACAATAATTCAGAGTCTGATTCTTTTTGTACAGCAAAATAATGTTTTGGTCATGTATACTTATTGTGTATCTAAGTTATATTTTAATATATTTAACATCTACTGGTCATCCTGCCATTTAGGGGAGGGGGTGGGGGGGGGGGTAAGAGGTGAAAAATTGGAACAAGAGGTTTGGCAATTGTTAATGCTGTAAAGTTACCCATGTATATATCCTGTAAATAAAAGGCTATTAAATTAAAAAAAGAAAAAAGAAAAAAGAAAACCCTATATAAATGCTGCTGACTTTTCCCCAATTCCTATTTTAGTGTGGGGTAAATATTTGCTAATTATCCATGATGGCATTTCATATAATGGGCTTTATGTCAGGGAGTTTACCTGGTTGAGAGTAAGCTACTATCCCAGTCTGGATTAGATCTATTTCTGGCATGGAAGACCAGGGAAGATGGGTTTTATTCTGAATCCTCAAATACGGAGTTACATGCCAGACTGCAGATATCTGATGATACAAGTATAACCCATGATCTCTACTGGAGATTAAGAGAGCAGAAGAGGGCTGCTTAGCCACAAAGCTCCTTCTCCTCTCTGCCTAGAAATGGAAATCAGTTTTCCATGGGGAAGGGGAAGGTGGCAATCCAGGTATTAATGACCTAAACGTATCCTCTTTGCTGAGAGTCCCCACAACTAAAGTTTAAATTCTCATTAGAATTCTATGTTATTTATATTTTATCTTCATTTTAAACATCAAAGAATTTAGACTGTCTACAATTTCTTTCCTCTTCCTCTCTTAACTATGTAGTCTGCCTTCTGACTTCATTTTTCAACTGTCAGGTCTTTCCCAAGTAACCAGTGGTCAATGGCCTTTTTTCAATCTCTCTCCTCCTTGACTTCTCTGCTGACTTTGACCTGTTGATTGCCTTCTTTTCCTAGATGTTCTCTGATCTGTCTGACCTCTTCTCAGTCAGCTGCTGGGTCTTCATTCAGGTTCTACTTGGTCAGCTGTGAGTATCCTATGGATTTGTCCTGGGCTCTTTTCTCTCTCATACTCTTCTGCTTGGAGGTCTCTTTAAAATTATCTTTATGCAGAGGGGTCTCAGACTTGTTTGTCTAGTCAGAATCTTTCTTGTGGCCCTTAGTCGCACATCTCCAAATGCCTATTGGAAATCTCGAACATCTAGAGTGTCGCTTAGTCTTAAAATCAACATGTTCAAAATTGGAATTCATGAACTCTCCCCTTACTTTCCCTATTATTGTCAAGGGTTATCACCATCTTCCCAGTCATCCATGCAGGCGATCTAAATATCATACTCACTCCTTCTGCATCTCCCCCATATTCACCGGTTGCCAAGAGCTCAATTTTACCTGATATCATCTCTTATGCTTTTTCTTCTGATACTGCCACCAAACCCTAAGAAATACCCTCAACATTTCATACTGAGACTGTTGCAATAGGTTTCTGGTTTTAAGAGCCTCAAGTTTCTTTCACTCAACAGTCAAACTGATCTTTCTCAAGCATAGGTTTGACTATGTCACACCCCTCTACTCACTCAATAAATTCCACTGGCTCCCAACTAAATGAGCATAAAATTCCCTATTTAGTTTTTAAAGCTCTTCACAAACTAGCCCCCACTGCATTTTGGTTTTTAAGGAATTTTCTTTCAATTATTTGTTTCCTTTTCCAAACCTTTTTGTGAAGTTCCCATTTCCTTTCCCTATTTTTCTTCTAAGTCTCTTTTAAGATAATTTTGGAATTCTTCCAAGAGAGCCTTGTGAGATGGGAACCAACTCATATCACTTTTGGGAGCTTCATCTGGAGATGATTTGCCTTTGGGATCCTCAGGGTTTGAGGTCTGATCTCTTTCTCCATAAAAACTACCTATGGTCAGAGGGTTTGTTTGTTTGTTTGTTTTAGATTGAGGTCTGCTGTTAAAGGAGAAATTGTCCCAAGCTTCCTCTACAGGTGACAGTGCTTTAGGGACCTTGTGGCCAGGGCTGCTGACTTCAGGTGCTAGGGAGGTATGGCCACATCCCTTGTTTTTTCTGGGATTCAGAGACTCACTATTTGCCTTTTGTATTTGTGTTGGATATCACATAGCTAATCTGCTGATTCATTGGCTTGTGACCAGGACCAGATATCCAAAGCATCTGTATTTTGCTAAGGGTCTCCCAGTAGATTCACCAATGTATCACGCTGACTCCCTGTGCTGTTCCTGCGCTCAGCCGTCTCCTCCTTCCCCTCTCTTCCCCCCACTGAAACAGACTGAACCAGAAGTTCTTCCAAAATATCTTCTGCTGGAAATTTGTTACATTCCAAGTATTTGTGGGTTCTTTCACTAAAAAACCAGTTTAGAGAACTCATCTGGTACTGATCTGAGGGACACCAGGAGCTCAGATGTAGATTGTCTACTTTCCGCCATCTTGGCTACCTTTCAAGTCTTCTTGCACCTTATTCCTCTCCATGGAGGTGACAGTGATGCTAGCTACCTGTTGATCCTCAGACAAGACACTACATGTACTGACTGATTATTTTTCCTGGTTGTCCCTCATGCTGGGAACTCTCCCTTCTCATCATTGACTCCTGGCTTTTCTGACCCTCTCCAAACCTTAGCTCAAGCTTTTCCCAATGTCTTTGTTCCACTAAATTAGCTCCACTTTGCTCTGCTTTTATCTTGTCTGTACGTACTTGGTTGCATGCTAATTCCTTCATTAGACAATGTGTTCCATGACAGCAGGACTTATTTTGATTTTATCTTTCTTTGAATCCCCAGCACTTAGTACAGTGCCTGGCATATAGTAGGTGCTTAACAAATGCTTGACTACACATATTACACACTTTAAAACAACTCTAATCAGTATTGCTATACTGCTTCACATATATACTTCACATGAATAATTTTCTTGATTCCACATTTTTCTCCTTATCTTAGATTCCCAGACATCGTACAGGTTCTTCATAAAAGGATGAAATTTTATGTTACTAATCTATATTCCTGAGTCTGATATCCAAAAGGATTTTTTTTTCTTTTTAGAGAGTTATTTGAATTACTTAAATAATACAGTTAAGTGGGGCACAGTTGATAGAGTGCCAGACTCAGAGTCAGGAAGATATCTTTCTGAGTTCAAATATGGCCTCAGAGACTTAGTAGCTGTGTGACCTCAAGCAAGTCACTTGTTTGCCTTAGTTTTTTCATCTGTAAAATGAGCAGGAGAAGGAAATGTATCACTGCCAAGAGAACTCCAAATGGATCACATTTATGTGTGATCAGACCCAAATGAAAAATGACTGAATTACAAATTAGTCCTATATGAAAGTTTATAAACAGGTTTGCCTGGTGCTACTCCTAAAATACATGTTCCTCATATTCTGGATACTTCTTTGGCATCTTTTAATTCCAGTTTTTCGTGCTATTATTTTTCTGTGGAAATCCCCCTTTTTTTTTTTGCCAATTTGGAGCTTGGACCATGATGTTCTTTTAAACAGATGACATAAATGTCTTTCATTCTTTTGGAAAATAAGGTGAATTTCTAGATTTATTATTCATCTCTCTGGGAAAAATGACCTCTACACCTCCTTGCTGCAGCCCACCCTTGATCTTCCATTTTGAGCTGACACCATTTCATTGTTAGAAAGCTTTTCCTTTTAGCAAGTTGTCTTTTTGTAACTCTTCATGCCCCTAGTTCTGTCCTCTGGGGCCAAACAGAACAAGCCAGATACCTCTTTCACTCGAGGTCTTGAAAATACTTGAATCTGGTTAGCATTCTCTCCTTCAGGTTCAATTGATTCCCTTAAAGCATCAAACTGTATTGTGTCTTTATCTTTGCTGCCTTCTCCCATACTCTTCTCTCTGCCTTTTCCTAAAACGTGTCCTGAGAACACAGGACTCCAATTGTGATCTTACCTGGTCAGTTTCTGATGAATTTAGTTAATCTTGCCCTCAAGAAACATTTTCATTTACTATGCTTGAGATCTTCATCAACTAGGATCTGAAGTGATAAAACATTTTTCTGCAGGTCTGCTTTTCTAGGTGTTTCTGTAACAATGACACATGCTTAATTTGAATTTAATTTCTACCATAAATTTCACCACTCCTGCACAATATTTCCATTAGCATTGTGAGTTGTTGCCCTTTTTATGG
Organism: Sarcophilus harrisii; assembly: GCF_902635505.1. NCBI lineage: Eukaryota > Metazoa > Chordata > Mammalia > Dasyuromorphia > Dasyuridae > Sarcophilus > Sarcophilus harrisii. Next base: position 28,790,177 of record NC_045428.1, read on the forward strand.
TCTCACTTCCCATAACTCCCAAGGTGGGACCTTCAAGTCATAGAGCTGAAGTGCTGCTCTAGTTAACCATGTGGGTTAATAACAGGCCATCACGGCATTAATTATTCTGCAAGGAAATGCAATATCTGAATTGCCTACCAAATAATAGGGTCTTCCTAAGAGGCCTCAATACTACTACTAACCACCAAAGGGTTCTTGGGCTGCAAGCACCTACCATTCCCATTCTATATTGCCTCCTTTCTACCCACTAAACTGATTTTTTTGTGTGTTTGTATTTTGGAATATTACTCAAAATGTTTAATACCTTTGCCTTGTACATAGCTTGTGAATCCCTAATCCATCTCGTCCTCACTGTCTCTCAGTTCTTGTTCCTCTGCTTTCATAGATTCAAAACTCAGAATGCTGAGACCACGGAGTTTATTGTACATAATATAAAGCTGAGAGGAAACAGAGCAATTTGTGCTCGTCTCTAGTATGATGTCTTGCACCCATTGGGGTCTCAAGAAATATTTGTCAATTTCACATATTCTTTTGCTTCTTGATGCTTTTAGAATGATATGCATTCAGGGCTCAAGAGGAAACAGAATACATCTTTCAAATAATATCTATGGAGTCAAGAATAAAAGTTTTCATTATTAAGGATTCTCCTAGCCTTTTGCTGGCATACATGCAAGAAAGCCTGCACGTACCTACCCAATGCCACCACATTTAGCTTTTAACATGTTGACACAGAATGGGGGACTCATAAAGACGTTTCAGAAGCCATACAAAAGCATCAGAAGTGAAACAAAGAACAAATGAGTTGCTAGTCTGACATTCTATTCTAAGGATAAAGATCTGCCACAGTTTGTAAACTTATACTAGGCCCCGTAGGTTTGGGCAGAAAAAGGACCATGGCTAGGTTGCAATTGTACTTCAATTTCTCTTGAGGCGTAGTTCAAGATAAAGCAACATTTACTTCAGAGTACCCCCCCCCCCCCCCCCACCATCTTGTGCTTAAGTAGCTATACCCTTTTTTCTGGTCAGTTAGAAGCAGTCATGTGTGAGTATCCATGTAGGGAAATATGATAGTTTAAGAGCTAGCAATAAGGATTTATGCAAAAGATAAAAGGACACTATCTGTTTTTCTTACTAAATGGGCCAAAGTATCTTTGGGCCAACTACCACATACTACATGCCAAAGGACTGAGCTATAAAGAATTTATAACTATACCTCAGTATAGGCAAAGAGAGCTAATAGACTGTATACTACATTTCCAAATTATCAAGTTAAATTCTGTTATTGTCTATGCTTTTATTCCTATTATATTTTTGCCTAGTTTAAAAATTAAGTATTTTAACTCATAAACAGTCCTTTCTTTTCTCCCTCATTTGCTAATTTTATTATTAAATTATATTATATATTATTTATATATTATATATTTGTATAAATTTAAAAATAATTATATATTAAATTATAAAAACATTGCTTTTATATTAACCCACACTGGTGAACACACCTTAATGTTTTCTAAAGCTGTTTCTTAAACTGGTTTGCAACCTCATATGGGGTCTTGTAATTGAATGTAGGGGCTGCAAAATTATGACGACTTATCACTAGACATTTAATGTGTATACCTATTTTATATACCTATATATAGGGTCACATAAAAGTTTCTTGGGTGAAAAGGAGTCTTGAGTTGAAGTAGACTTGCCCTTATTGAGTAAAATTGATTGTTTTCTTAGAAGATGCTCAGTGGAAAACTTAATATCCAAGAAAGAAATTTAGGTAACCTATTATGCTTAACTCTTTCAGATCACTGATGAGCCTCAGTACCCTAGAATATGCAATTTACAAAACAACACTAGCAAAAACTTAAATATGGTGCGAAGTGCATTATCTCCCCACCACCTCTGTTCTTGGACCTAGATATCCATGACAGTGGAAAACCATTATATTAATGAGCTACCTGGAAAAGCCCTCTTCATAGACCACTTGATTTTCCACTTGTTCCTGGCCTCAATTCCCAATGCCAATATGCAATCAGAATTGCCCGGTTGACTTTAAGTCACGGTCAGTGCATCATTAAGCTGTTCTTCACAGTATTTTCCAAACCTGTTCAGCTCTTTTCTACTTCTAATATCCCAGATATCATTCAGGCTTGTTTAGCTTCTTTCACCTGAAAGAATTTAACCCTAGACTCGGCAGTTTCTCTACTGATAGGCAGCACACTACTCAATTGATGTGTAATAACACTGTCAATTTTTGCTTTTAATCACTGCTCCTTTGAGTACATTTACCCCTACTTTTGGGGGTCTTATAGTTCCCAGTTGTGCTCAAAAACAGAGCCAGAATCCAGCCTTTTACTAGACTACTCCAGAGAGCTCACTTTAGCTTAAGACAATCACATTAAGAATTTTAAATTTAAAAATCTTAAATTTTAAGATTTTTTTTGTTAATTTCCTCATGAATTACTTTATCTTCAGTATAAAACACAAATGAAAATGAGAACATGTTACTTTCCTGTAATTATGTGGTAAGAATTAACAATTAGTGAATGGAAAAATCCACATATTGATAAATTGTAAAAAAAAAAAATTAAATGGGGTTTTATATGTGTGTGTGTGTGTGTGTGTGTGTGTGCGCGCAAAATGAAAGGAAATAATTCACTGTGGAATTCTATACTTAAATTTAAATAATTATTGTTTTGCAAACATCATTTTATCTAACAAGCAGGTGACAACAGATTAGCTTGGAGAACCCCAGAATGAAATACACTCCCCTTCCCAAAAATCATATTTATATCACAAACAAAATGTAACTAAAATTTGAATGCTCATTTCAGGTCATTCTAGGCACATAAAAACTCTCCAGAATTAGATTTAGAACACTTCTGGGGACAGGGGATATTGGGTAATTATGATGCTATTGTTCATATTAGAACTAAATCCTTTTGAATTTTCTCAGAAGCGATTTTAAAGATTCCACTCTTCTTGCCTTTCTTTTGCAAGGGTTTTATCCAGAAATACACTGCACAACTAGACTGAGATTTTATCCACTATTGTGAAACACAGTAACTTATAACTATTTTAAACTTTCCTTATATCACTCTTGACAGAAAACTTTTGTCAAAGCTTGGAGATTGGCAAAGAGTATAAAGACAAATGTTTTTGCTTAGAGGGCATATGATTTATTTAAGTAATTGATCAACATGCTGTTTGGCTAAGTTGCTAGAAAACACATAGGATGGGAGACACAATTCAAGCATGTCTGAAGCTTACAAGTACAGTATCACATCCCTTTTCAGTATATGTATCCTTCATCAAGCATTAAAAAACTTAATATAGCCACCGTTATCAATGCAGGAAAAATTGTTTAGAGAAAACATCTCTATTTTTTCAGTGTTAAAGATTTTCCAGTGTTAGTTAGCTACAAATCTGGCCTGACAAGGCTGCACAAAACAAAGGGGGAAATGTGTAAACAGGTCAAATGTATATGCGATAATCTGCTGAGGGATGAGCATTGTCAGGGACATCAGGAAAAGTCTCATGCGGAAGGTGGCACCTTGGATGAGTTCAAGTTCTAAAAGGAGGAAGTACATTTCAGGAGATCCATTTATAAGTGCTAGGACACCTTTAAGTATGGCTATAAAGTAAAAACAGCATCTTTAAATCACTGTAACATTTGTTCTGAGTTTGAGTTTTACTATTTGACAACAATGTAAGCATTATTTCACTTCTATTTCTATAACCAGTTCTTAGTTAGAACAGTTTTAAATTTGGGAGGCACATGCTAATTAAGAAGGAAAAAAGTATACACCAAGAAAACAAACCTTCAGTTTTACTTTATTTTTACTTGTCATAACTTAAAAAAGTAAAAATGGAACAAGAGTATAGATATAAAATTATAGTTAATGAGTTCACCACCTATATTTCAAAGGATTTCAACTTTTTGTGAGTTTAACAAAAACATTAACATTTGCAATTATTGGTGAAACATAAAATTCACAATTATGATCTTCATCCTGATGACCTTTTATGATATTGAAAGCATCTTAAAATATACCTAAAACACTGATGTATCCAGTTCAAAGCCAAGATTCATTTTTTCTAAGACAAACAACTGTTTTGTTACTAGCAAAATGTCACTTTATTGTCATTTTAACTAGAATCTCTCTGAATTCTCTATATGATGAAACAGAATAATTTTCAAAAACTAAGCTATTTTATTACTACAGATTTATACCAAGCATTCTGTCTTAACCTGAGTGCATCATATTGATGGTGGATATTCATCACAACCCCAAAGAACTATTCCTAGCAGCCCCAAACATGGTAGTTAACAGAAGAATTCATGAATTGACTTAATAGCTTTTTTAGGCAAGGCAGTCACCACACAGGATCTTCCCAGCAACTCCTATAAAACCTGTGTGAGATCTAAACTTCCCAATAGGAAAGTCAAGCTTTGGGAACTTTTGTGTGAATGAAAAAAATTTTCATTTTTAGGACACGTGACATACTTCTTTCACTAAGGGGGAAAATGCATACAAATGCCCAGCTATCTACACTTTGGGAAATGTGCTCATTAGAAAAGCACAACATGAGGCACTTAAATTTGCCTTGATAGGGTTATTAGAAGTTATCTCTTAAAAGAATGGAAGGATAAAGCTATTCTTTTACTTTTCCTTGGAAGAACAAGCTAAATCTAGAGGCCACTTGAATCATCTCTCAATCCAACAGCTCTCATCTCACTCACCGGAGTTTTGGAATCTACACTACAGATAGATTTCCCTCATAATTAAGTGCTCCAGATACTTTACTAAGTAAACTTCCTTGGAGAAGGGTCAAAGGCAGAATTCCCTTATATAGAACTCCATTTGAGGGTAAACACTATTAGAGGTGAAGTTCTAGTACAGTGACTGCTACCATCCCAAATGTGATTCCTTTCTATTTTGGAATGAAATTGGTAGCCTGTTAAACTACACCATGAGCAAACAAAAGGGATTCTGATTTAGGGAAATTCTGCAATGTACTTACGATTATTAGAAAATAACTCAACATCAGCTAATTTCAATTTAGCCAAAAGAGCCCTGAGAACAATGCACTCCAAATAAGCTCAAACTAGAAATATTCCAGTTGAGAAACCATCAAGACCAAAAACACAGACAAGGACTGGAAAGGCTATAAAGGAAAATTTACCAACATTTGAGGCACTAACAAGACTACAGTACTTTAGAGAGTTGGAAAGACTTCAGAAAGGACAAAAATGTACAAGGCTCTGTATGTGAATGTATATTCACACACATATACTATATGCCATAAAAATGGCCACTTTCAGATTGAAAATATACCTAGAATTTTACAGCCTACGCAACTTTTGCTTTATTGCAGCATCTATTTAAGTTTTATTAACATTGTGCCCTGGCAATAACAGTTGGTTGGGAGTGTACAGTGCTCATTTAAAAATTAGTGCTACAAATGGAAAAAAAAACGTGTTAGTAACAATTTTGGATTTGACTGACAGGTCTTGGGAGTGGGAGGCATCACAATTATGTTTATGATGCAAATGCTACATCTGAATAACAATAATTTCAATTGCTCCACAGGTAATCTTATAAAAATTTTAAGCAAATAATAAAGTACGATTGAAAAACAAATTATCAACTACTTTGCACTATGAGGAAACATTCACCTTAAATTTGCTGAGCTCATTGGTTAATACTGCAAAACAAACCATTAAAATACCATACATTGTGTAAACTGTCAACATGGCATTTGATATTCTGCACATGGAAAACAAGATTTTTAACCATATGCTGCTAATAGTGCAACAATACTAAGAACAATTAAGAACTACTATCATCAACATTTCTCATTTCAAAGAGACACTCATTTCTGTTCTTTAAGGTAAAAATTATGGTCCTTGCCCTCTTTCAAACAGAGGCAACTTTATCAAATAGATACTTGCTTCATAGAGTTTTTTCTCTATCAAGGGATACAAGGAAATAGATGATCCTAATGCCTTCAAAATAGCCACACAGATTATACATAAAACAGTAAAAAGTATTTCTAGTCTACAGAGAATACTTGAAGGAAGTATATTAAAAACTAAATGTTAGCTGCATAAATAGAGCTTTTGCCATTCAAGATACTAAGTTAGGAATACAGGGAGTGGGGTGGATGGGTGACTTTTTCACCCTTACATTGCAATTAGAAATACACTTTTGTGCAGTTTAACATTATGTCAGAAAAAACTAGGGCATGCCAGCTTAAGAGTTTGTGCCAAACTAGTTGATTTTCTACTTGGATTCTGCCTTGCCATCTGAGTAGCTGGTAACACTGCCTGAGCATGTTTGATCACGTACCAGTTTTCTCTACAGTGAACAACTATGCAAACCAGCGGCAAATTGATAAAGTCGGAGACAGAAGCATGGAATGGCTACTGAAAACAGAACACCACAAGAATTAAGCAGCAACACTTCACTGGGCCTCGGCCAGGGAAACAAAATGGAAGTTTACATTCAGTTTTGGCCACAAGGTTCACGATTCCTTGTGATTGGTTGAGGTTCCTTCACGTCTGCTAACTATCTGCTTGCTGTGTCTTGAAACGCACAGGCAGATTTCATGAGGAGGATTTTTTAAAAGTATACAAAATGAAGCAAGTATAAATGAAAATTACTTGCTTCAAACAATTTGGAAAATAATCGCATCTGAAATAGAATCTCTTAGCGCCGATTGATCTTTTTGCTATTTCCCGTAGCTTCTCAGATCAGATAAAGCAGCAGCAGAGCCTACACAGATGCTCAAGGGCAAAAACAGGGCTTCTTGGGGGTGAGGTGGGGGAGGGAGAGGGCAGAACACGGGCACATGAAGGAGGGATGTTTCAGAATCTGTTTTTAAGACAAACTCTGAAATACAAATGGTTCTTGACTTGAATTCCCCTAGCTCCCCCTCCCTCACCTCTACAAAAAAGTCCCAAATTCTGGCAACACATCTAAGACTAAACCAAATGATACCAAGGAAATGTGGTACAAGGTGGTCAATCTCATCTTAAGCAAAACCATTTTGCTAGTTCTATAGTGCTTTTCTAGTTAGGTTTCTGATCTGTTACTAAACTAAATCATTCAACAGTCAGTCAAAAAAAGACAGAAGTGGCGGATACTAGCAAACCAGAACACATATGCTATGATTGCTTAAAAAATATTAATTTATAGAAACCTGCATTTCATCCATAAATTCAATTTTGTTTGGAGAAATGTGTATGTTAGTAGTTGAAGACAATTTTTTCACATTAAGTTTAAAATAAGTTCTGGCGTTTTGTTTGACAAAAGTTTCCATGCCAAACATTCTGTTTTAAAGTGGTCAAAATTCTGTTAGAAGCCAAGCACTTACTTAATGTGTGAGTTCTGCAAACATTATCTTAAAGGAGCTGGTTGCTCCTTTTAATAATAGTTCCAGAAAAAGAAAGCGAAAAGAAAAAGCCAACTCTAATGGCATTTTTCTACTTTTCTGTCTATAGACGAAGGCCTCGTGTGAAAATCTCCAGCTTTAATTACTTTCCTTCTACCCCCATTTTCATAACCCAGCTTTGTAACATATACCTAACATTCTGAATGTCCCACCAGAAGCAGGGCTTTGACACAATAGAGTAAGATTATAATAAGTATGCCAAAAAGGTGGCAAAGAATAGTAGAACAGAGGTAATACAGTTAGTTGCACATGGCCATTTAAACTTTTGAAAGGCAACTGGCAATTTTGAATCTATGCAATTTTTTGTTCTTAAGAATTGTGCTTGGCACACATGGTTCTAAACAGTGATTATTCCACTCTGTAAAGCTTTCTTATTTTAAATTAATAAGCCTGGAACTAGACTGCATTAACTTCACCAACATCTGATATTTCAATACTACATTACTTATAACCTTGGTTTATCTTTCATCAAACTAAAGCTCAAAACTATTTGCTCAAACAAATTACAATGTGCCTGCTGAAAAGAATCTTACCAAGTTTCTTGGACCCAGAAACTAACAGCTATCAGGAATGTTGAAGGAAATAGATCTACAAAATACATGGAGAATTATAAATCTAAGTGATTTTCTTTTTAAATTGCCAGTTGTCTTCAAAACTAATCTAGAATCCAGCACTATTCTGAAAAAACCAAAAAATCAAAACCAAAAAAAAAGGCATGAGGTTGCTTGGGACGGCCAGAGCTTTGGTGACAGTAAGAACCAAAGTGAAGACCTGGATTTAGCCAGACCTAAGCAGTTTGCTCGAGCCTGAGGGTCCGTTTATTTGCAGGGCTTTATGGCTACAGCATATTCTTCACTCATTGCACACATGACGGAGACCTGGAAGGACAAGAATACAGGCAGGTTAGAAGTTGCTGGTGGTTTGTAAAACCACCATGAACATCTGTCAATTGTCACTGACAAAAGCAGTCTAAGTGTCTGGTGTGTAAGTGCATCTGGGAATCGATCTTTCAGCACCTGAGAACTGACTTCTGAGAAAGAAAAGTACAGAAATGGCCTTTTCCTCACAGAAGACTTTTTGAGGTCATTCCAAACTTTTGGGTAAGAGCTTCTTCAAAGTGGAGAGTGAGCAGAAGGATCCATCAGCTACTTTGGGTGGTAAATTAGAACTAGTCACTCTGCTTGGTGAGGGAACCATCAGTTTCCTCAGCTGCAAAATCAGGGGGTGTCTCCAACTTCCAGCTTTACAGCTTGATGCTTGAGATGAATTTCACAGGAGAACCAGTCATCTTGATGCTTAAAGCATATTTCTCTTCCAGTCCCTTATTAGATATTAGAAATATAAAGCTCCAAATTGTGTTTTGTATTTGGCAGCAAATATCTAGTTTTTAAAAGTTTTCTGATAAAGATCTCTAGCTGAAATAGGGCACAGCAACAGTCAACTTGTTTCTAAAGAGATTGAAAAACAAGTTGTTTTTCAGAAATCCATTTAATTTTCAGAAAAAATGATAAAAACAAACAAACAAACAAACAAAAAAAAAAAAAAAAAAGGTGTATAACCACCATCATATCAAGTTATATTTCAACACTTTTTCATCTTGGCACCCCAGAATATTGTCTTCTTAAGGTATGAGGGCCAAAACTTTTGTTCTAATGAAGAATCTCTCTGACCTTAGCTAAAGAGCTCTGATTGATCTCCCAAGGGCTCTGGTGGGGCTGGGTCAGAGGTCACTTCTTGTAGGACTAGTATGTGTGTGCCCCCACTGGCAGAGAATTGGAGGAGCTAGGATGACTTCCATGCACCACTTAAGAGGTGACAAAGACCTTCAATGGTAAGCTTCAAATAACTCTGGATTAAAAGCCTTTTTAATACAAGTAAATTAAGAATATACTAACTTACAGTGTCAGTTTGTTTAGAATTGCCTTTAAAAAACCCAAATTTCAAAAACCTTGCAAAAATAAACACTCCATTATATCTTTACCTGCACATCTTCACCTGCATTGTATTTTCCTTCAATTTCTTTGCCCAATTCACCTTCTGGGACTTTAAGATCCTCACGAACTTCACCAGTTTCTGTCAGCAGGGATAGGTAACCATCCTGAATGCAAATCAACTGTAATAAAGAAGGTGGCATTTTCATTACTTTTAAGGAAAAAAAATTCTCCTCCTTCTCTTTTTCAGTTTTTAAATTGTTAAGAAAAGGGGATGAAAACTAAAAGCATAATCCAAGTAATCGTTTTTGGTTTCTGTATTACTACTGGCAACCATAAATTTTTGTCTGGAGACTGGTTTCTTCAAAAAAACAGCTGATCCAACAGACTGATCCAATGGAAGTAGGCAGACACTACTAAGAAGCCCAGCCCCTCCTCCAGGGACAGAGAACCCCAAACAGCATCGTACACAGTGCAGAAGCAGGGAATGCCCACAAATAATGGTGTGATCTATGCTGCCTACTCTGACCCTTTTGGAAAATACAAACAAAAAAAGAGCATGTTTTCAAAAGGAGGCAATGGGGAGGGGGACTTTTCAAAGTAAACTACAACTGTCTGCTTGATATGCCTTTAAAGTGCTCCTGGAGGGACATAGAAAACTAATGCCATGGGCTGGCTGCTTGGGAGAGGAGCCCTGGATGTCTGCAGGCTTTCCGGAGGTTTTCCTCTATTAAAGAATTTCAGGCCCTTCACAACCAGGTGGTATAGTGAGGTGGGAAAGCATGGTGTGGAAATGGAGGAGAAAAGAAATCACATAGTATCGGAGAGATAAAGTCCCTTATTTAAAAATTTAAAAGAAAATATTGCTTTTAAGCAAGCTTTTCTTCTTGATGCAATCACACAACAAAAAGAACAAGGCAGGACCGTGAGGATCAAATTGTGGGCAGTGTCTCCGATGAGAAGGGGCTGAGTGTTGGCAGCAGAACTGGGAGGGGAACTCCATACCATCTTTACAGGGCCCCTCTTTTCTTCTATCTCAAGCAGCCTAACTATCCTATTTGTTTTCCTAAGTATAGTTCTTTGTTAGAAAGTGCAATTTTCTGGTCAAAGGATATGAACAGACAATTCTCAGATGAAGAAATTGAAACTATTTCTAGTCATATGAAAAGATGCTCCAAGTCATTATTAATCAGAGAAATGCAAATTAAGACAACTCTAAGATACCACTACACACCTGTCAGATTGGCTAAGATGACAGGAAAAAATAATGATGATTGTTGGAGGGGATGTGGGAAAACTGGGACATTGATTCATTGTTGGTGGAGTTGTGAACGAATCCAACCATTTTGGAGAGTAGTTTGGAACTATGCTCAAAAAGTTATCAAACTGTGCATACCCTTTGATCCAGCAGTGTTACTACTGGGATTATATCCCAAAGAGATTATAAAGAAGGGAAAGGGACCTGTATGTGCACGAATGTTTGTGGCAGCCCTTTTTGTAGTGGCTAGAAACTGGAAACTGAATGGATGTCCATCAGTTGGAGAATGGCTGAATAAATTGTGGTATATGAAAATTATGGAATATTACTGTTCTGTAAGAAATGACCAACAGGATGATTTCAGAAAGGCCTGGAGAGACTTACAACTGATGCTGAGTGAAATGAGCAGGACCAGGAGATCATTATATACTTCTACAACAATACTAGATGATGACCAGTTCTGATGGATCAGGCCATCCTCAGCAACAGATCAACCAAATCATTTCTAATGGAGCAGTAATGAACTGAACTAGCTATACCCAGAAAAAGAACTCTGGGAGATGACTAAAAACCATTACATTGAATTCCCAATCCCTATAGTTATGCACACCTGCATTTTTGATTTCCTTCACAAGCTAATTGTACAATAATTCAGAGTCTGATTCTTTTTGTACAGCAAAATAATGTTTTGGTCATGTATACTTATTGTGTATCTAAGTTATATTTTAATATATTTTAACATCTACTGGTCATCCTGACATTTAGGGGAGGGGGTGGGGGGGTAAGAGGTGAAAAATTGGAACAAGAGGTTTGGCAATTGTTAATGCTGTAAAGTTACCTATGTATATATCCTGTAAATAAAAGGCTATTAAATTAAAAAAAAAAAAAAAAAAAAAAAGATTACATTACCTTTCCAGGAAATAAAATTTTCCTTATACAAAAAAAAAAAAAAAAAAAGGAAATCTTTGGGGAAAAAAAAAAAAAAGTGCAATTTTCCATTGTGAACCAATAAATTGACTTACTGAACTGTTAAATTAACATTCTGACACAAATTAGTCTCATGGGTTTGAACCAATTTTCCTGGAGCCTGATCAAAAGTAACACTGAGCTAAAGAATGCAGAGCTACACAACCAAATCTTGGAGCATAGAAAGGTGACAATGACTTTGATGCCTTTCTGGACCATTAATCCAGCAAGAGTTTTCCATAACAAAAAAAAAAATTGCACATATTCAAAGAGAATCACTTTTTCTCTATTTCTGCTCTGTTCCCTCTTTCATGTGTCCATCCTTAAACCTAGATGATGAGCTAACAAGAAGTTAAAGTTTCAAGGCCTAAACAAGACTAACCTGTACAATAATACAGATAGCAAAGATAGACAAGCAAAGATAGACTCCTCTTTTGTGTATTTGGTAATACACAAAAACACCAGCACACATAATAGCACAATATAAAAATGACATAGCTGATTCTTAAATCTATTTAGAAATGGGACACTGTACCAGATGACAAAGGCAATTCTAATAAGAAAGGATGCTGGGACTCTGACAGATTAATAAATAACTTGTCCAAGGCCACAGGGACAGTTCTTAAGATTTGAACACAGTGCTACATTTCTTATCATTTTTATAGTCTAGAAAATCCATAGCAATCAGCCATATCTTTCAAGATAGTTCTCACCCCTAATGGAAGGTAATCAATTAATTATACAAACTACCAAAGGGATACTTCACAGAACTAGAAAAAAATAACAATTCATTTGGAGAAACAAAAGCTTTAGTATAGGAATATAATGGGGAAAAAGGCAGGGATGAAGAAAGAAAAGATGCGTCCAAATCTTGAACAATATTAAGAAGAAATCATCAAAATCATCTGATAGCCCATAAGATAAATGTTATGGTATATTCTCTAATAAATTTAAAATAAATCCATCATACAATGAAATAATTAGAACAAAAAAATCCTAAATGTTTCATATTTCACGTTCAGAGTGGATTTTTAACTAATAAGGGATACAGGTAATCATGAACAATAAAATAGATAATTTGATTATGTGAAATTGAAAAGCATTTGCAGAAACAATATTAAGATGCCTAGGATAAGAAAAAAATTGAGTGAATGGGAAAAATATGTATCAAATGCATATGATGAATGAGTTTGGTATCCAAGATACATAGCAGAAACATATATATTTTTACATCTAAGGGAAAGATTAAAAACCATTTATCAATAAAGAAAAGGTCAAAGGATATGAACAATTATCACAAGAAAATAACAAACTAAAAGGATGTTCAATGTTACTAATAAAAGAAATGCAAATTGAAACAACCCTGAACGAAACTTTACTCACCTCTAACAAATTGATAAAGATAGCAAAAAATAGATTTTTGAGGAGTTGAGGAAAGATAAGTAAAATGATGCATTGCTGATGGGATTGTGAATTAGTTCAATTGTTCTGGAAAGCTGTTTAGAAATATGCAAATAAAATGCCTAAACTGTTTTTATCTACTGACCCAGCGATCTCACAGCACAATGAGGTGACTGACAAAGGGGAAGGCTCCATCTACATCTTTTGATGTAGATTTGATTATTAAATAACATCACTTTTGGAGGTAGCAAAAAACTGGAAATAAATTAGTTACCCATCAATTGTGGAATGGATAAAGAAACTGTAGTTTCTGAATGTAATAGAAATATATACTGTGATATAAGAAACAATGTACAGAATGAACAGAGAGGACCATGGAAAGACTTGTCAAATGAATGCAATGCGAAGTAATCAGGAAACAATATATGAAGAAGAAAACAACATAAGTACAATGAACAATAGCAAAATGACTGAAACCAAATTTTGTGGAATTATAATGACTAAACTTGGCTTCCCAGAGTATGAGATAACTCTCCTTTGCAGAGCTAGGGATCTACAGATGTGGTACATGCTTATCAAATACTTTTCTTATATATGGAATAGTTCTGTGATTTTTGTTAACCTTTTCTTCCTCTTAAAAAACAATTATTTGTTATAAGTAATGACTGGAAGCAGATGCAAGAATACAGAGTGCTAAGTAAAAACAAAATGTACTGATGATCTATTTCTTAAAAACAAAATTCACAGCAACTAGCAATCCTTTAAACCTAACCAAAGGGAGAATGGACAAAAGGAAATTATAATGAACCTGAAGTTTACATTTATTTGTCAATAAACAACTATTTCTCACTCTGTCGAGAATATATAAAGATACAATTAACTCAAAAAATACTGATGAAAATATCCACACACAAAGGACTACACTAAACATTGAGGAAAATCCCAAAATAGATTAGATTTCAAATGCAATCCTCTAATTAATTTAGTATTTTGTAGGCTTCAATAAGAGGGCACAGAAAGAAACTACAACACCAGGGTTGAGATTTTTTTTTTAATTGAGTGTGTTATAAGGTCTTCATGATGTAAAAGTGAAGGATGAGATTAACAGAGAACAGTATGTTCATCAGAGCGGGATGATCTCTAAAGATCAGAGTCTTCCATTTAGCTCCAGAAATGGTGTAAAATTACAGAAAAGAACATCTTACATTACCCAATAATATTCACCAACACAACCAGTGCTAAACAATGTTAACCTTTGGTCTTTCTCCTCAGTGATTTGAAGGATTCTACCACATTACTATTAGCCTGGATGATTGCTATTCACTCTCAACTGCCCACCCACCTCCTTGCAATAAATAAACAAGCAAATAATTGTTCACTTCCTCGATGAAGTCTTTCTTCCCCATTTCCCTATTCTTTAACCAGATTCTGTCTTGGTCTTCACACAGTACTTTGCTCCTCTCTGCTATACTGTCATGCGATATTTTATTATCATGAATTAACATCATCTCCATCTGTGGCCACACCTTGTGTCCTTCTCCCCCCTTCATGTTGCTCCTCCCACCCAAGGATGAGGACCAGGTGTAATCTAATGTCATGTCTCTCCCTAAACCTACCACAGTCCTCTCTCCTCACACAGAACTAATTTGAAATAAAAGGCAATTTTACACACAATGGTCACTATTGTTAAGAGTGAAATGGAAGGATGAATGACTATCAAAATTTTGTTAAAGAAAATAATCTTTTTTCTACTTTAAGTGTTCTTTTCTAGATTCCGTCCTTATTACACTAAATACCCATATATAATAGTAACATGAAAAGTTAAAAACAAGCATTTTAAGTGGAAATCTGTGAATCTAACAATCTGAATTTAGACTTCCCTTTGTGCAATATAATCAGGCTTCTCATTTCTCTCCTTGATATTCACAAATATGAAAATGTACAGATTGAAGAAGGCTAAATATAAAGTTCCCCAACTGAGTGTGTAACCTTTTGGTTTGGTTATGTTTGGCTCTTAGTACTTTTCAAAGGAGCAAACTCTATGATTGAGTGTTAGAAATAAATGTTCGATTGGAATCGAAATCCAAGAGATAACTATTCACTTTACCAGCCACAACAGAGTAAATGAATAATGTAAGGAGAAGACCCAAACTCCACAATGCAAAGTCTTTATTCCCTTTCACTCACTGAGACTATTTCTTTTTTAAAAATAATTTTTTTATATATAAAAAAGGCAGCATGAATAAAACAGTGATCTAGTCTCTTTAGCATCTTTTAGAGAAATCTGTTAATGGTCTAACTTCTTCCTTTTTTAAAATTTATTTTTTTTTTTTTGTTTTCAGTTTCAAATTCTTTTCCTTCTCTTTCTTTTTTCCACTCATTGGGATATGTCATTATACACAAGAAGTTAGACATGACATATTTCTGCATTTAGTCATATTTCAAAAGGAAAAAAATACCGAGAAAAAAGGGGGGGAGGGAGAAAGTATGCTTCTGTCTGTACAAGGTACACCAGCTCTCCTCTTTCTGGAGATGTTTCATTATGAGTCTTTTGGGACTGCTGTGAATCTTCACATTTGTAACAGTAGCTAAGTCTTTCACAGATAAGTTACCCTTAAGTGACTGGTGTCACTGCATACAATGTTCTAGTTTTGCTGACTTCATTTTGCATAAGTTCAAATAAGTCCTCCCAAGTATTTCTGAAACTATTCCCTTCATTTCTTACAGCACCATATTATTCCAGTCACATTCTTATGCCCAAAGTGGCTCAACCATTTCCCAATTGAGGCTTCCTGCCTCAGCATTCAATTCTTTGGTACCACCCACATAAAGAGCTTTTATAAAAAATGTTTTGTACCCAAGGGTCTTCAGTGACTATATCCTCCAACCTTATGGTTTATAATATTCTAAAGTTTTTTTTTTTGTCAAGTATAAAACATCTATTTGTGTTAATGCATACTTTTGACTTGCATAAAACTATTCACGTTGGAATGAAACTTATTATTCCAACATGAGCCAACTTCTACTTGAAGTTTTGCATTTGTGATTAGCCAACCAGATCAAAAAATAAAACATCTGAAGTGGAAGAGAGATACCTTACTCTGTGAAATTTGGACTTTCTGTAGCAAGCATAAAGTAGCAGTTTCATTAACTTTATGAAACTTCGGACCCATTCATTCAAGAAACCATTTCATGTGCAATCATCAACTTGTTTTGTAGACCACTAAGTAATGTTTTAAAATGACAAATCAACTTTTTACAGTTAAATTTTTAAAAATTGTTAACATTAAACTCCAGTACAGAAATATGAAAATCATTCCACTTTTCCAGGGTCTGTGGTGGATATTTTCCTTCTATTTCCTTCTTGTTTAGAAGCAAGAGGCAAATCAAAGTACTCTGGTTTATATAACTTGTAACAAACCATGTGTATATTTAAGAGGAAAAATCTATCGAGAGGAAATTACTTACTTGATAATCATTTCTCTTGATATTTGGAACATCCATGTTGTGAGTAGAAGGGCAAATATCTTCATATTTTTTGCCCGTGAAAATATCAATTCCAACCAGGTGAACCTAACACATAAAGGGAAGGCTGATAAATTTTTTGCCCAGTCTAACAACCAACTTACTTTAAGAGCAAATTATCAATTTTAATGTTTGAAATTTTCCTCTTTTTGAGAGATATATTTTCATGTGTAAGAAAAAATGAGAGCTCCCCTTCCCCTCCTCCAGACTACTCCATGGGTATTGAAGATACTAAAATAACAATTCAATTGTCCCAAGATTCAATGACTTTCAGTTCCGTCAGAGGACACAATACATATAAAATAAAGGAGGGAAAGGTCCTGGCAGATTGGGGGTAGGGGATACCATTAGGACTCTTGTTAGAGTGATTTTTTGGGTTAACTCTGAAAAAATGGTGAAGGGAGAGGTAAAAATGATCCAGGAGGCAGGGAAGCAGACTGAAAAGACAAGGAGATGGACTATCATGAGGAAAAGCAAGAGCACTGGTTAGGGAGGAAGTCAGGAGAGAGCTCTCAGACAGGTGGGTACCAGGATGCTTGCCAAACACAGGACTGGGCATGTGATCAGGTAGCCTTGGTATGGACTAAGTAGCAAGTGACAAGGTCAGACTTGTGATTTAGGAATATTATTGGGGCAGAGATGGGGGAGAGAGATGTGAGGCAGAGGGACCAATGAGAATCACCAATTTATGGGCAAAAGGTGCTCGGTTCCCCTGGGATGCAGGCCCCCTCTTCTGAGAGATGAGGGAAGTCACAAAGGCTGCCCACTGCTCCCAAAGGGCAGGGACTGGATTTTTCCTTTCTTTGTAGCCCCACTAGCGCTTAGCACAGCCTAAAACTGTGACCACTTAACCAAGAATCGTGTTCAGACTTAAAAGCAAACGCTTTAGTTGCAAGGGTCGCTGCCAGGGGTGTGAGGGCAAGCTTTCCCAACTCTCGCAAACTCCCGGGTGGGTGCTGCTTAAATGCAGGAAGCAGACACAATCCTATATACAAAGGGATGGGACAGCTTGCGCTGACCCCCCCCCCCATCCCCTGCTTGCACGGTCAGCAGCCCCACCCGAGGCGGACGGCGCCAGGGACCCCTGGGGCGCTCCGGGGACACGAGCCGGACTGCGGAGGGCCCCGCGAGAGCAGCGGGCGCGGTCACCTTGGCATGGCCATGCTTGCCGGTCTTAGAAGTAGACATTTCCACGATCTTGCAGGGCCGGCCCTTGAGCACCACGAAGCCGTTCTTGCGCAGGGCCGAGCACTGCATCGGGTACGTGCTGGAAGCCCCGGCGTCTCCCGTAGTGAAGTCGATCTCGTCGGCCATGGTGGCTCGTGGCGGCGGGCCTCCCGCTGCGGGAACTGGGCAGGGGGGAGGGGTGCTGGGGGGGGCTCCGCTCGGCTTCGGCCCCGCCCCGGGACCCCGCACTAACTTCGAGACCCGCCCACCTTACACCCTGAAGAGCTCCCCTCGCGCTGTCCCCGCGCTCCCGCCCCACTCGAGCCCGCCCGCACGAGCTGTTCCCTCTACCCCCGCCCGCAGTCCGCTCCATCCCCCCATGAGCCCGCTAACCCCTCCCCCAGCCCGGGGTGCGCGCGCCGCCGTTATCCTACGCGGGGGCGCGCATGCCCCAAAGCATCTTCTCCCCTCGTCCCCCACGCCCCCGTCGCTACCTGCCGCGAGGCCGGGGTGGGGGCGCGCGTTCCCGTAGCGCTCCGGCCCCGGAGGACGCGCGCACCGCGGGGAGCCGGCAGCATCCGCCCGCCACCCTTTACCCCCGCACCTCCCCCACCCCCCGGCCTTCCCTGGCCCGAGATGCTCCGTCAGCACCCCCGTCCGAGCCTCCGCCGGGCTGCCAAAGCTCACCTTCCAGCCAGTCGTGGAGCGTCACCCTGCGCTCAGCGCGCCCGATCGCCCACTGCGGCGGCGGCAGCGACGGCGGCCCTCGATGCCAGGCGGCTTCTGGAGACGGGGCGGGGCCCGGCGAGCACTTTCCACACCCCCCTCCCCCCGGGCCAGCCCCCTCTTCTCCTCCCCCGCCCGCACGGCACTCCCCCTTTTCTTGATAGGTCTCCGCCGCGTCACAGGCACCTCCCCCTCGGCCACCATTGGCTGCGGGAACTCCCCCAGCCCCGCCCAATCACGTGAAGAAAGCTTGGCAACCCCCACGTGCCTTTAAACGGCTCATTTCCGTCCGGAGGGCCGTAGTCCGATGGCCTCCGCAGGCTCAAGTGACTTCCTAGGCGGAGACCCACCCGATTCCTAGGAGGTCCTGCTCCGAGCATCCTCCTCCAGGTTTCGGCCGCCATTCAGGTCTGTCAGCAGTTCCTCGAGGAAGCCACGCCCTCCTGAGGTTCTCGGCACGTGACGACGCGCGAGGGGGGGGGCGGAGCAAGCTGTTGCCATGGGAGCGGCATGTGGTGTAGCTGGGGCTCCCGGGCATCCTGGGTAGGCTCCGCCAATGACACGTGCTCCGGCTTGGATGCCGCGCTGTACCTGAAGCAGCCCCCGCCCTTGCCTCCCACTCCCCTGCACTGATGGGCCTCTGGGTTCTTCCAGGTTGCCTACTGCGCTGCGCGTCTGATTCAGGCGTGGCAGCCCGACTCGGTAACCTCCGAGGGCTCAAATGCAGAGCCTGCCATAAATAACCTTGCCCCGACCTGCCCCTCGCCCATGTACCTGGGACCCTAAGGCAACCTCCCGGCTGTTTGCACCAAACACCTCCCCCCTCCCATCCCCTTCTCTCTTCTTCCTCCTACCCTTCCTTCTCCTCCAGCTTCCTCTATTTCCTCCTCTTGTAACTCCTCCCCCTCCCCTTTCAACCTCTCTTCCACCCCAAATCCCTCTTCTTCCTCTCCCTCCCCTCCTCCTCTTCGTCCTCTTCCCCATCCTCCATTTCCGTTCCAACTCCCTCTTCTTACTCCTCCCCCCTCTTCTTCCTCTTTTCCCCTCTTCTTTCCTCCTTCCACTCTCTCCTCTCCAATTCCCTCTTCTTCCCTCTTTTTGTAACTCCCTTCTCCCTTCCCCACTGCTCTTCCTCCCTCCTCACTATTTCTAGTCCTAACTAAAACTCCACCTTTTCCAATCCCCCTCAAGGCTAGCTCTTTCCTTCCTTTGACGTTATCCTATATTTGTTTGCCTGCTGTTTAATTCATTAGATTGGGAACCCCTTGAGGACTGGAGAAAGTCCTGGACTTTTGGAGAAAGAAAATCTTTTGTTTGGATTTCTAGTTCTTAACCACGTTGTCTGTAGATGACCACTGTTTTTTGACCACCTCCACTTTATCTTTGTCCCTGACGGTACTTTCCTTTCCAGATTAGATATTAGATATTAAATTAGATTCCCTATAATATGATTTAAGCTCTTTATGTCAGCAACCATTTGCACAGTTTTTATTCAATGTCAAACACGTGCAAACTACGTTATGGACAAGATGCATGTAGGACAACTTGGAGGGAATCTCGGAAAGAAGGTGTTCATATAAGGGGACCCTGACTAGCTTGATTCCATGTGTTTATATATGTTTATATACCTAGCGTTTAGCACAATGGCTATGTCAGCCAGATCAGCCCCTTTTGCTGTAACTCCCGGACTCACATTCTATCTCTGATGGTTCTTCTTTGCTTTTCCCCAGCCTGAAATGCTCTCTCTCTCTACACATTTTTCTTTTGGAATCCCTAGCTCTATTCAGAGTTTAGTAGCTCAATATTGTCTCCCACAAGAGGACTTTTTTTGTCCCTTTGCTCCTGTTCCCCAGTTTTAAGCATCCTTTTTTAACCCTCCCCCAAAATACTTTGAAATTATTTTATATTTAATTATTTGGGGACATAGTCCTTCCCTCTTCTGCCAGACCCCCAGACTGCCAACTCCATGAAGACAAGGATTATCCATTTGGCTTTTGCCTCTCCCAGTCCCAGACACAAAGTATAGTACTTAAATACCTAAATTAGCTTAATTTCAGGTGCTGATACAAAAGCACACTATGACCCAAACATATTACATCTCTATTGTACAGAGATAGGATTCTCAATTTTCTATCATTGATGGGAAAATCTAAAAAAGTAATGGTAGTCATTCCTATTAATTATTTACTATATGCCAGTTAAGGAGCATTTAGTAGAGACTTGCTATCAATCATGTTTTGTGCTAAGCAGTGAAGATACAAAGAAAGGCAAACTATAGTCCTGATACTTACGAAATTTATATTCTATGGAGACAACTTGAATGTAAAAGCTCTGAATCTAGTAGGTAGGAGATCCTGGAGAAGGCATTGGAGTAGGGAATTTCAATGACTTCAGGATGCGGAAGCAGTCTTTTTTGTACTATTGGGAGCTTTTACTCTTAGAACTGGAAGTGATCTTAGAAGTTATCTAGCAAGACCTCAAGCAGGAATCCCCTTCTACGGTATACCTACCTATTTGGGTACTTCAATCTGTTCCATTGTTGGACAGCTCTGACTATGTGTTCTTCCTTATATTGACCCAATGTTTGTTGATAAATAACTTTCAACAATTGGTGCAAAACAAATTCTGTCTTTTGGAACATCAAGGAAAAATTATCTTCTGTATGATAGTCCTTCAAATGTTTTAGGACATTAATCATGCCTTTTTCTTAGTTTACCTTTTCATCTTCAGGGTAAACTCCTCCCCTCCCCCCAACTATTTTTACTTGTTTCATCATCCTAATTAAGTGAACCAAAACAAAGTGAAAGGCACTCTGTTTCATTATCTCACCTATAAAGAAGTGATTCTAATACCTGGAGTATCATACTCCCAGGGTAGTGTGAGGATGCAATGAGATCATGGATATAGTGCTTCATAAATCCTAAAGCCCAATATAGCAGTTATTGTTCTTTGTCCTTTCTTTTGAAGAGGATGGATGACAGTATGTGTTGATTTGAAATAAGTTGGATTTAAGTGAGGGAGAATTGCACAAAGCTGTCAGCCTCACTCTCCTTACAGAATTTTCGAAGTCCAGTGACAGTACAAAAGTAAGGATGGTGATGACCTGGGATGCAGGGGATGTCCTTGTCATTTTTGGTGTCTGACCACGCCCTAAGCACTCCATAGTGCCAGCTTCACATGAACCGCCTTTGTGGCTATTGGAACAAATTGTTCTCATCAACTCATTCTGCCCAGGGAATATTTTACATGCTTAGAGTAGACATTCCCCCAGATCATTGAGGTTTGAGGCATGTAGAGTGTCTTCATCCTGGTTTAGTTCATTTATAAAGACAGTTTGATTGAGAGAGTTTTACTGGGCTACAGGTTCTTGGAGCCACAGGTGAGTTGGATAAAGGTGGACACTGAAGATGGATGAGCAGACTTGACAAGGGCTTGGTAGGCCCTCATATCAAAGGTGCTAGTCCTTCCTGAACACCCCATGTACCCCATGTCAGCTATATTTACTAACATGAAGCTCACAATCTAGTAGGGAATATTATATACATACACACACACACACACACACACACACACACACACACACCATATTATCCAAATGTGAGCTACTCCTGAACATAGGGCACACTACTAATTTAAGAGCTCTTGGAACATACAGATCATATTCAGAAAAATAACACTGATTATATAGGCCACATCCAGATTTTGTTCAATTCAGATTTTTTTTTTGGGGGGGGGAATTTTTGCAATAGTCAGATCATTATGGTAATCATAATATGAAATAATCCATGATGAGTAGATAAGAAAAACTTTGTGAAATCTGAGGTGGGGGAGAGGACAAGGGAAGGCTTCATAGAGAAGATGGACTTTAAAGAGATGTGGAAGAGGGAAATACAGACTTAGGGATTAGCCAAAGTAAGGTATGGAGTTGAGGCAATATAGGTGCATTTGGGATATGAATAATCCAATTCAACTGAAGTTATAGTGAAGTGGGGTCATTTGGAAAGGCAGAACTGGTACCAGACTTGTGGAAGGGCTTGAATACCTACAGTAAGATTATCCAAAGGTCATAGAGAACCATTGAAAGGTTTTGAGTGAGGGAGTAAATGAAAATTTGCAAAAGGAATATTTTATTGCTTTATAATCACATATTATATAGAGGATCCAGTGAGCTATTTGTAAAAGCTGTTCAGTGCTTGGCACATAATTGATGCTAATATAAATGTTTACTCTTTTCTCCTTTCTTCCTTTCAAATGACACTGCATCCCTGGATATCCTACCCACTGGTCTCCTCCCTTCCCTTCCACACATACTTAGCAGTATATGGGATGAATGGGATATATGGGAGAATGGGATGTTGAGCATTAGAACCTCTGATGTGAGGGCTTGCCAAGCTCTTTTCAGGACTGCTCATCCACATAGTCACAGCTCATAAAACTGCCTGCACTTGGGCTAAACCAGCCTGAAGGTGACTGACAGGGCTCAAGCAGTGGTTGAGGAATGTCTACCCCAGGCAGGTGAAGATTTCCCCAGGAGGAATGGGCCCCTGAGAAGTATTCATTCCATTGGCCAGGAAGGCAGGTGAAGCAGGTACTGAGGAGTGCTTAGAGTCTCATTAGACATTAAAGGCACCAATGTCATCCCCTGAGCCCCAGGCCATCACCAGTCATGTTAACTTTTGTCCTGCCACTGGACTTCTGGAAGACAGAACAAGGTTGATGACTTTGTGCAGCTCTGCCCCGCTTAAATACAACTTTGATTATGTCAAGACATCACTCACATGATGCTGTTGGTCCTCTTTGGAAATGAAGGACAGATAACAAAAGAAAAACAGACATGAGCCAAATCTGAGATTATCTCCAGAGATTGTTCAGAGGGTGGGAATTGGGGCATAGTGAGCCAAAAACAATGAGAAAAAAGTATGAACTCTCTCTTTGGAAAAAAGAGTTCCCTAGGACTGAAACTAATCTCTCCTTTCATTGTGAGCTCCTTGAGGTCAAGGACAATATTCTGCTTGCCTTTGTATTCCCAGTACTTAATATAGTGCTTGGCATATAACAGACACTTAATAAATGCTTATCTTGTAATGCGGAGAAACTGAGGCAAGATAGAGATTAGAGAATTTTTAATGTTTTATTAATTGGAGAGTATGATTGACTGGACAGGACTCTCATTTCAAGGTATCCAGTGGCAAATGTGAGAATCCCAGGCTTTTTATAGGACTTTGAAACAAAGAAGGAAAAGAGTGGAAAGTTTCTGGACCATAAATTTGGGAGCCAGAGTCAATGAGGTATCCTAGATAGTCTTATCTTTTGGAATATTTAGAGGGGGGGAGTGCCATAAATTCTTGAGGACAGAAGGAGTTAGGAGCCAGGAAGTCTGATTTCCCCCTTATCTTGAGTCTTACATTAATAATTTATAACTTTAGAGCAATGTCTTTCAGTCTAAAGCGGGGTTTTGCAACTAAGGGGATTGAGGCAAAACAGTTAAGGAAACTGAAGCAGAACAATTTAGGGAAACTGAGTCAGGAAAATTAGGGAAACTGAGGACAATAAAAGAGAACTGTGGCACAACAATCTGACTCAGCTGCACTCTTTTTTTTTGAAACTTCAAATTTCTACTAAGTAGAATGTTTTCATATTTTTGTATATTTCAAATTTAAAATGGTACTTCCCACACTTTCCTGGCTGTAGCCATTTTGAATTTCCTTCTCCTTCCTTGGCTTCATTGTTTAATGACTCATAAATGATCTTTTCTTTCCATTTTGATAAATATAACTATCAGTCTCTCTAGACTTTTCCCCCTACTGATCTTTCTTTCTCCCAAAATAAAAACTTTCCCTTGTAACAAATAAATATATCTGTAAAACAAAACCACATGATGGCAACATCTAAAAAATTTTGTTTCATTTTATACCTCTTGTCTATCAATCAAATCATAGTAAAGTACTACTATGTGTCCATTATGATGCCAAGAACTGGAGATACAAATATAATAAATGAAAAACCCCTACTTATTAGAAAATTACTTTCAGATAGGAGAAACAATAAGGACATAAACATGGGTAATGGGACCCAGATATCAAAGAATACATAATATATTTTTCAGCAAAACTCTTTAAAAATTGTCTACCTACTGTTTCCATTTCCTATCCTCTTATTCCTTAATCCTTTGTACTTTGACTTCTTATCATTTAACTGAAACTGCTCTCTTTGAAATATTTTTTTTTCCATTCATGTCCAAACCTTCATGACTCCATTTGGGGTTTTCTTGGTGACCCTGGAGTGGTTTGTCATTAACTTGTCCAGTTCATTTTATAGACAAGGTAACTGAGGCAAAAAGGGTTAAGTGACTTGCTCAGTTACACAACCAATAAATATCTGAGGCTAGATTTGAATTCAGCTTTTACTGGTTCCAGGCCTAATAACTCTTCATTCTTCCACTTAACTTTGAAGTTACCAAATTGTCAAATCCAATAGTCTTTGAACCTGATCCCCCAGATACTCTTATCTTTCTTTGATTTTTATAGTACCACTCCTGTCTCACATACTGATGACCACTCTTAGTCCTTTTGGCCAGCTAGCCATCCATATTGTGTCCCCTTTTTATGAATGTTCCTTCAAGGTTCTGTTTTAAGTCTTTTCTGTCACTATTCTTTCTTGGTAACCTCATCAGATCCCATGGCTTTGTTTATATTTCTGTACAGATGATTCCCAGATAGCCAGTTCCTCATTGCCCTTTAAGCTTCACCAGTTGCTTACTGGACATTTCAAACTGGATATCCTCAAGGCATTCAGAACTCAAAATGTTGAAAACAGAGCATCATCTTTCTCCCTAAGCCCACCTATCTTCCGTATTTCTCTATTTCTGTCAAAGCCACTTCCATTCTTCCAGTCAACCTAGTTCATAATCTCAGCGTTATTTTCCAGTCCTTCATTTCATTTCATATATTTAATCATTTGCCAAATCTTGCTGTTTCTCCTTTCACAATCTCTCTCAAAACAACCTTTTATTCTGGTCACATAGCGATCACCTCAACTCAGCTTCTCTTCACCATTCTTTAGGATTGTCTGGGACATAAAAAGACCCTTACCCAAAAATTACTACTCAGAGATCACTCATAGAAAGCAGAATTATTTATTATAGCATTTCATGAGAGGCAGAGCAGTCCCACTGAGAGATAGATTCACAGTAGGAGGCCCATTCCCTTGAGAGTGTTCACAGTTTTTATTCATTTCAGACAAAGAACCCCCCAAATCCCACCCTCTGTATGTTGTGATTGGCTACATAAGTCTCTATTCCCCTATTGGTCAGTGGAATGCAGTAGATAAAGTGTTGTATAGCTTCTTTGGTCACTATACTTTTTTAATCCCTTCTTGGGACAATGGAATGTAATCCAGGCTTTATCTAAAATCACGCTCTGGAGAAGTGGAAACCGAGGCCTTAAAACTTCAACTAATTTAACAGTCACTAATATGTGCTTAATCTGTAAATTCTTCACCTTTTCCACACAGGATAATTATAATGACTTCCCCATTGGTCTCTGCCTCAAGCCTCTCCTTAATCCAATCCAAAGTGGATTTCCTTAAGTGCAGATTAGACCATGTCACTCCTTATTAAACTCTAGCTTCTTGTGGATTCCAGAATCAAAAAGAAACTTTGAAATTTTAAGCCCTTTATAACTTGGATCCAACTTACTTTTTCAACCTCATTATATATTACATTTATGCTCCTGCTAACCCCTACTCCCTCCTTCGTAAACCATGAGTTCTCTGTCTCAAAAGTTGTTTGGAAAATCAAGGAAAATGAGGATTAATTAAGCCTTTTTATCTGATGATAAAAGACTAATTAGTAATCTCTGAAAGAGGGATATTATAGTTCTATGTTCATAGGAGCAAGACTAAAAAGAATTGAGAGGTAGGTAGAAAGAAGCCATCGAATATACATAACTTTTTCAGTAAGTGTGACAGTGAATTAGAGGAAAGCAATGAAAGCCTAGTTTGTTTATATGAATTTTAAAATGTGGAAACCGAGATTGATCACAATGCTCCTGATGTGGTCTGATGAATATATAACAGAATGAAACTATTACTTCCCTTTAGCTTAGTAATAAAATAAAAGAAGGACCATTATTGGCTTTTACTGAATTAGGGATAAAGCAGAATTTAAAGTGATAAATTACAAAGATCTTCACTAACCTGCAAATCTATGGTTGATTTTTTTTTTTAAACTTCAAAGGAAAGGGGCAATTAGGTGGTGCAGTGGATTGAGCACCAGCCCTGAAGTCAGGAGTACCTGAGTTCAAATCTAGTCTCAGACACTTAACACGTCCTGGTTGTGTGACCCTGGAGAAGTCATTTAACCCCAATTGCCTCAGCAAAAACAAAACCAAAAAAAACTTTAAATGAAGGATTTTATCCCAATTATATTCCATCTTCTGGTTTCAGCTCCAATATTCCAATTTATCGAATTCATCTTATATGTATACTCAGTGATCTTTCACATTACTTATCTTGCCCAGTTTTGTACTTGATGAATATGCCATCTCTATCTTCATCTAAGTTATAGTCATTAATAAAATATGAAACAATGACTTATATAGGACTTAAAAGTTTACAAAACACTTCAATTAAACACATCTTAATGATTTATTATAGTCTTACACTATGTCAGACACTGGCTTAGACACTAATGCTAAAAAGATAGTCCTTGCCTTCAGAGAGCTTACATTCTATAAGGAAGGAGAAGATGGAAAGGAGGAATAACATTTACACAGATAAGTAAATGCAAAATGTATGCAAACTAAATCTAAAGTCATTGTTTCCCATGGCTCTGAGAACCTTAAGACATGTCTTGGCTCACAGAAATCATGTCCAGTCCTCAGGACTAAACCATCAATGGACTCATGAATGCAGAGAATGAAGAATGGATTTGAAATCAGAGGCTATCTGGTGAGATTACAGTTTTGTTGTGTTCCTATGTCACCTTGGGCTAATGATTCAAGCCCTTTGGATCTCAGTTTTCTCATTTCAGTAATGAGAAAGATGAACTATATGACATTTACTGCCCTTTCCAGTCCCAAATGTCTGATTCTACAAGGGTGACTTTTTTTTTTTTCTCTTTGGTTCTACCTAGAGTTTGTCTAGGAAATTTCCAAAAATAAATCTTTGGTATAGCTCTTGTCTAGGTTTCCTTAACTTTGGTAAAACTCAGGTAGGATATGAAAATCAGATAGAGGATACTCTTTATTTTGCTTTACAGAGAATTCATACAAAGGACTCATAGGACTTCTCAGCAGATATTGTAAGTCAGGAAGTATGTAAATACCTAAAGGGAAATGATCTTGAGTATGTTTAAAGGACAAACTTGTTTCTTAGGTATATTTTCTACCTTGTACCCTGTTGATTTTCCTTTCTTTCAGGTGTATTCAAGTATTGGTTTATATAGCTGGGCAGCAGAGCCATGTTATTTGAACCCCTAACTTCTAGGAGAGATGGGACTAACAATATATCACATTAGCCTCAAAAATGGTGGAGAGCTAGGTGCAAGTTCTGCCTACGTCCATGTTTGATTTATGATTTTAGACAAGTCACTTAGCTTTTCCATGTGTTAGGCAGTTTGTTTTTGCTCAAATACAACATACATATGTATATATGTAATATATATACAGTATTATAATATACATGTATATTGTATTTGTCATATATACATGCATATATGTGTGAGCATGTATACACATATACATACATACAAGGTATGTTTAATAAATTCTATAAGATTTGAAATTTCAGCAGCTTAGAAATGGATTTGTCTTAGCATGTGCAGTTTTCTCGCTGGAGTTCCTTCTACTGTTAAAATTACAGATTCTATCTAGAGCTCATTATGAGTCAAGATTGTGTGTTTTTTTTAGCTAGATAAGTGATTTCCTTGGCATGGGGAGATCCTAGTAAGGAAGCTCCCTCTATCAATGAAGGTTGGTTGGTACTTATGCTCAGAGATCTGAGAGGTTATAGACCATGCCCTGGATTCCACATCCTACATGAGTCAGAACTTGGACTCAAATCTTAAAAGACTCTGGGACCACCCGGCTCCTTATTTCTCCAGATTGACTCACAGAAAGTGTGCTGGGGCAGCCTTTCCTCTTCCCTCCAAAAAACCACTGTTGTTTTCAGTGCTCAGAATTCAAAGATGGTGAAACATGGCAGCCTTGTAATTTACATTCTATCAGGGATGATGCTACATGTTAAAAAGTACAATATTCTGGGTTCAAGACTTATTCAGACAAAGGACTTTATTAAAATTTGAGAGGGAGAATGTGTTCAGCTGGGTGGGGAGTGGGAGTGAGGATTAGAGTTGCTTCTCGGAAGAGCTGGCCTCTACAGCCTTGAAGGAAGAGGATTCTGAAAGGTGGAGAGCAGGGAATGCATTTCAGACATGGAGACTTAAACAAATATTCAGAGATAAGTGATTGTGTGTTAAATTTAGGGAACAGCCAGCAATGTAGTTTGGCAGGAACACAATGTACAAGAAATAAAGCATATATATAAAAAAAAAATCTGGAAAGGAGGTTGGGGCCAGATTAGAAGATCTCAGATTCCAGGGTGAGGAAGCTTTATTTTATCCTAGAAGCAACAAGAAGTCCATGATGATTTTTGTGCGGGGCAATGAAATACTCAGTTCTACACATCTTAGGAAGGCTTCAATGTCACTGTATGATGGATAGATTGCAGGAGGGAAAGGCTAGAGGTGTACTAGCCCTTTAAGAGATTATTGCAATGATCCACATGAAAAGAGGCAAGGGTCTGAACTAGGGTATAAGAATTATGAGTGGAAAGGAAAGGAAGTATGTCTAGAAATGTGAAGGAAGAATCAATAGGACTTTACTATGAATTAGATGAGAGAGGAAAGAGTCAAAAATGTTGCCCAAATTGCGAACTTGGGTGAGTAAGATGAGGGTATTGTGAATATGAAGGACAGGTTGTGGGGGTAAGATGAAGAACTCATTTTAGGGCACATTGAATGAGAAATATTAGTGAGTCATCTGAGTACAGATTATTAGATATATGGAACTAATCTGTAGGGAAGAGACTTAGACTGGATATGTCATAAATTTGAGAGTCATTTATGTGGAGATGCCCAGAGAGAATGTGTAGGATAGAACTTTGTGAGTGGGAGGGGAGCATTGAAGCAATACAGAACACTAAGAGAGTGTAGTAAAGTACATAGTTAGGAAAACATAGTTGGCATGCTTGACAAGTTTTGTCAAAAATTTCCTGCATTTGTCCTAATGATTTTTTTTTACTTTCAATTGTGTTAATTTTATGTTTACTTTTAGTAAATTTTTATTTGGGTCTTTTGTTGATTTAAAAAAAATTTTTTAAGTGCATACTCATCCACTCTTTCCTTTGTGGTATAAATTTATTTCTGACAACTGCTTTAGCTGCACTTCATTCATTTTGAATGGTGGGAATTACTATTTTCATTATGCTTAATAGAAAATTTTAGTTATTTCTATAACTTGGACCTTGACTCAAGCATTTCTTTGGGAAAGATTTTTTTATTTTTCATTCAGGTTGGAATATGTCTATCAAATCTCTTTTATTGAGGTATATTTTTATTATTATTTTATTTAGAAGCACTAAGTATTGTTGACTGTTGCTCATTCATACTATTCTGGCAGTTTTTATATGTCTTGATACAATAGAGGTGCTCAGTATATACCCTGCTTTCTATGGTTACTACAGAGTCTAAGACTTCTGTCCCTTAGTTCTATCTTTCTCTGTGGGATAGCACTATTTTTCTAGGAATGGATTTATCTGTCAATCTTTCAATTAAATTTTAGCTATGAGTCTTCACTGGATAATCACTTCCTTTCGGTAATTATGTATTTCAGTGAATAATAGCCATTATGGTCTTGGTATACTGGAGTTGGTTCCCATTAAAACAGCTACTGGGATGTCACATAAAACGTTTTTAATATTAGCCATAAGCAGTGATCATATAATAAATATTTCTTAATAACAAGAACACAATATACAATTGTAAACAAATCGTTCACTCCTCTAGACCTACCTCCAGATGTAGTGACCAGGACTATAGTTATTGGATATTAATCAATCTATTCATCAAAAACATTTATTAAGCATTCATCACACATCAGGTATTGTACTGGTGCTGGGCACATAGAGACAAAATGATTCAGTTTC
This sequence comes from Sarcophilus harrisii, assembly GCF_902635505.1. NCBI lineage: Eukaryota > Metazoa > Chordata > Mammalia > Dasyuromorphia > Dasyuridae > Sarcophilus > Sarcophilus harrisii. Next base: position 28,820,804 of record NC_045428.1, read on the forward strand.
TTTCCTTAAGAAGTTTACATTCTATTGGGGGAGATGACACATGGAAATATTTTATGCACACACACACGTACACACACACACTAAATTCAATCTACTTTTGGAAAGGAGTCACTAGTGACTTGAGGGATGAGGCAAGGCCTTTCCATATATAGAGGGTGATGTTTCAATTGATCTTTGAATGAAATTGGGAATTCTAAAAAGTAGAGATGAATGCCCTCTAGACATGGCTGACAGTCTGTGAAAAGAAATGATATATCCCTTTGTGAGGAATAGTAAAAAAAAGCCAATTTGGCTGTAGCATGGAGTGTATGTGGTTGTGAGAGGGCTTTAAATACTAAATAAGGCAAGAGGGAGCCACTTCAATTTATTGACTAGGGAAGTGACAGTTGTACCTATGCTTTAGGCATATCAATTTGGCATCTGTGTGGAGGATGAATTGGAGAGCAGAGAGCAATTAGTAGGCTTTTGCAGTAGTCTAATCTAGAGTTGACAAAGACCCGAATTATGGTGGTATTTGTGTGAATGGAGAGAATGGAACAAACATGGAACATATGGAGACAGAATCAACAAGATCTGGTAACTGATTGTATATGTGGAGTGACAAGAGGGAGAAGTCACAGAACATGATAAAATTTTGAACATGGGGAGGATGGGAAGGATAATTTCTGCCCAGGCAGGAATCCAGAAGTTCAGAAGAGGGGTGGATTTTGGAGTTAAAACATTGAGTTCTGTTTTGGACATGGTGAGTTCCAGATATCTATGGTATATGCCTTTCATAATTTTCAGTAGCCACTTGGTGTCACCAGGGAGTGCTTGGTAGGACACAGTAGCTCTTACCACCTGGCCAAGAACCCATTGCCTCCTCAGCACATCTGCTGTGAGGTGGGATTCTTGATGTCCAACAGAACACAGCAACATGGCCATTGAAGGCTCTGGTGAAACCTCGGGTCCAACTTTGAAGCTTCTTCCTTTATCAACAGATCTCATTGATATTCTGCCTGAATTCATTTTCTAATAATATATTCCTACTCCCTCTTACTCTTTTTATTCCAGGATCCATGTTTGTCAAAACCAAGGGTCGAGAAGGAAACAAATTTGTTCATCTTTTCATTTCTTTCTCCTTCACTTTACTTAGACTAGTGTCCTATCGCAGATCTGATCCTCCCTTTTATTATGCATTCTGGAATTCCTACTTCATAATGAACAAGTTACTTTTTATTTTGTACTATTTCCTTTCTTATTTCTTTAATCTATATCTCAGGGAGATGTGTCAACTTTCGGATGCCATGCTTATCTAGTTACATTTTCCAGTACTGGCTGTAATTTCTCTCATCCTTACCAACTCACTGGTTAATGTAATGGAATCAAACTTCTTTTTGCTTCCTATGCTATAAGGGGCTTAATAACTATTTGTTGATTGATTAATTAAAACATATACAGGGGGGCAGCTAGATGGCACAGTGGATAGAGCACCATCCCTGAAGTCAGGAGGACCTGAGTTCTAATTTGGCCTTAGACACAATACTTTCTAGCTGTGTGACTCTGGGCAACTCCTTCATGGCAGCTAAGACTTCTCTTCCTAGCTCTTTACTTTTCTTGGCTTTCAATTCTCTCATAATCCCAATTGCCTCATCAAAAGACAAAACAAAAACAAAAACAAAAAAACCATAGAGAAATTACATGAGATAAGTAAAGAAATAAATCAATGTGTAAAATGCTTTATAAATCATAAGATGAAAAATAAATATTTATGATGATGATGTACTGCTATCTATAAAGTGAAGTAGATACTACAGTGCAGAGGATCTTGGATGTTTAGCTCAAAAAAAAGTTTTAAAAATTCTTTGCCCCGTGAGGAATTTCTTCAAATCAAGAAGCTAATCAGATTGAAATCTGATCCTTATTGGGATTACTCTGTTAAGGAACTAAAGGATCCCAGAACTGAAGGGGACCTCAGAGGTCATCTGGTGCAACCTCCGTTATGTTACATTTGATGGAAATGAATTCCAGGAAATTAGATTATATGTTCAAGATCACATAGGGAGTAAAACATCAGAGGTGGGATGGGATGGGAACCCATTTTCTCCCACTTCACAAAAAGGGCTATTGCTTTTCTTGTAGAGTGATTAATCAGGGAATTTTAGTTGCGATCTGTACATTCAGCAGCAGATGGTGCTCATGGCTTTCAAATATCAAATGCCAAGTGTAACGCTAAATAAGTCCATGGACTACCAATAAAGAGAATTGTCAATGTGGGTTGAAAAACAAGTATGCCAGGAATACAGAATATAGACCAAATTTATAGTGAATAAATCCTATTCTTGTTTATATGCTACATTTTATATTAAAATATACAATTTAAGTTAAAATATTAGATCATTATCTGAAGCTTTTTTAGGTTAGGATATTGTGGAACAAAGATTGAACAATCACTATGATATCAAGACTGACCCCTGACTCTGGAAAATCATCACTTGATTTGTTGTAAGTTACTAAAAGGTTTTGAAAGACTGGATGATGGCCCAGCAGCCTATCATCACTTCTGGAAAGAACACCCTGAAACTCATTTCTGGTTGACTTGAGATCATTGGCATCAGTCTCAACATGGATACTACAGTCATATGAAAGAGGAAATAAAATGAAAATCACAGACACTGAGATATAAATTTCATCATCTTAGATTCTACCTAACTTACAAGCCTGCTGAGATCTTTTTGACTCCTGATTGCCAAATGCCATATTTACTATCCTTCCTAGCTCTTGGACTATTTGCAAATTTTATAAAATTCAAATCACTAAAAATATTATATGGCCCAAGGTCAAGCACAGCTCCCTGAGGCACAACATCAGAGTTCTCACTTTCCACTGACCTCTTTCCATTAATGGCTGCTTTGGTTGGGGGTTGGAGAAAGGAGGGACCAGGTCAAGCCATTTGATTTGTTTCTAAGCCTATGCATCTTTGTCTTATCTTTAAAAAATGACATGAAGGACTTTGTCAACAGCTGAAATTTGGATAAACTAAAACTCCAGAATTCTCCTGGCCTATCAATCTAATAATTTTCTTAAAAAGGAAACAGAATCTTTTTTTTGATAAAGTTATCTTGGCTTTTTTTGTGGTTGATCACTGTGCTGTTTTTTGGTGCAGTGATGAGAGCACTGGGCCTTAGAACAGTAAGACCTAAGTTCAAACCTGTATATTCCTGGGGAAATCCTTTAACCTCATATAACTCAGTTTCTTCATCTGTAAAATGAGCTGGAGCAGGTCTTGACATTCAGAACACACATCTTCTGATTCTGTGCTCTTGGATGTTTGAAATATTTCAGAGAGTGGCTCAGCATAATATCATTTTTTATTACTATGGCATGGAGTTCATTTGGGCTGCATGACTTTTCTTTCTAGCTCTTTACTTTTCTTGGCTTTCAATTCCTTCATAATCATTTTTTTTTTGCCCTTCCCATTCAAGAATCATTCTCCTTGACAAAGAAAATGAAAGGAAAATAAAAAATTTTGTCTTCTCATCTGTTGTCAACATCCCATCTATGACAGGGAATACATTTAACCGTTCTTTGCTGTCCCTCCCCTATATAACCAAACCATTCCATCCTTTTCCCCCCTTCTTCTTAGCTTTCTTTATTAATGTCAGTTCATTGTCAACTTTAGGATTCCCAAAACTATTCTTGAAGGCATTTTTTTTTATTGTCTTATCTTCATTGTTTATGTTTCCAGCTTTTGTGCCAGCATAAATCCCTGAAACATTTCACTTATTAGATGGGTTCTGGGCATAATTAAAGTGGGTGTTTAATTTCATGCAACTTCTTTTCTTCTTTATTATAATTGTTTCTCTCTCTCTCCCTCCCTCTCTCCCTTTCTCTCTCTCTGTCTCTCTCTGTCTCTCTGTTTCTGTCTGTCTGTCTGTCTCTCTCTCTCTCTCTGTCTTCAGAATTTCATTAACAACTTCTCATTTCTCCTGGACTGACTTGACTATTCTTTCTTCCAAATTTTAAATAAAGCTTCTTCCAGATTTACTATGTTTGACCTTTTTTAAACTTTCTCAAATTCTAAGAGACTGATTATTTCCCTGCATTCTCATCCCTATCAAGATTTCATTCTATCAACCTGTTCCCTCCTTGCTGGTCAGAATAAATATAAAAGGTCCCCTCATTTCTTCTCTCATTTTCTAAATAATAAACTTACTAAAACAAGCCATTAATTTATTAGCTACTCAGTTTTTGGCAGAGAAAATGTTTCAGCAGATGTCTAGATAATTGAAATTCCCCCATCACTACTATATCTTGCCTCTGTGATTTGTTTCCTGAACAAGTCCAAATAATCAGTAGTTCTTTTCTTTCTCTTTTGGGTTATATTCTTCTCATCTTCATCTGTATTGTCATCATCATCACTATCTCTTTCCTCTTCTTCCTCTTTTTCTTCTCCTTAGAATCATAAATTTAAAGTTGGAAAGCACTTCAGAAATGTGTGTGTGTGTGTGTGTGTTTGAGAGCAGATTTGAACTCACATCCTCCTGACTTCAGGGCTGGTGTTCTAGCCACTGAACCACTTTACTGCCCCTACTTTAAAAAATATTTAGTTCAACTTCCTTCTTTTTTACAAATGAAGAAATGAGGTTTGGAGAGGTTATGTGACTGGCACCAGAATGATGAACAGTAAGCAGCCGAGCTCCAATTTTAACCCAAATCCTCAGCCCTCAAGTTTAATACTCTTCCCAACATGCCACGATGTTCTGTATTTCATTTTAATCAGCCTTACGAGGGCATCATGCTCTGTTCACCAAGTCATTCTTTATTAGCCTCATTTACTAAAGGCATTTAGAACTTGTTGCTAAAGAGACCAAGATGATAGATTTGATCCTTATATTATCTAGTTAACTATGCAGGAGAAAGATGTCACCTGGATTTCACATTAATTCTTTTGTGATAGGTCCAGAAATTAAAAATAATGAAAGGCACTAGAAAGACCTGTGCAGGTCTTTATGGATCTATTTAGATGCTGCTTTTAGAAAGCAAGAATAAACATCTCTGGCATATCTATCCTTCCATTTTTCTCCAAGAGAGACTAATTCCTTCCAGGAGGGAAAGGAGGAGGTTGGTCCTTCTGCTTTCCTCTGGGGAAGGCTGTGTGTGTTCAGGGCTAGGATTATATCTATCTTCTTCTTTATTAGCCTAGAGGATATACTTTTTAGGATCCAGCTATAGCTTCCTAATTACTATTTCTGATCAGGGTAAGGTGGGCATTGAGTTATATGTCTCAGACTTGATCTTCTTCCCACAAGTTCCACAATGAACTCACATAGCAAATAGCAAAGAAACCCACTTATCCATTTTGATAATGAAAGAAATAGAGTGGGAATAGAGTCATGATTGAAGTTCTACATGTCAGCTACTTCCCAGAGTCTTTCTTTTTAGTAACCTGAAGAGAAGTTGGAATGGAGCTTTTTTTTCAGCATTGAAAGAAAGCAAATCTCTTCTGTTTTTCTTACAATTTTCACCAGTGTGGAAAGAGTCCCTTGTAAAAGGCCTTTCAAGCTAAGGTTTACAACCCATTTACAAAATGTACAAAAAAAAATCAGAAGGATCTTGAAAAGAAATTTAGATAAGTAAGAGGGAAAGTTGAGACTGCTAAATTTAATATATACTTGAATTTCACATATATTAAAAATAAGCTATAAGTCATACATAAAATATATAAAATTTTCTGACTTTGCATAGGGACATGTTTGTGTTTATTGATGATTTTCTAGTTATTAATTTAAAAATGGCTGAAATAAAGAAACTCATTGCCATTCCTAAAGAACATATTGTATTTGAAAACTTAGACTCAGGAAACCATTTGTAAACCAAAAACAGCATATTTTGTCTTATAAATGCAATTAGTTATAAATTCATTTTATAGCCAGCTAAGTCTATGATTGAAAAGAATCAGTTTCTTCACTCAAAATTTTTATTTCAGGATTCTTTTACCACAGACAGTTCTATCTTGAATGTGGCAAATCTATTTCAATCAATCATCAAGCATTTATTATCATCAACTGTAGAAAAACACTACTAAGACAAAAGTGAAATCATCCTTGCCCTGGAAGTACTTACAATCTTTCTGGAACAGAGAAGCTATCTTTATATGGAGTTGTGCAAAATAGATAGAAGGTGTTTTGGAAGGTAAGCAAGAAGAACTGGGAGGATCAGAAAAAAAAGATTCTATGTGAACCTTTTTTCAAGCAGTGCTTGAGCTAAATCTTAGCTCAAGCTAAATTTAGGCTTAGGTGAAGAGAGCACATTTCAGGTATGGGGCATGGTCAGTATAAGAACATGGAAATGGAATATGGACAGTGATGTATTAGGAATAGCATGAATACTTATTGTACTAGACTGCAATGAAGGAAGGTAATGTCTAAGAAGACTACAAAGAGAGGTTTGAGCCAGGCCACAAAGGATTTTAAATATCATACAAAAGAGCTTGTTATAAAGCCATGAAATATTGAACAGATATATTTTCTCTCATGATAGGTGAAACAATTTAAAAAGGGACAATTAATTCTAAGCAATGATGTTATGAATGGATGGTGATTTTTTGGGAGGCCAAAATTCAGAATATAAAAGCATAAAATAGTTATTTATGGAAATCTAAGACTATAATGAGTTTCCAGAGCTGAGTTAAAAGAGATAATGGGAAGAAATAGACTAGGCAATGTAGAAGGACCTAGGGCACAGAAGATAAGAAAGACTAGTTTGGGCTGGGAGACTGGAGGTACAAGGGAAGCTGGTCATTGGGGCGGATTGGAGTTGAGCACCTCGGGTAGATGGTGCTGGCTTTGACTGGATTCTTCTTAGATGTATCCACGAATGTCACAGTTTTATGACCTTAGAATGTGTCTTGCTTAGAATATATTTGCAATATTGACAGAAGCAAGTGTTATATGGGGTGTGCCATATTTGGTCAGGGCCAATTGAGCCCTGGGAAGACTGTGAAGCAATTGTAATTTATCTTTTCGTTTGCAGCCTTTAAAAAGGTGGTTTTTTGATTTCCCTTTTGCAATTAGTTTCCAGGCCTGAAAAGTGACTTTTTGAACTAATTTCAATTTATGTTCTACTGATATAGCTTCAGATATTATTCCTTCTAGGAGTATTTGCATTTTATAGGGGTCTCTCTCTCTTTTTTTAAATAACTTTTTATTGACAGAACCCATGCCAGGGTAATTTTTTTACAACATTATCCCTTGCACTCACTTCTGTTCCTATTTTTCCCCTCCCTCCCTCCACCTCCTCCCCGAGATGGCAAGCAGTTATAGGGGTCTCTTAAAGAAAGTCTCAAGACTTGAATCTTTTAAATAGTAGAATTTGAGTGGGCATAACCCTATTGTTCCTTCTCCCAACAATAGGATTACAAGAGTAAATCCAACAATATTATGGATATATGTAGCAAAGTCTAGAGTAGGCAGGCGTTTATACATCCAGGATGAAGAGCGGGAAATCAAGACAAAGAGATCAAGGAAGCATCTGTGGATAGATTTCAGTGTTTTGGATGAGAATAAATTTTATAATTTCAATACAATTGTTTTCTTCTATAATCCTATGTATTCTATTTTATGCATTTAAAAACATTGAATCCAATTTTTTATTATTCAGTTTTTCATTCATGTATGACTCTTCATGATCCCATTTGGGGTTTTCTTGGCAAAGACACTAGAGTAGTTTGCCATTTCTTTCTCCACATCATTTTACAGATGAGGAAACTGAGGCAAACAGGGTTAGGTTTAAGATTCTCCCTCCCCAGGAAAAAAAGATTTCCCTAGGGAAATCCTCCCTCCCCTAGAATCACATAGCTAATAAGTATCCGAGGCCTGATTTGAACCCAGTTAAATTAATCTTCTAGATTTTGGATCTCCTTTGCCACCTAATTGCTTGTAGGAATCAATACAATTCACCATATTGACAGAGGGATTCATAATCCCCCAAAAGGTTCAGAGGCTCTTTTTCAAGCCTTGGCATTCAGCTTACTTAGAGACAAATCTTTCATTAAGGCAATATCTTTCTCAGAGAGAAGATTCATATACTTGCCTGGGCAGGGAATGGTCTCAAGGGGTCTTGGTTTGAGCAGACCCGATGAGCTTTTTAATTCAAGCAGAGAAGAGATTGCGCTTATTTAGTGGTGGATGATGAGAAAGGAGTGGAGGATGTTAGGTTGTGAGTTTCCTTGGAATATATTGTAGCAGGCAGCTGATAGGCTACTACTTCATTAGCCTGTGTAGAGATGGGTCCAAGTACAATGGCAGTATATTACAGCTAAGTCTTGATTATTGTAAACCACCATTTCCCCTGAAGTGGTTGCATTATTTGAATTTACATTGAATATTTCCATTGGGCTGGAACCAATGACCATATTTTATATAAGTAAATTTTCAAATAGTGTGAATTGGAATGCAAGCAATCACTCTAGGGATTCATTATTTGCATTAATGTGAACCTAGTTGATCTTCTCCTATATAAGAGTCACCTAAATCTTGTGAACCTTTGTGTCATGACAAATAAAATGGGTGCCTGACTTTCTCCATGATGAACTATTCTTTCAAAAGAACATCATCAAATGTCATTGTGTGTAGCTATAGCCGCTTGTAAATAACTATAATGTCTTAATAAGTTGATCATTACCAAAATAGGTGAATTATTGAACTACTTCTAGTATCATTGACTTTCAAAAGTGGGAAAAAAAAATGAGAGCAACAAAGAATGCTTGTTATGCAATTGGAGATAATGTGAGTCACCAGCAATGGGTGACAAGAATGCTTGTTATGCAATTGGAGATAATGTGAGTCACCAGCAATGGGTGACGTGGGCAGCAGCAACAGCTTTAGATACTATCTAAAGATGGAACTTTTAATCACATTGGCAGAAGCTTCCAGGCACATTAAAAGGAAAAAGAAAAACTATCATTTACAATCCAGGAAGCATACTGTTGAAATGATCTTTGAGTATCTAAATTTTCAATGATTAAGATGAGATTTCAGTACCTTCTCCAGTTTGATAAATGGTTGAAATTTATGTAGGTCACAGGCAGCTTTTCAACCTTGGTAGAGTCCTGTGCTAAGCTCAAAACATGGCTAGTTTGAATACAAACATTTGGACGAGGCTGGTTTTATGGAGGCAGACCCACTGTTGGGACATGAGATGCTAGTTATGAGAGTAGCCAACAATGAAACAAATCTAATCAGTTTTCTTTGGTTTGGGGGTTGATTTCAAGTGGGCAATTACTCCTCTACTCATATGGAAGGAAGAGAAATTTCCTTCCATTCTAGTTTCTTAGCAAAGCAGACAGGCCATAGATAAATAATGCAAATATTTATTTTACTCAGATTAGTCTCAGTTTTCTTTGATAGTCCTATCTACCCACCTAGAATGATTTTTTTCCCTTATTTTCTTTCTCTTCTGGGGCTATCCATATACTAAAAATCAACTCTCCAGGGACATCTCTAACCAAGTCAAGCTGAAATGAGCTAATTGTCTCCCATCTCAATTTTTGTATTAATAATGCCATATTGAGTTCCATTGACAATTCATAAAGAGCAGTGCCAGATGATACCTTTGAATTGTTATTTTAAATTATTTTAATATTCACAAAGTCTGACTCTGATATTTTAGAATATAGAGCCTATGGGGTCTTGAAAAGATTTAGTTCTATTGTATCAGAAAGGCAGACTTCTGGTCACGGACAGACTTTGCTTACTCACTACTGTGAGTTAAGTATAGTAGACTCAATATCACTAGGATTTTAATAGAGGATTATAGAAAGACTTCATATTTGTTAAGTATACATGATATAAAATATATTTATCTCTTCCAGACTTTCCACCATAACTTAGTTGGATTATAAGTCAGGTCTAAAATGTAAAATGTATAACAATGAATAACTTTAAACTCTATTTTGTATAAGGTATATCCTTACACAGGTGCTTGGACTGGCCCAGAACAGAGTTATTCACAACTAGGAATAAGGATAATGAATAATAATAATAATAAGTTGAACAAATAATTTTTCTTCTTTTTTTGAGGTGTGGAGGAAAGTGTTAATTGTTTTTCTTGACATTTTTAATGGACCCTAGGTCTTTCAGGATTTTCTCCTTTCCTTGTATGTGATGGGATAAAATGGAAATACCTGGACCTGAGAAAGATTTTTCTGCCCAGTGATTTTACTCTATCATGTAGAATTCTTTCCAGTGAATAATTGTGAACAAGCAGTAAAAAATTTCCATATCTTCTGTGATATTGGCATCTAGATAAAATCCCAAATTGACTACTTACATGCTTATCTATTACTGCAGGTGGACTCTGGATTGAATTTTAAGAACACGTGGACAAAACCACCTTAAAGTTTGATTTGATTTTAGATTCTGGAGGAAATGTTGGCAGCATTTGCTTGGATTATAACTTTTGATAAGTGAATGAGTTTTCTGTCTTGTACTGACTTTCAAAAGATAAATTAATATTCCCACAACTCTTCAGATTAAAATTGGCTTCATGACAGATTTGAGAAACAGTCTTCTCCATTTTACTGCTATTGATTAATTTAAATTATTTGTTGCTCTAAAAAGTCAGTTTGACACTCAAAGACAGCCTTCCCCTCAGGGATCCTCTAAAGAGTGTTTGCAATAAGACACATTAAACTAGACAAAAAGATTCACACTACATTTTGCCAGCATTGAGTAAAATAAATGTGTTTGCTATGATATATTGAGTATTTGCTAAACCTTCCTAGTGTATCTGGTTTGGTTAATACTACTGAGAAGGAAGATATAGATTTTAAACAGTGACTTGAATAGGACTTGATATAGACTAATCAAGCAAGAGGAGTTTACAATTCATGAAGTCTTTTGTGGATTTTAAAAAGTTAAGCTTAATATAAACTGCCCTACCCTTTGATCCAGCAGTGTTACTACTGGGATTATATCCCAAAGAGATTATAAAGAAGGGAAAGGGACCTGTATGTGCACGAATGTTTGTGGCAGCCCTTTTTGTAGTGGCTAGAAACTGGAAACTGAATGGATGTCCATCAGTTGGAGAATGGCTGAATAAATTGTGGTATATGAAAATTATGGAATATTACTGTTCTGTAAGAAATGACCAACAGGATGATTTCAGAAAGGCCTGGAGAGACTTACACGAACTGATGCTAAGTGAAATGAGCAGGACCAGGAGATCATTATATACTTCAACAACAATACTAGATGATGACCAGTCCTGATGGATCAGGCCATCCTCAGCAACGAGATCAACCAAATCATTTCTAATGGAGCAGTAATGAACTGAACTAGCTATACCCAGAAAAAGAACTCTGGGAGATGACTAAAAACCATTACATTGAATTCCCAGTCCCTATATTTATGCACACCTGCATCTTTGATTTCCTTCACAAGCTAATTGTACAATAATTCAGAGTCTGATTCTTTTTGTACAGCAAAATAATGTTTTGGTCATGTATACTTATTGTGTATCTAAGTTATATTTTAATATATTTAACATCTACTGGTCATCCTGCCATTTAGGGGAGGGGGTGGGGGGGGGTAAGAGGTGAAAAATTGGAACAAGAGGTTTGGCAATTGTTAATGCTGTAAAGTTACCCATGTATATATCCTGTAAATTAAAGGCTATTAAATAAATTAAAAAAAAAATAATATAAACTGCCCCTTCACCCCCTGACATAATTGCCCCCTTGGCATATATTACAGAAGTAGGGATAGAGGTTTATATTGCATCTTAATTGGAAGAGAATCATTGGTATGGTTACATTTTGAATTGTAAAATACATGTTTAATTTTTGGATTAATGCGTTGTCTTTTAAGATATTTGGATTAGGATATAGTGTAGTGTCTTTTTTTCCCACTGGAGTGTAAACTCCTTGAAGACATTCTATTTCTTTTTGCTAGTATTTCTATTCCCAGCTGTAAGCACAGAATCCCGCACATACTACATGCTTAATGTGGATTGATCCATTCATCCATCTATATCTATCTATCTGTCTGTCTGTCTGTCTATGTATCTATGTATCTATCAATCTATCTTTCTCTCCCTCTATCTCTGTCTCTCTCCTCTTCTACTTACAAAAGACCCCCCTAGCCAATCCAATCCAAAACTACCTACAGCCTTCATGGAGACTTGACTTGATGACCTCCTTGCCCCAGAAACTATTGCCTTATGTGGAGACAGGATTTATTTCTCTTCACTTCATTGAAATCTCTGAGGAAAACAGTGATGTCTTAGGCTTCTGTGACCATGGAGCATCCAAACTCTAAGCCTTCCACAGCCAAGATTCCCCCAGAGGGCCTGACTAGGAAACAAATGCTTCAATTGCTTGGTTTCTTCTGTGTATACATTACTGCCTGATTTCTTGTCATGAAGCAAAGGAACAGGGATAGCATGTTAAGTTAGCAGACTTCTGCTGACTTGATCATTAGTTACCATTGACCTAGATGGTACATCTACATACTCACACACGTGCACCCTGCCTGCACCTCCCCATATGTATGTATGGGTGTGAATATCTGTCGCTTACTATGAACTTACCCCTCTTGTCTTCAATAGAAGCTCCCCCTTATCAACATTCTGGCTGTGTCTGAAAATACGAGCAGCATTCTACACTTTGCATCTCCTCTCTCTAATGAGGTGGGAGTCATGCTTCATTATGAGTCTTTGACCTCAGAATCCTGTGAGATTACTTCTTATTTATACTGTATTTATCTTGGATGTTGGTAGTTGTCTGCATGTCATCTCCCCCATTTGTAAGTTCCTTGAGGGCTGTGTTTTTGCCTGTCTTTGTATTCTTGGCTCACAGTGGGTGCTTAATAAATGCTTGATGATGATGAGGCACTGCATCAGTCACAGCTAGGAAGTTCTCCAGAATTGTTTCCCTTTATATTATGGTGGTTATCATGTAAATTATTTTCCTATGTCTACTCGTTTCACTCTGTGTTGGTTCATACAAATCTTTCTAATTTAGTATTTTTGATCCCTTAGTTCCTATCAGGCAATAATGTTCTAATATACCACAATTAGGCATTCATTTTTCTTTCCAGTTCTTTGCTACTAACAAGATATATTTTCATACCTTTGAGTCCTTTCCCTCTATCTTTGACATCCTTTTGCCCAAGACTCCAACATTTCCTTTTTTATTTCAATTGCTGAGTATTATCAGAGGTTGTCCCACAATCATGGCTGCATCTGCTACAAATATAGGTTCTCTCACCATAACAGACCACAGAATGTTAGAAAACAATTCTTTTATCCTTCCTTAATCAGCCCTATAGTCACTCATTTTTTGCAGCTATTACAAATCTCTTCTTTCATCAAAACTTTTATGCCATCCTTTTCTCCCAACTGAGCAGAGGCCCTCACTTCCTTCTTTACTGCCATGTGTTCTGAGTTCCTTCTTTTATCCTACTACTTGTAATGCTGAAGAAACTGAGACAAGATAGAGATTAGAGAGTTTTTAATATTTTATTTGGATTTCTGAGAGGGGGAGATAGTCTAGAGGCAGAGCAGAATCCATTCTGCCTCCAGGGCTGACTCTAGCCCAGCATCACATGTGAGATTCCAATGAATTATATGTTTCCATAGATCAGGGTAGGCAAGGGGGTAGAGTCTGAATATTGGTAAATGGCAGGAATTTCCAAGGACGGACCATCAATCTGGCTCTTACAGGATTGGGGTAGGACCATAAATTCTGATAAACTGGAAGTAGTTAGAGACAGAAAATCTGGAACTTAGAGATAGAGAATACCAATTAGGTATCTGAGATAGGACATCTGGAGTTTTATCTTTTGGAATGCCAGAGTGGCCAGATTGCTATGGCTCTAATTATCTCAGCCCTAATGGTTAAGAAGTGGGGTTGCAACCAGGAGGATTGAGGCAGAACAATTCAGGGAAACTGAAGCAGGATTAGGGAAATGGGGGCAGGACAGTTTAGGGAAACTGAGGTAGGACAATTTAGGGAAAGTGAGCCAGGGACAATTAGGAAAACCAAGACAGGACAATAAAAGGAAACTGTGGCACAACATACTTACCTCTTTATATAATACCCCACTTTGTTCACCAAGACAATAAGTAGTGGCTCTCCTATTGGCTAAATGCCAACACTTTCTACTTGTGCTTTTGATCCCATCTTTGAATGCTGGTGGAGAATAGCCCATATGACTTAACACTTTCATTTTTTTTCACTTGAAAATCCAAGAACTCTTTTCAGGTCCTGGTAATTAAATGGAAGATATTCTGAATTACTCATCAGAGAATCTTCTTTGTGCTCTGACAGAGACCTAATCTCCATTCTCTGATTCTAGCTGCTGCTGAGTTTGGGGATACCGGGATTCATTAGTAGGCAGCATGGGCTGCTTTTCTGCCTCCGCCTTGCAGTATAGTCCTTTTAGCACCAATTAAGAAGAATGGTACTAAAAAGATTCTAACATAAGGAAATAAAAAAGTAATCAGTCAGCAGAGCTGGGATGTCAAACAAATTAAGAAATCGATGTTAGGACTGATGAATTAGTCTTTTTTTCCTTTGGTCCATATATCTGCAGATTACTTCCTGCTGATAGAAATATGCTTTGAAAACTATAAGTGAGCAAACAAGAAAAGCCATGTTTATTTATTTTTATTAGTTTTCCAAAATTCATTAACTGGTGCAGCAATAACCCCAACTTCTAGAGTATTTTTGGTAGATGTTATAACAGAAAGAATGCCAGACTTCAAATAAGGAAGATCTGGATGCAAATCCCATCCCAGACACTTCAGAGCCATCTGACTCTCAGCAATTCAATTTAACCATTTTCAATCTCAGTTTCTTGTAAAGTGAGGATAATAGCACCTTTGTAAGGCTCAAATTAATGAACATATGTAAAGTGTTTGCAAACCTAAAATGCCAGCAATTATGATTAATATAATTATATATGGTTGTAATAAAATATATTGTGATTTAGTTATATTATAACAATGTAGCATGTAATATAATTTTGATAATTTGTCATTCTTGTTATTAAAATTTGCAAAATGTTTTCCTTGAGAAAAACACAGTTCTGTGAGATAGGCAATGAAATATTATTTTGTCCATTTTATAAATGGGAAAGACTGAGGTTCTGACAATTGAAATGACTTGCCAATAGTAACACAGCTTAGGAAACAACTGAATCAGAATTTAAACTCCATTCTGCCAAGCTGCCTTCATGGTGATGCTAAAGATGACATTTGTGACTTGGGGGAAATTGGAAAGTAATTTGAGTAGGCAGGACTCGAACATTTTTAAGTCCTTATCAGATACAACAGAACAGGTTGAATGGTCATCAGCTTGGTGACATTGTTAGTACAACAACTTGAGGCTTCCTGCTGACAGGACATATTTCCAGGAACTATTAATTATGATGTGTGATTAGCTCACCACAGTCAGGCAGGAAAGCTTATCCTTGTACATTAACTAACATATACCAACCACTTAGCTACTATGGACTGCTTAGTCTGTAAATTTGTCTTAATCTTTAGTGAGTTGGTTAAACTGTAATGTCAGTAAATATACCTAATGATCAATGGTACTTAGGAACAAGCTCCAATTGGAACACACCCTTAGAAGTCCGGAGTCCAGAGGTGCTGATGGTTAAAATTGTTGGGAAATAATGCTGTAAATAAAGTGGCAGATGTAGCTAGTTCCTTCATGGTCATTTCAATGGGCATAAAACCTGAGATCAGGTTTTGATTCTGAAGCTTAACTTAAGACTTTTAACAAAAGACTTTAAAGGAAGAAACTGGAAGAATCAGAATGGGCAATTAAGTAATTAAGGCTATCTCTTTTAGCAAATAATATGATGATATACTTGGAAAATCCTAGAGATTCAACTAAAATGGTAGTTGAAACAATAATTTTAGCAAAGTAGCAGAATATAAAACAAACTCACATAAATCACCAGAAATTTTTTATTTTTTAAAGCTTTTTGTTTTCAAAATATATGCATAGTTTTCAAAATTCATTCTTGCAAAACCTTGTGTTCCAAATTTTTTTATCCCTCACTTCTCCACACCCTCTCTCTCAGATAGCAAGTAATCCAATAAATGTTAAACATGTACAATTATTCTGCACATATTTCCATATTTATCATGCTGCACAAGAAAAATCAGATCAAAAGGAAAAAAATGAGAAAGAAAACAAAAAGCAAGCAAACAACAACAAAGTGAAAATAACGATGTTGGGTCACCAGCATTTCTATAAATTACCAGCAAAACCCTAGAAGAGGAGATAGTAAGAGATACCCCATTTAAAATAACTATAGAATGTATAAAGTACTTGGGAGTATAACTGCCAAGACAAACCAAGGAACTGCATAACATAATTATGAAATATAATTATGAACATAATTAAAAACACCTTATACAAACAAAGTTAGATTTAAATTGGAGAAATATTAATTGTTCATGGGTGGGCAGAGCTGATATAATAAAAATGACAATTCCACTCAACTAATTTATTTATTCAATGCCATCTCAATTAAACTACTAAAATTATTTTCTTAGGCTAGAAAAAATAATAAAATTTATTTGGAAAAACAAAAGGGCAAGTAACAGGGGTCCTCAAACTTTTTAAAATAGGGGGCCAGTTCACTGTCCCTCAGACTGTTGGAGGGCCGGACTATAGTAAAAACAAAAACTTTGTTTTGTGGGCCTTTAAATAAAGAAACTTCATAGCCCTGGGTGAGGGGGATAAACGTCCTCAGCTGCTGCATCTGGCCTGCGGGCTGTAGTTTGAGGACCCCTGGTCAAGAATATCAAGGGAAGTATGAAGAAAAGGTAAAGGAAGGAAGCTTAGTAGTATCAGATCTTAAATTATAAGACAGTAATTATCAAAATTATCTGGTACTGAAACGTGAATCATTGTAACAGAGCAGACATACAATAAACAGTGGATGATTATCGTAATCTTATGTTTGACAAAGGTAAAAATTTGAGCTTTAGAGAGTAGAATACACTATCTAGTAAAAATTGTTGAGAAAAACAGAAAGTAGTCTGGCATAAGTTAGGTATAGATAACATTATAATGGCAATATGGTCATCAGTGAGGTCAAACTGGCTATATGACCTAGATATGAAGGGAGACATCATAAGAGAACTATAAGAACATGGAACACATTACTTATCATATTTATGGAGAAGAGAATTTTTTAATAAATAAGAGATAAAGAGCATTATGACATGTGGTGTAAATAATTTTGATTACATTACATTAAAAAGATTTTATATAGATAGAACCAAAGTAGCCAACATTAGAACCAAAGTAGAAAATTGGGAAAGCAATTTATAGAAAATTTCTCTGATAAAGGCTTCATATCTCAAATGTATAGAGAATTTTGTCAAACTTTTAAGAATGAGTCATTCTTCTATTGAGAAAGAGTCAAAGGATATCAACAGGTGATTTTTTGATGAAATCAAAACTAAGTGTAGATATATGAAAAAAAATTCTAAATGATTATAAATTAGAAAAATACAAATTAAAACTACTTTGAGATGTCATCTTACAGTTTTCAGATTGATTAAAATGATAGAAGGAGAAAATGAAGAGAGTGTAGAAAAATTGGGACATTAATACACTGTTGGTGGAATTGTAAACTGATCCAAACATTTTTGAACGCAACATGGAATTATGTCCAAAGACATTATTGACCCAACAATATCACTATAATGTCTGTTTCTCAAAGTCATCAGGGAAAAAGAAAAGGTACTTATATATTTTAAAATATTTATAGCATCTTTCTTTGTGGTGATAAAGAACTGGAAATTGAAGGAATGCCTATTAGTTGAGAAATAGCTGAACAAGTTGTAATGTACGATATGTTGTAAGAAATGATAAGTTGGTTGATTTTAGACAAACAGGGAAAGATTTGCATGAAATAAGGAAAAGCAAAATGAGCAGAACCAAGAGAACATTGTATACAGTAACAACAATATTGTTCAAAGAACAAGTGTAAACAACCCAGTTATTCTGATATATATATAGATATAGATATATAGATATATAAATGCCCAAATCAACTATAAAAGATCCATGAAGGAAGATGCTATACATCTCCAACGAACTGATAAATAGGAGTATGCATAGTACTGCTTTACATATGTTTATGAAACTGCATCAGTGGTGGTTTTGTCCAATGCAGGATGGGGAGAGAGGGGGAGAGAAAGAAAATTTAAAACTTAAAATGTAACTAAGAAAACTGGGTTAATTTTTTTTTAAGTGTCTTATCCATGGCTTAGAAGCTCTGCAATCATTTCTTAAGTATACAAAGGCTTGTTAAATATTTTCCAGAATGACATAATCTGGCCTGTGGGATAGATTTTAGGACACTCATGAATCTTGATGGGAAAATAAAAGACATCTTAATTTTCACCAACCTTTAACTGAAAATTAGTATTGTCTTCAATTATTTAAAATTTTTTTTTCTGAGAAGTCCATAGGTTTTACTAGACTCTGCTAAAATTATCTATGACACCCCAAAAAATGAAGAATTGCTAGTCCAGACAGACTTCTTGTATTATTCCATTGCTTCTTTTTTTTTTTCTATTTCATTGATCGTTAATACCTGCATAAGGCCAAGAGGAGGTAAAGGTGCTTAAAATAAGACAGTGTGCATGTGATCAGTTTTGGAAAGAAGGTTTTTGAACAAACCTTTGAACAAGGTTTTTGTATCCCTTAACTGGGGATATTTTTGTTTCTTCATACTTACCTCCAAGTTCTTATGATGATTATGCAATAAAGAACTTTTAAGGTGCTAAATAAATTGTCTTCTGCAAACTCTCCCCTCTTTTCAACTTTCATATTGCAATTGAGGGCACTACCATCTTCCCAGGCATCCAGGATCACAACCTTGGTGTTATCTTCAATTTCTAAGTCTCACTTGCTCTATACCCCCCCCCAAATGTTACAGTTTCTGTCTTCCCATCTCCCATCTGCATTCTTTTCTGTCCACTAATTAGTAACTAGCCTAATTTAGGCTCTCAATATCTCCTGCTTGGACAATTGCTATAGTTCTTTTAAATATGTTTCTTTGCATATCTCTCCTCTCCAATCCATTCTCCATTCAGCTGTCAAAATAATTTTTCTAAAGTGTAGGTATGACCTAGTCATCACTCTCTCTCCCCAACTCCAACAATTCCCTATTACATCTAGGATCAAATACAAAAATCTTCTATTTGTCTTCTTCTTCTAATATGCCCCTTTCCTAATCTTTCAGTCTTTTCACTCTATTCTCACCTCTATATATTCTACCATCCAGCTTTTTAGCCATGCTTTCTATTTCTAGAGAAAAAGGTTATAGAAACAAGAGATCTTATGAAGGTGAATTTGATAGGATCTGGCAACTTATTGGATATGGGGGGTGGGTAAAAGAATGAAGGATGATATTTAGATTTTAAATCTGTTTGGGAGGATAGTGGTACCTTTGACAATAAAAGGAAAGTTTAGAAGAGCAGAGAACACTTATTAAATATCTACTATAGGCCAAAAACCTTGGAAATTTCGTTTTTGATATTTTGGAATATTTACTTGAACATGTCTGAGAGACAGCTGGAGATATGTGACTGGATCTTAAGAGAGAGATTAAGGTTGGATATGTATTAAGGCTGGGAATCATCTCCATAAGGATAACAAACGAACTAATAAGAACAGATAAGATCATCATATGTAGTAATACAAAGTAAAAAGATAAGCCAGAACTTTAGGGGACATTCATGGTTAGTGAGTGTCACATGGATGAAAAACCAGAAAAGGAGATTGAGAAGTAGTCAAGCAGTTAAAAAACTGGAGAAAGAAGCACCATAAAAACCCCAGAAAAGAGGGAGAAGCAGTGCCAAAGGTGACAGAGAAGTTTAAAAAAAAAAAAAAAGATGAGAACTGAGAAAAAGTCCTTAGCTTGACATTTAATAAATAATTGAATTTGGGAGATAACAGTTTCAGAGTTGAATGAATAAGCCTGAAATCAAATTGTAGATGGTTTAGAAGAGAGTAAAAGGAGAAAAAGTGAGACACATTTCTTAAGAACTTTAGGCTCAAGCAGGTAGATTTCAGAAAAACCTAGAAAGATTTAAATGAACTGATGTTGAATGAAGTGAGCAGAACCAGGGCAGTGTTATACACTGTAACGATAACATTTTGTGATGATCAATTTTGATTGACTAGGCTTTTCTCTGGAATTCAATGATCTAAGACAATCATAAAGATCTCATGATGGAAAATGCTATTTAGAGAAAAAAAAACTGATGGAGTCTGTATGTAGATAAAAGCATACTAATTTTTACTTTTTTGTTTTTTTCTTTTGTTCTGATTTTTCTGTCATAATTGACTAATGTAGAAATATATTTGATATGATTGTAACCTTTATCAGATTGCTTGCTGTCTTTGGGAGGAAGTAGGGGAGGGAGGGAGGATAAAAATTATTAACTCAAACTTTCAAAAAGAATGATGAAAACTGTCTTTTGTGTAATTGAAAAAATATTAATTTTAAAAAGTACCTTAACTCCAAAAGGAAGGCAAGTATAAGACAATAGTTAGTGAGGATTTTTTAAATTGAGGAAACTTATAGATATCAGGGAAGGAACCAGCAGAAGGAGAGAGACTGAAGGTAAGAGAATGGGGATTTAGAGGGGAGAATCTGATGAAGAAGCTAGTTGGGGCCAAGATCCAGAGAGCATAAAAGAAAGTTCATTTTGACAAAAAGTTATCTTGATTTGAGAATGGTGTAAAGAAAGCAAAGTCTTCTCCCAACAGAGTTAAGAAAAAGAACACTATGTTAGCCTTGAGAAAATATGAAAAAGTAGAACAGGATAGTGAATTGATTAGACAGGGATAGAAGGATTGCTTTATTGCAGTGAGGGTATAGTTGAGATTATATAATATATTAATGTGTAGTGATCCAATCAACATTGTTTTGTGATTTTTTTACAGCTCCATTTAGCAACATGTGAATTGGAAAGGAGGCAGATTGTGAAAGTAATCCAAGATTAGACATGGCTTGATTGGAAATTGGACAAAGGGGAAAAGAGGATAGTGTAGAGTTGAAGAGGAAAATAAAGGAAGGAAAATAGAGCATGGAGAATAGTGTAGCTAGTGAAAGGTTATGATTTGGGAATGAATTAAGGGTTTTGGGGTTGAAGATTGTAGGGAAGACAAAAAAAGGGTTGGGATTGTAAAGTACAGGAAAAGGTGGAATACAAAAGTTTATGATTAGATAAAGGAATTTGTGAATATGGAAGAGGAACTTGTGTGTGAGAATAGAGCAGAAGGGAATTTAGAAAGATACAGATACGGCAGAATCATTATGGTAGTATTATGTTAAATTTAATATAATTAAGTTTATATATGACTATCTTTGCATGAAGCTAAGGGAAAGTGAAGGAATAAATCATGACAAATATGGAAATAA
This sequence comes from Sarcophilus harrisii, assembly GCF_902635505.1. NCBI lineage: Eukaryota > Metazoa > Chordata > Mammalia > Dasyuromorphia > Dasyuridae > Sarcophilus > Sarcophilus harrisii. The sequence goes on from NC_045428.1 coordinate 28,842,253, forward strand.
GTTTAAAATGATCATACATGTATAACTAATATCAGATTGCTTGTTGTCTTGAGGATGGGGAAGGGAAAGAAGGGGGGGAGAAAAAAATCAGACTTCTAACAAAAATAAATGTTGAAAACTAAACTATCTAAATTTGGGAGGGGGATAATAACATAAAATAAAGTTGATTGTGTTTTTTATAGATAATACAGAAGGAATCAATACATGGGAGACTGGATATTAGAGAGAGACACACATATAGTGATATACAGAAAAAGTGAGACAGAGACAGGTGGAGACAGAGAGAAGATAATTTTGGGAACAATTAATGGAGGACAGAGGACTAAAAATAAGGTTTAGGTATTGGCCTTGGCAAGAAGATAAATCTCATCAGAGACTGGAATAAAGGAGGAAAGAATAGGAGATGATACCAAGTGGATCTGAGATGTAGAGAATGAGAAAAGAAGCTGTTGCTTAATGGTGTCTTCTTTCTCAGTAAAATATGAGACTAAATCCTCAGATAAGAAGATGGGGACACAGCATTATGAGGTGCATTATGCACTCTATCATTCTGAAATAGCACCTTTATTTGCCTCTGTAATAAGCCCCCTTCTCTGTCCTTGGTCCTGAAGTTGGTCATTGTGGATAAGGCAGCTAGGCTATGGAGTCAGAAGCAGTAAGAAAAGGATAGTAAGTCAAAATCAAGGTGAAAACTAGTGGTGGGATGATCAGCAGCTCCTAAGGCTACAATATAAATGAACATGTGATTAGGGACATGTTTTAATATTTATAGAGCCTTTGTTAGTGATAGAAACTTCCACTCCTGGTGGTACTTAAGTATTATTTTTGTTATATTCCATATGTTACTATGAAGGTTCAAAGCTTTTAATAGACAATACTAAACAGATGGCTTAATTTTAGCTTTGCCCTAATTATTTTTAGTATATTCTTTTAAAAAACAATACCTTTTATTTTTCAAGATACATGCAAAGATAATTTTCAGCATTCACCCTTGCAAAACTTGTATTCAAAATTTTTCTCCCTCCTTCCTCCCTTTCCCTGCCCCTAGATGACAAATAATTCAATTTAGATTAAACATGTACAATTCTTTTAAACATATTCCACATGTAACATGTTACCTTATGCTAACATATGTACCATATGCTGTATCATCAGCATATGCTTTTAAAATTACTATTGATTTTTATTCTGAGCTTAAACTACAAAAAGTGAGCATTTCCACATATAGAATAGATCAGAAAAGGATGATTATACATGAAAAGTATGGGTCTATATTATGTAATATTGCTTTATTCTTTATGTAATAAATTTCATCTGTCACTTTCATAGCTGGTCTTCTTGTCTGTGCTTTTGTTTTCCTGGATTTTTTATTTTCTCTTCTCTTTATTCTTGTTTAAGTGTACTTTAATCACCTTCTTTTCTTTTTATTGATAGCAATGTGATACAGCTGATAGAGCTTTAGATTTGGAGTCAAAAAGATCTGACTCAAGAAGACCTGAATTAACTTCCTATTTTAGACAATTATTACCTCCATTATTCTGGGCAAACATTTTAATTTTTCCCCTAAGGCTCAGTATCTTAAATTATAAAATGGGGATAATATCACTTACTTCCAAGATTATTATGAGGATAAAATGAGTCAATATTTATGAAGTAGTTTGTAAATCTTAAAGCATTGTTACATATTAGCTATTATTATTCTTTCCCCATTAATGGGGTTGGTGAGAGGAAGAGGAGGGGATAGGGAAATGGTAGCAAAACGAATGAATGAGTAAACATTAAGTACTTACTATGTCCAAAGTATTATGCTAATCACTGCAAATACAAAGAGACAAGGAAGATGTCCCTGCTCTCAAGAAACTCACATTCTAATGGAGGAGGCAACATAGAAGGATTCATCTGCAACTTAGATGGAAAGGTCCCAACGTGCTTAGTATCAAAACAATTAGTCTCACTGATAAAATTGAACAGTTTTTTTTTTTTTTTATGTTGAAACATTTGATAGAGAAATTATTTGGTGTCAAGAAGTTTCTTTTCTGGGTCATAGAGTTTTTGAAATAATATGTATAGTCTAGGAAAACAAATTGCCCCATGTTGCTTGGGTCTGGAAATTATGTCTTACTTGACCATTTTATTCTAAATCACTTTTGCTACTTGCTGTCAGCACCCATACATGAGGACTAGTTTTATGAATATGAAGAGAAGCCAGTTACTTTCTTGGTGTGATGTGAAGCATTCTGGAAAATCCTTTTTTCTATTGTCAAAGCCATGTCCATCCCTCTGCTTTTCAGCATTTCCTCAGAGCCTCTATTTCTACAAATAAAAATGAATTTCTTTAGGTTAAAAATTTTATTCCTTTTTCAGGTATTGTGGGCTAAAATTATTCTCCCCTAAGGGAAATAAATTCAGACTTAGTATACCTGGGCACCTAGTTGAGAGTTACTTCAGAATGTAAATGGAACGTTAATTGGAAAGGAGAGGCGAGTCACTACCAAGGGCAGACCTCATAATTTTGCTGAGGATTAATTCTGTTTTACACCCATCCTGATACAGGAAAAGGTTAATTTAGGAGAGGCATAGTATCTAAGATTAGGCAAATGATTAGAATTCATCACCTTTCAGCTGCCTTCTCACCTTAGAAGATTCCTCTGCCCATTTATCCTTCTTCTTCCATTTTGAGGAAGAGTCCAGCTCAGGTTTCCTTCAATCTTTTTTTAATTCCAATTGATTCTGTGGACTTCTCATCCTGACTCTTTGGGATTACCTTCCCTTCCCCCCCCCCCTTACTTTTCAGATCTCTGTTACATTCTATTTTATTAGAATATAAGCTCCTTCAGGGTAGTAACTCTTTTTGTTTGTATTTCTGTCCTCAGCATTTAACATAGTCCTGGTATAACATAAGAACTTAAATACTTAACTGTCCTGTTAACTGTACTCCTTCTCAGGGAGAGTATTTTATAAGGCAGGATACTTGGGAAAAGGGCAAAATCTTAAATCCAAATTAATGGGCCTTTATGATGAAAGTTTAGACTCCATGGAATTGCTAAAGATGGGGGAAGATAGAGATGATTTTAAGATTTGCCAGCCAAACTACATTCAAACAATTATATTCAAGAAGCTGGAGAGCATCTATAAAAGATTGCTGACTTTGGTGACAATTTTTTAGATCATGTGAGAATTGATTGAAAAAAGTAGGGATCATTTAACCAAGGTCTATCTCAAGAACTTTAGAATTTATTTATGACATGGAAGACACTGACACAGGACACCCCCACCCCCACCCCCAAGCATGGCATGACCTCATCAGAGAAGGTGCTGTGCTCTAGAGCAAAGCAGAATTGAATTATCTCAGAAGAAATGTGAGATGTGCAAAATTAAAGAATCACTCCAAATGTTTCCAAAGACTATTTGTGTCCAACATGTGGCAAAGCATTCCTAGTTTATATTGATTTGATCAGGCAGGTAGACACACTAACTTGACTCTAAAAGAGTGATTCATTTTGATCCTTGAGAATAAAGGACAATAACGAACAAGAGATGACTCAGGAGACTATGCTAGGTGTTTTCAAGTATTTCAAGGGCTCTTAAGCAAAATAGAAATTTATTTGCCCAGGGGAATGGAATCAGGAACAATGGGATACAATTGAAGTAAGGAAGATTTAAAGTTGAGATTTGGAAGAGCTATCCAAAAGGAAACTGGCTACTTGGGGACGTAGTGAGGTTTTTTTTCAATTGAAGTCTGTAAAGCAAGAGTTAGATTTAAGGCCTATATAAATGGGGTTAGGGTCATGTTCAGATACAATTTAGACTAAATGGCACCTAAGGTTCTTTTGAAAATTACAAATGGCCAAGTTACTACAAACCAAGACCATTGAGAAAAAAATTATTTGAACAATTTCCTTTAAGTTGCTAAGCACTTTAAATATTATCATATCTGATTTTCACAACAATTTAGAGGTAGGGGATATTATAATGGTCATTTTTCTGTTGAGGAAATTGAGGCAAATTGGATTGAGTGACTTGCATAGGTCACACAGCTAATAAGTGTCTGAGGACAGAATTGAACTCACTTCCTCACCTGATTGCCCTATAGTTCTGGTGGAGGATTTACACATAAGGGAATTCCCATTTTCTGACAAAATCATAGATACTTCCCATATTGATACATAATTGTAGTGTCAACGAAAGAAAAATCTGGTCATGAACCTTGCAGCTAGGTACATGCCATTTATTCTCAAGAGCCTCTGGAACCTGAGTCCTTTATATTGTGCTCTTTCACTGTACCTGTGGGTTTTTCATACCTCTTCATCCTTTCTGATCAAGACTTAATAATGCCTTCTCTTAACTATCAAAGCAGTCTATTTTGTGGGTGAGTAGAATAATGTGAAAGAAAAAATACTCCCATATTTTCTCAAATATTTGGGAGGCGTATATGAAGGGAGAAAATGAAGTGAGTAAATATGTTAACTTGCTTGTATTTAGTGACTCCCCATACAAACAAAGCAACATGAACCATCCAATAATGCATTTATCAGCACAAAATGTTAGGATAGGGATGCTTTTTAAGTGAAATCAGGCTTTTTTGGTGATAAGTCATTTTAATGTACACAAAATCTGAGAGTAGTAAAAACAGTAACAGATGGCTCAGTGCATTTGTCAATAAACCTTTTACTCTAAGGTTACTCATATATTGTCATGAAAAATTACATGAGATGCAATGTTATTTTTATCAGCACCTATATTTTTATTAGCACTCATACTTGAGAGGTTGAAAACATGAAATATTTGTCAATAATATCTAGTAGCTATATTGGCAACAAAAATTAACATTTTCTGCATATAACATTTTCTGATATTTCCATGATGATTGCATCATTCTTATAATGGCTATCTAAATGAAAGCAATCTGCATTTTAGTATCAAGATTTTTTGGAGAGGGAGGGGTTTTATCTAGTGTTTATAAGATTTATTAAAAAACCTTTGCCATATAATTCAGGTCTACTAGTCTATTCAGATTTAATAATACTCAAAGACATACTACTACCTATAGTGTATATAGACATTTGTACATTAGCACCATATACTGAAAAGGCCTACACTAAACTATATGGAAAATTAATAAAAATAATTTTGTAATCAGTTTAGAAATATGGTCATATATTTGGCAGTGAAAGGGACCTTAGAAGTCATTTTGATAAGAGAAATAATTTAGGAAGATTTGGATTTCCTTCCCCCTTTTAATTTTTTTTTTATTTTAATTTTTAAAACATATGCATGGATAATTTTCAACATTGACCCTTGCATAGTCTTGTGTTCCAAATTTTTCCCTCCTTCCCCCCAATCCCTCTTCTAGATGGCAAGCAATCCAATATATGTTATACATGTTAAAATATATGTTAAATCCAATATATGTGAACATATTTATACAATTATCTTGCTGCACAAGAAAAATCAGATCAAAAAGGAAAGAAAATGAATAAGAAAACAAAATACAAGTGAAGAACAACAAAAATAGTAAGAATGTTATACTGTGATTCATACTTAGTTCCCACAGTTCTTTCTCTGAGTGTAGATGTCTCTCTTCATTACATGATCATTGAAACTGGCTTCAGTCATCTCATTGTTGGAAAGAGTCCCATCCATCAGAATTGATCATTGTATAATATTGTTGTTGCCATGTACAATGATCTCCTGGTTCTGCTCATTTCACTCAGCATCAGTTCATGTAAGTCTCCCCAAGCCTCTCTAAAATCATCCTGCTGATCGTTTCTTATACAACAATAATATTCCATAACATTCATATACCATAATTTATTCAGCCATTCTCCAACTGATGGGCATCCACTCAGTTTCTAGTTTCTTGCTACTATGAAAAGAGCTGCCACATTTTTGCACATGTGCACATGCACATTCCCTCCTTTAAGATCTCTTTGGGATATAATCCCAGTAGAAACACTGCTGGGTCAAAAGGGTATGCACAGTTTGATAACTTTTTGAGCCTAGTTCCAAACTGTTCTTCAGAATGGCTAGTTCCGTTCACAATTCCACTAACAACATATTAGTGTCCCAGTTTTCCCACATCCCCTCCAACATTCATCATTATCTTTTTCTGTCATCTTAGCCAATCTGAGAGGTATATAGTAGTATCTCAAGAATTGTCTTTGCATTTCTCTGGTCAGTAGTGATTTAGAGCACTTTTTCATATGGCTAGAAATATTTTTAATTTTTTCATCAGAGAATTGTCTGTTCATATACTCTGGTCATTTATCAATTGAAGAATGGCTTGAATTCTTATAAATTTGAGTCAATTCTCTATATATTTTAGAAATGAGGCCTTTATCAGAATGCTTAAATGTAAAAAAATGTTTTTCTAATTTATTGCTTCCCTTCTAATCTTGTCTGCTTAGCCTTGTTTGTACAAAAACTTTTTAGGTTAATATAATCAAAATGATCTCTTTGGTGTTCAATTATGAGTTCCAGTTCTTCTTTGGTCACAAATTCCTTCCTTTTCCACAGATCTGAGAGGTAAACTATCCTATGTTCTTCTAATTTGCTTATAATACCATCTTTATGTCTAAATCATGAACTCATTTCAACCTGATCTTGGTATACGGACTATTTTCCAATTTTCCCAGCAGTTTTTGTCAAATAGTGAAGTCTTATCCCAAAAGCTAGGGTCTTTGGGTTTGTCAAAAACTAGATTACTATAGTCATTGACTATTTTATCCTGTGAACCTAATCTATTCCACTGGAATAGTTAAAGTCCAAATTCTTTATTATCTCCTTCAAAGTTTTGTCTCCTTGCCTGGAGCTTCAGCTAGCTTTCTTGGAGGCCTTCCGGAGTCTTGGTTTCAGTGAAGAAGCAAAGGAGGAAATTCTGCCTCCATGGTGATGTGAGATGGAATGAATCAATCTGGTTGAGTTTGTCCCAGTTTATATGCTCTATTATAATTAGATCATTTACAATATACTAAGTATAAGCCAATCATTATATCACTAGGAAACCATTATTTGTTGTAAGATTAAATCAATCATACTGAACTAGAGAACAATATTAATCACCATGCTAAACTAGATAACCATTGTATTATCAATTCCACTTAGTTAGCACTTTGTAATAATCCTGGTCTCAAGTCAGAGTTCTGGCCCATAACACCCCTTTCCTTTTCTTTATTGAATTTCCTCCCTTCTACTTCCCTGACAGGTAAGTTCATTGATTGATTGGTATTTTATTATTCATACTTTGAATCAATACTGATAAGAGGTTCAAGTTTATCTCTCTCATCAAACCTCCTATATGCATCCCCAAGTATAATAGATCTTTTGCACCTCCTCCTGGGAAATAATTTACTCCATTCTTTCTCTTCCTTCCTTTTGCATCCAGTGTACTCTTATTTCTCATTCTTTAAATATTTTTTGTTAATCTCTCAAATTTACTATATGCCTATACTTTGTCTATATGTATACCTTTTACTGGTACTATTTCTGATACAACTTTAAAGAATTAAAAGGATCATCTTCCCATGTGGGATGTAAACAGTTTAGCTCTATTGAATCTCTTATGTTTTCCTTTTTTTTTTTTTTTTAACCTGTTTATGCTTCTCCTGGGTCTTGATATTAGAGATGAAATTATTGGTTTAATTCTGACTTTCTTATGAAAGCTTGGAATCTTTCTATTTCACTGAATGACCACATTTTCCTTTGAAGTATTATGTTTAATTTAGTGGCATAAGTTATTTTTGGTTGTTATTCTAGCTCCTTTGCCTTCCAGAATATCATGTTCTAAAACTTCCAGTCTTTTAATGTTGCAACTATTAATTCCTATGTAATCTTGATGGTGGCTCTCTAATTTTTGAATTGTTTCTTTCTGGCCAGTAGTACTTTCTCCTTAACCTGATACTTCTGCAATTTGATTATAATGTTCTTTGGAGTTTTTATTTTGGGATCTCTTAACTGAAGCGATCTGTGGATTTTTTCAATGCTTATTTTGCCCTCTGGTTCCAGAATATCAAACCAATTTTCCTTGATAATTTCTTGAAAGATGCTGTCTCAATTCTCCTTTTGATTATGGCTTTCAAGCAGTCAAATGATTCTAATATTGTCTATTCTGGATCTATTTTTCAGGTCAGTTATTTTTACATGAGGCATTTTACACTTTCTTCTATTTTTTCATTCTTTTGAATGTGTTGGATTTCTAATGTTTCAGAGTAACTAGCTTCCACTTGTCCAATTCTAATGTTTAAGCAGGGGTACTCAAAGTATGACCGCGGGCCAGATGCAGCAGCTGAGGACGTTTATCTCCCTTACCCAGGGCTATGAAGTTTCTTTATTTAAAGGCCCACAAAACAAAGTTTTTGTTTTTACTATAGACCGTCCCTTCAACAGTCTGAGGGACAGTGAACTGACCCCCTATTTAAAAAGTTTGAGGATCCCTGGTTTAAGGAGTTGTTTTCCTTCATTAGCTTTTGTGCTTTCTTTTCTATTTGACCAATTGTAGTTTTAAGATGTTTTCTTTGGTGGATTTTTCTATCTTCTTTTCTATTTGGTCAATTTAACTTTTTAAGCAGTTGTTTTCTTTTTCCAAGCTGTTGATTATTTTTTTTCATAATTCTCTTGCATTACTCATATTTTCCCAGCTTTTCTTCTATATCTCTTATATGACTTTTAAAATTCTTTTCCAAGCTCTTCCAAGAGTTCTTTCTGGGCTTGCAACCACTTCTCATTTTTCTTTTTTTTTTTTTTTTTCATAATTGTTTTGATATTATTGTCCTTTTCTGAGTTTGTGTTTTGATTTTCCTTGTCACCATAATAACTTTCTGGGGTCAAATTCTTTGTTGTTGCTTTCTCATCCTTTTTAGCTTTTTAAATTTCTTTTAAATTTCATCTCTGTTGACAAGATGGAAACGGCCCTGTCTCAGACTTCTTGAGCCAGGAGTTACAGGCTCTGGCTATTTACTTGCTGCTTTACTGATGTTGCCCTGAGGATCATGGAGGACCCTCTTGTCTAATGATATGCTAAGGGTGTGGAGTGGGGGACATTTGGCACTGATGGATGCCATAGCATTTTGGCAACTTTCCTGGTGCTGTCATCCCAGTGCTGGTGTCTGGGTTATACCAGTGGCATGTTTGTGTTTCCCTGGGAATCCACTGAAAAATGGTGGTCTGGCTCATGAGGATTGCCTGTTTATTTAGGCACCTGTTTGTCCTAGGTTACCCTAAAGTACATGGAGGTTTGACCACAGGAGTTGCCTGTTTGCCTGGGGTTATACTGAAGTAAATGGTAGTTCTCTAAGTAGGAGTCTGCCTAGTCCCATGACTATGCAGGAGCATCTGGAGACTCTTGGTGTTATCATTTTCCTGCTTCACTGCCTTGGGGCTCAGGATGTTCTGCTGGTTTGCTGTGGTGGAGCTTGCTGGGATGCTTCCTGTCCTGGACTGAGCTCCCATTTTGCCTAAGTGAGCCAGACATTTCCTGTTGAATCTCTAAGTTTCTTGGGCTCAAAGACAGCTTCTCCCCTTCTTTTTGCCTTTTCTGCTTTGCCAGGATGTTTTGGAGTGCTATTTTATGGTCGTTTGGAGATGAATATGGGAGAGTTATAGCAATTTATTGCTTACTTTGTCATGTTGGCTCCTAAAAATCCTTTCCCTTTTTAAAAAAATTCTTACTTCAAGACCTCAGTCGGTGAATGTTGAGCTATCCAGATCCTACCTAGAAGGAGAACCCATTATACTTTACTCAGGTTTGGGGAGAGGGATAAATTCTATGAAGAGATTGCCCAAGTCTGGGGGTAACCTCAAAATAAATGGCATAAATCAAAGGTCAGGTCCAGTCCTTAATTGTAAGATTCATTCTCATTAATTGTTGATTACCACACTGTCTTTCTAATGGCCACATAAGCCATGAACCCACTGCCATGATGTTTTTGGATTAAGAGAAAGACTGTCAAATGACCAACCTTTACTTAAAATACCCTGAAATTATATCTCTTAAACCTTTTAAAGTGATACAATGTCCAACTTCTTCATTTTACATGTAAGGAAACTGAGTCACACACAGAGTGCATAAGTGACTTTCCAAGGGTCATATATCTAGATCTTCTTGACTCCAGGGTCGGCACTCTATCCACTCTCCCATCTAATTTTTGCAATATTTTATGACCATTTCTCTTCAACTCTTACTCCATTTTTGCTGATTTTATCCCACTCACTTTGAGGATTGTTTCTCAAAGAGCATAATATCACAGTAATGACTTTAAATTTATATAATTTTTTCCCAAAGATATGTCTCATCCTTTTATTCCAAATAGAATCTATGACATAGGAACAAATATTATCATAGTATTTTTATTGATAAAGAAACTGAAATAAAGATTTGCAGGGTCTCTCAAGGAGTCAGCGCCAGAATTAGGACTGGACTATCCTAGACTTCTATAGGACCAGTCAGCACTCTTTCTTCTTGATCACAATCCCTTAGAAAGGCTGCTTTTAAACCCAGGAAAGAATTATGGGTGTATAAATGATAAAATTAAACCAATGAAAATGTGGTTCCCTTAGAGACTAGACTCATTCCCTCTGTATCTATTATTCCAGAAAATATATAATTCCATTGGAGAAAGAAAATAAAATAAGGTATAATATTTATATGAGGCTTAAGGCTTGTGAGATTGATGGGATGGAAAGTAACTGCCAAAGAACTCATAAGGGTTCTTGGCTAGCAAGATAAAAAACTAAATGTGCTTATCAGTAGTTTACAATTCAGCATGAGTTGCAAACAATGAAGATGGGATATCTTCGAAGAATTGAAACATCATACTTGATCTAGCTGCCTTTCTGTTTAAAGGCAGATGCTTTAGGGCCGAATGCTCCCATTTTCTGACACATTTGTGTTTGGCTATTTTATCTGCAGGCTCTTGAAACAATATTTATGTAGCCTTCAAAATATATTTTTTTTGGAAAATGTATAAAAATATGATGTTGTTATGTTATATCATAAGTAGGCTTATTAGGAAAACTCCCCAGAGGAAGAAATAGAATTAGAGATTATAGTGGTTTAGGGGAAAGGTTCTCAGAATTGAAAGGAACCTGAAAGGTCATCTGCTCCAAAGACTGAAACGTGTCTTCCCATTTTGCAGAAGTTGGGGGAAGAGGGGAAGACAGCATCAGGTCATAACAGGATGTCTCACTGCTTGTGAGTGTGAAGTTAGTCTTTCTAGAAAGGAGGAAGAAAATGAGGGAGAGAACCTGATGGAGGGAAGGAGGTTAAATATTTCCTTCTAATTTTCATGGTCAAGACTTGCTAAAGTTGCCAAATTCTGATTAACTCTATCTTATGTAACAGAAAGAATTGCTTTGTTATTGTTGTTCAGTCACATCCAACTCTTCATGACCTCAGGATTTTCTTGGCAAAGATACTGGAGAAGTTTTCCATATCCTTCTTCTAATTTAACCTATGAGAAACTGAGGCAAGCAGAGTTAAGTGATTTGCCCAGGGTCACAGGATTATAAATTATCTGAGGCTGGATTTGAATTCAGGAAGATGAGTGTTCCTGTCCCCAGGTCTAGCACACTATCCACTGTATCATTTAGATATTCCAAAGAATTGCTACATGGATTATTGAACTATCATCATTGTGATCTTTGAGATACTATAAAGAATAGGAGAGGTATCATAGAAATGGAGAATGGCAAATGTTATACTTTGCAAAAAGGGAAAGTAGTGGATACTAAAAACTCCAGGTAAATTAGCTTGATTTTGAGTAGAATTCTCCAATATACTGTCCTTAGGATGCGGGTTGTGGTCCTTTTAAGAACTGATTTAATCCTTTCTTTCTGATTCCCAACCTCTTCTAGCTGATGCATTATCAATCCAGGAAGCTAGGACCTTTTGATTCACAAATCCTGGTCAAAAGCACTCCTTTGAATCCCAATAGAGTCCAGACCTGTCCCAGCCCCAAGTTGGAGCTGAGCCAACTTGGGTTCTCCCAGCCCCCATTCTAATGATCTGCTCAGGTTTCCCACTCCCACCAAGCAACCTCAAGCCTCCACTGAAATCCATAGAGGAGCCAACTTGGGACTGCACCCACAGGCCCCTCTAGCTCAATCTCTCATTATAAAAGAGTCAAACTGGAGCCCTCTCTTTGCAGAGGGTTCAAACACGCTGGCACCATACCTGGAACCCCAAGGACCAGAGGGAACCCTGTTTCCAGTGCCCTTCTCTCTCTACCTTCACCTATTTCCTTAACTAGACTTTAACCTTACTTCCAAACTCCATAATAAACCTCTTTTATCAATCTAGCTTTTCGGGCCTGTAAATTCCTTTACAAGGGACTCTTGTGCCGTTATTAGACCTCATTTAACTCCATATCCTTGCGCTGAATCCAAAGGGTTTGCAGGGGAGCTCGATTTGACTCCCTGTATCTCGAACCTGCCACTAGATCTCAATTAAACCCTAATTTCATTTGGGTACTCCATAGATAACTTAATTTGCATGTAGCTTAATAAATGTTGGTTGAATTTAATTGATTTGAAGCATTTTGTGCAATTTCAAATAGCTTTTGTGGTTTCATTTGAGAACTGTTCATAATCTGGGATCTCTTATCTATTGGGGTTCTTTTTCTTATATAGATATATATTATATTCCTGTTATTTTATATATTGTTTATGTATCTTAAATATTTATACCAATTCATTTTTTCCTTTTTTTATAAAGATTTTTATTTTCAAATATATGCATAGTTTTCAACATTGACCCTTGCAAAACCTTGTGTTCCAAAATTTTCCTTCCTTTCTTCCCTCCTAAATGTTAAGTAAATGACTTTACTGTCCCCTAAATGGCAAGTAAATAACATATATTAAACATGTACAATTTTTCTATACATATTTCCACATTTATCATGCTGCACAAGAAAAATCAGATCAAAAAGGAAAAGAAATGAGGAAGAAAACAAAATGTAAGCAAACAACAAAAAATGAAAATACTATGTTGTGATCCACACTCAGCCCCACAGCCCTCTCTCTGGGTGAAGATGGCTCTCTCCATCATAAGACCATTGGAACTGGCCTGAGTCACTTCACTGTTGAAGAGCCTCATCCATCAGAATTGATCATCACATAATCTTGTTATTGCTGTGTACAATGTTCTCTTGTTTCCACTCACTTTACAATTCATGTAAGTCCCTCCAGGCCTTTCAGATATTATCCTGCTGATTGTTTTTATACAACAATAATTTTTCATAACATTCATATATTATAACTTACTGAACTATTCCCAACTAATGGACATTGACTCGGTTTCTAGTTCCTTGCCACTACAAAAAGGGCTGCTAAAATATTTTTGTACACGTGGGTTTTCTTCTCTTTTTATGATCTCTTTGGGATGTAGGCCCAGGAGAGACACTGCTGGGTCAAGAAGTATGTATAGTTGCATAGTTCTATATTGCTCTCCAGAAAATGGTTGGATAAGTTCACAACTCCATCAACAATGCATTAGTATTTTTCCACATCTTTTCCTCTAATTTTGGCCAATCTGAGTTATATCAGTTCCTTATATATCTTGAATGCTAAACTTTTATTAGAGAATATTGCTTTGGACTTTTGTTGTTAAATTGAAGAGGGTCCAGGGCAGAACCCTATGATTAGTGGATATATGATCTCTTTAAAAATCCAGCAAAGAAAACTGAGAAAGATTGGTTGGATATATGGGAAAGATGAGTGGTGGCTTGAAAACCTAGAATTAAGAATATCCAAGAGAAGAGGCTTTTTGACAATGTCCAAGTCTGTAGAGAGGTAAAAAAAAAAAAAAAGTGAGAATTGAGAAAGCACCATTGCATCTGACAACGAGGAGATCAAGGTAACTTTGGAGAGAGTAGTTTTGGGCTAATGATGACATTAGAAACCAGATTGCAAGGGGTTAAGAAAAGAGTAAGAGGCGAGGAAGATGACCCACTCAAAAATTTTTGCTACAAAAGGCAGAATAATTAAAGGACAATAGTTAGTGGGGATGGAAGGATTAAGTCAAGTTTTTTTTTTCCCTTTTTGAAAATGGGGGAGACATATTTATAGAGTGTAAGGAGTGAGCCAGTAGATAGAAAATAAATTGGGATCAATTCTGATGGACCTGGCCATCTTCAGCAATGAGATGAACCAAATCAGTTCTAATGGAGCAGTAATGAACTGAACCAGGTACACCCAGCGAAAGAACTCTGGGAGATGACTAAGAGCCATTACATTGAATTCCCAATCCCTATATTTTTGGCCACCTGCATTTTTTGATTTCCTTCACAGACTAATTGTATAATATTTCAGAGTCCGATTCTTTTTGTACAGCAAAATAACAGTTTGGACATGTATACTTATTTTGTATTTAATTTATACTTTAATATATTTAACATGTATTGGTCAGCCTGCCATCTAGGGGAGGGGAAAAATTGGAACAAAAAGTTGGCAATTGTCAATGCTGTAAAATTACCCATGCATATAACTTGTAAATAAAAAGCTATTAAAAATTTAAAAGAAAAAAAGAAAAAAAATAAATTGGGGCAGCTAGGGGGTGCAGTGGATAGAGCACAAGCCCTGAAATCAGGAGGACCTGAGTTCAAATCTGACCTCAGACACTTAACACCTCCTCTCTGTGTGACCTTGGCCAAGTCACTTAACCCCAATTGCCTCAGGGGAAAAAAAGAAATTGATGATAAATGATATGACCAGAAGGAAGGAGAGAGAATGGAATGATATCACATAGCAGGCAGAACATTTTGCCTTGAGAAAGGGTGGGTCTGACTCTTTGTGTAAGGCAAAATTGAAGAAGGAAATAGTAGCAGAAGGCATCTGAGTGATATGAGATGAGGGAAAGAGAAGAAGAATCTCACAGAAAATGACTTCAATTTTTAATGTAAATTATGAGACAAGGTTCTTCTACAAGGGTAGGGAAAAGGGGAACCATAGGAGGTTTCAGAAGGGATGATTAGAGTCACCATGCAGAATGGGAGAGTAAGTTGATAAGGGGTGTATAAAAGGAGTTGTGTAACATATATCTCTAGTTGACCCATTCAAAACAATTACATGATTTTCCCCACTTTCATTCAACAGTATGTGGGTAGCAGCAAAAGCAGTGGATCTTGAGAGTGATATAAGGTTTAGATTTGGCTGTGAACAACTGGAAATATGAAAAGGGGGACAGGGACTTGACAGTACAGCCTTTCAACTGATTCAAGTTGAACTACTTAAGATAGGAAAGAGATGAAAGTGACAATGGGGGCAGAGAAAATTTAGGGGAGAATTCAAGAGATAGGAAGTAGAATGAAGAGTAGGGTTTGGCAAGGGAAGGAAGAGGGAGAGGTAGAAAGCCAAAAGATTTAAATCAGATAAGGAGATTTCAAGTTCTTGAAGATGAAGATGGTGCATTTGTGGGCTACATCAAGAACAAGGGGATGACCATCTTTGTATGAGAAGTGTAGGTTGAAGAACTGAACAGTTGATAGAACACCATTCTGTCCCTTAAGGTTCCCTAGTATAAGGTGGGAGTTGGGACAGAGTGTAAGATTGTGAGGTAGGTACTGAACTCATTGAGAGAAGAATGTGAGGGAGGTCTGTAGCCAAAAGTTGTCATAATTTTGAATGTATGGAAAATTCAAATTCTCATAGGAGAAGTTACAGAATAATGGATGCAAGGGGAAAAGCTGGAAGTGGCAATGGAAACAAGTATTCCAGTTTCCCCACTTTAAACTGTGAGCTGAAGAGAATGAATTTAAGAACTGGAAAGGGTGACTAGGGAGACTGTTATCAGAAAAGAGCCAGGTCTCAGTAATTGCTAGAATACGGACGAGATGGGCAAGGAAAAAATTTTAAATGATAAAGGCAAATATATTCAGCTATGGAACAGGTATTTCAGAGGGCAAAGTGGTGAGTATGTTGCTTGAGGCTTTGGGTGGGAGTGTTGAGGGAGGATAGGAAAAAGGAGTTGGATAGTAGGGAATGGGATTTGGATGATGACCTGTAGAGATTCAAAATTACTGGGATGTGAAGGATATAACCAGTTATGAGTACATTAATCATTCAATAGAAGGTATCTATTCTTTTCTCAGAAGAGGCTGTAGATTAGGCAGGGGAAGGAAGTCAAACCATGTAGCTGGAGATGGAAAGCAGAAGAACAGATGAAATATCATTCCTCCTTACAACAAAATAAGGCTGAAGATTAGAATCAGAAAGGCAGAGCAGGAGTATGGAAGTCCTGTTGTACAAATGGAGATAGAAGTCGCCCCAGACCACTTTTCACCTTCCTCTGCTCAGCAAGAGCTAGACAACATAGAACAGATGGAAGGCAGGATCTCTTGAGGCAGGAATTGTTTCATTTTTTATCTTGGTATCCTCAACACGTAGCACAATGCCTGGCATGTAGGATCTCTTCATACATATTTGTTGATTAATTATGATCGCAAAAACCTTTATCTGTATTTTGCTCACTGTGTAAAGTATATTTATATTTACCCTGATTCTGAGATTCCAGTGAAGACAATTAGTTTCTTCAAAAAGAAAAAATCAGTTCAAGAAAAAATAGTATTAATGCTCTGTATATTTTACAACCAAATTTAATATTTTTTAAGGGACTATATTTAGTGATAAAGGTAAACTTGTCATTTCACTAAACTTGACTTCAACATCACATTCCTGTTGAAAGTGACCTCTGATACTATTTAAACTTTATGTTTACTTAGTACTTAGTATAATTATTCAGAAGGTTGTAAAATCAGAATTATAAATAGCTGCCAGCAAGTTTTGTGTGATATTTGTATTTGAACTACAATTCCGATGAATTTATCTCTATAGGAAAAAAAGAAACATGACTCAGCTTAATTGTTCACTACATTTGTTTTTAAAGGACAAAGTCTTCTTAAAAAACCCTCATTGCCTAGTATAGTGCCTTGGATGTAGAAGGTATTCAATATGTGTTTGGTAAATGGTCGAATTGAATTTGATACTATAATTTAATTGAAATAGACTCATGAGTTAATATTTTTGATAGATTAGTTATGTTTGGTGAAAGTTATTGATTTAGTCAAAGCTGAAATTGAATGTTTTTTGATATTTAGACAAATACTAAATCCTTGTGGTTCTATCTCCCTCCTTCAACTTGCAACAGTTTTGTTACTTAGGTTGTTCAGTTTTAATAAAATGATATTCCATATATTTTCACAAAAAAAAAATACTTTACTTAAAATACCATGTTTTAAAATGGATAAATTGGGCATTTGTGTATAGTTTCAACAAGATGCAAAAACAAGTTTCTGAAAAGCAAAAAGTTAAATCACTTTTTGTTTAGTTTCTGTTTTTCTTTTATCTCCTTCAAAATCCTGCTCAAAACCAACTTTTTTAAGAAAGTTTTTCCTGGTTTCTCAAACTACTAGTGCCATCCCTTCTCAGATTACTTTCTGTCTACTGTCTCTATATTTTATATAGACCTACAAATTTTTCATGTATGACCCCATTATACTATATGGTGCTGAAGGGACTGGCTTTTTGTTTTGTTTTTTCCTTTGTATCCCCAGGGCTTGGCACAGTTCCTAGCATGTAATTATGCTTTTAGATTCTTGAAATACTTCAAGAATTCGTAATATTGCCATTGTAATCACTCCTTTCAGTCTAATATCTGTGACAACAACTTTGTCAAAATTTTGACCCCATCCTTCTCCCATTGAACTGATTTGAAAGGATTAGTTCTTTTGCTGTTAAGCAGACACTAGCCATAGTTATATAATAACCATTATGTGAAAATACTTTTTTATTCGTGAATATTACTAAGCTGACAGTTTCTTTTACTTGGTTCCTCCTTGGCCCTTGACTATTTCTGTTCCTGTTTGCACAGTGAGAATAGATAGTCCCTTTAGTATGTCAGAACCACAGCTCACAGATCCAGTGAAAACTGATGTACTAAAATCTATTTTAAAAAGGTTGTATTTTTTTTTTTTAGGAAGTTCTCCTGGTTTTACTTGGTGTATGTGAACTGATAGAACAATTCATTCCTTTTGACATTGGTTAAGAAAAACATTTTCCATACCTACCTAGCAAAAACTTTTTTTCCTTAAATAAGGAGTCTAAAATCTAAGCTAAATTCCTAAAGATAGGTTCACTTTTCTAGAGCTACAAATAAGAAAATAGACTTTTTCCCTTCTAAAAAAAACAGATTAAAATATACATATGCATACTGAAAAAATGTACATGAAAATACAAAAAGTAAAATTAGATCAATGAAGAAATTGAAAAATGGCAAAAAATAAAAAATAAAAAAAAGCTGTGGAGGGGAAATCAAAGAAGTGAGATATGGGTCAACTTTTCTGTTGTGACTTGGGTCTTGCTATCATTCTTGATCCTGTTTTGCAGAAGAGTTGTAGAAGGGAAAATTTCAATTTGCACATGTCCAAATGCATACATATTATCTGTAGCTTTTAGATGTGATGATACTGTGGTAATATTCCTAAGGATGCTAAGCAGAAATAGATCTTTTGTCTATTTCTCCTGCTATTTTCTTGGTCTTTTTGACCCAAGTCTTGAAGAGAAAGCAAAGAGAATATTAGGAATATTAGAACACTAGCCAGCTGCCTTAATACGTACAACCAGAGTGTAAATAGAAGCAGCCAAAATACCCTCTTGAGGTCTTTTATATTTCCTAAAAAAATAAAATTCTTCACAGGATTTTGACATGTAGTTCTTTAGAAGATACAAAATAAATTTTGCTTCCATGTCTTGCAACCTAAGGGTTCTTTTATGCATTCTCTTTGGCTCCAAGGTATTCGAGTTCAACAGCAGTTTTAGGTCCTTTATGTGATCCCCCCCTCCTCTTACGGAATTCTGCAGCAATTTCTTCAAAAGACTTTCCTTTGGTTTCTGGAACTTTAAAAAATATAAACAGAGTAAAGCCTACGAGGATCGCAGAAAAGAGGGCAAATACATAAGGTCCACAAAACTCCTATGGTGAGAGAAGAAAAGAAAGAAACATAATGAGTTGCTATAGAGATCTGCTTTCTCTGCTACTGATATAGTCAGCAAATTTGTACAGCATCAGGTCTCTTACCGCAATGTACTGGAAACTCAAGGCTATAATGAAATTGCAGGTCCAGTTGCAGAAGGCAGAAATGGCGATAGCTGCAGGCCGTGGTCCTTGGCTGAAAAATTCAGCCACCATGAACCAGGGGATTGGTCCAGGCCCAATTTCAAAGAAACTCACAAAGAGAAAAATTGCTATCATGCTCACATAACTCATCCAGCTAAATCGATCCTGAAAAAAAAATAGATGGAAATTTCACCAGTTAATGTCTTTTTAAATTTAAAAGTACACACATACTGAAATCTATCTCACAGAGATCTTTTGTCCATCTCTCTGAAAAGTTGTTTTACATTCATTCAGTCTAATGGAAGGTTTTCTCTTCTGAATCATGTGTTAACTCTGAGTTTCATCATAAGACCTCTTCCGTAATACTTCCTGTAATAAGAGTAGTTAACCCAGGAATGTTCTGGGCAATACAGCTGATTAGAAGGATTAGGTGGTGTGATAAGCAGGTAGGGTTCTTGGCTTATGAACTAAGCTGATCTCCATGACATCTTGAAAGTATTACTATTACTATTTCCATACCTCCCCGCTCCCGGGTCGGCCTCCCCCCCCCCCCCCCCCCCCCCCCCCCCCCCGGTCATCATTCCCATTTAATTTAGAAACATATCAAATATTTACTCTCTCAATTTAATGAAGTAATTCATCTCTCTTTAAAGTCTATTGTTTCCCTTTGCTTCTTTTATATACTTGCCTTTAATATTTCTTCCTGCTATATGGCCAAAGGTAACACAATATTTAAAATAAATAGTATCTAGCTTTTTATCTATCATATCTATCTATCTATTTTTGTGATTAAAACAAAAATCTTGACCAACACCAAACTTACCAACAATACAAGCCCCACTGTCATGGCAATGGCACATACAAGCATCCCTACCATGCCCACCAGGAACAAGGAACGCCTCCCTGCTCTCTCCACAAGGAATACCTGGGAAAGTGCAAACAATCAAATTAGGAATTTTATTTTTTAAGCTAGAAATGCTGCCATGTGTAGTGGTTTGCTTCCAAAAACTTTAATGTCTACAAATTCATTTAACCCTTTAAATTGAATAGAAGGAAAATAATATTTCATTTCATAGATGGGGAGGAAATGATTTGTCCAAGAATAGAAGTTCTCAATAAATACCTACTTCTCTGAATGGGTGTCTTCTTCATTGAATTATTTTCTCCTTTCCCTCTCTAAATGAAGGTATTCCCTGGAGTTCTTGTCTCCATAATCTTCTCCTTTTTGCTCTATGTTCTTTCCCTTGATAACCTCATTTACTCCCATAGCTTCAGCGATCACTTCCATCTATAAAGCTTAAATATATATGTATATATATATATACATATATACGTATATATATGTGTATATATATATATACATATATATAATCCATTCATTTCTTCTACAAACATTTAACCAGTGCCTATTTTGTTTCCAAGACCTTTGGGAAGATACAAAATGTATTTAAGATCTAGCCCCTAGTCTCATGGAACTTAGTATCTAGTAGAGCGATAAGAAACAAGCACAGGTAAATTATAATGAACATCA
This sequence comes from Sarcophilus harrisii, assembly GCF_902635505.1. Lineage (NCBI taxonomy): Eukaryota > Metazoa > Chordata > Mammalia > Dasyuromorphia > Dasyuridae > Sarcophilus > Sarcophilus harrisii. Next base: position 28,862,889 of record NC_045428.1, read on the forward strand.
TTATATAAGTACCTTAGAGAGCTGCTAAGTAAAATGCTACATGAGTCTTGTGGTCATCTGATTTGGACTTGCAAGAGTCTTTAGAGATCATTTAGTCCAATCATTTAATTTAATGGAAGAGGAAAAACAGAAAAGAAGTCCAGGAAGATGAAGTGATTAGACAAGTAGTAGACTCAAGGTCTGAACTTAGATCCTCTGGCTCTAAATCTAGAGCTCTTTTTCAAGGAGAATAAGATTACTATGGAAGGGGCAAGATAAGGTCATCAGACAAGACTTAATGGAAGTTCAGTTGAATTTTAAAAAATGAGAAAGAATTTAACAGCAGAAGAAAGAAAGGGAAGGCAGAACATGAACAAAGACATGGAGGGGAAAGAACTAGGGAGACCAAAGAGAACCAGTTTTTCTGGATTGGGAGCGGAGAAAAGGGAATAGTCCATTATATCTAGAATCTAGAGTGTGTTGAGATGAGTCATATGTGATAGGAATGAAAAATTATGGCAAAATATAAAAAGACTTAAATGCAGGGAAGGGAATATGAATTTTAGTATATTTTAGGGATCCTCTGAATATTTTAAACAAAAGCATGACATGACTAGATCTATGCATAAGAAATATGATTTAGCAGAGGTCTGAAAAATGGAAGGACCTGAGAGCTAAATATCAAAGTCTATTAGGAAACTTTGTTGCAATAGAGGGTGATAATAAGGAACCTCTACTAGTGCAGTGGGAGAAGAGGGGAAGGAGCTAACTCTATGATACTCAGGAGGACAAATCAAAAGGATTTGGTGAATGAATATCAAAGGTAAGAGGAAAGGGAGAAGGAAACACCAAAGGTGACATCAAGGATTGAAACATGGGAAAGAATGGTGGTGCCATAGACAAAAATATTGAATGAGAACCAGAGACAGGTTAAGGGGAAAGATGAGAACAAGAAAAAAATTTTGGACAGGTTGAATTTGAAGTTCTCATGGACCTCCTGAGTGATGATGCATTTTGGAGATGTGGATGTGTAGTTCAGAAAAAAAGATGGTATGGAGTAGTGGAAAGATAAGTGGATTTTTAAATCCAAATCCTTGGTTTCATAAGTTCTCTCTAGGTTTAATTTTCTTATGCATAAAATTAGGGTGTTGAATTGGACGACTTCTAAGATTTCCCTGTGTTCTAAGATTTAGAAGTTATTTGAAGAAATACAGTGGTAGAGATATGGGAATGAAAATGATTATCAAGGGGAAAAGTATAGCGAGAAGAGAATCAAAACATCCTTGAAAACACCTCCATGAAGAGATTGGGAATAGGGAAGAACCAACAAAAGAAATATGGAAGGAATGAATAGAGGATTAGGAGAAGAAACAGGATAGTAGTGTATTTTTGAGCCTGAGGGGGAAAACAGGACCCTGTGGAGGGAGGGATGGCCAACATTGTCAAATGCTGAGCAATCAATGAGGATGAGAAGTGAAACTAAGAAATGAATTTCCTGATTAAGTCATTAGTGACTTTTTTTGAGACAGCAGTTTCAGAAAGGAGTGTGGAAGACAATATATAGTAAGGAGTTAAGGAGAAATAGAGGCATTGAAACAATATATAGGTTTTAAGAAGTTTGGTTGGGCAGAGATGGGACGATAAATGAACAGATAAGAAAGTTCAAAGGAAGACTTTTTTTAAATTTAGGAAACATAGGCATGCTAATGAGCAAATGTAAAGGAGACAGTGGCAGGAAGATGTTAAGATACATAACAGAGGCAATCATAGATAGTCCAAAATCATCTGTTACAAAGAGTGAGGTTGGAAATGTAGTTGAGAAACAAGAAAGAGGAAAAGCTTCAGAAGCCTTACCTCTCTCTTTTGTTTCTGACTTTGATATACAATAGTCTCCTGGTCATCTTCACTCAGACAACCACTAGTATCCCAAATCTATCTCAGTCCCAAAAAGGCATCTTGCCCCAGTCCTGCTAATTTTCCTAATTTTCCTTTTCTTTTTAATGATACTATTTTTTACGGCTCAAAATCTTGGTGCTTCCATTTACTCCTTCCTTTTCCACCTCTCCCATGGCCAAATACTGTAAGTTTTACTTTGGAATAATCTCTCACATGCAACTTTTCATCTCCATCTCCATTACCTCTCTTCAGGTTAATCACTGCTTTCTTCCTTAGCTCTTGGAGTACTTTTCTACCTGTTCTTCCTCCTTAAATTTCTTTTTTTTCTAATTAATCCCACATTGCTGCCAAATCCTAAGGTAAAAGTTTGACTGTGTTATTTCCTTATTCAGACACTTTGAATGGTTCCCAGATGTTTATTGAATAAATTCCAATTTTCTTAGGTCCTCAATTTAAGCCCTCCTCCTAAGCCTACCTTCCTATGATTAATCCTAAAATTTTCTCTTCTGAATCATGTACCTGTGCTTTAGCCAATCTGGATTGTATGGTGCCCCCCAAATATGCCATTCACTTTGTTGTACTGGTCCTTCTACCTGGAACACCTTTCCCATCCCTCACACCATCCAAGTCTATCTGTAGAATTCCTAATTTTTCTTCTAAGTCTAGCTCAAATACTGTCTCCCTCATGGGGAGCTCCTCAATGGGGTTCCCTTTGTTTTTATTATATGTTCACACACTATTCTGTGTTTTAGTTATTTCTTATGTACCATCTCCCCACTGGATTTTAAGCTCTTTGAGAACAGGATCTATCCATTGTAACTCCATCAATGTCCTGCACACACTAAGTACTTCAAATATTTGTTGAAAACCTGAGTTAAATGGATCATGAATTGAATCAGACACTTTTGCCTCTTTGCCAAAGGTATCCAGCATTTTATTCAGTTGAATTGATAAACAAAGTTCAGGTGCTGTAAATTTTAGACTTTTTCTGGTTGATTTCCTACAAGTTCTAAGCTTGTGTTAAAAAAACAGTGAAGTTTCCATTTACTCTGATTTATACATAAGCTCAATGATAGAAATCCCCAGGATTTTGTCTAGAGCACAGACTTTAAATACTGGCATTAAACATGCACCAGCTTTTCCAACTCACTTCTCCTGCTGCTGAGTTTAAATGTCAAATTATGATCACTGGCACCTGAGCATTCTTACCCTGATCCATGTAACAGAAGCATAAAGTTTTGAACTTAACTAGTGCAACCAAGTGTACCTGCTGGCACTTCTGATGAAGTTCTTTTGAAAAGATAAGAATTTAGGGAATGATAATTGACAACTCTGTCAACTACACTTCTGGGTGTATGTGTAATTGAGGCCTTTGCTTTAAAGATTACCTTTAGAAGGTCTAATTAGCCAAACCTAGTGTTTTTTGAATGGAATAATTTCCCAACAGGTGCTGAGAGCCCCCCATTGTTAGGGTCAATGTGTCACAGATTGTATGATTATTCCAAAACATAGCACATTGAGTGGATTCATTAGCTTTTTTTTAGCCATACTGAAATGGATAGCTAGAAGATAGGGACTGTTAACTTTTTTTTGTACAAAAAACTTTTTCGTACACAAAATTGTCTTCATACACGTGTGAATACACAGATTGCCCTCTGGCAATGGGTCTGGGAAAACCTATGAATCCCTTCTTTGAATGATGTTTTAAAATGCATGAAATAAAATACATGACATTATAAAAATATACTTACTAAAATATATTTTTAAAAACTTTTAAAAAGTTCATTAAATTCTACCCCCAAAAAATATATCCATGAATTCCCATAGAGTCAGATACTCTCAATGTACCTTTGTCAGAGTTGTCAGATTTGAGAGATTCCAAATGAACTATGTAAAGGCCTTCTTGTTTTTATATCACAGAACCATTATATCAGAGTTTAGCTCAGATGTTCCTAACCTTTTTTATACTATGGATCATTTTGGTAGTTTGGTGAAGCCAAGAACTCTTCTCAGAATAATATTTTAAAATGCATTGTTTTTTTAAACCTTAAAGGATTCTGAAGAAAATCAATCTGAATATTCAAATACAGTTATCAACATATAAAAAAAAACAGATTTATAGATTCTATGCTAAATGTTTATTTAGACTGATTCCTTAGATAGATGTAATAGCACTCTTCCTATAATCACCAAGGGGAATAAATTTGTAGGAAAAAAAATCCTGATAGAATTTTGCCAGTATCCTAATATTGTTCTATATAATTTTCAGTGTTAGTTGGTATTGTTGATACACTGTGGCAAAAAGATAAAATGAAATTGCTTCACTATACTTTCCATTGTGCCAATTTCTTCTAATTCTGAAAATAATTATTGCATGCTAAGAGTGATCACTGTTTAAAAAATAAACTCTAAAGTCCATGTTAAGTTAAGACAAAGTGTTTCATTGAATGAGGCTAGGAAATTCACTACTCAGATGCAGAACATGTAAAAAGTGGGGTATAGAAAAGTCTACTTTTTCTTCAAAGAGCAAGCACAGAGGTCTAATCACTTCAGGCTCAGAATACTTGGGCAATTACAGAGATTGCCTTCACAACCTAGTAAATATTTTGGGGGTGTAGTGAATTCTCTCTCTTTTTTCATTTAATTTGATTTTTTTCCCCAATGAACAAATATCTACTTTCCCTCCCTTCCATCTCTCCTATCCTGGGGAAAAAAAAAGAAAAAACCCAGTGTAATAAATATACGTAATTAAGAAGAAATTCCTGTATTATTCATATCCAAAAAGATATGTCATTCTGCACGTGTTCCACAGGAGGTTGGCAGCATAATTTGTCATTTAGTCCTCTGGAACCATGATTGGTCATTGCATTGAATTCTTAAGTTAACTTTAATTGTTTTATAAAAATACCTACTTTGACCTCTATTTAATGTCTCCATTAAAAACTTCACACTGATATCTCATTTTGCCATGAATTCTCAGAGACTATATTAATGACTTTGGAGTCATGGACTGGAGCTCAATTCCTACTTCTGACATCTCCTGCCTGCTTTGGGCAGCCTCTTCTGAGCCTTAATTTCCTCTTCCTTAAAATGAAAGTATTAGATTAGATTTATTCTGAGTGTTTTTCTAGCTCTATATATGTGATTGAACCACATACTAACATTTCCCATATAATATCTTCATATTTCTGAACTGGAATTCTTCTCTTTAATCATAACTTCTTATGCTTCCATCTTATCCTTCTCATTTTTAAATCTATTTTGCATCCTCATCTCTAATCTCTTTATATTTCCCAGTTTCCCTAGTACCTCATCTTTACAATGGTCTTACTTTCTACTCTTTGTATTTTTGACTCTATAATTAACCAGTTTACTATGTGCTGGCTTCCATCTTTGAATACATTGTCCCCTTGTAGGATCTAGGATCAAGTCCTGCCAAAACCTGTCTCTGTGTTGCCACCAGCACTCCACCCATCTTCTTTGTTTTAACTCATGTACTGCTGAAGGAAGACTCATCATCATCTTTACTATGTCTACTACAAATCTGAATATCAAACAGACTCTCATTATTGCAAAACAATCTATTTATTCTTCCCTGATTACAGTTTATTCTGTTCTCTACTCCAGCCATTCCATAATTTCTCTCTTAAATTTTCCTAATTCTCTACCTCCTCTCTGGCAGAGAATTTCATCTCCTATTTAATTGGAAAAACTGGATCTTCTTTTTTCCTACTATAAACACCTACCATAATACATCATCCTCCATCTCCTCTTCTTATTCCAGTGCTTCAACTAGAGCTAACCTTTCATCTCATTAAGGCAATCCCTTGATATTTTTTGCCCTCAGTTCCATCTCTTCCAGTCTTTTTTTTGCAAATTTATCCCTAAAATCCCATCCTTAATCTTCAATCTAACTCTATCCCATCCACACACAAACATGTCTTAATCTTTCCCTTTCTTAAAACCGAACTAACATTTTACTTGATTCTTCTTTTTTTTTTTATGATATTTCTCTTTTTTCTCATAGTCAAACTCCTAGGAGTTGTCTACATTGGCTGTCTCTATTCTCTCACTTTTAATTTATACCTTAACCTTCTGCAGTTTGTCTTTGAACATCACCATTCTTCAACTTTCTATTAGTTTACCAATGATCTCTTAGTTGTGAAGTTGGATGGTATTCTCCTCCCCAACCCCCTCGCTCCTTATCCTATTTGTCTAGCCTTCATCTTTTTTCTGAGCTCCAACCTCATATAATTAGCTACTGGATAGCTCCACTGCACATCTCACTGTCATCACAAACTCCTTTGTGTTTGACACCCTCTTTCTCTCCACCCCTCCCTTCCTTTCCTTCTCCCTCCCTTCCTTTCCTTCTCTCTCCCTCCTTCCTTTCATCCCTCCCTGCCTTTTTCCTTTCATCCCTCCCTCCCTTTTTCCTTTCATCCCTCCCTCCCTTTTTCCTTTCATCCCTCCCTGCCTTTTTCCTTTCATTCCTCCCTCCCTCCCGTTTTCCTTCCTTCCTTTTTTCTTTCCTTTTTGCCTAGGTCTTCTCTTTGCTTTCTGATACACCTTATTTTTTATCATGCTTATCCATGTAAATATCCCATTACTGTAGTATATGATTTTATTAGAGGCTGAGGCTGAACCATTTTTCATCTCTATATTCTCAGTGCCTTGAAAGGGTCTTACAATACTTAGTTCTTAATAAAAGTTTATTAAATTGAATTATGACATCCTTTGGTAGTGTGAGTTATCTTCTTGTGTGCGTATCTTGTTTCCCTTACTGTTCCATATTTCTCTGCAGTTCCCCACAGCACTTAGTGCAGACCTTGCATTCAGTAGGCATTCAATAAACAATTGTTGACTGACTCCTATAGTTACAAGTTAATAGTCATATCAAGTACCATTTTATGGTTCTCTTTAAAATGAAAATGTTGAATTATGAACAGTTTTTCTTGATTTTTGTTTTTTACCAATGTCACATTGGAGGATTTCATTATGTAGTAGTCATAATAGAACACCATAATGACATCCCTTGGCATGAAATGCTCAGGCTCTTCTCCCTTTATGAAAGCTCCTTGGGCTTTTAGAAGCTGTCATGGTGTCTTATTCCTCTGAATTCATGGTATTCAGATCTATGCTACTGATTTTTTTTTCATTAAATTCACCTGAATTTTCACTTGACTTTCTGTGATTATTCAACTCACTTAATCTCTCTGACCCTCAGTTTCCTCATCTGTAAAATGGGGATAAGATCTGTAGTGTCTGTCTCACAGAACTGTAAGAAAAATCCAATAAGGTTAAGGAGGCAAAGTGTTCTGCAAAATTTAAAGTGTTTAACCAATGTCTGCTCTCATTAGTATTCCTTTCCCCCTAATTGAATTACAGTCTTCTTGATATTAGGAGCAATATCTCAAACAATGTACTCCTTTTTCCCAGTGTCTAGCATATAGTAGGCACAAAAATTTTTGCTTCATTGAATTTGACCTTACTTAAGTCTATGCCTTTAAAATAATCAATTGAAAAGTGAAAAATCACTTGTGTGATTTCATGTAGATAAAAAATTTAGATCTTCACTGATTTTACCAGTTACTTTTTCTTTTAACTGAATTGGTTCAAAGGAGTTTCCTCTGTATAAAGGAATCAGTATGTACTCTTTAGTGCCTTGTCTTCTTTCTTATCCCGATAGAATTGATTCAAGAATATTTTTTTCTGATATAAACAGACTTAATTAGCAAAATACAGAACACCATGAACTAAGAGCCTCAAGTGAATCAGTTTGATTTTCATTTGCAGAATCTAATATCTAAGTATTGTTTCAATGGACCGTTAATCACAGCCTGTGAGTAATCTCGGTTCTTTGAATGTGTTGGAAATTATTTGATCCCTTCCTTTTGTTCACCATAACCAATTACTCACCAAGTTCTGTCAGCTCTTTTTTTCTTAATATCTCTCCCAGGCTGTCCCTCTTTTCCATTCCCACTTGGGCAGAATCTCATTATCTTGTATATGGGAAAACTACAACAGCTGGTCTCTCTGGCTCCATTTTCTTCCCTCTACCATACAACTTCCTAAAAGAATGCTTTTATTAAGGTAAAAAAAAAAATGGTCTCCAAAGTTTTAGTGGTTTCCCATTACATAAAGGAAAAGTCCAAATACAACCTGGCACCAACTTACTACTTAACTATATCTTCCACCATTGTCCCAAATAACCCTCTGTTCTAGCAATCTGCTTATCTTCTAAAGAGAACATGGGCATTCCTGATATTACATCTTCACTCACATCATTTTTCTAAGTTGGAAATCTATATCCTCCCAACTCTACCCTTCAAGAACATCTCATGTCCTATCTTCTCTATTAATTTCTCCTGACTGATAGACGTCGTCCTCTGCTAAATTGCAATAACATTATTGGCTACTAGGTGGTCCAGTAGGCTTACATTGGACTTAGATGTAAACTAGTTTGTATCCCTGGGCAAGCCACTTAACTTTTCTCTGTCTCAGTTCCCTTATCTGTAATATGGCAATTATAATAGCCATAGCCACAATAGCCATAATGGGACCAAATGAATTAACATGTAAAGTGTTTTGTAAACATTTAAATTTCTACAAAAGTGATAATTACTATCATCTGTACTTTGCAAGTTCTTATTTGTTTACTTATTGAATGATTAAGTCTTTTTAGGAAAACATTATTCTTTTAAAATTATCAGGAAACCACTTAACACACTAATCTCTTTCTTGAACTCCAGTCCTGATATCTGTGTGATAGAGGTGAACAGCTCCACTTGGATAGTTTATCATTTTTTCTAATTCAGTTTATCTGAAATGGAATGGATTATCTTTCTCATTCATCCAAACTTCCCTAATTCTGCTGAGAGTACTCCTTTCTTGTCATCTAGGCTACACAACATCAGAATCATTCTCAATCTCTCTCACTCCTTTACTTTCATGTCCAATCAGTTGCCAAGTCTCCTAAATTCTACATCAACATCATTTATATCCACATTCTCAATCCTCAAACAGCCACCACTTTATCTCAGGTTTTCATCATCTTCATTTTGAAGTATTTCAATAACCTAATTTCTGTCTCTGTCTCTCTGTCTCTTTTTATATCACTTCATGTTTTCCTATTTCTATACATATTATACCCCATATGAATATAAATTTAGTACACCTTTTTTTATTCTTTTATTTTTGTTGAGACCTGTAATTTTATTGGTATATAGAATTTCTTTGCTGGTAAGGAAACTCCAACTGTAAGTCTTAAGAGACTTAGTTATCTAGGGTCCTGAAAGTTGATTTGATTTGCCAAAGATCACACAGTCAGTAAAGATCAGAGGTAAGACTTGAACCCATATCCTCCTGATGCAGAGGCTGGCCTTGTCTCCAGTATAATGTTATACCATTCTTGCATATATTTATTGTCTAAAAGGTAAGTGTCTATTGGATTGAATCAAATTCTCCCTAAGTTGTATTACCGTTAGAGATACATTTCTTTAGGGCCTTGATGATTTTCTCCTTTGTCTTTTCTAGCCTGCCATATGATAAAAATGCAATGCATTTCTTATAGGACAAATCCTGTAGTATTACATTAAAGTTATTTGCAGATTGGCCAATGGTTTGATGCGATTAGAACTGAGGGGAGAGATGTTGTTCCTTCTTCTCACCTGCCTGTTCACTTCTTCATATATTTCTCTTCTCTTTCGTAAAGTCCCTATGAAAATTCCAATATCTTTTCCCAGAAATATATTCTACTTGGATAGCAGTGAACCTGGTTAAATGGATCCTCTGAATGTTTTCCTTGAAAGTTAGTCTCTGATAAGAACTATAGTGGAATTGCTTGCATTTTAACTTAAACCAACCTCGGGAAAAGCATTATCTGATTTATAGACTCACTTAAAGAACATTAGAGCTGGGAGAGACCTCAAAAGTACAACCAGTCCATCTTTATCATACCACAAATACTCATGCCATTCCAAACCCTTGACTGAGCAAGAAGTTTTGAAAGTAGGTTATGAGAATCCTGTGATCAACAATATCAACATTTGACTAAGGGAGGGGGTGAGTTTATACACAGACAAGAACATTTTTATGACCCCTTTACTTCCACAAAACCCCCTTGCACCTGAACAAAGTCACTGACATTTTTTTCCTGGAAAAAAAGAAAAAAACCCTCTATTTATCTATTGGTATTTACTTACAGAGATAATAGTGAAGATAGTGTTCACCACTCCAACTCCAATTGTTGCATAAATGGGTTGTTCCACACCAGCTGTGGAGAAAATACTGGTAGAATAATAAAAGATCTGGGGAGAAAAGAAAATGCCCAATTTTATTAACTCCAAGAAGATGCTTGGTGGACTCCTCTAGATCATTAAAGGTAGAGAGAATGATATTGACTTGCCTGTAAGCTTTGAAGTAATTATTATTATTAAAGCTTAATTTTTTATTTTGATGAATCTTTTAAAATTTATAGATTTGTTTCATGTGTTGCCACTAGTTTTTCTGATGCCAATATTGTACCAATGATGCTGTATACTTGTAGGTCATGGAATATCCCAATCTCCAAAGAATCAAAATTGTGAATTATTCAAAGGATAATTGAGAGACTATATAGCAATGGTAAGAAGGTTGAAGCATCTTACCAAAGATGATTTCCACAAAAGAAGTAGCATAGAAATATTATCTAGAACAAACAAATTAACAAAATAAAAAATAAAATGTTAAAATAAAAAATTTAAAATATTATCTAGGAAAATACAGGATTAGATGCGCATGTCATGGATTGAAAATGGGGCATGATAAATGAACATCCTCAGTTTTGCTCCGACCCTCAGAGAATGTTTTTTAAAAAAAGGCAGAAGAAGACTGTGACATGGACATTCTAGACACTGCTCTGGTCCTGACAAAATTTTTTAAAAAGTAGAGGAAGATTTTGAACATACACAGCTTATGGGAGAACATAGAAATCATGCAGGGTGAGAAAGTAAAAGTGGACTATAACCTGGATAATGGAAGAATTGCCCATCAAAAGGAGATCAAGGCTCTATCTACAAAATACTTTGTGGAATCATGGAGCAACTAGGAACTTCTAGAAAACAGTTAATAATTATACTCTTATCCTCCTGTTGTGAGGCAGACATCATAAAATAATTCTCCATTAAAATAGATTCCACAATTCCCTTAGCATTTAATTAATCTCATTCTAAAAGTTCATCATCATGTTTAATGTAAACCACCTCAGCTAGAATCCAGTCTAACTCCTGTTTTCACTGCAATTAAAGAAGCCCTCTGAGAGCTTAAGAAGAGTTATATCACAATTCACCTTTTCATTTCCAATTTAATCTGTCCTAATTTTTTTCATCATTCCCTATAGAAAGGACAATTCTCAAAGAAGTTTAGAACCCCTTAAGGTAAGGAGCCTGGGGCAATTCACCCTGATGAATACTACTTAAACATTTATATAAATCTATATGATTTCTAAATCAGCTTCAAATGATAAAAGAAAAAAGTAAGGACAAAGGGTGACATGCAGCCAGAGAATGAAGCACGTAGTAAGTTGGAAATTGCATAGTGTAATGTTTATAATTTGATTTCATAGATCTATTTCCATATTTAATATTAGCAATATATAAAGCTATGTTTTGAAAGAAATTTAATTTTAATCCTGAACATCCCCCAAGAGCATTTCCATACACACAGAATAAAGAGGACTTTGTATGAATCCTTAAATTTCCATTTCATACATTTCCACATATAAATATGTAGGCATGTATATACATGTCTACATATATACTTTGTATATGTATATATTGTGTTTATATACACATATACTGTATGTAAATGTAGATAAATGCTGTGTATATGTATGTATACATATAATATATACATACATGTATGTATGTATTATGTATGTGATACATGTGTATACACACATATATACATACACACACACACACACATATATATATATATACTCCCACTTACATATATACATATGTACATGAATCTTGGGTCTCTTATCAACTGACAGTAATCTCTTTCCCTTTTTCCCAAGAATACCCAGTTATATCCTTTTGTCACTGAAGCAACTAAAGGATTCCCAAACACAGATTCAGAGTTTTTCAAATTGGATATACTCGACGGATGTCAATTATTATTGACCACATTTTTGAATTCTTTGACAAGGTCCTTTATTTCTTCTTTTTTTGAACCAATTTCTACATTAATGAATGGAATGTGAACTTTTGCTAGGATTTTTCCCTCTTGCTAACTAGAAAAAATGATTTTTTAACTTAGAATATTCCTATTTCTAAGGATATTCAGAAATATCTACCTTTGGGAGATAATTGGAGTCAACACTTACAAATTTTTTTGATAGTTTTTTTTTTTTAATGATAGATATGCTTTCTTTTATAGCTTTTCTTTCTTAAGACTTCTTTCCCCTTTCTCTCCATTTACCTCGATTCCCCTTTGTTGCACAAGCAGGTTAGTGCCACTTTGTGATTACTTTAGGAAATGTAGTATGTGGGAAATAACATTAGGAAACTTACTCCATTGATTCCAGAAAACTGCTGAGCCATGTGCAACATCAGTGCTACCAGGGTGGGCTGCCGGTAGCTGGCTATGGTGAAAAGCTGAATTATGGAGACTTTCTTTTCGTTGGCAGCTTCTTCTTTTTCTTTTTTCATCTCTAGGATATCCTTTGTGGGGTCATAGCCTCCTCTGAGCTTTTTCAAATCTGTTTCAAAAGTGATCTTTTATCAGTCATCACTTGTACATTATTTTAATTAATGGAAAAATCATGAAGCTCTATGACCTTACTGAGATTGCCTAATGGGAATTTTATTTGTTAAACTATATCTAGAACTTTGGAAAAAATAGTGTATTTTAATGCATTTCATATCAAGGAGAAAACTTCCTATATATTGTGATACTCAAAAGGAAATTGGTGCTGATATTGTTATTATTTCTGTTTTACCGATGAAGAAACTGAGACTGAGAGGCATTAAATGGCTTGCTTAGTACCACATGGCTAGTACGTGTCAAAACCAGATTTAAACCAGGTACTTCTGATTCCCAAACACTGTGAAATTCTACCTCTCTTTGTTTGACTTACTCATGTCTTAACAGAGAATTATAAATACAGCGGATTGTCATTCTGCTGAGGGAATAAGATATGGTCCCCATCTTAGGGAGTTTGTAATTTCTGAAAGGACAATACTATGGCTTTGCAGTGCAGCCCTGTATTCCTACCTGGTCTCATTTTGAGAGCTCAGGGCTTCTGGGTGGTACAGTGGCAAGGGGGACAAATTTGGAGTCAGGAAGTCCCAAGTTCAATTACTGCCTCAGACAATATGACTGTAGGCAAATCACTTAGTCTCTCAGTGTCAGTCTCATCGTCTGTAAACTGAATTTAATAATAGGACTCATTTCTCAGATTGGTGGAGAGGATCTAATGAGCAAATACAAGTAAATCTTAAAGTAGTCTGAGAATGCCAGTCACTATTATGAAGGCTCCCACTTACAAAATGATTGGCTTGAGTTAGGGGACACAGTCTATGGTCATAGAATAGTTTTCCCCCTACTTAAAACTGGTTCATTCATGTATTGAATAAATGGCAGATTTGATCTCATTAGTTCTGTGCCCAAACCCAGTGAGCTAACAGGCTTAGAACATTTAGAACCAATACAAAATGACTGAAAATTCAATCTCTCCCATTCTATCAGTTTTTTAGGGGGATATGTTGCCTGGCATTACATGGCAGACTGTAAACACAGATGACTGTAGGAACAAACTACACTTTCATATCCTGAACAAGTCACTGTCTTTTCTTCAATTTCTTCATCAGCAAAATTAGAGGCTTAGATCCGAAAGCTTCTAAGTTCCTTTTCAGTTCCAAATATGTAATACTTCAGTAAAAGAAGAAATCTCAAATAGTGAAAGTTTGGCTCCTATACTTAATGACACATATCTGGAAATATCTTTAGGTGCTTAATTATGGTTTATGTAAATGTTGGCAAGTGAAACTGCATGGTCCAATACATTTTTCCCCCCTGAGGCAATTGGGGTTAAGTGACTTGCCCAGGGTCACACAGCTAGGACCTAATACAATTTTCATTGCATGGTGCTCTCTTGTACAATTAACCATTTGCTTTCATTTGGAGGAAAATATTAGCCAGTTATGCTCATATATGTAGTGCCATAACTGATGATTTTCCAAAAATAGAGAAAAGCTTGATTAGGAGAAAAACCGAATAGTTGAGTGTCTTACTCATTTTGGCTTTGTTCTCCTTTCCCAGATTAATGTAAAGGTAGCTGGGGCTCTCTGGACAGATGAAGAGTAACAAACATTGAAGGACGGCAGGTCCTGCACTTAAGCCAAGCAGTACAGGCCACATGTCAGCATTGCCTAGGATAAAATCAAGTCCAATGACCTGAAAAAGATAGACCCACACTGTGTTAATTATGCAACAGACTGAGGCCATTGACTAGTAACTGCTTGCTGCATTAGCAAGTCATCTACCTGCAATATGTCAGTCCACATAAAGTGGAATCATTACACTTATGTTTTGTGCTTTAAGCACGTTGGAAGGGATTCAGAAGCACTTCCATTTATTCCTACCCATATAATTTCTCGGTGGGGCTCTTCTTGGGGCCCCTTGGTGAGTGAACCCACTATCTCCCATTCATTTTTGTCTAATTGTTAAGAAATTTTAAATTTTAATAGTTAAGAAAATTTTTTTCTAAATTAATCTTAAATTGATTTCTTTATAACTCCCACCCTCTGCTACAATGGAAGTAAGTTGGGGATGGATTATCTCCATCATAAAAAGCTTTAGATTCGATTTTCTAAAAATTAGAAAAAAATAGGAACATTTCAAATTTTTTCAAGTGACACAATTTTTGATTTAAACACAACTTTTGGGGAACTTGTGCAAAGCAAGACATAAATGTAGTATTTATGCAAACAGCATGAAAAACTTAATCCTATGGCAGAAAGTTGTTAATTTCTTTTGTCTCAATCCAAATCCTACCCTACTAATAGGTATGGTGCCAGAATAGGAGACCAACTTGTTTTTAGTCAACATCTTTCTTCTAAGACCTTAAGGCTGAACTGTTAGAATAATGCTTGAGCTCTTTCCTGAGTTTTCCTATAAGCAGCCATTCAGCAAGAAATTCAGCTCTTGCAGCTGAATCCTGTCTTGTTTTCCCTGGTACAGATCCCTACCTGATGTCTTAGACATGTGCTTATTCCTCTAGGACTAGGATTTTACCCTACTCCCTTAGTTCTTTCTGTTAATTCCTTGTCCACCTAGTTGTTGGGCTGTCACAGGCCCACATTGATAACAGGGCTTCTAAACCTGCGTTCCATGAGCTTAAAAAAACCTTTTGAAAATTTGATATTTCAGTTTTCCATTGTAATTCTCTTGCATTCTTGTATATTTTATTTAAAGCCATTATTCTGAGAGGGCATCTTTACCATAGGCTTTTCCAAATGCCAAAGGGATCCATGATTCAAAAAGCAACATTCTCCCTGCCTTTCTATCATTTTTAAGGGGAATATGTTGCCTGGCATTACATAGTCCCAGAATTATAGTCTAAACACAGAAATGATTATAGGAATAATCTATAATTTTCATATCCTGGACAAGTCACTCTTTTCTTCAATTTCTTCATCAGCAAATTTTGGGGCTTGGATCTGAAGACCTCTAAGATCCTTTCTACTTCTAAATCTGTAAAACTTTAGTATGAGAAATCTCAAATAATGAAAATTTGGCTCATACTTAATGACACATATATCTGGAAATAGCTTTAGGTGCTTAATTGTGATTTATGTGAATGTTGGCAGGTGAAACTGCATGGCCCAATACAATTTTCATTGTGAGTACAATGGCTGACTTTCCTACTCTTCCTCTCACCCTCCCCTTCCCCCCAATTACTGAATCTACTCTTAAAGGTCTCCCTGTTCTCTGAGTTCCTGTAATCTCATCATGATGCTCTTTGATTCTTGTTGGGACTACAACCTTCCATACTTATTTCTCCTCTATTTCCTTTTTCTTAAGAATTTCTTTATACTAACTCTACTCTATGTAATAGGTAACAGAAAAAAGAGGAACAAAATCAGAACTGATAACATTAGTATAAGGTGAATGGCATTAGGAATGGACAGGTCCCAACAAAGGTCCATGGACACGGAAAAAGAGGATGTCTGTCATCTCTCATAATTGGTCCTGTTTGGTGTGAGAGAGAGTTGGATACTTGAGTTCCTGATTTGAGCTTTTTGTTGTTTAGGAGATGGTAGGATCACTGATTTAGAATAATTTAGGAGACTATCTAATCCATCCCCTTCATTTGCCAGATGAGGAAGATTTTGAAGAGGGAGTCATTTGTCCAATATCTCACAGGTAGGTGACAGAGCCAATATTTGAACAGGGGCCTCAGACTCTGAGATTGCTCTTGCCCCTCTCTTCTTCAAGCGTCACTTTCACAGTGCAAAGAAAATGGGCAAGAAGTGGAGAGATCAGGACTGCACATGGCATCAATTAGCTGAGTGATGATATTATGTAAGTCACTTTCCTTTATGTTTTGTTTATTTTCCCCCCATTGGTGGTTTGGGGATACTACTCAATGTGCTACTTACCATAGAGTGTCAAATAAAACAAAAAATGTGAAAGGACTTTTAAAAGACGGCAAAGTACCATAGAATGTAAGCTACCTTTTATAGAGAAAAAACTCCAAAAGAATTGAGAAAACTTGGAGATCTAACAGGTTGCTAGATATCTAGTTGCTAATTCATGACCATAATTTTTTTATGTTTTCACCAAAGTAATCATGAATAATTCAAACCATATGCTAATGTCTTTTACCTGACTGACAAGAATTCCTGTCACAATGGCCAGCTGGTGCAGGGTACCCAGAGCGCCTCGGAGAGATGTAGGAGCAATTTCACCAATATACATTGGAACCAGTCCCGATACCAGACCTTTGTGAAACAAGATATTGCGTACTTAAGGCAGAGTTTGGCCAAACAAGAGCAAATGGGAAATCTGTAGATGTAGTGTAACACATTGTTCAGTGTCGAAACATTTGACTAATGCCTAATTATATTAGGAGACACAGCCCTTAGTAAGAGATAGCCCTCAGTACTCTATTGTGAACTGAGGGTAGTTAAGAATACAAACCTATTTGTTTTTGTGTTTCAAAGTTCCAAACATCATCGTTTTATGTTCTGGCACTTAGCACTGTGCCTGGCACTTAATAAATGTTCACTGATTTATATTCAGAATTGGCTTTGGTAAGCTAACGTACATGATGTCCATCATAGGGCCTTAATTATCTTCATATAGAAGACTAAAGAAATTCTGATAAATTTCTTATGATCCTTGAATGCAAATGTTATCTCTAATATCAGAAAGGGGGGAAATAGTTATCTACCATCCCCCAGATATTACAAAGTTCACTAAATTCAAAGTGTCATCATGGAAGTTAAGTGAGGCAATGGAGAGGCTGTTGGATTTGGAGGCAGAAAAGACCCAAGTTAAAATCCTGACTCGGACACTTACTAGTAGTATGGCTCTGGGTTAGTCATTTATCCTCTCAGCCTCAGTTTCCTCATCTGTAAAACGGGGAGAATAATAGTACTGGCCATTGTGAGGAACAAATGAGATAACATATATAAATGTTTTCTAAACTTTAGATGGCTTCAGAAACATTAACTATAGTTATTACTTTGAATGATAATAACACATTTAGACCTGGAAGAAACCTTAGAGGCCAGCCAGTCCAACCTCTTCCTTTAACAGATGAGGACTCAGAGGTCTGGAGAGTTCAGGAGACTGTCATGCAGGATGTGACAAAGTCAGGATTTGAATGGAAGTTTACTGGCTCCAAATACTCTGCACCACTATTCCTTATACAATGTTCACTGATGTCTTTTTAGTGAACAAGAATTCTCAAATCAATCCCACAGAAGAATTCTTTGAGTGACTGCCTATAAATTTCTGCTATCCAAATGAATCAATCTCACACATTCAGAGGATGGGTTTAGGGAGTCTCCTCAGGATCTTTCTTGAAGACTGCTTTAAAATCTCCTAATGATTATGCTGTCAACAGTATACCTATATTTCCCCCTGAGTTTACATGTGATTTGTTTTGCCTCTGGTTTGTTGATAAAGAAGAAGCCATGACTTCTCTTTTTGACATATGTTCGTGTCATTTAAGCAGAATATATTTTGTTGATTGATTTGCCATTCCTTATTCTAAAGCCCAGAATCTTTACATCTTTTTATCTTGGTTTTTAAATTTTGTGGCAGAGGCAATAGGGTTAAGTGACTCGCCCAGGGTCACACAGCTAAGTAAGTGTCTGAGGCCATATTTGAACTTGGATCCTCCTGACTTCAAGACTGGTGCTCTATCCACTGTACCACCCATCTGCCCCCCCCCTCATTACTTTTTGGAAAGGTTGATACCCGTCTCAACAAACAAGAAAGCAATCTCTTATGTACCAAGTGAAAGGTTGTACACAGGGTCAGCCATTGGACCCAAGCTTACATCCGCTGACATATACTCCCTATGTGATCATGAATAAATCACCGATTCTTAAGGGAAGGAATGATTCCATTTTGCATGTATAGGACCCTAGAACATAGCACAGCAGCTGCAACATGGTATTCACTTAGTAAATGTTTGTTGACTGATTGATGAGTGCTTCTAGGAAACTCTTGAAGTCTCTAAATTACGGACAAGTTGACAATTTGCATCATTGGAGAGAATTTCCATACTGGAAATTCCTCAAGCTAATGATAAGATATCATAACTTTTCTTATTCTCCTGTATCATGGCCAGATGTGTAAGGCACTCTGCTAGCTGTTTTGAATGTAATAAAAAAAAGAGAGAGAGACTGCTGTTCTGCAAGTACAAAATCACCATGAAATGAGGTAGGGAGTAAAGGGGATGTAGGTCAAATAAAGTCTTCTCTAAAGAGATTTTGGGGAAAGAAAGAGTACTATTCATTTTAGGGGAGACATTGGGGAGAATTCATGGAAGAAGTAGATCCTTGAAGCAATACAAGAGAAGGAGAGGGAAGGGCATGCTACCTGTGGGGTAACTTGAACAAAGCCCCAGAGGGGGGCGATGGGAGGTGACATTCAGGGGTCAGATTGACTAGAACATAGAATGTATGGAAAAGAGAAATATGTTTTAAAGCTGTCAGCATAGCCTCAAATCAGACAATGTAAGAGCGTTAAGTCCTAAGACTCAGAAACATAGTGTTTTATTCTAGAGGAATTAGAGAGCCACTAATATTTTATATAGTAGAAACATAGAGTGGGATCTTTTCCTTGTAAAGACAATTTTGTTAGAATAGATTGGATAAGAGATAGACTTGAGAAAGAGAGACTAGTAACTCAACAGAGTAGTGATGATGGCCTGAATTACCAAGGTCACGACCTTGGTTGGACAAATCATTCAATCCCCCTGGGCCAATGCTTTCCCTTTTATAAATTGAAGGATTTGATTAAGGGTCCTTTAATGTTCCTTAAACTAGTGTTCATGATCATGAAAGGTAATAGAGATGGAAAGGGCATATAAAGCATAATGTTAGATGGAAGGCAGTTACGTGGCACTGCAGTGAATCCAGTGCTGACCTTAGACATTTACTATCTGGGTGATCAAAGTCAGTCCTATTTTGAAGTTGATAAAACTGAGGCAGTCAAAGATTAAGTGACTTTGGTCACCCAGGATTATTGAGATCAAATGAGATAACATTTGAATAGCATTTAGCCAGTGTCTGGTACATAGTAGGCACTGGCATAATACAGCTTGTATCCTTCCTTTCTGTGGATGTAGAACTTATAGAATTTAGCAACTGATTAATAAGAGCCATGATAAAGAAGAGAGAGTCAAAGATGAATTAGATCTTGAAAATTGAGTACTAGAAAGATGGCAGTATTCATAATACAAATAAGGAATCATGGATGAGGGACAGGTTTAGTGAGGAAGATAATAAGTTCAATTTTGGACATGTTTAATTTGAGATTTTGGATATTCAAGTGGAACTGACTAGTGGTCAGTTGGAGATATGGAACTGCAGCTTAGGTTAAAGATGAAAGATTAGAATATCTGTGTAGAAATGCGAATTGACCTGCAGTAGATGAAAACAATAAGAGAAAAAACGGAGTTGAGAATCAAGCCTTGGGGAACATCCACCTTAAAGGACCAACAAAGTAGATGGACACTATATGGCATGATCAGACAAAAGGAAAACTAAGATAGAACAATGTCACCAATCTGGGGGAGCAGTAAGTACCTTGAAGGAGGGAGTGGTCAGTGTTGTCAAAAGTTACTTGTCAAAAGTTACAGAAAAGTCCCAGAGAGAGGAAACTGAGAAAAAAAGACCATTGTATTTGGCAATAGAGTGTTAGCTTACATAAAGCTGTTTCATTGGAGTAGTGGAATTGGGAGCGAGATTGAAAGGGTAAAAAGTGAATGTGTATGAAGTTTGTGGAGGCAATGTGTGGGTGATCCTTTCTTGTAAAGACAAGATCCACCCTCGTGTTTACTATGTTGCATGACATAACCATATATCTTATATTCATTAATGCACTTATTAAGTTTTCTCTCTCTTTTTTGTTATTATATACATATGTGTAGATAGCCACAGTTTTATTCACTTCAGCAACTATGAAATCATTTGTTCTCTTTCCTTCATAAGAAAAAAAGTTATTAGATAAAGAGTAAGGAAGGATTAAAGTTTCTAGATTTAAGATTATATAATTTTTTCCCTTTTAATCACATAATTTTCTGACTATAATTGGAAGTCATTTTCTTTAGTTTCCCTCCAATCTGGAAACTGTGGAATATACTAAATGATTTCTTAATTCTTTGTATTTCTTAATAAATATTAAGAAGTTATTAAATCCCTTTAGTTACAACATGAATATTTTGGACAGCATAAGTTTTGACTTAATTGGTGACTCAGAAAATTTATTTCTTTCAATGATTTCTTCCCTTTTGCTGTATTCTTTGACCATAAGACTTTCTGAAAGATCATTTGAAAAGAGGATTCTTTTTTCTATGGAAGTAAGATTAACTGCCCCTGGTACTGACCAGATAGTTAATGAATATCAAACGTCAACACAATAACCACTGATATGATAATGTGTGGTCATTCTCTATTGATTCTTTTTCTGCTGCTTACAAACATGCCCAAATCTTATTAATTTAAAAAAGAAACCAAATCAACAAACCTACATTTGCCTATTCCATTCCCCCAATCTAATATCTTATATTTAGCCTTTCTTTCCCAGTAAACCTCCTTGAAAAAGCTATCTGTTAGTTGCACAATTTCCTCCCTTCCCACTCCTCTCAAACCATTGTAACCATTGATTGAAGTTGCCCTTTCTAAGGTTATCAGTGACCTTTTATCAAGTCTCATTATTTTTGTTGATTTTATGTCTACACTGTCTCTCCCATGACTCCTCTCAGCTCACATGATCAACACTTCAGTTCAAGCTTTTATTGCTTCTCACCTTTGAAATCATTATCTTCCCACTAAGCAAGCAGCAACAACTAACTCAGAACTTGATTAATCCAATAAAAAAAATAAACAGCAAAACAATTAAGAAAGTAAATAGAATATTAGACAACATAAGCAAATTAGAAGAATAAGAATAGTTTACTGTCAGAGCTATGGAAACAGGAAAATTTTGTGACCAAATGAGATGGAGAGCATTATGAAATGCAAAATAGATAATTTTTGTTATATTTAATTAAAAAGCTTTTGTACAAAAAAAAAAAAAAAAAAGCAATGGAATCAAGATTAGAAGGAAAGCAGAAAACTGGGAAACAATTTTCATGGCAAATGTTTCTGATAAAGGTCTCATTTCTCAAATGTATAGATTATTGAATCAAATTTATAAGAAAACAAGCCATTCCCCAATTGATAAATGGTCAAAGGATGTGAACTGGCAGTTTTCAGATGAAGAAATCAAAGCAATCTGTAGGCATATGAAGAAGTGCTTTAAATTACTTTTGATTAGAGAAATTCAAATTAACCGAACTCTGAGATACCACCTCACACCTATCAGATTGACCAAAATGACAAGAAAGGAAAGTGATAAATGTTGGAGAGGATGTGGGAAAATTGGGACATTATTGCACTGATGGTGGAGAGTAGTGAACTGAACCAACCACTTTGGAGAGCAATTTGAAAATATGCCCAAAGGGCAATCAGACTGTACATACTCTTTGCCCCAGCAATACCACTATTAGGTCTATATCCCAAAGAAACTATAAAAAGAAAAGAACCTAAATGTGCAAAAATATTTATAGCAATCCTTTTTTTTTTTTTTTGTGGTGGCAAAATATTGGAAATTGAGGGTATGCCCATCAATTGGGAAATAGCTGAACAAGCTGTGGTATATGAAAGTGCAGTAAGAAATGAACAGGCAGAATTCAGAAAAACCTGGGAAGACTTGTATGAGCTGATGCAAAGTGAAATGAGCAAGACCAGAAAAACATTGTATACAGCATCAGCAATATCGTGTGATGATCAACTATAACTGATTCTCAGCAACACAGGGATCCAAGAAAGTACAAAGGATTCATGAAGGAAAATGCTGTTCATAACCAAATAAAGAACTGAAGGATTCCGAATGGAGATCGATGTATATTCATGCTTATGATTTAGCCAAACTGTTATTTCTCTGTTCCTCACATATAACTCTTCATCTCCATTCTTTTTTTTTATTATTATTATTTTTTATTTATTTAATAGCCTTTTATTTATAGGTTATATGTATGGGTAACTTTACAGCATTAACAATTGCCAAACCTCTTGTTCCAATTTTTCACCTTTTACCCTCCACCTCCTCCCCCAGATGGCAGGATGACCAGTAGATGTTAAATGTATTAAAATATAAATTAGTTCATCTCCATTCTTATTGGGGCTATCTCCATATCTGAAATGAACTCCCTCCTTGGTCTGCCTCTTACAATGACAAATTTCCTTCAATGCTCCACTCAAACTCTACCTTGTGCATATGCCCTTACCTTATCCTGCAGCTACTAGTTCCTCCCCCAATTACATTTTGCTTATATATGTACATATTATTTTCATTCATAGAGTGTAAGCTCCACGAGGGCAAGAATTGGTTTGTCTTTGTATCCTCAGTATCTCAAGTCTATATTAAATAAATGCTTTTCATATAATAGTACCATGTCATATAACATGATGTGATGCTTGTCTAATACAATTATTTTAAATCTAATATTGTAGCATAAGACAACTATGTATGATATAACAACATAAAATATAACACAATAATGTAACATATGATATGATTTTATAACATATGTGACATAGTATAACTTAACATTATATAACATAGTATAATAATATAATGTGATATACTATAAATACATATTGATTTGAATTATAGAATTTTTAATTAGGATAGTTTTTGATCAGGGGCAGCTAGGTTGTTCTTTGAGTCAGGAAGACTTCTTTTCCTGAGCTAAAATCTGGTCTAATATACTTCTTAGTTGTATGACCCTGGGCAAGTCACTTAACCCCATGGGCCTCAGTTTCCTCAGCTATAAAATGAGCTAAAGAAGGAAATGGCAAATCACTCCAGTTGTTTTCTGAAGAAAATCCCAAATGAGATCATTAAGAGTTGAATTAGACTGCAATGACTTAAGCAAAAGCTTAGAGAATGAGGAAACTTTATAGGTGAATTCAAAATATGAAGTTAGTAAATTTAAAGAATGAATTTCCTGAAATAGTCACATCATTTAGTTTCAGACTGCACATTTCCATTGGTCTGAAGTCAAGAACAATATTTACATAATTATAACCTTTAATAATCATGGATTCAAATCCATGGGACCTCTTCAGGATATTCACCATTCACATTTATTCGTACTTAGCTATACTATACTACTAGTTCTGAGATTTATACAATAAATAGTTCAATTCTAAAGACCCATATATAAACTAGAAACCTCTGGGGTTAGTGACATGTACTTTGATATTTCTTTGTAGATGTCTTTTTGATAAACTGCTGGTTTTAGTGCTCTGATTTTTAGGATGAGGTAAGACTGATTGAATTCACCCGATCATAGGAAAGCCCAAGAGCTTTCTGTTCTGGAGGTTAAAACATTGTCAGCATTTTGATTCAATTTTTCAACCTAGTAGCTCTCTAACAAAAAATATGTACTCATTTCCCCCCTGAAAAGGAATTATGACCAAAAACAGATGGCGAAGGGGTTTTATAGACATTAGTATCTCAAAAGGAAGCTACAGTTTAAGGTAATGGAACACATTACATAACTAAAAAAAAAAACTCCTTCACTGGCAGGTTAGCAGGACCAGGGCTTCCTGGCTGTTAAGAACTTACAAAAATTAAAGATGTGGCTCATTTATTTTTCTCACAAATTGAGCAAATGTCTGTTTGCTCTGGTCTTTGCTGATTTGTTGACTCGGGAATTCTGAAAAATTGTTTCTAAGAACTGTCAGTCCAACAGTGATATCTCATGCTCAGATAATAGCTACCAATATTTCAGTAATGTCCTTTCATTACCAAAAACATTGTGACATTTATTTTTGACAACGACTTTATTTAATGTGTAGACTTCCAAGACAAAATGTCACACATTTACAGTCGAGTGAATAAATGATACGTGTAGCTTTGGCTATCCATTCTGCCACCCAGTCCTACAGGTTCTGCTTGTCTCACCTCATCTCACCTTGAGAACATCACTTCTTTGATGGTGGAGGCTGGAGGAGGAATATCAGGCTCATAGCTTTTCCAGGTCATGTTGACAAGGACATGAGTTGATAGAATGTAGTGGATGAGTGATGCGGGTGTGGTCCCTTTAAGATTCCTTTCTTTCTGATTCCCAACCCCTCCTAGTTGATGCATTAGCAATTCTGGGTTTGGGAATCAGAAAGATAGCAATTCTGGGTTTGGGAATCAGAAAGAAAGGAATCTTAAAGGGACCACACCTGCATCATGAGGAGCAATTTCAGAACTTTTGTTCACCAATAAGAACTTAAACAAAAAGGCCTTATAAAGTTATTCTGAAAAAATACTAGAAATTACTTACCACAATATAATCCTGAGATGAATCTCCCTGAGATGATAAGTATGTGAGATGGGCCAAATTTAGCGATTGCCATCAGGAGAGATCCAATCAATGAGAGACCATTCGCGGCCAACATTCCTTTAATTCTAGAGTGAATTAAAAGGAAAACGTGCAGAGGCTGTAAATTCAACACTAAAATCAAAACATTAAGTTTTTCTTTTAATAACTTTCTATGAGTTCTACTTTCTCACCTTATTCCTTCTTTGATTTGGATTTCAAGTGCCAGATGAGAATTTTTAGTTGAGGTTTTTGTTATGTTTGAATGATTTCTAGTCAAACCATTGGATCATTAAGAATGTATTTGTGGGGATATAGTGGATAGAACACCAGCCCTGGAGTCAGGAGGACCTGAATTCAAATTTGATCTCAGACATTTGATACTAAGTCTCTGTGTGACCCTGGACAAATCACTTAACCCCAATTGCCTTACAAAAGAAAGAAAAAAGAATACATTTGTTGAAATCTTAGGTTACATGGATAGAGATAATATATTTATGGAAGCAGAATTGGAAATATGAATAGAGGGTCAATCTTTCTCAGAAAGACATGGCGGGGGCACCAAAAGAAGCTTCTGTATGTGGGGGGCTTGACTGGAAGAAAAATGATACTGTATAGCTCTTAAAAAAACCAACTTCATATAATGTCAGGCATAGCTCTGGAATAGACTGGTTCTCTTCTAACCCTGTATTTCTATATTCTTCTTTAGAGAGTAGAGGACCAATTTTGTTTTAGTGATAGTTGTTAGGCAAACATTTGAGGCAAGTTAATTAAGTTCTGGCAGCTTCTACCTTTGATCTGAGGGGACCAGGTGAGGTACAATTTAGAATTTAGCCAGTAGCGGACTACAGATGGAAAAAAATGACAGTAATGGACCTTCCATTCAGGCTAAAGTGTGAGGCCATGTATTCTTTCTTATTTAGATGCAAGGAAAAAGAAAGCAGAGGGATTGAAAAAACAAGATCCCTTCTCCTGAGAAATTATAATCAGGCAGTTCTATTCTGCTGAAGAAAAATAAAGACTAAATAGTAGAAGTTGCTTAAGAAGACTCTCTTGAAATCCTGAAGAATAGGAGCTGGGCACTTTCTATGCCCCAAAGGCCTTTTGACTCTTAATAAAAGATTCCAGACAGGTTAGAAGGATGTTTTCTTCTGTGCCATGAAAAATGGTCATGATTTGATTTAGGAATAATTGAAAGTAGATGATTCTTGAGGAAGATACCTTATTATAATTATGTTTTTTTGTCCTCTAGTTTTATTTCTCTAATTATTTAATAATGTCCTTCTTCTAAATCAGGGAGTCTTAAATTGGAAAACACAGAGATTTGAAGGGGCATATGAATTTGTTTTTAAAAATTATTTTGATGCATCAATATAATAGGTTTTCTCTATAATCTGATATTTTAGTTCATGCATCAAACATGTAACTCTGAGGAGTTCACAAGAATCTCTAAATTTCTTCACAATACATGAAAGGATTAAGAAACCTTCCTCCAAATGAGATCATTCTTTAACATGAACAAATGCTATGTTTTATTGGTCAAATAGATTGGAATTTTCATAGAAACAGCATACTTGTGAGGTCTTAAGGATCTTAAGGGTTGGGACTAGGCTGTTTTACATGTTTATCTCTCCCAGGCTAACATGTTATCTTGCACATAGTTTATACCTAATTAATGCTTATTTAACTTGAATTTGAAATCATTATCTATCTATCTATCTCTCTAACTCAGTTTATTATGCCTTTCAGAAAGTTGAGCTTTTTGGCTTACACAAACAAAATCTAAGTACTAGTTCCATTTATTCAAAATAAAAGCATAATAATTAGGATATAAATAGCCTTGATAGTAGTATTAGCCTTGCCAACTGGAACTTATAAAATACCATTAAACACCACCAATGTCTATTGTACATCTTCAGAAGTAAGGCAACCAGGCAAAGAATACTTTATGTAACAAATAATCTTGGAAACTAGCTGAGAAAGAATTTGGAAACAGTGGAATTGGAAGGAACTTATGAAGTCTAAACTTAATGCAAAGCATATATCTCTTCAAGTGGCTTCTTAAAGGTCTTCCTCAATGAACCACTGAAGAAGCTAATTCAGGATGGGGGGAGGGGGGGAAGGTGGGAGGAGTGGTGGTAATTGCTGCATAGGTCTATTTAACCTCTAAACTCATTGAGGTAATTAGATCAGAGGATCTCTAATGACTTTTTGCCCTATCCCATTCCATAATTCAATGAATAATTTTGGAAACTCTAATTGTTGGAAGCTGCTATCAGACACTCCAGAGTTTGGGGTGTGATGGTGGGTTTTACTTATTAAAGAATGAAACACTAAAACTAAAAAGTTGTTTCTGCTCATGGGAGAATTAAGATATTACAAAAAGATCAATTAATTTAACCAAATACTTCCTTTAATTTTAGAATAATTAGGTTTACTTTGCACAAATGTGCAAATTAAAAAAATTTATTTTCTTTTAAAAATTCCAACTTAAAACTGAGCCAAATATTCATGCTAAAAATGACTACTTTTCTTTCTTAGTTATAGGACAGTGCCTCCTGAAAAATGAATAAATATAATTTGAGCTGTTATCCTTTAATCAAGAAGAAGAATTATGACCCTGAAGGCTATTATTTCTTTAAAACTGTCAAGTGCCTTATTGTGTCAAATGACAAGCTCGAGCACAAAAGGAAGAAGCTGTCAGTATTTTGTGACATCAGCCAGAGAAACCTTATCATTTATAGCAGGTTCCAAAAAAAAAATCTAAATAGAAAAACATCCTGTCATCATTGGACCTATATTTTTGATTTTAAAAATGAATTCTGTACAAAAGAAAATTTTCTTTTGAAAAATTACATTCCTTGCAAAGTCCAGTGTTTGATTCCTCATGAAGTAAGGGGAAAGTAAACAACTTTATGTGCTACATGTCCAAATGGGTTAAAGCTTATAGGCAAGGTGGATCCAGGGGTATATTGTCTCTGCCAATAAATACTATCAAAAGCATAAAATTTAGAACTAGAATTATCTGGTCCAAGCCTGTCATTTTATAGTAAAGACTCTAAAGTACCTTGGCGAAATAATTTCAAAAATGGAAAAATGGTTTTTACTAATTTATGGCAACAAAGATTATCAAAACATGTGCAAAGAGACAATGTGATGTAGTAGAGAAAATACTTGACTTCATTTTGTAAGGTCTTGTCTGATTTCTACTATTTGGGTAGCCCTTTGCAGGTCACCTAAGTTTCCCAGTCCTCAATTTCTCCATTTGTAAATTGGGGTGAAAATTCTTGTAACTACTTGATGAGGTTGTTTTAGTACATTGCTTTAAAAACTGGAAATCTCTAAATAAATGTGTGGAACAATTATATAGGACACATTTGTGATTGGGACCTTACAAATTAATTTTATCTTGAAGAGAATTGGTCTAGTATTTGGATGACCAAGATGCTGAGCTCTGTTGTAAATATGAAAAGTGGAGCTTTATTTGCTACAATGTAAAACTGGGGTAACCCTAACATGCCTTAAACAAAAATCTAGAACCATTTTTAAGAGAAGAGTTCAAAAGAATCTGAAAATTAAAATGTAAAGCACCCCCCCTTAATAAAATGTGACTGGCACCCTTGGAATCGTCATACCTTCCTAGATTGTCTCCTAGCCATCCACCAAAGAATGAGGAGATCATCCCACCAACTGCAAAGATGGACACAGACAGGGACCAATACATGGTGACTGTGGGAAGGAATGGATCTGGCTCAATTTCTTTTTCTTCATAACCTGTGGTGGTCTGCATAGTGGGTATGTACACATCAGTAGAGTTATGAGGCTTCTTTTCATCCTGAGGTACAGCCAGTAAACCTCTGTAATGGGCTACAATTATCTAAAAAAGGAAAGGAAAGCAAATGAAAACACAGCATATGAGATATTCAGGAGTGACTCAGGTGCCAGCTTCTCAGTGGATCTCTCTAGTGAACACTTTCTCCTCTCTCCCCCCCCCCCAACCCCCCATTGTTTGGCATTTATTCAGTGCAAATGTTCTGTATCTATCCTAGGAGAAAGGCAGTTCCTTTAAAGTAAGGATTGCCTTGTTTTTGTCTTCATATCTCTATTGCATTTAGTGGGCTAATAATAAATGTGGATTGAATTTATTATATGCTGATGACTTAGTGGTTTGTTATTGATTTTTTTTTTGTTGTAGTTACATCAACAAAGACTTGTATGTCCTGAAAAGGAGATGGCCCGGTTTTATAGAGTGAAGGACAACACATCGAGAGACCAAGGGCTACCTTGGTGTTCAGAAAATGTTAAAGGAACTAGAGAGAGGTCTCCATACATTGAGTAGATTATCTGTAGAGAGAGTTTGGGAGGCCATGTATGAGATTTAAAGACTGGTGGTGAATGAAGGAAGAAAGGAAGGAAGGAAGGAAGGAAAGAAGAAAAGGAACAAAGGAAGAAAAGAAGCAAGGAAGAAGGGAGGGAAAAAAGGAAGGAAAGATGAAGGGAGGAAGGAGAAAATGCTTTCTATTTGATCCTCACAACAACCATGGTAGGTTTTGTTGTTGTTGTTCAATTGTTTTTAATCACTTCTGATTCTTTGTAATTCTATTTGGGTTATTCTTGGCAAGCATACTGAAGTGGTTTACTATTACCTTCTCCAGCTCATGTTATAGATGAGCAAACTGAGGCAAACAGGATGAAGTGACTTGCTTAGGGTCATACAACTAGTAAGGCAGTGAGGCTAGATTTTAACTCGGGAACATGACTCTTGACTCCAGATTTAACACTCTAACCACTGAGCTATCTATCTGCCTTATATAATATTACTGCTACTACTATTGCTGCTGCTGTTGCTGCTGCTACTGCTACAACTACTGCTGCCTAAGAAACTAAGACTGATAGAGGTTAAGTGACTTGTCCAGCAACACACAATAAATATTTAAGACAAGATTTGAATTCAGCTATTCCTGACTCCAGGCCCAGGGCTCTATCACTACTGTAGTTTTATAGGTCTGAGCTTGGTGTTAGGAAGACTTAAATTCAGATCCTGACTCAGATAATTTGTGGTCCCAGATAAATCACTTAACCTCTCATCCTCAGCTGTAAAATGAGAATAATGAAAACTCCTACCTCTCAAGGTTGTTGTAGGGATCCAATGAGATTTAAAGTGCTTTGCCAACCTTAAAAGGCTTTATAAATACTATTTCTTCTTCATCTTCATCATCATCATCATCACTATTACTAGTGGAGGCAGCATATGACCAAAGAGATCCATGAAAGTATTGATATAGTTTTGTTTATTTTTGGTGAAGACTTTTGAAATTGTAATGACACTATTCTTGCATAACACCGTTTAAACATAAACTGGGAAGAGGATGAATGGAAAATGGCATTGATTTTGGCTTCTCTTCTTAGCCCTGACCTCTGGGACCTTGGCTGTTGCCAGTTATTAGCCCTTTTCATTTCTCTAGTTCACAGGAACAGCAGTTAGACTGACCATCTGAGTATTGAGGTGGTGACTAGAGAGACCACTGTAGAAAAGCCAATTTTTCCAATTTAAGAAAATGCTTTGGATCAAATGCAGCATGAGTCAGAGGATCTGAGTTCAACTTCATCTTTATGAGCTTCTTCAAGTCATTTACCTCCCTAGACCTCAGTTTTTCATTTGTAAAAAAAGAAGTCTCTTTTCTTAACGTCAAACTCAGTCAAACGTGCCAAACTCAGTGCCATGCAAGTTCAGAGGTGATTTCTCCCTCATATTCACCTGTCATGGCCCAACCTCCATTCATGTAAGTTCTTGTTCCCTTCCATCCCTCCTAACACGATCACATGGCTATCATCCCCCAAGTAGCTGATTGACCAGGGAGAATGACTCATTTCAGAAATGTTGTGCTATGCTCTGTCCAAGCGTCTCTTCACCCCCATTCCGTGTGACTCTGTTGTAAAGAAATTTGGAGTTACCAGGTAGAGACTGCAATGACTTTTGACATGGGAAGGGATCTGATTGCCTAGGAGATTTGGGGATAGGAAGGGGAGAAGAAAACACAATAGAAAGCTGTCAGAAAATAGCAGTTTCTATATAAAAAAGTATTAAATCCATGCCTCAATTTTCATGAGATCTCACATGTCTGGGACTATCAAGAAAAAGGTCTAGGGTCTAATGAGGGAAGAGAAGTATTCTCTCAAAGCCTTTTGAGAAGAAATCCATTTTTATCTGAATTCATGGGTAAGGAATTAAGGTCATCATCTCAATAAAGCCATTTTAATTTCTGAGGCATGGAATCATACAATGAAAACCCTGCATCAGATAATAAAAAAATAAATAACTTTCTATGGAAGCTCCAAGTTCTTGACAGCATCATTAATCTTTGTAGTAATGATGCATGGTAGGTAATGAGAGGTAGTTAATATTTTGATTTAATGAAAAAAGAACTGAGGTAAGAGAGTAGGCAGCCGCTCTCTTTCAGGTCTAACACATGCATCTGGAGACTGACATTGACGCTGTCTATGAGAAAATGTTCTTTATCAAGCATGATCAGATTCTGATGTGTTTTTATTCTTTAGCACTTATGCTGTGTCCACTGTGAATTATATGAATAAAAACCACATCTCTTTCCTCTAAATATGTTCCTTCCAAGGTGCTAAAGGGAACATGTTAGGCTACATGATTTCTTCAATCTCTGCCACCTTTCATTCCCACAATCTTCTCACACCCCAGCCATATCATAAAACTTACAGTCTCACCTATCCTCTACCTTCGCCTTCCTTAGTGGCTTAATCCTTATTTTTCCTTAGAGTTTTTATTATACCTGAGAATAACCTCATTGGGAGACATTTATCCCTAGGTTTTCTTTTGAACCTGGGAGCTTCTCATTCCCGATTCCCTAAAAAAATTTGAGTGAATGCAGGCTCCCACCATCTCCTTCCCTTTAAAAAAATAAACCACCACCAGTTGGCATGTCAAACATAGGGGTTTGGAATCAGGCAGAATCGGAGATCATTAATCATTATCTTTCTCTTTTACAGTGAAAATTGTCTAGTGAGTGTTAAAAGCAAGTTATTTTTTTTCTGAGAAACATGCTTGAAATGCTTGATCAAAGGTCAAAGACTGCCCTGTGTCCCTGTACATGAGTACATTTTATCTCTTGAAAAAATTGGTAAGAACAGGTGACAGATAACACTATGTCACTGACGGAAGGCTTGTGAAAAGAAAGATAGACTAATGTATTCTTTAAAAATATTTCGCTTGCCTGCTGGGGAGCATTGATCACTCCAATGTTGTATCCAAACTGGAAGGAGCCCAGCACTGCAGTGAAGACAGCCAAGCACAAGGTTCCGGTGAACTGCGAAAGGAGCAAAAGGCAGAATAAAGGACCACAATAAATTCCTGTCAACTTGCACACATGATTCTTAAAGACCTTCAGAGCAGGCTAGATCTGTTCTCCTTCCCTGATTCTGTGCAGCATGTCCTATGCATTTGACAGATGTTTTTAATATGGGAATGTTAGAGCAATTAATCATTTCTTCTCCACTGCTGGTGCATTATTAATTCAGAACTAAACTTAGGGATGGCTGGTCCCAGGTGGTTGGTACCAGACATCCTTCTTTTTCTTATATATATTTTAAAGCTTTTCCAGTTGGGGCTTCAACATCAGAATTATATCTATGAGGATAAAGCTTGAAGCGATTGATAATTCTTATCAACAGCATCAACTCAGTGATACGGTGGCTAGCGGTGGGGAAACAAATCACTAATCAATGACCTAATAAGCAGAAAAGGAAATTGAATCTGGTGAGTGTCAAATGATTTACCAAAAAATGACTCCAGATCTGGAGGGCAGCAATCAAGAGTTTATAGATTATCATCATTCCTCTAGAGAAGGGGGTTTTAATATTTTTGGCTGTCCTTGGTAAATTCTACCTACCCTTGTTCAGAATAATGTTTTTAAATGATTCAATAAGATATAGGAAATTATAAAGGAAACCATTTATTTTGAAACTCAGTTACTGAAAAATTTTTAAAAGAATTTCAGATATCTCCTCCAAATTGAATCCTTGAATAGAGAAAAATATAGCAAAATTCCAGAATAAAGTAAGTGAAATAGAATATAAAAGATATCAACAGAAACTATTACTATGGACGACAATTAGCTTGTGTTCTTTCTTAGTCATCTAGATTTTTAAATTATTGCTCCAGAAGCACTCACTATATCCTCAGCATATTAATTGTATAATGATTACCGATGTTTGTGTGAGGCTCTGCAAGGCCCTGAAGTGCCTTTTAAATTACCATGGAAAGATTATATTCTTTCTAGATTTTATGCTTAATATAGTCTATCATATTCAACTTATTTTAAAACTGGAGATTTGTTAATAGTATCTGTGCTAATTTTATCTGAATCTATGAAATAAGACCGCTTTCCATCCATGCAAAACAACCTATCTATACTTTAATAGATGAATTTTAAGGTATTGCTTAAGACAATTGAGGTTCCAGCTACACCCAGGGAAAGAACTCTGGGAGATGACTATGAACTACTACATAGAATTCCCAATCCCTCTACTTTTGTCCATCTGCATTTTTGATTTCCTTCACAGGCTAATTGTACACTATTTCAAAGTCCGATTCTTTTTTACAGCAAAATAACTGTTAGGGCATGTATACTTATATTGTATTTAATTTATACTTTAATATATTTAACATGTATTGGTCAACCTGCCACCGGGGGAGTGGATGGGGGGAAGGAGGGGAAAAATTGGAATAAAAGGTTTGGCAATTGTCAATGCTGTAAAATTACCTGTGCATATAACTTGTAAATAAAAAGCTACAATAATTTAAAAAAAAGACAATTGAGGTTCAATGTCTTCTTTAGGGTCATCCAGGTAGTAAATTAAGAGGTAGGATTTGAACCCATCTCCTCCTAGTTCTACACTCAGAATTCTAGCAACTAAGCCATGTTGCCTTTGTGATGGTGATAATACATATGATGCTATTATTATTCACTTTAATTTCATTAATAGAGAACTCCCTTTACTAATAGAATCAATTGCTCTGTACCTAATGTTTTATAAAAATGCTTGGGAAACTAAGAAGTTGTGATTTTTTTTGGATGATAGATACTTTTTTAAACCACAGAAATGATGTGTAATATAATTTTTCCTCCTGATACATGACAATCAGGATATATCTTAGGTAATATTTAAATTCAGATCTTTCTGGCTTTTTGGCTAGCTCTCTATTCATTGTAACACAATATCTCTGATGATAATTAGGAATCTATAAATTAATTAGAACATAAGCATCAAAAACACAGATGACTCACAGATGACCTTTTGAGTCTGGAAATAGATTAAATAAAATTGTATATGCTTAGGAAAATAAATAAAAATATGCCAAAACATAGCTAACATTATAATTTAAAAGGAAATCATTGCATGGTTCAAAAGGGATCTTGTTTATAGATTAGGACCTATGTTTCTATTTGAATAATCCTGCCAAATTTGAACACTTCATTTCCCCAAAATGGCAGATTACAGATAATTTTTGGTATAGTAATTAGTAAATTATGACTATTATTGAATTGATGGTCTAAGAGGGGCTCCAAAATCAGCTCTTTTCTCTTCCCACTTATAAGCCACCCTGATGATTATTTACAAGTACCATTTATTCCAAACTCCCCTCTGCACTTTCTTTAAGGGAAAAAAAGTCTCAGAATCTCAAGATGGAAGGAACCTATGGAGTCATAAACTCGAATTAATGTGTAGCTAAGCACAAATGCTTCTACAACACCCTTTTCCAGTGGTGAAAAATTCACTATCTTCTGAAGCAGCTCAATCTGTTTTTAGACAGCTTTGTCAGAAAGTTCTGCTTAAAATGGAGCCCAGAACTACCTCTCTGCGGGGGGTTCTCCTTTACTTCAGGTTCCTAGGAGATCAAGAGAAATAAAGTTTATTCCTCTTGTCTATCATAGCCCTTTACATACTTTCAGAAAGCCATCATGTCTCATACCTATTTTTTTTCAGTACTTCCAGCCTGAGAAAAAACATAAATGGTCCTTTTAGGTTCTAGAACCTCCTTCTATATCCCCCTCCACCCCAGTTTATCTGATAGCCTGTTGTATACCAGAAATATTAAGGTATCTAAACCTTCAAATTTGGATTGGGATCTGGACTTGGTCTTAAATAAAGATTTATTTGTTTTTTTCTCTTCCTTAAGCTCTTCCAAGAGACTGAGGATTTGTATCTCCCTCATCCATCTTTGATGGTCTTTCCTGATTTAACCTGATTGTCCCTAGGAAATTTTTTTTTTTACTTTTCAAGAGCCTCTAGTCCCTTTGTGAAGGGTAATCCCTCTTTTTAGGCATCTCTTATCTTCCAAACACAGGCAGGATCAGAAAAGAAAAAGGAGAGATTACGTACAATGTCATTTTAAATGGGGAAGTTGTTCCCTAACAGTTATCTAATATTGGAGTTGAATTGGAGGATGACAAAACAACAACAACAAAAAA
Source organism: Sarcophilus harrisii (assembly GCF_902635505.1). Taxonomy (NCBI): domain Eukaryota; kingdom Metazoa; phylum Chordata; class Mammalia; order Dasyuromorphia; family Dasyuridae; genus Sarcophilus; species Sarcophilus harrisii. The sequence goes on from NC_045428.1 coordinate 28,898,412, forward strand.
AAAGGCTGTTGCTGTCTCTGGTACCCACATCCACCTCTTAAATTCTATCTCTGTGGATGCTGTCTTTCTACTTTTATTCAATTGATTTCCCAAAGTCTGATCCCTAAATGAATACAATATAAAATAGGTTACCTTGTCTTCTGTCATTGTATTGGTCAGGGTGCTTTCCCCTAATTCTGATTCTTGAAAAGATCTAGGGCTCCCAGCTCACCGAGTACATGTCTCTGGGCTACAGAGAGGAAATCTAGTTATATATTGGGAGAGGAGGAGCTAATCTGGGAAAGAGGGCATGCCTGGAGCGAAGTCCTACTAGCATTTAAAACTCTTTATTGTTTTTGGTTTTTTTGCCTTTTGTTTAAATACCTTTGTTTTATCTGGAACAGTCAAGAAAGACACTAAGAGTGAATTTCTGACTTGTAAATCAGGGAACTGGAGGCTCTTCCTTCTTTAGCACAGCTTGTGTAATAAGTGATTTTGGTCAATATCTTTCACACTGTTCACAAACCTGGTTCACAGGAGGGAAAATTTACTTGAAAACAAGAGGGAACATCGTCATCTCTTGTCAATAGCACCTGAAGGGGGATACATTAGAAAATACAGGGAAGCAAAAGTTAGTAGATAGAGAAAGTTTGAGTTTTAGGTTTGCTACTGTGTTCCCCTATTTCTAGTGCCATTACCGCTGCAAAGTTGATCCACTCCAGTGAGATTTTGTTACAATGTATGTTTTTTAAAAAGTAAAATAAGGGGGCAGCTAGGTGGTGCAGTGGATAGAGCACCAGCCCTGAAGTCCGGAGGACCTGAGTATAAATCTGACCTCAGACACAACCCTTCCTAGCTGTGTGACCTTGAGCAAGTCACTTAACCCCAATTGCCTCAGCAAAAACAAAAAAACAAAAACAAAAAAGTGATAAAAGGATAGAAATCCCATGACTAAACCAAACTTTAGATTGACTTCTTGAAAACAAATTCTAAAGCTTCTCTCTCAATTTTAGCTCAAAATTCTGTGCTGAAGTATCAGACTTTATGTGCTAACTTTAAGTTGCCAGGAGTAGAGTTCAGAGACATTTGGAAAACAATTGCAGTGGAATAAACTATAACAATTACAATGTGACTAGAATGTTTATGTCCCATATGTACATGTATAACTTTATTGAAAGCTCTGAGACTACAATACTAATGGCTAACATTCATAAAGCTCTTTTAGATTTGCAGAGAGCTTTTCATATATTATCTCATTTGAGTCTGTTGTTATCATTTTTTAGTATGTTGGAAAACAGACGCTACTGGGTAAATTGACTTGCCCAAATTTACACAGATTGTAAACTTTGATTGGATTCAAAGTCAGGTATTCTATCTATTCTGCTCTAACTATGCACATGATATTTTAGAGGAAGATGAAGGAAAACCCCAAACCTCTCAAATGATACCTTTCCACAATGATTTTTGTACATTGTATAATATTATAAGTATCATATTAATAACAAATAGGATCAAGGAGAGCTTCTATTGCAAGGAGGCACATTTGGTCTTATTTAGAATGCGATCTATGGCTGGAACATAGATCTAGAAGGGCAAAACTCATGTAAAAGAACCAGAATAAATGTGTCTGGGTGTAATGGGCTGATTGGGCTGGGTTCGAGACTCGGAGCTGCTGGTTGTGTGGCTGCTGGAGGAAGACAATGAAGAGATTAATGACCATATCCCCACAGGGCATGGAGACTTAAGTGAGCAAGGGTGTGGTGACCTTTCCCCTCAGGAGGCGGCTTCAGCCCCACCCCAGGAGCAAGTGATTGACTCTCCTCCACCAACTCCACCCTCGGGGATGGAGGGAGGAGGGGCAGTGGGGGGCGGGCAGTGAGGGGACCAACCTTGGGCAGGCTTCAAGAGGGCTTAATGAAGGCCAAAGAAAAGGGTGTGGACATCCGGGAGCTTCAAGCACTTATGTTTCTTGTAATTTCCCAGTCTAATGCCTCAGGTCAACAAAGTCGAAGATATGCTCCTTTTAACGTAGAAATCATTAAAGATCTTAAAAAGGCCTGCACTAATTATGGGGCTACATCAGCTTATGTTAAGATGCTGTTACAGAATTTGGCTTTCGAAGTCTTGACTCCTGATGACTGGAAATCTATAGCAAGGGTATGCCTAGAACCTGGACAAAATTACATGTGGCTTTCTGAATATAGTGAGCTCTGTAGGATACAAGCCCAACAAAATAGTCAAAATGCTGTTCATGCTGCGATCACCTATGACCTACTACAAGGTATAGGTCCATATGCAGACGTCACAGCACAGGTTAATTTCAGTAGCAGCATATGAGCAAATTGCTGCTAATGCTATCAAAGCGTGGGATTCGATTCACAATAAAAATGATAAAGGTGAGGCCTTCACAAAAATAATGCAAGGGCCAGATGAGCCCTTTGCTGACTTTGTGGGACGTTTGCAGACTGCTATCACAAGAACTAATGGGGAAAATCCATCAACAGATGTTTTAATAAGGCAACTTGCTAAGGAAAATGCTAATGAGGTGTGCAGAAGGATTATACTAGGACTGCGCAAGGATGCTCCTTTAGAGGAGTTCATAAGACGCTGTGCCACAGTGGGCACAAATGCCTTTTATAGCCAGACTATGATGCAGACTTCCCAAGATCCCAACATGGGTAGACAGGGTCCCTTCCAGCAAGGGACTTCTAGAGAGACACGTCAATGCTTTCAGTGTGGTAAAGTAGGGCATCTGAAAGCTCAATGTTGGTAGAGAGGCAGAGAGAGAGGGAAGAAGACAAGCTGGGAGAGACTGGGCTGGGTTCGAGACTCCGAGCTGCTGGTTGTGTGGCTGCTGGTCCAGCTAGCTTCTTGACTCAGCTGCACACATTGCTATCGCCGATTCTCTTCCACCTCCGATCCTTCTTCACTGAGAATAAAGACTGACGATTTTCCCCTAACCTGAATTCCTGTCTCGTGCTGATCTTAAAATACACGATCTTAACATCTGGGTTGGGAAAGCATTGTAGAGAGCATTTGTGTGAAGATCGATAGAAACAGAAACAGAGAGGGGATATTGATGTTGGGGCATACTGTAGACTACTCATACAGAAAGAAAGAATAGATGAAATAAAAGTAATAAAATCAAGAAATAAAATAACAAACCTGGTACAGCATCATAATATAGTAATGACAAAAGATTTTAATTATTTGGACAGCTGCCAGAGCTCTTCCTCTGCCAAAAGCAGGATATCTAATATAGTCTTAACTTTACTTAAGAATAATTGCAATCTTCAAAAGGAAGAATGAACAATAAAGGCTCATTCTATTGGATCTGATTCTCTCCAAGAAATGGTAGAAATAATGAGAACCCTGGTAGGGTGAGGAAGGGGTGAATATTTCATTTTAAATTGTGAAAAGGAACAAAGGGAAGCACTCTAGATTTTTGGAAATCAAATTTCAAGGAGTTCAGGCAAAAGACACTTAATGAATTGAACTGAGTGTCATAAACAAATTCTATAAGGTTTAATTATCTAATCTATCTCCTAGACTTCAAATGTATACAAATTTTATAAGCACGTCATCTATATTTTTCTTCAAATTACTGATAAGCATGTTAATAGTTCAGAGTCAAACATAGATTCTTACAATATTCCACTAAGACTTCATCTAGATTGTTGTTTAGTTATTTTAAGCCATGTCTGACTCTTCATGACCTGGTTTGGGGTTTTCTTGGCAAAGATACTGTAGTGGTTTGTCCTTTCCTTCTCCATCTCACTTTACAGATGAGGAAACTAAAGTATACGGGGTTAAGAGACTTGCCCAATGTCTCACAGCTAGAAAATGGAACCTTCATGATTCTAAGCCCAGTACAACAAAATTACCCTTTGCTATCCAGAAAAGTTCTTCATAATTGAATTTTCTCTAATTCTAGATTGAACCCATTTTCCCTGTCCAGTTCTTGCAGTTTGAACTCAATTTCAATTATCTCACCAAATGATAGCAGGCCCTGATTAAGCATTCCTTTTTGTTTCTTCTCTTGGCTGTTATCTCATGGCCTTCTAGTCTCAATTGTTCTTAGTAAAGACTAAAGTCATATTCTATTTGCTATCTTATCTATTGAAAGAAAGAGTAGAATGTTGGATATCTAAAGTAGTTTCTTATCTATGAGTGAGCAACATTTTGTTGAGGGGTATCTGATATCCCTCTGATAGGTGGACTTTAAGCAATGATCTTTTGGGAAATCTTAGCTTAATCAAAACAGAGAAATCAGATGATAACTAAGATTATTTACCCTTTCTTATATCAAGAGTATCTTAAATTACTAAAAAAAAAAAAAAAAAAAAAAAAAAAAAAAGACCAGTTTGGAAATATCACTAAAGAGCACAGAGTAAAGGTATTGTTGAGGATATTTAATTACTAGGAGATAACTTATAGGTAAAACACAAATGAGGAAGTTAAGTTGATTGAAAGCCAATAGAATACTAACCTAATCTTGCGGTGGTGTTTAAATGTTACATAATCTAATGGGCAACAGAGCTGGAGATTATTAAGTATGAGGATGATATGGTGAGATTTTAGAAAAATTGCTTTTGTAGTTGGATAGAGGATATATTGGAATGGAAAGAGACTTAAGGCAGAGACTCAAAAGGAGTCTGTTGTTTGCCTTTGTTTTTGAAAAGGACTAATGACATCACAACATGATATTTTGATTTCTGGGTGAAACAGATTTAAGTGAGGCAGAGTTGCTGAAAGATATTAGCTTTACTTTCCCAGTGTCATCAAGAAGTCCAGTGGCAAGACAAAGTCATTGACTAGTGATGACTTGGTGTCTTTTATGGCCAACCATGCTCTAAATTCTCTACAGGGCTTGGTTCACCTGCCTTCATGGCCATTGGAACACATCTGCCTCTGGGGTGGAAAGAATATTCACATGCTTAGAATAGACATCACCATAACTCACCAATGGAGACTTAACTTGGTTTGGCCCAGCTCCTGAAAAAGTTTTATCAAGATATAATTACTGTGTACACTATGGCTTCTTGGAGCCACAGGTGACAGCTGAATATCAGGAGACAGCAAAAGTGGATGAGCAGCTTTAAAAGAAGCCCAGCAAGCCCTCTAATCAGAGATGCTAATCTTACTCGAATACCTAGACACCACAACCAGAAGACTATTGCAACATTCAAGTCATGAGATACTAAGAATTAAGTTAGGATATCAGTTATGTGAGTAGAGCAATGTGATAAGCAATGTGAAGGCAGAGGAGACAAGATTTGTATGGTTGGAGTGAAAGTGAGGACTGAAGGATGATATCAAGATGGTAAGGCTGGAATACTGGGAGAATGCTGGTGTTCTCTAAAGAAATTAGTTGGGAAGAGGGGAGGATTTAGAGAAAAAAGGCTAAGTTCTGTTTTGGACATGTTGAGTTTAAGATACTAATAGAGCAGTCAATTCAAGATAATTTTGGTCATCAAACAATTGGGGAACAAAAAGCTCAGGAAAGAGCCTAGAAAAGAATATATAGATTTGGGAATCATCTGCAGAGGTGACAAATGAACCCATGAACTCGGAGGAATTGCATGGCTGTTACCATTTTTACTCCCATAGTTCAAATTTTGGCCCAAGCCTGGGTCAATCCCCGTTCATAGGCTGCACAGGAAGTGTATATTATATGTAGGCAGGCTTTATTGCATGATTTCTTGGTCCCCAAGGAGGGATATCTCTCCCCTGCCTCTATCTCAAACTCTTAATGTGCCACCTGCTGCCTTATCAGCACCCTGTTAAAAAGAAAGTCAGAGTCTTCTAATGGGGTAGGTGGGATGGGGAGGGGTTCATCCTGCAGACCAGGCTGGGGAGAGCTCCATAGAGGGAAACTGATAACTGACTGAAGATGTGGCTGCTTCACCTTTGCTAAGGTTGACCCTGAAGTCCAGACAAGCTAATTATTTTCCCTATAGATTTAGAGAGTTTTTTTTTTTTTTTTTTTTTTCCCCAAACGCTCCCAGTGGCTATAGTAAAGAACTGTGGAAAAGAAAGAGGAAGGGACTTTCCTCAGAACTCCCTAAAGATTCGAAGGGACAGGCTGTGTTTTTTGAGAAGCTTTGTTATACCAATGTTGAATGTTTTATTAACTCCAAAAGGCACAGTTCCCTGGAATGAGATTTGATCAATAATTCCACCTTCTCCTCCAATAAAACAATCACACAAGTAGATTGAAGAACATGGTTTAAGAATGGTTAACTCATGAATAGCGCGTGCCAAGACTAATAAAGCATCCTGCTAAAAAAGGAAGAATGAGTAATGATAAGACTTGGAACATAATGGATTCAATCCTGGCTCACAACAGCCATGTGTTTCTTTGGCTGAATAGATGAATGAATTATCAAGTATCTCTTAAGATTGGGCCAGACCCTGTGTTAGTTGAATTTCAGATACAAAGAGTGAGATTGTCCCTGTCCGCAAGGAGTTTATATTCTTCTAACAGGGGATACAACCTGCAGAGGGGAGTGATGGCCAGGGAAGAGAGTTTTGGTCTGAATAGTTACAGAGATGATGCTTGGCTCTCTAGTGCAGTTCATTGTCACTCCCTTTATAGAATCAAAGACAATAAAATTGATTTGACAACTATTTCCTGAGCAAGAATAAAAAGTGTCAAGCGAGGTGGAAAGGAATCTCTGACAGGGCCAATGGTAGGATTCCCTTGCTGGGTCGCCTCCGATTCTTGGTTTCCTAGTAGATGGCTGGATGGGTGGAGAAGCATGGTCTGAAGTCGTCTAGATGGCTTTCCAAAGGCCCCATCATTTATGAGTCTTGATTTCCTCCTTTCTTAACCTTAACAAAGTCCTGTCATTTCTGATATTCTAAGATTCTTCTAACCCTTGGAATTTTGATATTTATCAGCATACCTTATACATAGTAAACATTTAACAAAGACATTTTGAATTTGGTTCAGATAACCTTTTCTGCTTATTCCATACTCTAGGATCCACTGAGTCTTGGTCAATGGGCTCAGATCTCTTTGAGAAAAAGGCTTCCCCCTTTCCCACTCTATTGAACTAGAAGTCATCCTTCCTATCACATGGAGTGAGCCACTTTAGGTCTTCACCATTTGTAGGAGAAGGATTGATCACTCATGGAAAATTCTATTAACAGATGGGCATGTAAGGCAGTTTCTTCAGAAGGACCTTTCCAAATGAATTAATCATGGTGCAATTTAACAAAAATGGAAACATTCTGCTTCATTTAGAAGATTTTTGTTTGAGACTTCTGAATCATCTCAGGTTAAATTGCCTATTCAAATTCTTGGACCCATTCAATCACGGATGCAAAATAATCACAACACACCACAGGTTTTTTTTTTTTTTTTTTTTTCCCCTTTGGACAGGTTGTCTTTGATGTCTGCAAGGTAATCATTTGCTAACTGTTTACAGTTTCCTATTGCTCCCTTTGATACATCTTTCTTCCACCCTGTGCCCTACCAGGGCAAATCACTGTAAAAGATATAACTAAATATCCATAGGATTAGAATTGAAAAGAATTTTTAACTTATCTAGTTCAGCTCCCTCATTTTACAGATAGGAAAACTGAGGCCCACAGAAGAAAATTTTCTTACTCAAGGTCACATAGGTATTCAAGCTGAGGTCTGATTCCAAATTCAGTGTACCTTCCCCAACCCCATGCTATCATCATTAGGTTTTTTTCTGGCATTGTTTTTAAGTTTAGTGTGTTTTTTACTAATAAGTAACCAATAAAAAGAACTTGGGTCAAATGTAGGTACAAATGTCAGCTGCTTACTACACACTAACATGTTCCAGGAATGCACTGACAAGCAGATATGGATAAACTGATGATCCGATCAGTCCTTTTTACCTCTTTTAAGATTTGTGACAGATATGACTTCTTACTTTGTTGTTAATTTCCCAATATGCTAGTCTGAGACTCTGAACCCTTAGTGAGAGTGACTCAATTTTCCCAACTTCACTTTTTCATTGCATTTAGTTAGGCATAGACTATGTTGAAGAAAAGCATTTCTGAGTTAGAACTTGTAAATTGCAGATTTTACCCAAAAATGGAAAATTCCCGCACATTTATTTCAGTGTGTGATTGAAATGATAGCCCCTTTCAGTGGAAGATCTCTTTATCCCTTTCTTAATTAAATTGCATAGGGCTAGTTCTTTATGAAATATATGGAAATATTTTGTGGGGTTTTTTTTTTTTTTTTTTTTTTGGTAGAATAGAAAAATATGTAGAAACAAGTGATTTCTAGTAACAGCTGAATGAAAAGTTGGGAAGCTTGGAAAAGTTTTGGTTGGAAAAGTTCATTTTTAACATCCACCTGCTACCAAGTTGTCATTACTTGTCCAGAACTTGTCCAGTCCCTAGGAACATCAGCCCCTGATCTTTACCTATTAGATTTCCTGTGAAGAAATACAAGTTCCCCTTTGGTATTCTAACCTGTGTTTAGGAGCGAGGGGGCAGGAACTTTTATTTCACAAGTGGAGGTGAAAAATGGAAGCTTGATACTTAGAACAATTATTAGCAAGAGAATGCGGGTCTCTTCTTACTATATTGTTTCTTTAGTCTTCCTTGGATTGAACTGGCTCAAAGTAGCTCTGCACTTCAGCTAGAGAGCTGTGGGAGAAAAAGAGATAAAGAGATGCTCTGTGCTTTCTCCCACCTAAGTATGCTGGAGATTGAATGAAATTTCAGCTTCTATCTCATATTATTTTCCCCAAAGAGAAACTCAAACTAATATTAGAACTGATCCTTTTGTACCTGCTAAAAGCATCCCACCTGACTCATTTGCTGCCCTGATCACAGATTCTCTCCCAGAAATATTTCACTTAGCAGTTTCAATCTATTAACTAACTTGGTGCTCCAGAAGCATCTTTCTGGTAGGTAGAGTAACTGTCTTGTTACCTTGTTCCAAGGCTTATTCTTTGAGATTATGCCTTGCCTTTATGAGTGGATAGAGCTGGGAGTAGGAGTAGTGGGTTTCTCTTCCCAGGAGGTCTTTGAGTACTTGTACATTATAGATGTGCCCCCTTTCAGGTGCAAGTTGCCTCAAACTTTGAGGTTGTATACAAGTTTTGTTGTCATTGGGCGTCTCACTTTTCTCAGGGGCCTTTTGGCCGTATTGCTTTAGGAAAGAATATAATAACGCATCTTAAAGTTGTTGTTTTTTTTTTTTTCTACATTCACACACACATGCAGATGGATCCCAAAAGGATGTAACTAATGTATGTTCTTATGACCATCTAATTTAAACTCCTGAATATTTGAGTAAGAAAAGACTGGAGAAAAGAGTCATTCAGTCATAATCCCATTTCATCCATGTGCTTCTGAGATTTAATGACATCAAATTTAGAACTCCCTTGCTTGACTCTCAGGCTAGTGATCTTAAAGTCTAACATGTAAATTTGTCTTTGTCTTTCACTTGAGGATCAGTGTCTCTGAGGTGGACCTTTATCATTTTCTCTAGGTTCATTTTCTTGGGAATAAAATAAAATTCCTGATTGCAGAATTAAAAAAAAATTTTTTTTTCATACTTTTTACCTCTTTTAAGATTTGTGACAGATGTGACTTCTTATTTTGTTGTTAATTTCCCAATATCCTAGTCTGAAACTCTGAACCCTTAGTGAGTGACTCAACTTTCCCAGCTTCACTTTTACATTGTATTTAGTTAGGCATAGGCTATGCTGAAGAAAAGCATTTCTAAGTTAGAACTTGTAGGTTGCAGATTTTACCCATAAATGGAAATTCCTGCACATTTATTTCAGTGTGTGATTGAAATGATAGCCCCTTTCAGTGGAAGATCTCTTTATCCCTCACCCTTAATTAAATTGCATAGGGTTAGTTCTTTATGAAATATATGGAAATATTTTGTGGGGGTTTTTTTTTTGGTAGAATAGAAAAATATGTAGAAACAAGTGATTTCTAGTAACAGCCTGAATGAAAAGTTGGAAAAGTTCATTTTGAACATCTACCTGCTACCAAGTTGTCATACTACCCTCCTCCCCCATTACAGGTATATTGCTGTTGAATTGTGTCTGACCTTCATGATCCTGTGGACCACAGCATGCCAATGATGTCCATGAGATTTTTTTGGCAAAGATATCAAAGTGGTTTGCCCTTTCTTTCTCCAGTTCATATAACAGGTGAACTGAATCAATCAGGTTTTAGTGACTTGCTCAGGGTTACTGGACTTGAACTCAGGTCTTCCTGACTTCAGAACCAATGATTTTTTCACTGAGCTGTCACTTTTCTGTGTACAAGTTGTGTTCCCAGTAGAATATAAGGTCTTTTGGGGAAGGGATCATTTCTTTCTTTCTTTTGACTTACTATCCCCAGAATATCCTCTGATGTGCACACATGCAATAACTTGCATTCAACTAAGTTGAGCATAGATAAAACCAAAGTTGTGGATTGGGATGAAAGCAAATAGTGCTTGGTAATCATTAAACACTTGATACATGCTTCTTTATCCATTCAACAGGGCACATGACTCTGAATGCTTGTTCTCAGGCTGAGACCCCACATTGCTAGCCAAGGTTGTCTGACATTACCACCAAGTGGAAAGGATCTCAATTCCCAATAATTATATCCAACTTTCAAACTAAACTCCTGGGATTTTCAGCTCTTTAGATTTCATTATCAGGATCAGAATTAGGGTTCAAGACCATAAGTTTGTCTTTCACTCTTCTGTTGATAAAGGGTTCATTTAATTTGTTTCCTTTTCTTTACAGTGATTTGAGAACAGAGCTTTAAAGTAGGAATTTTTGGACCTGGGGCAGAGGAGAGAAGACTAGATACAACCATTGGGAGAGAAAGTATTCCCCTAGAAAGTGTTGTTGGCGCCCTTTAAACATCAATGCCTTTGGAGTCAAACTCCAGGTGCCCAGCCCTAGTTAAAGCTCTGGGGCAGCTAGGTGGTACAGTGAATAAAATCCAGGCCTAGAATTAAGAAGAATTATCTTTATAAGTTTAAATTTGGCCACAGACTCTAGTTGTGTGACCCTGGCAAGCCCCTTAACCTTGTTTGCCTCAATTTCCTCATCTGCAAAATGAATTGTAGAAGAAAATGATAAATCACTCCACTGTCTGCCAAGAAAACCCCAAATGGGGCTATGAAGAGTTGGACATGCCATAAATTGAATAAAAATTAAAATTCTAGTTGAGAAGTTGGTCCAGCTGAGTGCAAAATCAAGACATGCAGAGATTTCATTTCTCTGAATGTGCCTTGATATCCTCATTTGTTTGGCACACAGATATTAGGTTATAGATGATAAGCATTCTACAAAATCTGACAGAATTTCAATATTAGGTGGATTTTGTTGAAAGGTAGATGCTATGCAGTTTTTTTTTTATTTTGGGTAGCAGTTGGATTAAATCTCCATTTTTTTCCCCAACTTGCAAGAAACTATACCATACAAAGCATCTTTTGAAAATTGAAACAGGTTGCTGTGGTTTGACACAGTCTGTACTTGCAAAGGGACACAGCTAGAGACCCAGAAAGGGATTTGTAGTAAATTTGAAAATGTTTGGATTTTTTGACATTCTAAACTCCAAAGAATTATGAATTAAGAATGAATGATGGAATAAAATCCCATAATAAAATTCAGTTTGCAAGGAAGACTTCCCTATTTCTTGCTTCTGTGGGATGAAATTGGACACCAATTGGCCTTCTAGCATTGCTACTAATTTACCTTGACATTACCAAACATAAGGACTAACAAATTTCACAATAGCTTCATCACTGTTTAACTTTGAGAAACTGGCAACAAATCTCTATTCTGTAGACTTGAGGGCCATTTTGCTTGACTGATTCCCCAGGAAGTCTTGGAAGTTAACATATATGTTTTTCCTTGCTCATTTGGTGTATTGTTCATTTTCAGCTAAAAATAAGAACCTTTCATTCCTAGAAGGAAGGACTGTAGAGCATGGGCAGAGTGATGTGTTGCCATGGATTCCAAGTTCGATTAATCACTTTTCTACATTAGCTTACTGAATGCATCTCTCCTTGTTTCCTTAGCCACATTTTGGGTGTAAGATCACCCTGAATTATGTGAGCTCACTGGGACCTGGACACAAGGCTGAAAAGGCTGTTCATGGTTTTTGTTTCTATTCATCTTGAGCACTTTTGTCAAAATGACAACAGAACATTTTAATTCCATTTCCTTAAGGATTTTTGTAAAAATATCTTCTAGCTGAGGTACCCAGAAACACATGCTGTAGTGCTGGTTTATTCCAATTGTGGACTTAGTTCCATGTAAGGAAAGTGTGCTGGGATCCTTTAGGATCAAAAACAAAACTATGAATTCAGTATTGTTTTTTAGAAACTTTGATGAGGCTTTAGAATAGAAACTTTTTTTGTAAGTCAACTTTAGGAAAACTCAGTTAAGTCAAACCAATACAAAAGAGGGTGGAAGGAACCAATTTGAAAGAAAACTAATGCTCAGAGATTTCCAAGAACAAGTAATTGTGCAAATAAAGCCTGGACTTCTGGAGACCTGTGTTGTCATACTCCCAGGTCTACTAAATGGCCATTTCAGAATCCCCTTGGACCTTTTGGTGTTGGTCCTTTTCTCTGTAAATGAGAGTACTACTTATGATTTATAAAGGTACTTTATTATTTTTTTTTCCTTAAGAATTTGAAGCAATGCATAATGGAAATACAACTGAGTTCAGAAAGGGAAGGTAGTAAATAGAAAAAGGCATACTGGGAAAAAGGCCTGCCCTTGCAGTCAGGAGGCATCTGGATTTTTCACTTCTGATATAATCACATAACCTCTGTGAGATTTTGTTGCTTTTATATGTAAAATGGATTATGTAGCATCTTCCTCAGTGTATGGGGCCATATTAGGCCCCATATATGTGAAGTGCTTTGCAAGCTTTAATTGCTTATGTAAAATTTCCCAGCTCCTCTTATGATGGGAAAAAATTGACTTGGCCAAAGAGGATCCTAACCATGACTGTTGCCAACAAGGCATAGATCTGGTATTGGGTATGTATCACCCTGCTATAATACAGCGCATCCATCACAAGACAAAGAAGATAAATAGGGCAGAGGAGGACCTTTCTCTGTCAGGTTGCTAAAAGTTCCATTTGTTTGTCTTCTGGTTTATTTATTTATTTTTCAAAAGATATTTCTTTTATTGACTTGACAAGGAAAATACAAGACAAAACAAAAGTAAACTACAGAGTGCTTCCTTTACAGGAATCAAGAAAACGACTTCATGTGTAAATTTCCTACATTGCCATTTCATGCAACACACATTCAGTGTAAGTGAATATATACAGACTTCTGTGGCCCATGGCATCCTCAGAACTGGATTAAAGACATATACTGGCCCAAAACATTGTGGGCTTTCTTAGTAGTAGTTTATTTGGAGCTTTCTTCCCAGGAGAAAATTTTGCTTTCGTTTCCTCCTTGTTTCAAAAATGCTTGTATTTTATCCAAGTGAACAGATCAGACAATGAAAATAAACAAAATAAAAATACACATCTTCCCAATAACCCTACAGTTATAGGGTCTTTACTTAAAAATGACTCATTCCCTGTAAAAGCCCTACAGAGATCATTGGGAATGCTACTTCTCTGAAGACCTTATATTCCTCTAAGACTTTGTGTATTAAATGAGTTCATACATAGACCATGGCCAAGGCCATAGGATCTAGGAAACAGGGTATCTAGAATAATATTGTTGATATTTTCCCATTGAAAAATCTACATGGTTTTTGTAATTGAGAAAAACAACCTAAAAATAAAAACACTATTTCAGAGATCCTGATGTATGTCCTAGATACACCAGGTAGGTGCTTGGTGATGTTAGAAAAAAGAAATTACAAGTGGGTGTTCAGAAAGTTCTTCCTTCTTTTCCTTTTCCCTAAAGCCATCTTCTGATGTGGTTTAGTGCCATCTGTAAAATAAATGAAAAATAATACATGCCTGGGCCAGGTGGTCATTACAAATGATAAATGACTAAAAATGCTGGAAAGCCTCAGTTTCATAAGAGATCAAGACTTTTCTTGATATTGCCTATTATGACTTCAAATGACATTAGAACCTCCATGAAAAAAAAATTTGAGAGACATCCTAAAATATAGGATGATGTCTGAAAAGAAAGGTCTTCACACTCCCACGAATATTTGCAAATCCTTCACCCATTGATGACAAATCGCAATTTGTGAGTAAACTTTGAGACCTATAAAATGACCCACATACATTTGAGAATCATAGACACATCAGGAAGGCAGTCTCTTTATAATATCTTACATATGGTAACAACATCTGTGTTAACATTGTAAACAAGAGACGAGTCAAATGTACAATAATCATAGTCCAACACGTTCAGTCTTACAATTTGTTTTAACTATTCTGTCATTTCAGTTTTTTTTTTTTCCTGCTGCTGTAACGGTTCCTTGATGCTTATACCTGGTCCCTAACATTCTATTATGATACTACATCTGAGATTTCTTGAATAAAAAAGAGGCAAAAATATAACATTATTTATTAATCTCACCAACACCAGTACTGGGATGGGAAAGATGGAGAATTAATTCACTTGTAGAAATGCTATGTACAAAATTTGATTTATTATCATGAATTCAAGCTCACCTTCAATGTATAGTTGTTTAACCTTCAGAAAACCATTAGATTCATATTCCTTATTTGAAAAATACCCCCACTCGTTAATTCAATAAGCCAACTAATCAATTTATCAATCAGTAATAAGCCAACATGCCAGGCACTTTGTTAAACTTAGGCTTTTGATAGAATGTTGAACATCTGGACTTTTAGGGAAATTTGTATTCTTGGTTAAAATTATCAGGTGAAGTAAAAATGTTTGACTTCTTATAGACACACAGTCTTAGATTTTGGTCAGAATTTAAATGGGCTTAAATGCGCTTAAAATTTAGAGGTCAAACATTTTAAAGCAATTATTACTATCTTTAAGTGCCTCTCCATCCTTTCTGGTATTAGGCAGACCTAGAAAAATAAAGTTCTTATATTAAAATCATGGTCTAGTCCTGTTTAATGCTATGACAACTACTTGAATCTATGGACAAATTCCCTTGAATTCTGTCATTGCATTCAAATTTAGCAGTGAATAAAATCAAGGCATCCAAGATATAGCTCATGGGTCAAATTTGTCTGATAATGGGATGTGGATTGATTGAGGTTTTTGGTAAAAATACTTTATACCTAATTAATTAGAACACATCAGTCAAGAGCACAGTGGATAAAAATGCTGGATATGAGAGAGCTTGGAGTATAGTCCTGCCTTCCACTCCTCCTTCTTTTGTGATTGTGGGCAAATAAGTTTCCTTCTTTGTGAAATGAAGCCAATAACATATGTAGTATTTTCCTCACAGAGATTTGAGGATTAAATTAGAAAATGTGAATAAAAGTCTTTGTAAACTATAAAAATGCTACCTAAATGTCAGTTATTATAATTAGGACTTGGGTACTTCTGCTAAGTACCCAATGGTACACCAGGAGTCATAGTAGCAGGCTTGGATCAATTAATAATTGCAAAATTTTCCTAGGTCTTACTGATTCCGGAGCTATCTCTTTATTTGCTGTGTCCTAAAATTAGTAAGACCTGGGAACAGGTCCTTCCTCTCACATATACTAGCTGGGATTCTCTGGGCAAATGACACAATTGTTTGGGGATCCCAAACAATTCTAAGATTAGAAGCTGCAAAATTGTTGCTATTATACATTTATCAGCGGGAATCTCCTTACTCGAAGTGCCCTCAAAACAATAAAATCATAAATCTGGACCAAAACATCAAATTCAGCTTGCACAAACATGGATATCTGATAATATGGCCCTCTTTTGAAAGATAATATAAGAATGCAGCAGACTAGAAAATTATATTTTCTTTTTAAATGGTTATTTTTGAACATTAAATTTTTCCATGTTTTACTCTTGCTAATGTATTTGCATGTGCGTGTGTATGTGAATCTGATTAATTTTTATGCACAAGGTCTGAAAAAAAGCAACTTATTTTTGAATCCTTGATGACCCATTGCCTACTTGGCCAGAGTGGATTAGCATTTCCGAGAGATACCTCCAAATCTCAAAGTGAAAGCAATCAATTGAGAATGTCAAGAGTTTGAAGTAATCATTATTTCCCTAGCACAGATCCAGCCTCAGGGAATGATTTTTTTTTTTCCTTTTGGTTTGGTCAGAAAATAATCTTTTCAAGAAAAAGCTATAAAGGAGCTGGTAATTCAGAGTTATTGACCATTCTTGCAGACTACATAATACATCTAAAGGCTTTTGGAAGAGAGCAGGAGAGTTTGTTTTGAAACATCACAAGCTTGCTGTGAATTTATCATGTATGTTTCCAGTAGCAAAAACCCAATTACATTCTCCTGATTAATTGGTAATTGTGGCTTGCTCTCTTTTAAAGCAACACAACACATCTCACATAAATTTGAAAGCAATTAGCACATATGCAAAGGATGCCTTTAAAAACAGACTCTCAAGGGCAGAACACCGTTAACACAAGATATCCCACACACTGGAAATGGAGTGACAATAACTGGTATACAGGATGGGAAAAGCAGCCATACTGAATCCCTTAGGAACTTCACAGAATGGGAGGTCAGACCATAGCCACATTACTTTGTGGAGCCAAGAAACAAAAACACAATGGTGACCGCCTAACATGAAACTTTTATCTCTTATTTCCCATCTAATACACACAAAGAACCAAGAGACACCAAATCATTGATGGAAGAGAGGGAATCATGGACAAGTCACAGGAGCAGATGGAAAACCATTGGTGGTCTTGGTAAGCTGGAATTTAGATTCTTCTTTTATCATAAGTTGTTAATTTCAAATTTGTTGGGGAGTGATCCTGGAAAATGAGCTTATGGGTGGTCTGAGTACTCGAAAAGACTCTTGAGGTTTTCAGTGTTATTCCTCATAGAAATCTTGTGCAACAAACAGATTTGGGTCCTTTTTGAGAATTTCCCAAACCTACAAAGAATACATTCTCCCAAGAAAATAATTCTTGGAGACTCTCTACCTCCAACTGTATTTGAAGCTTCATAAGCTTAGAAGATCTTAGATTTAGAAGGGACCTGAAAGTTCATCTAGCCCAGCCTCATTTTACAGATGGGGAAAATGAGGCCTAGGGAAGTTAAGTGACTCATCCAAATTCATCAACAGCTGTCAGAGCCTGAATTTAAACTCAGGATCTCTGATTATAACTATGAGTGTGACAAGCCACTTTCCTAATAGGTTTTGCTTTACTTTTTTTTTTTTTTTAAAATTGTTAAGAGGAGGTAGGGATGTGGCTTCGATGTATAAAACTAAGGTATTAAAAAATAGTTTTGAAAAATGCTGTCAGTCCCAGAAAAATCTAGTCCTTGCATAAGAAAAGTATTCCTGTCAGCCACCTTAGTGCCAGTTATGATCCAACCATTTGATTATGTCCTCATGGCCAGCGGGCTGTGTACAGGCAGTTGCAATGAACTGAATGATGTCAGCATCTGGAATGGTACCAGAAAGTCTCAAAGCCTAATATCCGTGATTCGGACGGGACCGTAGAAGTCACCTGGGCCCTCAGTGCAACAATGCCTTGTATCACATCCTGACAGGGGATCATGGGACATCTTAGTGCCTTTTGACTGGACAGCCAGGAGTAAGAGATATAACATGTTTTCAGAATCTTTCTGCTACTTAAAAAAAAATCCAACTATTCTTTTTATATATCGAAAGAAAATTAGTTTTATAAACAAACCACCAAGGTGGCAAGAAAAACAATATTTTTTTTTGAGGTGTTAATTTAAGAGCATCTTCAAAAACCAACAAATCAAGAAACATTAGGGTATAGAGTATGGTAGGGCATGCTTGTAATCACTGGTACTGGGAAGGACAAAGCTGGCGAATTGTTTTAAGTTCAAGAGTTTTGATCTACCTTAAACTGGCTAAATTGTCCACACTGAGTTTGGACCCATGTGATGTTTCATGGAGATTGGCCACCAGGCTGCTTGGAGTTGCCAACCAAGATCAGTCCCTGCTGAATTCTCCAGCCTGGACCAGATAGGGAGAACCAGTCTTTAAAAAAAGTCACAAAGGACAAATCTTGAGATATCTTCAAGGGCACCAGGGTGCTGCTGGGAAGGGGCAACACAGCCCAGGTGGGAAAGAAAATAAATCAAAGCTTCCATGCAGATCTGCAATGGGATCTGACCTGTGAGTGTACTCACCCAGTCTGAGTCCAATAGAGAGGCCTTGGTCTCAAAAACACAAAAATAAAAAAGAAAGAAAGAAAAAAAAGAGACATTCTTTAGCGAGGCAGGTCCCAGGGCCTCTCAGTTCTGATGGAAGAAGATGAATTTTTGATTGTCTAAATGAGCACGGGATCCATGAAAATTCTTTAAATGACTGAAGGGTGGGAGAAAGGACATACTTGGTGGGGATCTGAGAGTCTAGGGACTTGCTTACAGTTAGTACCCAGTGGAAAGCCCAGCACTCATAAATAACACTGCCTTGCGCATCCTAAGTGCTTCATCGAGGTTGCTGAAGGAAAAAGTCTCAGTACAAAAATATAATAGTCATGGTTCAATGTTGAACTCGTGTGTTTTATTGTTGTTGGCACCAGAAATGCTCAGGTCCTATTTTATGTTCATGTACATACTGTAAACACGACTGCATGAATAATTTTCTCATGGTTCTGTTTCAATGAATCTAGGTTTGAAAAAATACATTCACAAACTACCTTATGTTTAAACACAATGATTCCCTTTTATTTCTTAACTGTACCCAAAGACCCACAATAAAAAAATCATTTAAAGCTGTGAGTTCCGAACTTGTCGCTTAGGAAAAAAAATATATATCCATTTGCAACATAATTCAAGAAGCCTCTGATTTAAAATACACAGCAGCAATATAAAGAGCTGGTGGCAATCCTAGCCAGTGTCAAGACCGAGATTATTGTTCCTTCTTCACAACAGTGTCTAACAGTTAGAGTAGTTGCCAAGTTCAATCAGAAAAGTTATTGCTGAATTTGTTGCAATGGACCAGTGAGAGCAGTCCAAATGAGGATTGGAAAATTGCACTGATTTTGGAAACCCCAATGGAGACACCTCCATGATCAATCAGAGAGGGTCCTTGGATCAATTTCTTTCTGCTACCTGCTTCAAACCAAAGGTAAATGATTTAGCCACCTTGGCCCTTCAGAGTTATTTCAAAATGGAACATGAATATTTCCCTACTCCTTTTACCACCCCACCCCAGTTGTCAAAGTGCAGTGCCACTGAATCTCTAATTTGTATTTTGTTGCCATTAACAGCTCATCCAGCCACTCATTTATTTTAAGCAAAATCATTAGAATAATAGATCCAGCAATCCATTACTATAACTGTTATGATATCTTGGGAACAAATGCCACTGATTTCTTTTTTTTTCAAATTTGATCAACTACTGTTTTGTTTTGTTTTGTTTTTTTAAATGATGAAATACACCTGAGATTGCCAATTGAGCTCTCTATATGTCTCCTGGAGATAACACTGCTGTGATGAACAGCAAAACAGAAACAAACAAAACGAGGTAGGTTAAAACAGGAAGCGCAACACAGGTATCGTTATGCAACACCTTGAGACCACAGGCAGCCATGCTTGTAGCTAGTAAACAAACAAACCAAAAAATCCGAGACACTCACATAAAAATTGAAATCATTTGAGTAAGTTTATAAGGACACAATTCAACCTGAACTAAATACATACATATTTCTGCACAGATGTTGTTCACTGTATGTTGGGTAATTTAGAGGAAGGTAAAGTGATTTAGGGTCTCAGAATTGTGGCCAAAACCCTGCTTCCAAGTTCTGTAACTTCTGGGCCTAATGATGCCTGCTTTTTCTCAGGTTGTCTTTTTTTTTTTTTTTTTCTCACCAACCCAGAGAGATTATAGGCAGCTCAGAAGCTTTTACTTTATTTTTGTTTGTTTGCTTGTTAAAGTCACAGTTTTCATCTCTAGAAAGTGGCACCCACAGAAGAAAGAGATGGGGTAGACCATAACCAAGTTGTCACCCACACCTCAATTTCCCCGGCAGGATTGGGGTACATCAACCAAAGTCCGGTGAGCTCGTAGCCCAAGAGGATTTGTGCATTCTTGTAAATCTCATAGCATTTTTAATTCAAAACTCTTCTTCCTTTTTCTGAAACCCGTTAGCCCTCCTGGT
Organism: Sarcophilus harrisii; assembly: GCF_902635505.1. Taxonomy (NCBI): domain Eukaryota; kingdom Metazoa; phylum Chordata; class Mammalia; order Dasyuromorphia; family Dasyuridae; genus Sarcophilus; species Sarcophilus harrisii. The sequence continues at coordinate 28,918,598 of NC_045428.1, forward strand.
CTTTTGCCCTAACCTGTTGCATAATCAAGCTGTGGGAAAAAGATGTGCTAAAGATTCCCTCCATCTCCAGAGCCAACTCAATCATATGGCACTACTACCCCATCAACACGCACCATTATGTAAGGTCCATATGAAAATATGGACTGACAGACTGACAAAAATGGTAGTTGATTTATTAGTCTAAGGCTAGTAGTTTAGCCATTTAAAATCTATTTCCCAAAAGAGGGGAAAACTAGTATTTTTCTTCTCTTTTTAAAAATTCATTAACTAGTTGCTGTCAAAAAGCAACCTTTAGGTTGGTGAAGGCAAAAGATTGCTAAAATTACCCAGCTATACAGTTATGGCCTTCAGAGGAGAGAGATAAGGTACATTATTTGTGCTGTCTCTCACCATTCAAAATTGGTAATTTTACAACATTCTGCTTACTTAATGCTAACAGGCAGACAGAATCCAAAGAAGATTCATTTTTCTCAATACCGTTTCCTTCCCTGTTTGTATAAAGTAAGGGACCAATAAAATTTTTTTAAAGCAAAGAGTCATAACCCACTGTAACACAGTAGAAGAAAAGACCACACAATGTTTACATCCCCAGCGCTAAAGTGCTCATGGTCTGTCCCTGTTCAGAGACAGTATGGCATTCTTGGGGCTCTCCGAGAAATTCCTGCCTCTTTTCACTCTCTCTTTCTCAAACAGGCTGCAACAATGAAAGATGGACTGTATTTAGTGGGAGAACAGGGTGTGAGAAGGGGAGGGAAAGGTGGGAGTGGAGGAAGGGGAAAGCAGTGTGTTCAACCAAGCCTTCTGTATCTGCCTCTAGACTGGCATAAGTCCACACGTGTCATGTTCTTTTAATAGAGAAACAACATCATGATGACAAGGGCCAAGTGTTCATCTGCTACCAGTTCATCATGGAATTTCTGTTGAGGGTCATGAAAAACACTTGGCTACTTCCTCCAGATCGCACGGATGCAAAAAATACCTGTTTGAAATTAAAAAAGAGTTAGTTCAATCACACGACCTTTTAATTTTCTCCTTTTCAACCGTCCATTCACTTTCCTCTTATATGTTTTGTCTTTGTTATTATGGATCAGTTTTTAAGACTCTGTGATGAGTGTTTATAAAGTGCCATGTGATACAGTGCAGGATAGAAATGCTTCTGCCTTCATAGGTTTATCATCATGTTTATCATCATCATTATCATCATTTTTAGGCCAAGTGATTGGCACTCAAGAGGCTCTCTTTTTTAATGATGGACCTTTAAAATCTCCATCTATAGGAGGCTTTAGACTTTCAAAAAGTTATGAGGAGTGCTTGTTTGCTGTGTGGGAATTCTAGACTCAGACTCTCCAATTCTGTATTGCTTTAATGAGGAATTTGATAATGTTGAGCTACACATTAAGAAAATTAAAAATTAGGGTAGCCAAGAATCAAAGCCTGGCTTTTCAGTGGATCTTGGTATACTAGGTGTTATCTGGGATAAGGACATGTTGGCAGGAGGCTGCCAACCTATTTTATTGTGGGAAAGATGTTTTGGTTTCTACCAGCCTGAGCTGAATTTCAATGAATTCCTTGTACCAGCAAACAAGTGCCCTTAGCCCATATATGGACTTTTTATAAAGTTCCTCTCATACTAAAGACAGCAGTAGCTGGCTTCTCCAAAGCACTGGAATCAGGGAGGGTACTGTCCATGGCTGCACTAAATTCCCTCACATTATTAGGCATATATTTTTGTAGAATATCATAGAATACAATTCTGGGAGTCTAAGTTGTATGTGTCTCGTAGGAGATGCCTGGCTTCCATACCCCAAAGCCCGAATGGCTGGTATGGTGTCAATCAAATCCTAAAGATGTGGACCTATCTTGGACCAATCACAAGGATCTGCTTGGTCAGATTGCAAGAGCTCACTAGAAGCCTGGCTCAAGTCTAGCTCATCCAGCGATTAAAGAGGCACAAAGAGCTTGAGTTGGTTCTGAGTCTTTGCTAGGTGTTTGGGTTTCTCCTAGAGCAGGTTTGAACCTTGAACGTGCCTTAGTGAGAAACACCAGAAGTGCCTTTCTGAGCCACTCCAAACCAGTACAGATATTCAGGATCTGGTTCAGTCCAGAGGTGCACCCCAAAGCTTAAGCTGAGGCCATGCTGGATTTGGGGTGGCTGTATGGCTAATAGGACTCTCTGTTTACCTCACTGAATTCTTTCCTCCATCAGTTGTTATTTGGGAAAGCATTTCAGGAATGGTTTTAGGGTAGGTAATAGTGGCTACTAATTAAAGAAGGTTAACAGCTCAGTTGATAGTAAACCTTTGCTTACCCTAAGGAGGGGTAAGGTAAAGGTAGTCCTGCTTCAGAAAAGTGCTTGGTAATTACTGATCATTAATGATTAGGCAATTTCCAGCTGCAGAGTTTTTTCCTCGTGTGTTACTTCAAAAAAGCCTTGTTAGAATGATATGGCCTATGCCATTAATCAAATTTTTATTCATTTTTGAATGTGAATGTGCTTCTAGGATATGAGTGAATCAAAACTGGTCTTGCTTAAAGTGTATAGGATTTTTTTTTTTTTTTTTTTTTTTTACATTTAGTGGTCAAAAAAGCCATATGCTAGGTCAAGTCCTGTTAGTGAGTTTCTTTTTTAAAAATGTACACACAGAAATACAAAACTGGCTACTATACATTTATCAGTGTTAGGCTAACTGTTCTAATCTGCATTGAGTAGGAATCCAAATGTATTTCATGCCAAGTATGTTTTTTTTTTATTGCTGATGATCATTTGACCTACAAAACTTTCTAAAAATGCTACTTGTATGTCGCATGGATATGGGTGTATATATTATATATCTAGTCATTCACATGGATTAAATTACATTGCTTAAACCTAATCTGACTAAATTGAGGTTGTAAAGGAAAAGGAAGGTTTCACAGATACCTGGTAGTCTCTTAAAATGCAAACACTAATGCAAATGTTGAAACGGATTTACCTTATCATTTCTTTCACATAGAAACTTTAACCTTTGAGCTCGCTTATGCATAAATACTCCATCCAAATGTCCTGTTTCCACTGAACGGATCTCAATAGCTTTCTCTCCCCAGCCCATTATTTGATTGGAATGAATGTAGGCTGTCAAAAGGAATTTCCAAAACTGCATTAAAAACATTAGATGGGCAATAACTTACAGTATCTGTTCACATTTAAACCACAAACATACAATTTGACATACACATACAAAGCGGGTCTTACAAGTGTAATTTCACAGACTGTTTTGTGGACTCAAATGGTTGTTTCACTTTTCTTGACTTTCGTGTCAATTTGGGGGTGTAACTGTTGAAGGAGAAAAGGAAGGGTTAACCTACCCACAGAGGTGGGCATTTCTCCCCACTGGAGCACCACATCTTTAGTGATCCGGCCGTAGGTATTCACGTACACCCCCTCATCCTCATAGCAAACGAGCATTTCCATTCCATCCGTTTTAGGTAAGATGACAATAGCATGAGGAGTGATATTACCCTGAATCTAGAATTTAAAGAAAAGACTATAATTACATGGAGAAAACTAAAGGCTTCAGAGGAGAAATCATCCCAAAGATCCCAACGAAACAGTCACTATCATTTTCTTTGTCAGTTTTTAGCTTTATCTATGAAGACAAAAATTTCTTACATTTAACCCAATCCAACCATCAAGTTGTCAACTCTTAGGAAAGAAAAGCTTTTTCTATTGAAAAAGAGTAAAAAAAAAATTACTTCTTGAGAAGATAGGTAGTATCGGATAGTAGCACGAGATCACAGAGGCTGACTGAAGACTCTTTGGACCAGAATGTATATGCTCAGAAATCATTCTTTCTACAATATCCAAGGCACCTTGGGAGGGTGGATAGAGACATCTCCATGTAATCAGAAAACTTGAGTTCTGATACATGGCAAGGTGCTTAATCTCTCATTGCTTTGGGCAATTCGCTAAGGTTACTATCGAGTCCTTGAAAAGGCGCTGATCTGCATTCATGGTATGAATTCCTATTTCAGAAGTTCTCCACCCAAATAAAATCACAATGCAGCCCTTATCCTCTATCTAAACATATTGTGAAAACTACAGGGCTAACTAAAGTAGAGCTGGGATATGATCACAATATATTTGCTATTGGACTGCACAAAAGGCATAATCTGATTACCAAACTGTAATCAATCTAGCTATCTTTAGAATAAACTCATTCAACAACGGACCAAAGAGAGCAACCAGATATAATTGAGACAAGGTTTTTCTTAAAATAGAGAAACACTTTATATTAGTAGTATCAATAACTCCTGTGCTCTTGAAGGGAATTTCTTGTGCCTATTTCTATCTATGGTTCCAAAGATGCCACATTAAGTTTATTGAATACTTTCTATCACGGAACAATCCCTCAGGTGCCAGCACCATCTTCAAGCAGTTACAAAGATGGGTTTCCAAAGATCCAATCCAACAAGTATTTATTAAGCTACGTGCAAGGTACTCCACTGATAATGGGGACAATAACAAAATATAACAAAATGAAATACATTTTCTGTCCTAAGGAGCTTACATGCTACCAATTCAGTTGCCACACGGAATTTAAATAAAAAATACTGTATTTCAGTGATTTGTCAATATGTATTAAAATATCAGAAAGAAGCATAATAGAAATAGGAAAGCTTCTGAGCGATAATTTGTAAAAAAAAAAAAACACCTCTTCAGCATTCAGTGAAGCTGTCACATGACCATGAACACAAATATTCTATGAACTTACATGGGATGGGATGTAGATATCGTAAGAGTTTCCCGAATCTACGTCGATCACATGGAAACCAGTGTGTGATCCAAAAATAACCTTTAATCTTTGACCTTCTTCTACTGTAAGGTCGACAAGTAGGGGTTTGTGCTGGAGATCTGCAAAAGACTTTAGACAACACTTTTGTTAGTCCCCATACCACATTGACAACGTTATTTCTGGTGGTTTCTAGTGTTCTAGTAGATATAAATGTCCAGATTTCAGAAATTAAGGAACTAGGCTAAATTTGATGCTTATTTGATTTTATTCACAGGTTATTTGAATCCTTACTCACCCATCCATGTTCTCTTAGAAGCATTTAACAATATAAACTTAGACTTCAGATAACTCCTTTGCTATAGCAGTTGCTCTGGCTGTGAAGCTTTTTTTCTTCTTCTTTTGCCCATGGCCAGAGTCATTCATTCATTTCATTTATCTATTTAACCATCCATCATTCAAACTGTTCCTAAGGATCTACTGTGTGAAAGGTAAGGATGAATAGGATAAGATCTGTACCCTTCAAAGAATTTGTAGTTTAATAAGGGACCTCAGGATCCAGCAGTTTTGAGGGACAATAAGAATTTTGTATGTTCTTTGTTTTTGTTTTCGAGATGTCAGTCAGCCTGACTGTCAGACTGGAATGGATTAGAAACCTTCACTCAATCAACAAGCATTTATTGTCTATTGTATATCAGGCACTATATTGGATGCTGGCTATATGAAAACAAAAATAATTCCTGTCCTCAAGGAACTTCCATTCTTCCAGGAGAAAGAACATGTATGTATAAAAGTACATCCAGAAAATATTGCCCTTGCATTATGAGGGAGAGACCATTGAAAGGCTACATGTAGAAAATAAATAATGATCTTAGACCTGAAGGAAGAAAGAGATGTTATGAGGCAGAAGGAGGCAAAAGGGAGTATATCCTAGACATGGGGGAGGGCCAATGTAGAGGTATGGACATAGGAGACGGAAGGGTCATGAATGAAGACGATAGTGAGTGTGACTAGATTGTAGAGAGTAGAAAGTAGAATAAAAGCTAGAAAATTAGGTTGGAGAATCAGGTTGTGAAGGTTTTAAACAGCCAGTTGGAAACATATATTTTTGTCTCAGAGATGCTTGAGTTTGTTGAATAGGAAAGCGACATGGGCAGACATGAGCTTCTGGAAAATCACTTTGGCAGCTGAGTGGAGGATAGATTACAATGAAAAGAAACTTGAAGAAAGGCAACAAATTAGAAGGATATTACAACAGAAGTAAGAAGTAATGGGCCATGAACTAGCGTGACTATGATCAGTGGAATGGGGAAGGATGTAAAGAGTTGTAGAGAAAGGAAAGCCAGAATCTGGTCATCGATTATATAGCTGAGATCCAGGTGAGTGAGGAAATAAGGATAATGATGGGGATAAAAATCTGGGAGACTGGAAGGATGGTGGTTGCCTTGTCAGAAATATGGAAGTTTGGAGGAAGGGATTTGGGAAGATAAGGATTTTTTTCAACATGATGGGAAATCCAAATCAAAATATGAAGTAGACAATTGGTGATATGGAACTGAAGCTTAGGAAAGAGTTAGGAGAACCTCTAAAAAGTTTTTATATGCAAGGATTTTGCCAGAAAGATTGCCCTCAATCTTCTTTGATTGGTCTAACAAATATGTTCTAGAACTTTTTTCTCCAAAAGTAGTAATATGGTGATGGCGGATGGGAAGAGAGGGAAAAGAAAACCCATTTCTGTTGAGAGATGTTCCCTTTGAGTACATCTCTCAGACATTTGTACCAGGAAGACATGAGAAAATTGGGGCGACTCATCACAGAGGAGTCTACCCACATCACTACAAAAAGCCCCAGTGCCTACTTGAGCAAAAGGAGAAAAGAAGAGAATAGAAAGCCTAGATTAGGAAAAATGTTGTACTATTTGCCACTGCCAAAGTTCCCTAAACAACAAGGTACCTGAAAGGATCGGTCTTCTTTTTATTACCATGGTTAGCCTTTAAAGTCTACTTGAATGAGACCCCTAGAACTATTCAGTCCAACCAATTCAATCATAGTGAGTGAAGACCCAACCAATATTGAAAACAAAAGCAAATTAAAACTGAAAGAAGAAAAAAAGATGAAAATCAATTTCCAAAGACATAATCATTTATTTTAGTTAACATAATTAGAATTCAGTTGAAAGCAGTTCAGAATTTTATTAAGAAAGCAATATGAATCTATATGAGGTATTACAAATAAGGTTAGAACCCTGCAATTGTGGTCAACAATCCAAGGGTTGACTCTTGGCTTTTACACTTACTGTATGATCTTTCAGAAATTGTCACTTTTCTGCCTCAGTTTCCTCATTTTCAAAATGATAGGGGTAGACTAGATCAGTTATAAGGCATCTTTTAGCTTTGAACATGTGATTCTTTATAAAATGAATTAGTTGAATTAAGAGAATCTTCCCTGAACAGAGAGGTTTCACAAAGATCCATTTCTTTCAAATTCATCTCAAGCCTTAGATTCACATCAGCTGGAGTTCTTTCCTTTAACAATCCCAGAACTACAGAATGTTAGGGCATGATGGGATCCTAGAAACTTTTCCTTTTAGATGCAGAAACCAAGGACCAGAGAAGGCAAGTAACTTGCTCAAGATTACGCAGCTAATTGGATATAGAGTTGGGAACCTGATTCTCTGTCTATAACCCTTTAAACCACACCCCGGTGCTCTTGGAGGAAGGGTCTGCCATTTGTCATGGCACATTCTGTCATGGATAATAGCTTTCACTTTCAAAGAAAATGTGTTGCATGGCAAAAATCAACACTGAATTTGCACTCTCGGAATCTGAGTTCAAATCTCAACTCTCTCCCATATAGTTTGTGTAAATTGGGGAAAGTTTGCCCAACTCCCTCTGCATCTCAGATTTTTTTTATTTATCAAAGGAGGAACTTGCATCAGATGAACTCTCAACCTTTTCCAGTACCAACTCCTATGATTTTGTATGTTCCCAGAGAAGATAAAGGACAGATACTTTTCTTGTTCACAGACATAACTTCTGTTTGGAGGATGATACTGTTACTTGGAAGAGGAGGAGGAGATATTAGGTTGGCAAAATTTCCAGTATGTCAGAGTCTCTTAAAGTCAGAAATTTGGTCTAAAAAGTGACCCTACACTTGTTAAATCCATATAGTAGAAATGGAAAAGATGGCGCCAAGCATGCAAGGCAGCGTTTGCAAGTTGGAAAAAGGAGAGGTTTAATGTTAGACATGCAAGACAAAAGATCTAGTTGCTAATGATGTTACTGCTTACCTTAAATGCCATGAACTTGTGGTATGGCTTAGGAGCCCACGCATATATCTCTACAGCATTTTTCAAGGCAATCACCAAGAATTTGATCCGTTCATATTTCACTAAAATTAAAAAAAAAAAAAAGAAAAACTACCATGAGCAAGCAAATGTGTTGCTTATTATCAAGTTGTTTAATTTCCCCATATAACAGAGGCAAAAGTTGAACTTTCCATGTGGAAGACAGCTTGGTGATATGGGAAGGACACTAGCTTTGGAATGAAAAATCTCTGCTGTGATGCCCAGATAAGTCAGTTCTCTTTAAGCACGTTTCCTCACCTGTTTAATGAAGGTGTTGAACTAACTGGATCTCTGAGGCACCTCCTCATTTGACATCCTATCTTAAGATGATCAATTTAGAGATAGAAGGGGGACTGGACAGAAAAATGCCTCCAGAATTTTACAGACAAGGAAGCTGAAGTTAAAGGTACTTGCCTAAGGTCATGTGAGTACTAAGCAAAAGAGTTGGGCCTTAAAGCCAGGTCCTCTGACTCAACTCCTTCTGCTACACCCTAGTCACAGGTGTGACTTAGCCCGAGGAATAGGCTGTTTCCAATACCACTCCTCTCTCTCTAAAATATTAGGAACTTCCTTTTTTGTCAGCAGATCTTGGCTATGAATCACTAATAGTAATGGTAACTTTAAATCATTATCTACATTCTCTTCCTTGCCTTTCTATGGACAAGTGCCATGAACTGTAGATAAAGAGGGCTGTCACATGGTAGAGCCCAGGAATGACATTTTGGGGCAGGGCTATCAGACCTGTCTGTGATTTCATTGGAAAAGTGAAGTGAAATCACATAAACCTAATGTCATAATAGAGATCAGATATGATGAGGTAATAGAAAAATAAATGAATAGAAAGAGAAACAAAGTTTTCCAAAAATTCTTTCTTTCTTTTTGAAATTTGATTATTAATTAAAAACATTGGCAGCTCAAATTTCAGTGTGTCGGGAGTCTTGGATCTTATAGTGACATTTTTCTCCCCACTGTGGAAATACTGAGTAAAGAATTTTACTTTCTATGAATATGTTACAAGTAATGATTGCTTATTAATTGCCCTATGCTTTCTTTATAATAACTTTGCATAGCAACTGAATTCTTCTATCTTTTCTCTTCCCCTCCCCTCCCCTCCTCTTTCATTATCTTCATTCTAGTCCCTTCCCTTTCTCTCCTCTCCCCCAACCTCTTTTTCTTTTCCTGTATCTCACTCTGTCTTCTCTCTCTCTAGTCTAAATGTATTCACACCCATATGTACATGCATGTTTGCATACACATAAATATATATAGATACTTATGTATGTCTTGTCAATTATTCATTCTTTATGATAATTCCCTGCATTGCTGTACATGAACCATCCAATAATGATTCCTCATTATGCTGAAAGTCATAATGATAACTCTGAGACACCAGTCATACCCCCAAAGATCTTTTAAATCAATGAAGAAAAACTAACTTGTGATCAGTATAACTTGGGTGATTATTGGATGTTATTATATTCTTAGTTCTTTGAAGTTCAGTGTTGAACTTCAATGATCTATATATTAAGCCTCATGTATATAGTCTTGTTTAGGTAGACTATCAGTCTATTGATCATATCTCTATCCAACTAGCTGTCTGTATGTCAGGCTAACCTGAATACTCTAAATCACGGACACTTCAATGCATCTGGATTCAGTGATTCTACTTTGCTTTATCCTTGATCTCACTGATAATAATAGCCCTCTGCTATGGCACAATGGTCCCTCTATGTCTTCTTACCTTGTATAATCCTTATCTATATCTTTCCATAAATTTCCAATAGAATTTATACTCAGCACACAAGAAACTTTCCTCTACTTCTTTGAATGGTTTGTTGTTAGCTGTGCTACCCATCTCTCTTTTGTCCTCTGATGCTTCTGTTTTGGGCAAAACCAAGAATAATTGAGAACCCTCTTGTGACTCCTAAAAAAGATTAGGATTCCAATGCAAATAGTCTGGAATATACATATTGATTTAAATGTTCAAAGTGAAATGAAAGCAGATCTTATAGTATTATAGGAAGAACTCTAGCTTTCAAGTTATAAAATTTATATTCATGTCATGCCTTTTGTGCTTAACTTAGCCAAGTCACTTTCATTTTCATCATCTCAACATTATCCAATCTAAAATGAATTGTTTGGACAAAAGTAACTCTTTAGATATTTGATTTTCTCTGTCTCAATCACAGAATTGTCTATCAGGAGGGAGGTACTTGTATTGCATGCATCACATCTGCAAAGTAGAATTGAATATACAAATGAGGTGGGTAAAAATAAGACTTGAAAATCCATTTGCCTAAACAGTCTAGCCATTAATGAGAAAATAGTATCACAATAGTCATCATAAAATCACAGAATATTTGAGATGTCTCCACTTCCCTCTACAGGTGTTGAAAGAGACTATCCTGTCTTGTGATAAAAGAAGTAGAAAGAGAAAGAGATTATTACAAGAGATGTTTAGCATGGATGTGGTTAACTTGAATTTGTGCTCCAAACAGGCACTTAATATTCTGAATTTTTTGAAAATTAGTTGCAAGGTTGACACAAGAGGTAATGTTATTCACAGTTTTGATTGGCATTTCCCAATATTTAAGCCTCTGGAGGGCAGGAAATGTCTCAAAAAGTACTTATATCCCCAGTACCTGGCACAAAACCTGGTATATTATAGGCTATTAGCAAATGTTTGTTGATTGGTTACCCTCCATGCTTTCTGTGATTCTGAAGAACAATGACATTCCCTTTGGGGCCTTAGTCGCTAGAAGTCTCTAGACAATGAATTGAAAATCAAATAACATTAGTAATTTGACTCTAGGACTTGTGCTATGGGAAAGCTAACTTCACTTAGATTAGAGATCCTTAAATGCAGCTGCCTCCTAAAAAACTGAGAGGTATTTTCATTGAATTAAACATTTCTGCAAAAATATTGTTCTCAGGAAAGTGTTTTTGGTGCTTTATTGTATAGCTATGAATGAGAATTATCTATATGTGATTAAACATGAGAGAGAGAGAGAGAGAGAGAGAGAGAGAGAGAGAGAAAGAGAGAAAAAGAGAGAGAGAGAGAGAGAGAGACAGACAGAGATAAAGACAGAGAGAGACAAAAGAAATAACCCTATCCTTAGTTCACAAAGGAAGTCGTTAACCTCAGTCTGCTTCAGTTTTCTCAGCTATAAAATGGGGATATTAATAGCATCCACCTTATAGGATTGAGGATCAAATGTTAAATGCTCTTCAAACCTCAAAGTAATATATAAATTTAACTCTTCTGGTGTGTCAAAAATGTGTTCCTTCTCAGGAAACATAACTGAGAAAAAAAATTTGCCACTAGGGAGTGTGAGAAAAGCTTACAGTTGTCACCTTCCTCCCAAAACCGTTTTAAACAAGTCTGGATGTGGCTTGTATTTTCCCTAGGATAGTTTCTTTTTTAGTGATTTTCAGGAAGAGTATCCTCTATGTCTTACATTGATGGTCATAAAGAAAGCCTATATAATAAATCCTATATGTTGTGTTCAGAGCTGTCCACCTTTACTTATAAGTATTCTTTTGTTCTCTGCTGTGCATTTTTTACTTTATTCTTCTTTCCTTTTCCTTCCCTCTAATTCTCCCAAGAAGGCTAAAATTAAATGCAGATACGTTTATATATACATAAGCACATACATATATATATATATATACACACATACCTTTATATAGATATCTATAATATATACATAAATTCATATATCTGTAACACATACATCTAAATAAGGTCATACTGTGTTTGTTTGTCCTTTGTTTCTCTGAAGGAAGATAACATCCAAAATAACTCCAAAAGTACAAATCTTTCCATATTTTTTCTATTTAATAATATTTTTCTAAATTCACCAACTCATCATTCACCACAACCCAGCAATATTCAAACACTGTACTAACTGGTTATTTTTAAATAGTCTAAAACAACATTGATTAATATGGCTGACATATAGAGTAGTTTTCCTATATTTTCTCTTTTGATTAAATCTATTTTAGCTGTAACTTTGACTGAGATCAATGATGGCTACCTCTGCTCCACCCTATAAATTCTACTTCTGATCATTGTTATTATGTTTGTGTGTATCTCTTTCCTGGTGATTCCTTTACTTCAACCCCCTATCTTATCTTGCTATTACTTAACCACTTCCCCTCCCCATAAATTCCTTTCATTTTTTCTCTTTTCATACTTTGCTTTCTTCTTATCCCATTAATCTACATACCTTATCCCATTCCCATTAGTCTATACACTCTTCTGTATCCCACCTTTCTATATTCCGTTCCTCTTATTTCTTTATAAATTTAGAAGACTTTTATTTACACTGTTCTAGATATACACATATTATTCCTTCTTTAACTCATTTTGAACATGATTAGGATTTCAGAACTACCAGCTCTCCTCCCCCATTTAATTTTCTCTGTCAGTTCTTGCTCTCATACTTCATCCATATAACATAATTACTTTTTACTTTTTTCTACCTTTTTTTGCTTTTTCGAATCACATTATATTCAGCTCTACCTCAATCTGTTTTTTTAACTACCCAATAATTAATTGCAATCTTAGGCATTTATTTTACATTTCCATGTATAAAATATAAACAGTTTGTCCTTATTGGGTCCCTTGAAATTAATTTTTGATGTTTGATATTTTTCTTGGAACTTATGTGTCAAATTTTCTATTAAGTTCAGGTCTTTTGCAATAAAATCCTGAAAGTCTGACAAGTGTCCTTTTTTTCTTTTTCATTCGAGATTATACTTAACTTTGCTGGCTATGATATTTTTGGTCGCAACTTTAATTCTTTTGCTTTTTTGATATATCATGTTCCAAGACTTTTAATGTAGCTACTGCTAGGTCTTGTGTGATTCTAATTGTGGCTCTACTGTATTTGAATTGTTTTTTGTTTTTACTTGATGTTTGTTCTATTTTCTCCTTGATCTGGGAGTTTCAGAGTTTACCTGTGCATATATTTGTTCCTTTAATAATGGGAGTTGCTTAGGAGCTGGGGCTGTGTTTGTGTCACATGCACATTTAAAAATCATGGAACTTGTTCTGCCATTCCCCCAACTGCTGGGGATCCCTTTAATGTTGTGATAGATGGCTGTGATAGAATACTACTGTGCTTTAAGAAATGATGAGCTCAATGATCTTGGAAAGACTTGTATGAAGTAATGAAAAGTGAGTAGAACAAAGAGAACATTGTATATAGTACAGTAACGATAGTCAAAGTTGTTCTTAAAATAAAATTAAGTCATTTGACTATAATAAATATACAAATTAAAAACAAAGGACATTTGAAGAAAGATACTAACTACATCCAGCAAAAGAACTGATAAATAACAGTATGTATAGAACAATTTCACATATATATATATATATATATATATATATATATATATGCATATGTGTGCACATATATGTATGTGTATGGTTTTGTAAGTAACTATGGTCAAAACCATGTCATTACCTGTTGAGTAATTTTCTGGTAATGAATGTGCTGACCTTAGCTAGTCTGGACACACAGCCAATTCCTGAATCAACATTTGAAGTTTTTCCAAAGGCTAGCACCATATTCAGATGGGATATCACACTAAATACACATGAAGATCTCAAAATTTATCATATGGGAAAACTATAACACAACCTAAATTTATGTTTGAGACTAAGAAAACATGGGCTATGTGGTCAAATTCATAGGATTATAAATGAAAAGTAGAGATCATTAAATCTTTCATTTTACAAATGAGGAAACTGAAGCATCAAGTGGCTAAATGACTTGCTCATTGTCACACAGCTGATGTCTCAGGCAAGATATGAAACCAGGCCTTCCTGACTTTAAGTTCAGTGCCTTGCCTATTTTCCATATTGCTCATTGTCACACAGCTGATGTCTCAGGCAAGATATGAAACCAGGCCTTCCTGACTTTAAGTTCAGTGCCTTGCCTATTTTCCATATTTCATAAGCACGATGCCATGACTTACCAACTTTGTAATGTATACAGCCTTCTAAGTCCCCAACGGTGATCCAACCTTGCTTCTTTTCCACTTCAGGATCATTGTGCAGGATTCGATTTCTTAACCAAGACAGATAGTAAACTCGTAGTTTATTCTTCTTTCCTGTTGAAATAAAAGAGATTTAGTTTCACGAATCCCCAAGAGAGTTCTTTCCCCCATCCACATTTTTTTTTTAAACAGCAGGGGCACAGCAATGACCAGATCATAGCATTTCAACATCAGTGTGTTTTGACCCAGAGCACTCATGATTAAAATTAAACATTTTCCCAGAATAATTAACTTACCTAATTATCTTAAGAACTCATTCTTTTTCAATTCCTCATTTTTTGCTGCTTTTCTTGGACAAAAGCTCTATAAACTGTCTATCCTTAGTGTGCAAAGGAAGCTTTTATGAAATTAATGTGACTTGGGTACCAGGACATGGGTACATGGATTCCAAAGATCTTCTATGTCATGGAGCCCCTTGGCAGCCAGTTGGGTGAAGCTACTGGACACCTGCTAGGTGTCCAATTGTAAATGCATCAAGTAAAAACACAGGATTACAAAATCAATTACACTGAAAAGAAGTATGTGATATTCTCACCATCCAAATTCATAGACCTCCTGAATCTATCCAGCAACTCCTTGCTAAAACCCTTGTACTATATATATATATAGTGTGTGTGTGTGTGTGTGTGTGTGTGTTGGGAGGGTCATTTTGGACAAAATCACAGCATTTCACTTCTCTAGACCTACCACGTGAAGACTTGATGATCGCTATCTTTGGTTTTCTGTATCCTTTATCAAAATTCTCTAACAAATAATAGAATTTAAAATGGTGGGGAAAAAATGGGAATTATTCACTTCTACAGAAGGAGCTACAATTAATTTCAGGCAAATAAAACACTCTATGATACTGTGAGATATCTGACTTGGAGATACTTTAAAGTAAAAATGGAAAAGGAACAGAGAGGAAAGAAGATTTAGGATCCTTTAGGGCAAGATGTTCTCAGTATTAGTAAGCTCAACAATATATGAAGTGTAGAATTTGGTCTCTCTTTCTATGGCACAGCTTCTTTAAATACATACTCATCAGTGATGGTCGTATTAGATTAATCATCCTATGACTGGTAAACTTTGAGAGTTCATATTTTTCCTTCATTCTGTCTAGATCTTCAGTTAATTTTGTACGATTAACGAAAGCTTACAATGTATGAGGTTTTTATATTTACAAAATTCTTTCCTATTATTAGCCCCATTTTCAGGTAAGAAAATCAAGGTCAAGATCAATTAACAATCATATTGCTTCTAAGTGTCAGAGCAGAACTCATTCTAGGATCTGAGGACTTTAGATGTAGAACTGGGAGGAGCCTCAAAATCTAGGACTGACTTCCAATCCTGTACCTTTCCACAGTACTCTCTGCGTGATATGCTTTCTGAATGTCAATTTCCTCACCTGTCAAATGAGGTGGTTGGGCTAGATTTTAGATCTCCAAGGAGATTTCCAGTTGTAAATCCTATCACCCCCTTTTTATGATTTACAGACTTCAAAGGTGCTTTGTGTCTAGTGAATGAAATATATGTCTAAAGACCAGAGTACATGAAATCTCTGTTCATTTGAACTGCAGCTTAAGGACATTCATGCCTTAAGAGAGTTTTTAGGTGATAGTTACTTATTTCAGAGACCAGAAAATAGGAAAATGCAGGGAACTCATCAGCAAAGACATTGGTCTTCAAGGAGCTTCCACATATTTTTTCTGAGGCATATTGTGCTGAGCACAAAGAACTCCAAGCTTTTGTTTTCATTTAGCTCTTTCCTTTCTTGAGCTTTGTAACAGGATAAATAATTTTACCCTCACCCCCACAGAGACATGACATCCAAGAAAAGAGAAGGAGATTGACTATAGGATGCAAGATACCAGCAGGATTCTCTTTCACACAGAGATGCTGACCATACCTTGGTAGTTGAAAAAAAGTTTAGACTTGGCACCAATCCATGAATTATCCTGATTGACCAAAGCTAAGGGGAGGGATTGGATTTGTGATTTCCTGATGGGAAAAGGGGGCCAAAAACACATAAAAGATCATTGGAAGAAGAATCTCTGAAATAAATAATATTTTCAATAATAGCAAGGGAACCTAAGCATGGACAGATCCTTCATAAAAACTAATTCATTCTGAGCTACAAAGAAGGAAAATGGGAGAGATGAGGCATTAAGAATAAAAGGAGAATCTTCTTTTTAAGGTAATTTCTAGGGCTACCTTTTTAGTTTGTCAGCACTGCAGCCTTTCCCAATGATTCATTTCCATTTGTAGCTTCTTTTTGGGGGGATACAGAGCAACAGAGTAAATCATTTTCACCCACAGGAGCAACAGGCGGAGCCACAGTGCTTCTGCGTTGTGCTGACTGTTCTGCCAAAACGGGCACTAGCACAGACTCAGTATGGCTCCCGAGAAAAAGGCTGCAGACATTTGGCCGATGATCCCTTCTCCCTCTCTTCCTCCCCCGCTTCAATTCAATATTTTCATTTTCTGTGTCATGCATTAGACAGTAATTTACCCTGGGATGCAGCTCAGAGACTTTAATGAGCTACTCAGTACATCTTGGCAGGGGCGGGAGAGCCATAGTCATATTGCCTTTGCTGCTGAGTTTGTCTGATTTAGATACACCGCAGAGAAGGGAGAGCGACATGGCCCACAGGGCTAGGGCTCAAGAAGGAAGGAAGATTTCCCTTTTTAGGCTCCGACCTGGGTGATCTCTCCAGGCCCATGCTGCCAGAGGTTCTGAGTCCCATGGCAGCTGGCGACAGTCACAGATAGAATGAGATTAAGTGAGCTCTGCCTTCCTACTCATACCTGATATTGTCACGAGAACATTCAGGCCCTCCAAGACGTCCATCTGCTGAAATCGCCTCCTGTTGATCAAGCTGTAGACCTTCCCTTGTCCGCTTCGATCCAACAACATCAATCCATTCTCTGTTCCCACCAGGAGGTTTACACCTGCGGATTTAAAAAAGCATCCAGAGCCTCAGATTTTTACACACGACCTCCCCCATCTTTGAGACCAGGGACTCTTTATTTCCCAGTGGTTGGCACATAGTGGCTGCTTAATAAATACTGACCATATTCTCAACTCTTCACTGGTATTTATCCCACCTGCAGAATCTGTTGCTAAATCTTATTTCTGCATTCATGGCTTCTTCCTTCCCATAGCTTCACTCTTGTTCAGGTGGTTATCACCTCTCACCTGACCTATTGCAAGACCTTTCTAATGTTTCCCAACTTTACTCAGTTGCCAAGGTGATTATTCTAAAATATAGGACCGTCCGTGTCACCCCCTTAGCCTACTATCCCACTCCCCTACTCTGATCTAGTCAAAGAGCACCAATGGCTCCTTATTACCTTCAGAATCAAAATACAAAATTTTCTGATATGTAAAAATTTTATTATTTTGTCCCTTCCTACCATCCCAGGCTTCCAACACACCTTACTCTCTTTGATGTATTCTCCTACCCAGCTCTTCTGGCCTTTTTAAAGCTTTCCATCTCCTATGTCTCTTTCTTGGCAATATTGGTTTCTCCTTTTTCCCCCCAACAATGCCTGCTACTCTGTCTCTCTCAGCTTCTCTGGTTTCCTTTAATATTTAGCTAAAATTACACTTTCTGTGGGAGCCTTTCCTGGTCTAGACTCATAAATTTAGTCTACGCACACACTTTGAATCTCCATTGTCAGCCAGTATATTAGCTGTCTCTGACGTTCTATGACGTTCACAAAAACAATCAATAAAGTTGTTTTTATGTAGAATAGGGAACTTTTAAGTGAGGAAACTTCATTTATTAATGCAGACAAGCTGCTTTTTTTTTTTTTTTTTTTTTTTTTTGCATTTCATAGTCTTAGATTCCTAGACATAGATGTTAAGGGACTTGTCCAAGGTCACATAGCCAGAATATATTACATGTGAGATATGAACTCAGAGAACTGATCTCTAAGACATGAAGAACTATCTTCTATGTCTTGCTTCCCCTCTTCTGTTTTTTACTTGAGAGGTTGATAAAATTAGTGAACAGAAGAGAGAGCAAGACTAATCTCTAAGGGCCATCACTAGAAACTGCTATCCAAGATGAATTCATTGGACAAAATTATTTGGGTATAGTTGTTTGGCCAAGTATAACAACTTAGTTTATTATCATCTAATCTGCATTTTTCACCTTTCCCACAAAATATCATAGCATTAAAGAGATAAAGCTAAAAGGGACTCAAAGACCATGTGTCCAAACCATATTATATAATAAATGTAAAAAACCATTTTTACAGGTAAGAAAACCGAGGCCCACGAGAGCAAGTGAATTGCTCAAGGTCACATAGTAAGTTTGATTCCAAAATCCTGTGTTCTCTTCATTGCTTTGTTGAAATAAAAATACACCTTGATTTATTATTCCAATAACCTTCCTCCATCATGCTGGTTCACAGTCAACATCTCTTATAAGCCATCTGTTTAACAATCCATTCTCAAATTTTGCCAGTGAATGATATTCTGGCTTGTATTTTCTGAAATCCACTCTTTCTTAAGTATAAAGTACACCCATCTTGGCAACTCTGAATGAAGGATTTTTTTTTTTGTGCTAGTGTTATTTATTTTGGTAGGCATCCCAACATTTTAATAGGCTCATATACTAATCCTTTGTGAGACATTCCTTCATTTAAGAGATCTCATTATCCAGCAAGGTTTTCCTTTTTAGACTTTCCCCCCCTTATCTGTTTCCTGGGGACTATTGTATACTAAGAGAAAGATCTGAGCCTGGGAAAGAGGTGAGAAAAATCCCTCAGTCAATATTTGTCTCTCTGTTCATCTCCTGACTTTTTCTTTGGTTGATTTTTTTACATTTATTGCTAGTAGGCTTGAAGTCAAAAGACAAAAAGAACTTTCCGTATTCTAGAAAATAATTTATTTGGATCCATATTTGTGTTTAAGGTAGTCAGGCGCTCTCTATCATGCCTTATCTTACAACATTTTTTTTGGTATGAAAACAATTCTTTTTCATGGAGAAGAAGACAGAATAAAAATTGGAATTGAGTAGTTTTGTCTTCTCTATCATGTAATTTCATGGTGTAATTTTCCCTTATCTGTGTACATTTTTTATCTTTGATATTTTTTGGCTCTTAACATAGGTTAATCCTCCCCTTCTTTTGAGGTCTTTATTTTTTTGTGCTAGTGTTATTTATTTGGGTAGGCATCCCAACATTTTAATAGGCTCATATACTAATCCTTTGTGAGACATTCCTTCATTTAAGAGATCTCGTTATATAGCAAGGTTTTCCTTTTTAGACTTTCCCCCCCTTATCTGTTTCCTGGGGACTATTGTATACTAAGAGTTTAACATCTTAAAGTCTTTTAATCTTATTGAGACATTTCCTTTTAGAATTTCTTTCAATGGGATCTTGAACTTTTTTTTTCCTCCTCTGGACATTTAGAAATATGTGTTCCTAAAGTTTAAGGTCCAGCTCACTTTTAGCTCCCAATTTATGAACTCCAAGATAACATGGTCTCTTTCCTGAACTTTCACAGCACCAGTTGATTTTTGCTTATCAGAAATAAATCTTACTGCTTCTTCAAAGCAATATTCCTGATAAAAGCTTATCCAGCCTTTCTTTGAAGGCCTCTTCTGAAGTAGAACCACAATTTCTCCCATGGTTTCACATTCAATTTTTGAAGATCATCATCAAGTTTTTCCTTCTATTCAGACTAAATCTTATTCTTAGGGCATCTTTCTGCCCCATGTTCTACACTTTGGGGCTAAATTGAATAAGTCCAACTCCTCTTCCAGGCAGTTGGATGGCACAATGGATAGAATGCTTGCCTGGAGTCATAAAGACTTACATTCATGAATTCAGACTGTGTGACTCTGGGCAAGTCAACTAACCCTCTTTTTCTCACTTTCCTGATTTGTAAAATGAGCTGGAGAAAAAAATAGCAAATCAATCCAATATCTCTGCCAAGAAAACCAAGAATTGGGGTCATGAAAAGTTGTACATGACTGAAAACTGGCTGAATAATAAAATTCCTATTCTATATATCAACCTTATATTATACATAGTATAATATATTATAATTATAAAATAGGTAATTTTCATATATTATCCTGAAAGAATATCATCATTTTGTAGATAGGAAAGTTTAAAAATTTAAAAATGCTTGCCCAACCATTAAGTGTTGAGGGTAGGATTTGAATTCAGTTTTCCTGATTCCAAGTCCAGCTCCTTGGCTATACCAGGAACATATCAGGTTATCCTCCTTTGGATAATAATTGTCAAAATTTCAATTGTACTGATGTCCATACAATATTACTCAGATTTTCAAACCCACTGGTACTGATTCTTACCCATTTCTATTTTTTCCACATAAGAATTATGAGGCATCTGCTCTACTAGGGCTCTTCTCTCCACATCTAACTTATTCTCTATAAGAGTATCTGGATTAAAAGTTTTAGGGTTGCCGTCCCCTTCCAAATTCCCCTGTGATTAGGCCAGTTAC
Organism: Sarcophilus harrisii; assembly: GCF_902635505.1. Taxonomy (NCBI): domain Eukaryota; kingdom Metazoa; phylum Chordata; class Mammalia; order Dasyuromorphia; family Dasyuridae; genus Sarcophilus; species Sarcophilus harrisii. The sequence continues at coordinate 28,939,242 of NC_045428.1, forward strand.
ACACCCAACACGATATTTCTGATTTCATATTAAGTTGATTATTTGAGTCACCCAAAACATTTTAAATACCTACCATGTACACTATATCACACTGTCCTCCATTTCTTATTTGCAAATCATCATTCTGGATGTGTAAGCCCTAATCCTAAAACTAAATCCTGTTTTTTGAGGTATGATGATTATTTTTCAAATCTGTTTTTTTTCTTCCAAAGTTGCAACCTTTAAGTTGAAAAGCTGAAAATACTCTGTGCCCCTAAATCCTTAGTTTTCAATTAAATAGATCTGGGAATGGAGGTTAGGACTGGGAGTCAGAAAGAACTGAGTTCAAATTCTGCCTTAGACATTAGATCGCTTAATGTTCTGGGGCCTAAATTTTTTCATCTATAAAAAGGAGATAATCACAGCCTTTATCTCATAAGGTTGTTGGGAGGTTCAAATGAGTTTAAGTATATGAAACACTTTGCAAATCTTGAAGTGCTATGAATGGTAGTTATTAATGTTGTTATCATCATCATCATTATTATCGTGCTATTCTATCATTGTCTTCTAAGTCATTAGAGGGATATATTTCCAGATTTTTCTGGCTACATCATTTATCTTTATGTGAATCAATAAAAGTAAGCAAGTAATAGTGGGTTTGAAGAGGTTAGGCAGATTTTTGTCACATTTGAATGATAGTTTCCCTTCCAACTGTCATGCTGGCTCTATGTATGGTAGCCTCCACACCTTAATAACTTCTACCTTTTGTCTCTTTCCTATGGGTGGAATAAGTGGATTTCTCCCCTCGCTGACACCTTGATGGTCTGCCTCAGTGATCTGTTCAGAACCCCAACACTTCCTGAGGTTCCTCAGAAAGTCTACACTCATGTTGCTTGGGCAGGGCCTCATGATTGCTTCAGCACTTTTGTGTGACAAAGATCTGTTTCCTTCCCTTTATTCTCTGCATCATGATTTTCTGCTCACCCATCTCTAGGAGAGAGTCCTTTTTCCTGTATACATATTTCATTTTTTAGTCCTACCCTTTCCTTTTTTAGATAATTTCTTTTATCTCATCCAGAGGTTCTCTGTCACTTAATCCTGTTTTCCTTAGGTTCCTCATCTGTAAAATGAGCTGAAGAATGAAATGGCAAACTACTTCAGTGTTTCTGACAAGAAAATACCAAATGGGGTCCAAAGCTTTGAACATGAATGAAATGATTCAACAAAACTGAGAACAATAATAATAAAAAGAATATGGGTCCTCTGGGAGCAGAGGGCCTTGATTCAAATCCTACTTCTGATACTTACAGTATGATCTTGGACTAGTTTCATTAAATTTCATCAGGTTTCAGTTATCTTGTCTATAAAATAAATGTGATGAACTCATTGGCCTTTGAGGTTTTTCCAGGTTCTCGATCAGCTTTCAATGGGCTGAGAGCCATGTGTAGAAGATAAGATTACACTTGGGGAGTAACTTAATGGTCTCTGGTTTATGGTTTGTATTTGTATCAACCACATCATCCTCACCACCACATTTTATCATATATTTATTTTTTTAGTATTTATTTTTCTATTTATATTTAGTGCTTAACACTTCTGCCCCACCCCCATCTCACTAGTTCAGATTCAATTTAGATGCTTTAGCTTTAGAATCCCTTATTTTGTTAAAATTGCCCTGGCAGACTCAGTTTTGGGGATTATTTTTTAAGCTTTAGAATTCATTAATTAGTACTTCAGAAGTTCAAAGGGCCTTTAATTGGCCTTCTTTTGCTTTTGTCCCAAGTAGATAGTGCGCTGGCCAAACCCATTCATGTACACTCTCACCGCCTTGAGACTGGTGATGACCCCCTTGATGCTTATATGAGCAATAGAAACAAAATATGAGAAATAGAAACAAACATCGAGACCTGGTTAGCCAATGACAGGTAAGATTCCTCAAGGACTAGCCGACCTAAGCCAGGAAGAGATGTTTCTGTACATCCTTCCTATGACGGGTAAGGCTTTTCCCCATAGGAACAACCTAAGCCAGGCACAGGTCAAGAAATGAGAAATTCTACATTTGATTTTTTTTTTTTTTAATATAAATGAAAAAAGGGGGACCTGTTGGGAGCCGGCACTAATCTACAGCCACATAAGGCCAACCTTGAATAGGTTGAATCTCCTAATCGCATCATACCAAAGACTTCCTGAATAGGAATCTCCTAATCACATCCTAACTTTGAATAGGCAGATATCTTGGCATCCCCTAATCACATCATAGAGCTTCCTGCCACCAGAAACATCTGAGCAGCTCATCCTTGGGCGCGATACCAACCCTTTGTCATGGACCCCCACCCTGTACTGTGTTTGTACAACCCTACCTTCTTTTCTACTGCTATATATATCTGTACTATTTCACCCATTAAAATGAGGCTTGATCAGAAAAAAAAAAATATATATATATATATATATATATATATATTTAGTGCTTAAAATCTGCAAAGCACTTTATAAATATTATTGCATCTTATTCTCAAAGCAACCCTGGGAGTTTGGTTATATTCTTTTTATTCCCATTTTACAGATGAGAAAACTGAAGCAGCAGGGTTTATTTAAGTGACTTGTGCAAGTCATAAATGACTTGTTGGAGGCAAGATTTGAATTCAGATTTTCCTAACTCTAGGTGTGATCCTCTGTACCTTCTAGGTGCCTATTTTGATCCATCACTCCCTTCTTGGGTAATATTTACATTACAATTTTTGAGAATTTTAGGTGCTGAACAAGTTGGACAGGGAGATGTTTCTGAATAGAAAGTGCCTTTTCAAGCCCTCCTCAAATCATACTGTACCAGTGACTGCTTCCATCGGCAAGGCTGGCCTTGGTCCCATGTGATATTAACAGCACCCCAAATTCTAATGGTATAATTCATCTTTACTCTACATATGCAGCTGCAGCCATCATGAATCTCTTCATCTTGATGAGCTTAATTTCCGCTGTCAGGCGGGAAGAATAAAGAAATAACTCACCCCACAGAGCGGCACAAAGGATTTCAGAGTTGAAGCGTTTCTTATATTTCCGAATCTCCGGCGTGTCGCTGTGAGGCCGAATGTTCGTTGGGTTCACGTTGACCACCGAAATCTTCCTGGCTTCGTTGAGTTTAGCTTGTTCTTGCCTTAGTAGCTCACTGGTAAATAGAGCTTAACAGACAAAGAAAGAAGAAAAAAGGATGAGAAACTTGAACGTAAAGGTAATTGGATGTGAAGATGACAAATGACCAAGACTATTTTCTGAAATGGACTTGGAGTGCATCATGGAAGAGAAAACACCAAAGAATCTCTGAGTCCAACACATTTTAGATTGTTCTTTTGTCTTAGCAGCAGCTCAATCATAAGCCATCATGGAAGCAATAAACTATGAGGTCAGTGTACCGTGCCAACATGGACCGTCTGGGAAGTTTAGTTATATGTTAACACCACAAAGTTTAGTTATATGTTAACATCACAAAGTTTAGTTGCTTAGTTTTAACCCTTACATCCCCATCCCCATTAGTAAAGAGATTGCCTTTAAAGGACCCCCACAACAATCGGTGGGCCAATCTGTCTTAGTAAGCTGAATTTGATGATTAGAGAAGCTCAGATGAGTTTTAGAGTTTTGGTAAGTTTCCACTTAGGAAGAAAGATCATCTAAACTAGCCAGACCCTTGCAGTGGGCAACATACACCTAAGAATTCAATTCAATTCAACTCAGTTCAATTCAATTCAATTCCACTCGACAAGCATTTATTGAGCGCCTACAGCGTGCATAGCACTGTACCTAGAAATCGCTCTTGGGAAATGTATGGCACTTCCTTTAAGTCCAGAAATCCCTGAGGACCAGCCTTTTCTAGTGTCCCTGGATACCCTTGGGCTCCAAACAGAAACAGAATAGAAGAGATGAAGATAAAAGGGAAAATAAGGAATTTCATTTAGTAGACCTAAAAACAGAACAAAATCCAAATAACTTCCCTTTGACTATCATTTCGAGTAAAACGTCTCACATTAGTTAGTCGATTCCTTCTTTCCCTATATCACATACAGACCAGATATGGAAAACAAACTCAGGCCCAAAGACATGGCGTTGCCGTGGCTTACCTGTGGCTGAAGATTCCTCATCGTCATCCTCGTCATCATCAGTGGGAGATGTCTGGTACACTCTGGGGTCAACAAACGGGGTGAAGGAGGCTTTGGTGCTGCTCCCCATGCCGTACTATTAAACAGCCAATGAAAGCAAAGCTTAGAGCGCTCATTTAACCATCAGCAAAGCAAGAGTAGGATCGGAAAAAAGAACAAAGGCACAGTCCCACCTAGCCAGCTGTCCATGCTTTTCTCTCTCTGCAGGTGCTTCCTGGTATTAAATTACTTACGGGCAAGTTGGGCATTTACAGAAATGGCCATCTCCAGTTCTAGTTAGTAAATGACTAAGCCAGGACCATGCATGATACACTCGTATCGGCTCATGATGTTCTTCAGGCCTGAAATAGTCTCTCTTCCCCACTGCTGTCTGCAGAGTTCTGTTCCAATTCCTATTTCCTCCATGACACCTTCCTAGATGCCCCGAGGCAGCAATGGCCGCTTCCCCCACTCCTCCAAGCTTTATATGTCTTCAATAATGCCCTTAATGGGTGTTATTTTTAACCAAGGTTTAGAGCAAGAAGTAACCTTTGAGCTCATTTAGTCCTTCCCTTATAGGCAAACTGAGGGACAGAATAATGTCCTACCCAATATCACATGACATAAAACTGGCAGAGCTGGGATTCGGGGCTGGATCCTGACGCCCTCCCTTCCAAACTACCTTGGATATACTTGTCATCTTTATATTTATTGTGCATATGTTTATCCACATACTTAGTGTTGTTCCCCCATTTCCCCATTAGAAATAGGGAATATCTAATTCTTTGTACCAGGATCCCTAGTGCGTAGCACAGTACCAGGAACAGGGTAGGTGCATAATATATAATTACTGACTGAATAGATATGACAAATTTGATTTTATATGTCCTATCTCTACAGCAGCTAAGTGGCTCAGTGGATTGAGAGGACTGATTCTGGAGTCAGGAAATAATCTTGATTCTAAATGTCTCCTTATACTTAACAGGGCCAAATTTAGCAGTTTTTTTTTTTTTTTTTAGGCAACTGGGGTTAAGTGATTTATCCAGGGTCATACAGCTATGAATTAAGTGTCTGAAGCTGGATTTGAACTCAGGTCCTCCTGACTCCACTGGGCCATCTAGCTGCCCCCAAATTTAGCATTTGAAAGGAGCCATAATTACAGCTAGAGTTTTCTTGAAGCTAAATCAATCATTCAAACATATATTAAACACCACTATGTGCCAGGTTCTGTGCAGGTTGCTAAGGACAAAAACTAAACAGCCTCTGCCCTCAGAGGGCTTACATTATGTTGATGAGATAGAACTAGATGGATAAGAATATATACATATATTATACATAATTGTATATACTACTTAAACTATACATATTGCATATATATGTATTGGTATGTCTGTGTGTATACCTCTCCAAAACATCCATGTTCTTGAAATCACTGCACATGCATTAAATTTATACTTTGAATATTATTAATAGAAACCTGAAATTTTAAATATTCAGACAAAAATATCTAGAACTTTTGAACACCATTTAAATGTTTTGCAGGTTCTGCTCATCCTTCATATAAAAGTCTACTTAGCAAGTTGTGGCTAGAAAGAATGACCAGTGGGTTCCACATCCCTTCACCCCAGATAGAACAGCTGGTTTCTTTTAGTCTAGCTCCACTGGACCAATAAATGACCTCTTGGTTCCATTGGTTTAAACCGATTAGATCTTAACTATCAGGAATTCTTAACCCTTTTTGGTGTTTTGGACTCTTCTGAGAATCTGACGAAATCTATGAACCCATTCATTTTCAAAATAGTTTTTAAATGCATAAAATAAAGATCAATAAACACAAAAATGTAATTTTTTTACCCATCCAGGTTCATGGAAACCATGAAATCTATTTGGACCCCTGTGTAGTGTGAGAGGATCCATGAATCCCAAGTAAAGAACCTTGATCTGAAGGAACCTAAAAATCTTATTTGAGGCAGATGCTTGACAAAGTTAGCGGGTCAGCTATGGTGTCAGGAGGCTTCCTTCTGTGCAAGCCCATACCGTTGGCCCTGGGCCCCACAAGATGCCCCAAAGGGCAATTACCAAATACAGAAGAGAGGGCAGTCTGTTTCTAAGGGAGCCCAGAAGGTTCTTGGCTTTTTTTTTTTTTTTTTTTTTTTTACTTCCCTTTCCCATGTCCGTACCACAGAACCTGGCATCTGAGTCCCAGTTCATCATCAGTGATGATAGGTCCTCTTTCTAAGGGGGGATCACGATTTATCTTGCAGGACACCTTGGTGAAGGTGCCCAACTTATGCCCACATATTGCATCATGAATACTCGCTCCTCTCCTAGACTGTGAAACCTGTCCTGAGCATTTGCCCTTTGGCACCTGGGTAGGTAGGCACTGCTTCCAACATTTAAGGGAATCTGAGAGAACACATTGTTGCCCCAAAGACCTACTTTTAAAAACTTCCCTGGGAAATGTGAGGTGAAAGGTGATTTGGGTTGAGGCAGATCAAGACATTCTTGAGACGAATGGGCTGCAGAATAGCATCAAGGATGCTAAACGGGTTTTGCTATGCATGGATGGAGGAATCGATGGGGACATTTTTCATTCCAACCAACTAGAGAACTTTCTTCTGGGTTTCCCTAGAAGGCAGCTCTAAAGGATGATTCAGCAATTTTTGGTTTTGTTCCTTCCCTCCTCCCTTCCTTCCTTCCTCTCTTCTTTCCTCCCTCCTTTTCTTCCTTCCTTTCCTTCCTTCCTCTGTTCCTTCTCTTTCTTCTTTCCCTCCCTTACTCTCCTCCCTTTCCTCTCTCCTTTCTTCCTTCCTTCCCTCCCTCCCTCTGGTCCTTCCTCCCTCCATTCCTTTCTTCCTTTCTCCCTCCCTTCTTTTCCCTTCCATATATCCTTCCATCTTTCTTCCTGCCTCAAATCAGAATATTATTAATAAAATCCTGAAATTTTTAGTTTTTAGACAAAATAATCTAGAATTTTTTCCTATATACTGTCTTAAACCACAATTAAAAAAAATTTTTTTTTACATAGGCTCTATCCACATAGCCTATCTCTAGAGAAGGTTCTAAGCACATACAGGAGTCCATGTCTCCGACTCCTAGCTGTGCCACAAACAGCTGGGTTGTTCACCTTTGTCTTCTGAGAAACAAGAACTAATCATGACAAGTGTAGGTCAATTTCTGAATTGGAATTCCTGAATGGAAACTGTCACTTAGCTCCAATCTACACCTGAATCAGAATCTTCTCTGACACAAAGGCTCGGCAAGTGTTGGCCCAAATACCTTCAGGAAGAGGAGCCCACTACCTCTTGAGGCAGCCCGTTGGATGGTACCAATTGTTAGCCAACTTTTCCCAAACTCCTAGCCTAAATCTCCCTCTTGGAAAATTCTTAGCAATGTTCTTCATTGGGGTTTCTAGGGCTCAAGCTGAACAAATCTGATTCTTCCTCGAGATGGTAATTTTTTGAATGATTGAAAAGAACTGTCATAATCTCCCTACATCTTCTCCAGGCTAAACACTCCCAGTTTGGAGAGACTCAAAACATCAGCAGCATGGGAAATAGAACATGTAAATTATTATAGTGGACCTGGGGAATTTAACTGTATTTCAATAGATCAGAGAATGATAGATTTCAAGCTGGAAGGGAACTTGGAGGCCAATGATTCCAAAATCTTCATTTGACAGATAAGGAAACTGAGGCTGGTGGAGTTAAGTGATTTCCTTAAGATTCCCCAGGTAATGAGTATTAGAGGTAAGAATTGAGTCTAAGTCCAGGACTGTATACATTGCAGCACCTAGCTACTCCTCCAACTCTTGTGAAAAGCAGGACAAAGAATGGATTGGATTGTAAGCACACATTTGGAAAGGAAGAAATGATAACTAACAGCAATGACCTTTGGCCCATTCAGCTACTGTCCTAGAAGTTTGTTGGGGGCATACCATCATTAAGTTGTGTCTGACTCTTCAGGTTCTCATGAACCAAACTATCCATGGGATTTTCTTGGCAAAGACACTACAGCAGTTTCCTGTTTCCTACTTCAGGGAATTAAGGGAAAAAGGCTAAGTGACTCATCCAGGATCACACAGCTAGTGACTTAGACTGGATTGGACTTGGATCTTCCTGACTTTCAGCCCAGTGCTATCTCCACTGAGTGACCTAGGCATTTCCTAGGCAAACAAGTGAAATGGCTTCCCCAGGGTCCCACAGCTGTTAGGTGTCTGAGGCCAAATTTTAACAGAATGCAGAAGTTAGATCACCTTTAATGTGCACTCAAGGTCTGTTCTTCTACCATCAACCTTCTACAGGATGCATCCCCTCTGAGGAGAGAATGAACTGCTCTCTTGTGCTTCCTCGCACTAAATTCCAAAGTATGTGTAGTGAGACATGTTATATAAGAGCACTGGCAGACAAGGTGAAAAACAAGAGAGAAAACCCTTTGGAAACATTTCATTTGGGACTTTGATGATTCTTAAGTCTACGTATAAAAATCATCTAAGTGCAATGGACTCATTTAGCCAGTCCCATTGGACAGTCAAAATGTTTGGTCTGTGAGCATTGCATAATGAATGATATTATTCTGTTTGAGAAAGTTTATGTACTGGAAAGATGAAGTTTCCCCCACAAGTTAGAGTTTCTATAATAATCTTTTCCAAACATGCATCGACATTATGAAATTCTGTCAGGCTGCGCTCATTTAACACGAAGTCCAGATACTGGTCCTGAAATCTTTAAACTGTAGTGATCTTATCCACCCCAAGTTGGCACTGGATCAACCAGTAATCTTAAAAGTCTGGGTTTTAGGATTTGGCTGTCACTGAAGTGCTGAGGGACCTTCCTACAGAAGCATTAGGGGAAGACTAGATGATTTCCAAGAGTCTCGAAAGATCTAAACCTTTGATTTAGAACAGTATCTGGCAAACTATGATTTTATTTCCAGTGTGAAAATTTCTTCCACCAATGCAGATCAGCAGCTTCCTAGAAGCTTAGATATAGCAGTGGGGGACTTAGGATCAAGAAGACCTGAATTCAAATCCTGCCTCATAAACCAGCTAAATAGCCTGTACATAGTGTTTAATCTCTTTCAGCCTCAGTTTCCTTCTCAATAATATGGGAATAATAATAGCACCTATGTCCCAGGTTGCTATGAAGATCAAATGAAATATCAGATTTATTGCTTTGCAAACCCAGTTTGGAGGGACTCAGAACATCAGCAGCATAGGAAATACCTATTAAATGCTAGTTATTTTATCTCCCACCATTTTCTTTCATCTGTTCTCAACGATGGAACAAATAGAAACCAGGAGAAAAGAAATTGGAAACAATTCCAGAGGATATGGCCAGCTTCACATCCGGCAGAGGGTAAGAGGTCTTTAGTGCACTCACGAGAAGAAGCAAATGGTCAACCCTAGATGCTCCAGAACCTACTTCAGTCACGGAATCCATGTCTTGCTGATGGGTTGACACGCGCCCGAGGGCTTCGGTAGGCGTCCCAGCGGGAGAATGACTTTGCTGCACGAGATCAGGGAGATTGATGTGACCAGCAAAACCGTTGCTGTCAGTGTGCCCAGAACGCTTTTTCTCTCCAGATGACTGTGGAGGAACAGAACAGAAAAAGGGAAATGAAGTCACGCCAATGGCAAAGCCAATGCCAGGAAGCCCTTCTTTATGGTTTCCACCACATGGATTTAAAGAATCAAGTCAGGCACAGCAATCACTAAGAAGAAAGGCAGACTCCATCCGAAGAAATTCAGTGTCGATTCTGAAACTCCCCCAACAGCTGCCCACCTCCCATCAAAGTCCCTGGATAGAGTGTAAGCTAATGATTAGCTCTTTAAACCAGCCATGCAGCAGAATTATTTGTTTCTGGGAAACATTAAAAATGGTTGATGACTTTCTTGGAATTGTCAATATTTTATATACATTATTCGGAGCATTACTTTATATACACTATTTGATGAAATAAAAACAGCACCGAAAGTAGCATTTCTCTGCTTATTTTTTCACAATGTACAAGTCCAATTTCCACTAATGATTCATTAATTAGAGCTGAAAGTGTCACTTTCTAAATTAAGTTTAAGAAGTTCAATTGTGATTTCTTATCATCTTTCTGCATATCTCCTCCCTCTGCACCAGGAGTGTTCCATCATTTTTGTGTCCTAGCCCCCTTTGGCAGTCTGCTGAAGCTTATGGATTTTCTCAGAATAATATTTCTAAAAGCATAAAATAAATACATAAGATTACAAAGTTAGGGAGGCATAGTTTAATAGAGGGTTAGTATCAGAGTTAGTATTCACATCTTACCTTTGATACATATTAGCTGGGTGACCATGGGCTAGTCACCTACTTGGCACCCCAACAAATGCTAAGACTTTTGAGACAGAGAAAGTTCCTGGAGACAGGGACTGTTTCATTGTCTTTACAATCCCAATGCTTAGTACAGAGTCAAGAACTGAATAGGTGCTTAGTAAATGCTTATTGATTGATTGGTTGATCAGACTAAATCTGGAGTATTCTGTTAAGTTCTAGGCACTACATTTTAATAAATAAAAATACAAAGATCAACTAAGTGCAATAAACTCATTTAGCCAGTCCCATCAGACAGTCAAAATGGTTGCTCTGTGAGCATTGCATAATGAGAGAGATTATTCTCTTTTCCTGGAAAAATGATACAAAATTCCCTTCTTTCTTCCACAAAGCTGGATCAGGATGGTGAAGGGTCTCCATATCGTACAACCGAACTCATCATTATCTCCCCAGATTCTTTCTACCAAGTCCTGGCATTTCTGTTTACAAATTTTATACACTTCTTTCTCTTATTTGACATTACCACCAGCCTAGAGTAGATCCTTATTATCTGGACTATCACAATAGCCTGCTGGCTGCCTCCTTGCTTCATGTCTCTTCCCACTCCAATCTATCTTCCATTAGTTATCAAACTGACCTTTGTAAACTACAGTCTGATTATAATCAATTCTGGTGGCCCCCTACAATCTCCAGGATCCAATATAAAGTTCTCTATTTGCCTTTTAACACCCATCACAATCTGGTCCCTTTCTACCTTCCCAATTTTCTTATACCTTATTCCTTTCCTCATAGCTCTCATATCTCCTTAACATCCCTCACATCTCTTATTTTCCACCTACCCAGCCACCACGCATCCCTTTTCAGGCCCTCATCTCCTCTCACATGGACTAGTGAAATAGCCTCCCAAGTGGTTTTCCCATCTCTCTCTCTTCCTTCCATCTTCCAAACAGTGACCAAAATTATCTTCCTTCAGTGGTTTCTTACTGCTTCTAAGTCAAAATACAAGCACCTCACTTGGCCATTTGGCTCTGACTTATTCCTAGCCTTCCTTCTTTGTTCACTCCACATGCCAGCCAAAGAGGCCTGCCTGCTGTCCCTGGAGATTGGAATTTCCTCTCCTCTTGCCTGAAATATCTCTTCTCCTCTGTTTCTGGGAGCTCTTAGCTTCTTTCAAGGCTCAACTCGGGATTTATCTCCTCTTCTAAAGCCTTTCCTGGTCCATTGTGATGGAACGAGTTCTTATACTCCTCCAGTCATCTAGTTTCACTTCTTCATTTTACAGAAAGACTCAGAGAAATGAAATATTGTACTTCAGGTCACACGGACAATATGGAACAGCCATAATTTGAATTCAGTTCCTTTGACTCTGACTCAATAGAGCGGGGATTATTTTTCATGTCTTAATTTATAAATCTCAAGCAAATAGCATAGTGCCTAGAATAAATACATCGGTGCTTCATATATGTTTTTTGAATCAAATTGAATGGCAAAGTCCGAGGGTCTCGTCACAACCTGTAGTTGAAGTGGACTAGATATGGGGGTCATTGGAGCTGAAAGGTAAGCTGAAGAGCAACTGAGAGGGGAGGCTATTAAATAGTGCAACATTATGAAGATACCTGATGATGGCAGGAGATATGGGAGAATTAGAAACGTATAATTTCTCTTCATATCTTTATATATATGCTAATTAACTTTATATCCACACATATATGTATATGTCATACATGTATATATGAAAGTATAATGTGAAAATTAACTCCTACAAATATAATAAAAAAGTGAATTTTTGCTCAAAGCACTTTGAGATTACCTCCCGTCTACCCTCCTGCCATATATGTTTGAAGTCATACATAGTTGTTTACATGTAGTCTTCCCAACTAGAATGAGCCCCTTGAGTCCAGATACTGTGCTTTTGTGTTTCTTTGCATCTTCATACTTAGTAAAGTGCCTGGAATACAGTAAGCACTTAATAAAAGCTTGTTCATGCAATTAATGATGTTATTATTTGACTTGTCTGCTATTTGAATCTGTGGTAAAGAACTGTTAATAATTCAAAAGGGATTTACTCTAGTAGTTATTAACAAAAATGTGGACTTTGGAAATAGGTAAAATTTTGGATTCCAAGTGATTAAGAGACACTCATTGTTACAATCTAGGGCTTAGATATGTCCAAAATGTAATTTTGAAGCCTTTAAAGATATTATACTAACTGCAGTGATCATTGATTTTGAGACATTAGCAATCTCCAGTTCTTCAGTTCATGCTAATATTTGATTCAATTCAACTTGTTAAATAGTGTTTTCCTGCTCTGGTCATGGTGCTAAAAGGCCACCGATCATTTAAAATATATTCTATTGCAATGGAACTCTGCATAGTAGAGCACATCAGCAGACTTCCAGAGAAAACCCACAGTTGAAGTAGCCTCCTTATGACTGTACATCTTGCCTCCCACAGAAATCTTGTCTTGCTCTTTCCCATCATCCCAGATATTCCAATCCATTGGTCAAACAGCTAATATATACCTGTTAGGACTTAAACTCATGTTTTTCTGACTCCAAAGCCAGTTTTCCTCCTTTATTTCAATCTTTTAGAATCCTGAGTTTCTTCAATATTGGATTTTCTACATGAGACCTTTCCTGGTGTCCTTTATTAGAGGTCCTTCTCCCTCCCCCTCCCCACCCCAATTATCTTGTATTTTTTTGAATATATTTTGTAAATACTTATGTATAGCCATTACTTCCTCCCCCTCCTCATGTCGATCTGTCAGCAGAATGCTAGCTCTTTGAGGGCAGGAGTGTTTTATTTTTGTCTCAATCTCCAGTGACTTGATCCAGATCATGTACTTATTAAGTGTCTGTGGATTCACTGAAATTGCTTCTTTGAATACGGAGGAGCGAGAAGGGAATATAGATAAGCATGAAAAAAAAACATTCTCTTTCTTAAATTATTGTTTTAAAAAATGAAAAATGAAAATGAATCCTCTGCACATAGAGTTTTACATGCTTCAGTATGGCAGTCTGCCTGGAGTACTTAGGATGATGGGTAGTGGTGACTGAGGTAGGGTCAATCGACCACTGTTGGGGTGGGTTTGAAGGCTGGCAAAGAGTAGCCCCATTTGTTCATTTGTGCTTTAAGGAAATGACTGGCTTGGATAAGGAGAAAATCATGTGAACTTTTTTTTTTTTTTTCTGACAAGGTGAGGGCAAGTATGTTGCCTGATAAACTAAATGATGTGATTGGAGTTTTAAAAAACCCAACAAAATCACATCTGTGCTAAGGTCAGTTCCATCAGACACCTTTAATAGTTCTGCGTAGTTGGTCTTTTCAGCAAAAACCACTGAAAGGGTACAATTTTCCTGTTCAACTAACTGGATAACCCTTCCTTCAAAGTACTGGCTGTCTTCAGTAAATAGATAAGAAAGACTTTGAAAAAAAGATGGAATGGGATCAAGAAAGGTCTTGCTGTCCCTTTTTAGCGAGATGTTTCATTGCTGGAAATGCTTCCTTCGCATCCCCAGGCTCAAATTCTGCATTCACATATGCATATCTCTTGCAGAAAGATGGGGAGTATGGTAATTAAATCATGCTGTCAAAGCATAGAGGGATATGGGAAAGAGGGAGGAAGACAATTAAAATCACTCATCCATTTTTGAGCGGTCTTTTCTCTCTCCCTCTTGTGCTTACACAGAATATACCCAGTCTGTGACAACTCTTGAGCTAAAACCATGTGCACTTTATATATATATTTCATCTCAACTCACCTCTCTTATCATTAAAGTTCCTTCTCTTGAAATGCTGCTAAATGTGTCTGCGTGAGAGGTCTCCAGACCATGGGTTCCAACCATTGCCATATTGTACTGTTCATTACTCGCTGGAGCTCCTGTGGGTCTGCCAGAGGGGAGGGAACAATATTGATTATTATATTTTCTCCTTACCCATACGCAGTAATAACTTCTTCTGGTCCAAGGCAACTCTCCACTTAGAGTTGTTGACCTTTATGGTAATGAGGGTAGCAGAAAACCTAATGAGATGGGGTTTCTGTTAAATGAGATGTCAGTTAGGCTTTTTTCAACCAGCCCCCTCAGCCATAGCTAGTTAAGCACAATTGGTTGGCTTTTGTGAGACTTAATTTTAATGCCAGCTGTATAATACAGTATGGAGAGAGAGCATAAGGTTTTAGTGAGAGAAATCCATCAGTTAATGATAAACAAACATTCATTATACACTTATTATGTTTCAGACATTATGCTAAGTACAAAGAAAGGAGGAAAAACCAGTCTTTGTTCTGAAAAAGCTAACATTTCAATGGGGAAGATGACATATAAAGTTGAGTAGAGATTGGACTTGTTTCTTTTGTGTGCCATGGAGAACAAAACACAGTGCCCTTTACATAGTAGGTGTTCCCTCAAATGATGGCTGATTGGTCATAGCATACATTGTACCCTTCACACAATAGGTGCTCCCCAAATGATGGCTGGCTACTCATAGTATACACTGTACCCTTCACACAGTAGGTGCTCCCAAAACGGGCTGGCTATAGCATATATGATGTCCTTCACACACCTAAAAATGGTAACTGACTGCCATAGTATACTCTGAAGAGCAAAAGGCTACAGAATGATTTATTTGGACTTAGAATCATAAAGTGGCATTCCTAGAGCTCATCTAATCTAATCCCCATTTTATAGAGTCTGGTCCATAAATTGAGAGCTGAAAGGGAGCTTGGAGGCATCTAATCCAAGTCCTATATTTTATTGCTGAGAAAATTGAGGAACAGAGAAAGCAAAGGACTTGCAAAAAGTCACATAGATGGTTCTTTGACTTCAAATCCATCATTTTTTCTACTCCACATGTTCACACAGCTAGTAACTGGCCATCATGATTTGAAGCTAAGCTCAGAGAAGCCAAGCCAGAAGATACATTCTAAAAGGTAATTCTTTTGTATACCTGAGAAAATGAGGCAGAGAGCAGTTACGTACTTGCCCTGGCTCACACAGCCTCCAAAGATGCTGAATCTCTAGCCCAACCCTCTCTTTCTACCTCACCATAATATGTTCATGACTAATGGACTCATTTTACAAGTGGGTAAACTGAGAACAAGGCAGGTGAAGCAGTCTGGCCAACTATGGGAGACCAGGAATAGGTATCCTGCCAAATTTCAACCACATTAGTACCAACCTCTTGTCTGTAACAGCAAAAGGAGATGAATGTTTAGGATCTGGGTTACTTAATTGGATCTCCTCATGGCCACAGTTAGTCTGAGTCTTTATTGAGCACTAGATAGCTTTTATTCAAATATTCATTTAACAAACACAAAAGTTTGTTTTATGAAATATGAAAGTTTATTGCCATTTTAAACTCATGTTTATTCCCTTGGATCAGAGATCACAGATGCTTTTTTTTTTTTCATCAGATTTACAGAAATACTGCAAGGAATAAGCTTATTTTATGACTCCTATGACCACAGAGAAGAAACATTCCAGGTATATCAAACCAAGATAGGAGAAAGCTTGCTACCAGGAGCAGCTAGGTGAAGTACTTAGGAAACTGCTTGGGATAGAGCTCTAGAGCTGAAGTCAGGAAGTCAAATCCAGCACTGGCTACCTAATTGCTATAGGACCCTAGGCAAGCCACTTCACCTTTGTCTGCCTCAGTTTACCTACCTGCAAAATGGAGATAACAATAGCATCTATCTTCTAGAGTTGTTCTGAGGTTCAAACAAGATGATATTGTAAGGTGCTTTGCAAATATTTAAGTTGCTGTTGTCATCATTATCATTATCAGTTAAACAGAAAAAAGAGAAAGAGAGAGAGAATAACACTTTCTGTGTCCAGAAAGAGGCAGTAACCTGAATTTGGACAATGAGTTCTTAAATGTGTTTAATTGCTTACAGACTTCCATTTGATTACTTGCTCTGTTCATTTACATCTAAGACCTATAGATCTGCTTGTTGAGCAAGTTTTCATGATGTCAGATGTGTAGTCCCTATCTCTTTCTTCTTACCTTATCTCCTCTTTGATGTCTTATATATCATTTTATCCTTGTGGGGAAACTCCTGATATGGAAAGTTTTTTCCCTGCTGCAGTACAGCAACTTGTCTGTGACTTCCTATTTGATCAAATTGCCTAGGGAACCTGAAAGGTAGCTCTTGGCCACAGCTGGGAGCTATCAGAGAGAGACATAAGCTGCCTCTAAAGCCAGCTCTATCATGGAGCCACTGTCCTTCTCTTTATAGTGTTACCTTTCAGATGGATAGGCAAATGGGAGTCACCCCATATTTAGGAACTTGAGAATTTTAAAAAGTTTTCCTTGTCTGGCATTGGCTGACTGTTCCCACGCCGAGGATGTGGATCCCTAGAGAGAGAAAGATGACCTGTTTTCTCAGGATGGCTGTGGCCATGTTCATCTAACTCAGGAGCAGCCTCAGGCAGATCCCCCTGAGTGCTTGAGTGGGGGGTCAGATCCTCCCATGAATTAATTTCCACTTGGATTTTGATGGAGTAAATGAATCATGGAGAGGCTGCCCTTGAGATCACTGATTCCTCTTGGCCTAGACTATTTATTAACTCTGTTTTTGATCACAACAAAAACCTAGTCTTTGGACAAGACATACAAAAATGCTACCCATTCTGGTCCATACCGGGCTCCATTGTCTTTAACTGACCTTAGCACTTAGCATGGACAGTAATCACACTGGTGATTTATCACCTACTGACTTTTATTGCTAATAAAAATTCCTGTGTTTGTCTTATCTGTTAACTCACCTGAGGGCTCTTTGAAGGCAGGAACATTGTGTCTTCCATTACCCATAGTGCTTGCGGGCATTGTTAGACCCTAGTAAGGCATTGTTGTTTGCTGAATAAATATTAGCTGTGGGTAAGGCGCTGTACAAATAGATTTGTGTGGGTATGCAATTACAGGTATGAATGTGAGTGTATCAAGTGCAAAGGGATATACTGTCACATCAAAGAGAATCTGCTTTCACCACGAGTTCATTTGATGGGACCACTAGTGCCATTTTGGGGTATCTGTTCTAAGTAGGAGCCTTCATTTTCATAAGAGATTTGATTAGATTCAGTAGATGGGGTTATCGACTCATAAAATACATTTTTGAGGACTAACTTGGATTTATTAAGCCAGTGGGTAAATCTACAAATACGATATCTCTTATCTTTCTCTTAAAACTATTTCTACCTACTAGGAAACATTGAGGATTGATTTTGTTAGTACAAGACTGATCTATTTTGTATGGGTACATTTTGTTTAGTCATTGTGGTGTCCAATTCTTTGTAACCCTGTTTGGGATTTTCTTGGCAGAGATACTGGAGTGATTTGCTATTCCCCCCTTCCCCAGCTCATTTTACAGATGAGGAAACTGAGGCAAATGGAATTACATGATTTGCCCAGGTTACACAGCTAATGACTATCTGAGACTGAATTTAAATTCAGGAAGATGAATCCTTCTCCTTTTCCTCTTTCTACGCTTAATTAGAATTCATTACTCAGATGTCTAACCAAATGGAGGACCAACCATTTTATGCAATTCTTTAAATGGACTTTGCTAATTTGTACTTACTTTATTAAATTTGGTATGCAAAAATGATTTCTAATTCAACTGTTCTCTTCAACCTTCAGAGTACCTCCAAAGGTTCTTGATCAAGTATGTCAAAATTATTTTATTTCAATTAGATAATGAAAATAAAAGACACAAAAGGGCAACAAGATGGTTCAGTGCATAGAGTCCTGGGGCTTGGAATCAGAAAGACTCCTCTTCTTGACTTCAAATCTACCTTCTGACACTTCTTAGCTACATGACAGTGGGCAAGCCACTTAATCCCATTGTCCTCAGTTTTCCCATCAGTAAAATGACCTGGAGATGGAAATGGCAAACCACTCAAATATCTCTGTTTAGAAAACCCCAAATAGGGGTTAGACATGACTGAAAAAATGACTCAACTAAAAGACAAAAATAGCTAGCTTATTTAGTAAGAAATCAATTATCTAGATAATGCACCTATAAGCTTTTTACAGATTTCATCTTGATTGGAAGGAGTGAGAGAGTCCATCTAGAAAAACTCAGAACAAAATCGTTTCCACAACTTATCTGGCATGTATCATTCATACTCCATTTGAAGATGGTGAAAGAGGCGTGTCTCTTCCCAGTAGATGGGTGCAGGGACCACCATTTCTATTTCTAGAATGCTTACAGAAGAACATTTCCTTACCCTGGGCTTAAATCTATCTGTGTGATTTCCAACCATTACTCCTACTTTTTCCCTTTAGGGATGAACAGCTCTAAACCCTCTGCAATGTGGTTGCCCTCCATATACATGAACACATCTCTCATGTTCCACTTTCATCTCTTCCCTAGATTAAACAGTTCCAGTTCCTTCAATCGATTCACCTCTGACCTTTCACTATCCTTGTTGCTTTTCACCTTGTTAATACCTTTTTAAAAATATGGACTCAAACTGAACACAGAACTCTCCATGGGTCTGAAGAGTTGGTGGAGGTGAGCGCCCTAGCTTTGGGCCCTATCCCTCTTCCGAATGCATCCCAAGATCTCATTGGTATCCATGGGTGCTATGGAATATTCTCGACTTATTCTGAACTTGGGATCCACGGACACCTTCAGATTAAAAGATGGAGGCCAAGGGAGTTGAGCAACTTGTACAATATCATGAGTGTCAGAGGCAGGATTTGAATCGCATCCACTGAGTCAATGTCACCCAAGGGTAGGATGTATGTGTGGAGCTGCCTGAGGTCTTAACCAATACACCGAAGGTCTAGGTGATGATGATGTCACGAGGCCTTAGCAGTGCAATTTCTCACCTTCATAAATCATCTAGACAGATGCCATGTGATCTCAGAGCTCGTGCCTACTGAAATACTAACATCTGAGGAGGGAGCAAATTTGCAAAACTGCGAATTTCTTAGAAGAAACAAATGGAGGTAGTTGACCGCCGATCTTTAGTTTGTTTTCCTTTCACCTCAGAGCTGTAACTTCCCCCAAATGAAGCAAAAGCACAACAGTGAATAAAATAAAAAGTAAAAGTCATCTTACATGAGCCTGGGGATGTCACTGACAGGCACTGTCCCATCATGTGTCTCACTCTCTCCGTCTTCTTCCTCCTCTTCGCTGCTTTCTGACTCCTCACTGGAAGAAGAATAATCGGTCACCTTCTTCAGGGGCCGGTTACTTTCCTCAATTCGGAGTTCCCTTAATTCTTTCGCTAGTGCAGTCAGGTCCTACAAAGGAAGAGTTTGACCTCCATGTGAAACATGTCGGGGTCAGGAAATGACTTGAGCTGCTTGTGTCTCACTGAAAGCCAATGTCATAGCATGAGCAATAAGGAAAGAGCTCTGGAGAATTGTTAACAAACATAGTGACTGGGCTAGAACAAACGGGAAACCATGTTTGTAGAGTGTGAAAACGAAGGAGGGAGAGATGAAACAAATTTTCTATTTACCCAAATCAATAGCTCTATTATGAATGCTTAGCTTTAAATATCCATTTTCTAGATGGGCATCAAATACGTGATTCTTTTATTTGGGAAAAAATGAAGTTGAGGTACCAGCAGAATCAACTACAATATACTGGGGCTAAGAGACACTTCCCTCCCCAACCCTTTAGGGCTATCACTCAGAGCCTCTCTCAAGGATGGCTTTTTCCCAAATGTGAATGCCATGTACAGAAAGCAACAAGATGGAACCACACTCAGTATTCCATCTATGATGATGACCAATATAGAGTGGAAGAGCCATGATAGACCACGAAGCTACTTGGCCCACACCAAACCTTAGTTCTTTAAATTGACAGACACTGCTTTGATTTCATCAAGAGACAAAGCAGGACATGCTTGCAGAGGAATGGAATAAAGATTCCTTTTTTTCAACAGTGTCCTCTAGAAAACCCTGGCTGAAAAACACAATATCTAAGTGAGGAGGGTAAACACATTTTCAAAACATGGATAATTATTCAGTTTACCATGACTCTGATGAAACCACGTAGCCTGCTGGGAAAGTGTAGCATTTCAAAAGAAGGGGCATTGCAGGCAGCATGTAGAGGTAGGAGGACAAAAGTATCTATTATCTAACATGCTTTTATAGCAATGCAAAAAGGGGGAAGCAAATCAGCAGAAGCACAATCATTCTGACTTGCATGGGTTAGACTGCCTGTGGTATAAGGCATGCAGATGATGGAAGAAGCATGTTGATCGTCAGTCTTACCATTCCTCCCTATATTAGTGACCGATGTAGGCACCATTGTATTTGGTCAGAGATCAGGGATTAGGGAGAAAGAAACTCATTGAAAAATTCTCAATTTTACAATTCCCCTAGGCCCATATTCTCTCTTCATTGCAATCCATACAGGTTCAATTGGCTGATCTGATCTTGTGTAGGATTACAGTAATGAAGTCCATCTGAGAATGTCTTAAAAGCCATCCCTTTGGCCTTAGAGGGGAATGGCCTTTGGTAATGGCATCCATTACCCCTGGATATGACTTTCTTAAAAAACAAAGATCAGTGGAACCATTTATATGTTGAGTGTTACATTTCATAAGATTGAGAAAATAAAGTACTTGGGTGGTATCTTTTGGCTGGGAATCTTGGAGGGCCAGGTTTACAAATGATGAAACCATGAACTTAAGTGCAAGAATGCATCTCTTTCTAATTTTCCATCAGTGTTAGAAAAAGCTTTATAGATTCTTCAATTTTCTCTGGAGACACACTAAAATTGAGATACTTCACAAAGCGAAGATTTTAAAAGGAAAGCCTGGAGGACCTCAGATATAGGGGTATCATCAAAAAAGTCTTTTAAAGTATTCAGTTGTGTTTAAATGTAATGGCTTCTATTTCAGGGAGAACCCACAGAACATGGATGGTCATTCATGCAAAATGATCTCTAGTTCCTTGAACCATGGGCCAAATAAAAAGTATTCCATTGAATACTAGGGAGTTACTTTTTTGTTGAAACATTAACTCAAAGTTTTCTAGTCAAAACCATAGCTGAGCAAGGATCCATCTACATTTTATCCCAGAAGTGGTCAGCCAACTTTAGCTTGGTGATCTCCAGTGGGAGGGAGCCAATTCCACTTTGGGACAGCTCTGGTTATTAGGAAATGTCTCTTTATATGAAGTCTAATGTCCCTTTTTGCCATTTTCATCCACTAGTCTGCCCTCTTGATAACTTCTACTTATTTGTCTTTCTCCAAAACAGAAGAAACTGAAGAATCTTTAAGTGAATCAGAAAAATGTATTGAAGCAGTAGAAGGTGCAAGGAACGTATATAACAGGAGAGAAAATCCTCCAAGTCAACACTATATCATGAAACAAGATTGAAATTTGTTGTTAAACTCTTTGACAAGCATAAGCCCGTGATAAATTTTAGAGTATGTACCTAGGATGACACTTTTTATTAGAACAAAGAGAGAATATGGTTTTAGGTTTACCCTATAATGCCAATAACCATATGAGTCAACTGGAATAACATCATTTGCCATGACAATCAATTATTTAAATCCATTCGAAAATCTTTTCTATTGTTTTGTACTCCTCAAAAGTTGAAAATTTAAAAACTAGTAGAGTTTTAAAAGGAAAGATCTCTACTGTCTAAAAATATCCTTTTTACTCACCCAAAGTCTATTAATTTAGTATGCTTCTTCTCAAGAACTCATATCTTTTCTTAACATTCTAATTCTTTAAAAATTATATTTGGGACCTGTAACTCATAGGAGCAAGAACTGGGAGTGAAAAGGGGCCCTGGATCATGGTCATGATCTCATTCAAATTTGTCATTTTATAGTCGATGGAACCATGGTTCTGAGAAATTAATTTACTCACCCAAAGTCATAAAGATGAAAGAGTTGGGATTTGAATCTAGATCCAGTGGTAGTTTAATATTTTTTCCATGACGCCATATTGGTATTGTTCTTACAATTTATGTTTTCCCTTTCCTCACTGTACCTGATAATTTGATAATTTCAGGCCTAATAAGGAATCATCTTTGGTAAAATACCAAAAATCACCAGAGAAATTATTTCACAGTTTGCTTAGGAACTTCTCAGATATTAGTACCTAGCTCCCTGTCCTCCTTACTCCTGACAGCACCCCCCAAACAGAAATGACCTCTCTATGTCATCAATCAATTAACCAAAAGTTTGTGTATCCAATTCATATTTTTGGACCAGTGATAATAACAATGTCCTAAGAAAAATGGACATGAAGTGAGATTAACATCATGGAGTTAGAGACTCATCATGGAGTTAGAGTTACTAAGATGTCTAATATTTGACACTTACATTTTCTCCAGATAATGAGCTTTTATAGATTTTATTGCTTGATCACCCCAGACTTTGGGCAGGAAATAAAAGGATTTGAAAAAGAAATGGAAGTGCTACTTAATAGAAAAAGTATTTATGATTTTATTACTGATTCAGGGGAAATGACAATTAAAAGGTCTTAGCTGACACAATCAGTGCCTTTCAGTAGCTTTTAATTGTAAAGATGTCTTGATTTATGCTTTTATAGCATCAATTCATTGTTATTTCCCAGACCTCATATATAGCCTAAAACATGTGAACATCCCACCTAAAAAGGTTATGTTTTATGCCTTTTCATTTGTAAGATATTATGTCAATTTGTTCAAACAAGATGGCCCATCTTTCCTTTATGTCCTTACATAACTGGAATTCACACAGATACATGCACACTATACACATACACACATGATATGTATATGTCATTATCTTTATAGGACATTTGAAAACCTTGAGCAAGATACTCTCTGGGACTCAGTTTCCACATCTGTAACAGGTAGGGGTTATAGCAATAACTAATCTCCAGTTTCCTACTAGTGCAATGGAAGCTGGTGGTGTGTTCCAAGGAACCCCGCATCATAGATTTAATGTTCTAAGTCATTTTCCAGCAACTCAGCATTATAAAATACATAGAAATTAGTTTACTGAATTATAGATTAGTATCCCAACTAAAATGAATCTCCCTGAACTAATTGAGCAGTAAGATCGTTAAAAAAATCATAAAAATAATTCCTATTATTCATGAAAAATGAATCAATTATAATTTTTGCAATATTATTCAACATTATTTTTATTTTGCCTGTTTTTGAGATTTTGGTAATAAGAAATTACCTTGCATTTCCTTTGAAACTATTTTGTATTTACATGTTCACAGGCTAATTTCCTACTTAGCTTCTCAAGGGGAGGGAATGTTTATGTCTCTATCCTTAGCATACCGTTAGACACATAAAACATGTAATAGGTACAACTCTTGGTACATAGAAATGTTTAATAGTACTTGTTAATAGGTTGATATACCCAGTACTATCCAGAGAAGATGGCTTTTTTTGTTGTTCAGTCATTTGTACTCATGACCTCATGGACCATAACACAGCAATACTATCCATGGTGTTTTCTTGGGCAAAGATATTGCAGTTGTAGTTTGCCATTTCCTTCTACAGCTCATTTTATAGGTATGGAAACTGAGGCAAACAGTTAAATGACTTGCCCTGGATCATACAGCAGGTGTCAGAGGTCACATTTGAAATCAAATCTTCCTGACTTCATATCCACTGAGCCATCTAACTGCCTCCAGGTGGTTTAGCTGTTAATAAATGAATCTCAACAATTATGAAAGCAAATATTTCCAAAGACAATTCAGTGATCTTATGTTTTTAATCTTTGGGATTTTAAAAATGATATGCAGAGGATCACATTCCTCAGGTGGCAATCACCTGAGCCAGGTCCCTAGATGCATTAAATTTTCCTTGATACACACATAGAGCAATTTTATTAGTAAACTGGAATATTGAAGGATGCTTTTTGCTCTTAAATCCTTTCAGAAGAAAGTTGGTTAGGACTATTATCAATCAATCAATCAATTAATGATTATATGTCAAATGTGTTCTAGGAATACAGCACCATATATGTTGAGTGCTGAAGAACGTTTTTGTTGTTAAATCCTTTCATTAGTGCTTTAATCAAGGAACGTTTATTGTCTAATAAATTCTCGGCATATAGTATAATTTGGGATATTTTCTTAATGAATGTTATCCAGATACTACAGTGCTGTATACTCTGCTGAAACGTGGAGGGAGACCTGGTACTTTGAAAAAAAGTAATCCTTGATCTATGTTTCTACTTCTGTTCCTCACCCAATGGAGGGTGCAGCAGGTAATGTGTCATATTTTCGGAAGCAGGGATGCTTATCTGTAAAGATCAGATGCATACAAACATGCCTCTCCAACATGCCAGAATCACCGAAGGCAGAAATGGTAGGAAATCACTGCCTCATTTGAACGCTTGGTGGAATCAAAGCCTCCATGCCCCTGTAGAACTTCCAACTCCATGCATCTCAGGCATCTTCCCAAGGCCCGCCATCTCTGCCGAGTGCATGCAGATCGAAACTATCCAACATCACCAGGTGTTGGGAATCCAGTTACTTTCCTTTCCACCAGCTCCCTACCTACGAGACCTGACAAAGGTGGGGACTTCTCATGTTGGTTTCTTCCTGCATGGGGCTTTCTGCAAGTCAGTTATCTGAGCTTAAAATGATACCCTTTCTTGGACAGACTTTGCTACCTGATTGAATGAGTTTTGGCCCATTTACTTCTGAGTGTCAAGGTTAGCAAAATCACAAATTCAAGTAGTTATAAACCACCACCTTTGATGACCAAGTGAAATAAATGTATCACTAACCTCATCTATAGCTTTCTTATAGCTCTGTGATAAGTGAAGATTCATCAGCATCAGAGGAAATAGATCAGAACAGGAAAAAAAGATAGAGGAACACAGTTAGGAAACAGAATTAGAACAGTTAGAGTAAAGTTGTTGCATTACAAAGAAAAGGACATGAGAAAACAGCAGAGCATGTTAAAAACAGAGCACTAAATTGATTTTATCACTGATTTTAGCATACTTTGAACCTCAAAAATATAAATTAAACAAGAAAAGCTTAGATTTCATTAAATAGACTTTGAGAAAATTTCAAGGAAATCAAGAAGGTACATGGAAACCATTCCCAAATTAAATTCAATAGTTTAGTTATTATCTTTGTACTCTGCTTTCTGTGAAATGATTTGCCAAGTGGGCAGCAAGAGGAGAAAAGGGGAAAGAAATTGTTCTATGATTTTTTAATTAGAAAAAAGCAAACCATGCAGCTTTTCCTCCTTCTATTCATCTTGAGGATCATAGGAGTCAGAGATCACATGGACAAAAAAGCCCACAGATTATTCCTATGTCATATTTTGCCCAAGAGTTTCAACATCTGCCCCAATCAAACCTTTTTACCAGAACTAGAGAAGAGAGAAAAGGAAGGTTGAGGTTTCCCCCCTTTCCATTTCTATTCTCTGATAGACTTGCTAGTAGGCAACCAAAAATCCAAAGGCAACAAAGCTGGAAGAAGTAATTGATAACAAAATCAGTTTCTTGACTTATTGAGATGAGGTTGCTATTTTCGACTCTTTGGCCCTCCTTAGTTCTGACAATTTATTAGTGAAGATTATGCAACTGATTATGAGAAGGGAGGGAAAGGGAGGAACAGAAAGGGGGAGGAGAGAGAGAGAGAAAGAGAGAGAGAGAGAGAGAGAGAGAGAGAGAGAGAGAGAGAGAGAGGAAGGGAGAGAAAGGACCCTCAACTATTCTTTTGTGTGAGGGACAGAAAAGATAGGAGAAAATAACAAAGGGAAGACAGAAAAAAGGAGAAAGAAAAACTCACAGCTGGTCGACCAGGTCGGGTGATGTCTCTTGACTCTTCTGGCTTCCCTTTGGGAGGCTCATGAGGAAGCACGGGCGATCCTTCAGATTTTGTGTTAGCTGAGGAAGAGAAAAAGACAGAACAAGAAGGTGACCGTGTAATATTGACTGGCTTTTCCTTCAGGAAGGACAACTGTTCAGATGCTTCTTATCTCTCTCCTTTTTTGTTAATGAATATTTTCTTGAATAAAGATAACATTTTCTCAATTCTAAGTGGCTCAGTGGAGGGAGAGCTCTGTCTGGAGTCAGGAAAACTCAAGTTCATTTTCTCTGTGATCCAGGCAAATCACTTGAACCACAGTTTTTTCCTCTGCAAAATGAAGGCGATAATGGCATTTACCTTACGAGGCTGGTTGTGCTGAGTATAAATTGAACTAATATTTGGAAAGTGCTCTGCAAACCTTAAAAAGCTATGATGTTATTAAATAATTGTTATTAATAATAATAGCTTTGTACGGCATTTTAGAGTTAGCAAATTATTTTGTAATAGAATGATTTTGTGTAGAATGTTATTAAACGCTAGCTATTTTTACTGTTCCTCAAGGGCTAGGACTTATAAAGACTCCACTCATGCATTCTCCTTTGAGCCTCTCAACAACTCTGTGAAGTAGGTATTATTTCTTTTTACAGATAAAGAAACACTTCTGAGAGGTGTTATATGACTTGCTCAGGATCACACAATTAGTAGGTATCTGAGGCAAGATTTGATTCCAAGAACCTAGCTGCTATTTTCTGGGCAAATGACCCAAAACTCCAGTCATGGACTTTCTCTAATCACTAGGGCTGTTTCTCCATGAGGTTTTCAGGCACTTGGCCAATTTGGCAAAAAGGGGAAAGGAAGTCAAACCTGTAGGATGGGTGGGGGGAATCAGACAGGTCCATTGATGACATTACAGCAATGAAGCAAATCAAGATTCTCTGCAATATTTCTGACTCAAAATCCATTCATTGAGAAAGCTGACCTATTTTGGGAGCCACATGGGGAGATAACCCTTCTGTTATCAGGCATGGAAATTATCAACTGTGAGCAGTCTATATTTAGTCATTTTATTCTCATGAAATTGAAAGGCTAGGATTCAGGGAAAGCCCTTGTATATCAGGTGAAGGATGAGAAAAGGGAGGGAGTCTGAATGGGCTTTTGGTTTCTGAGCCCTGTGAGTGCTCAGTGTGGGGGAGCTCAGTGGGCAATTCATCCCTTTCCTGAGCTCAGGCCTTTCCTTTAGAGTTATAAATCCTTGACCCTGTGATAATATTTAGTCCCATTGGTGGCAAGTCAGTTTTCTCATCTGCCAAATGAGGAGGTTGGACTAAATTGATTTTTTTTACATGTCAAAAATTATGCTCTTAAACCATGGGATCATAACCTTTTGTGTGTGTTGGGGAACCTTCCAGCAATCTCTTGAAGCCTATGCTGTCCTTCTCATAAGATTTTTAAAGGCATAAAATAAAATACATAATATCAGAAAGAAAAGCAATAATATTGAACTCCAGTTATCAAAATATTATTAAAAAGAGGCTATGAGCTGCTCTCCTAAACCATGAGTCTAATTGCGACACTCTCCTGAGCAAAAATTTTCTATGGCTCCATAATGCCTCTGAAAACAGTCTCAGACAAACATGAACACACAATCCTCAGCCTGGTTCTAAAACCATCCCATCTGGCTTCCACCTACTTTAATGCTGAGTATTTGTGTGTTCTATATTACAGCTAATCCTCTTGCCCAGCTGTTCCTGGGCTCTGCTTTGGGTTTTCTCCCCTCTCTGGGATTTATTCTCTCTTCATCTCTTAGAACCCTGAGCTCTCTTCCAGGCTCAGCTTGGGAACCTTCTTCTCTGTGAATCCTTTTCTTGTTCTAGTGTTGAGTGCCCTGTCACCTCTAATTGCAATGTATTTACCTACTAGCTTTTTGTTATTCGGTCGTTTTTCAGCTGTGTCTGATTCTTCATGACCCCATTTGGGGTTTTCTTTCTTTTAAAAATTTTTTTTTAAAAATTTTTAATAGCTTTTTATTTACAAATTATATGCATGGGTAATTTTACAGCATTGACAATTGCCAAACCTTTTGTTCCAATTTTCCCCCTTCTTCCCCCAACCCTCTCCCCACTTAGGGTTTTCTTGACAAAGATATTGGAATGGTTTGCCATTTGCTTCTCCAGCTCGTTTTACAGATGAGGAAACTGAGGCAAACATGATTAAGTGACTTGGCTCAGGGTCACAAAGCTAGTAAGTGTCTGAGGCCAGATTTGAACTCAGGTTTTCCTGGCTGCAGGCTTGGTGCTTCATCCACTGAGCCACCTAGCTTCCCTACAAACAGAACATATCTATGAATGTGCTCTTTTCCTAAATAGAGAGTTTTACAAAATGAAATCAGAGAATCATAGATCTTGAGTTATTAGGGCCTTCAGAAAACTAAATCCAACCTAATCCTCTCACTGGTAGATGAGGAAACTGAATTCCCAGGTGCATCAAGGGATTTGTTCAAGGTCATACAGTTACTAAAAGTTCAAGGCAGGATATGAATCCAGATGTCCAGACTTAAGAGTCAATTATCTTTCTTCTCCATCACATTGCCTTTGAGTGAAAAAAGGTATATTACCCCTGATTATTTATCCATGTTGAATGGAAGCAGAATCACTGGTCCGACTATATATCACCTGTGTTTGATGACACTTATGTGATACTAGAGTTACTATGGAAACTCAGTTTCCCTTCCCTCTTTTTTCCCTTCCTCTCCATCTTCCCCTCTCTTTTCCTTTATCCTATTCGACTCTCTTCTCCAAATCACCTCCATGAAACTGTCTTTGAACCAAATAAGAGGACCTGTTTTATTCTTTAAAATAAACTTGCTAACTCTTGCTATTGACCCACCTCAGTGGGATATTCTTTGTGAAGTCGTGATTGCTCCAATGAAGATGCCAAGGAAGGATAAAACACTGGTGCATTTTGGGTGGCAGATTGATTTATAAGTAAATCCAAATGCATCAAATAGTACTGAAGAAGGGACTCTCTTTTATCTCTTGGAAAAATTACCTTGTGAAGAAAGTAATTCTGAGAAAGGGAAGTTCGATTAACTAGAAGCAATGGATTGTCACATATAATTAGTTGAACAATATTAAAGTTTTTTTCAGGCTACCTCATTAATGGAAACCAAACAGTGATGAATGACTTAAATTAAATGTCCAGAGATGTGATTTAGTTCTCCCCAACAGGGCTTACTGGAACATTCAAATAATTAATTAAAAGAAGACTGGTTCTAGTCCTTTGAATTTTTAAATGCCTGATCAAACTCTAATTCTAGATAAATATAACATATTGTCAACTATACTTCTAAAAGTTGAACTGATTGTACTCTTTGCTGGGTCCAAGAATCTGTGTCAGCAGCTGATTGTTACCAGTCATTCTGTTCAGGGTAGAGATTGGGGGAAAGGATTGCTTCTGTACAAGCATCGAAAAGGGGTGTTATACCAGCAGGGGATGTGAAGTCAGTAAGAGCTTTTCCATTTCCCAAAGAGACAAAGGCTGGACGGCCATGTTAGGAGTCTTTTATAGTGGGGGATTCTTTTCCAGGTAAGGATTGCCCTAGTTGGCCACTGATGATCCTGCCAATTTGGTGAATCAAAGAGCTTGTTCCTATTAGCAAACAATGTCATATCACGGTTTGCCAGAGGAAACAATTCAGCTCAGTATTTCTAAAACTAAAACTCTCCTTTCTCTTAACAGTGTTGAGCTTTCTACACACATCACACACTCACACATATACACTCACATTCAAATACACACACACACACACAAACTCACAATGCATACACATATACATACAGTCATATATATACTCACCTACAAATACATACTTAAATGTATACACTCATATATACTCAAATATAAATGCATATACCATATTCACATATATACACACACTTATAAATACATGCTCATATATAGACATAACACATACATACTCCTAAACACACTCACATATAAATACACACATATACAAATACACACACATAGGTAGTCACACACAAATATACTCACCAACATTCACACATCCTTACAAATACACACACGTATATATACTCACACACAGATACACCTACTTACAAACACATATACACATTCTCACACAGAGAACACTCACATTACACATTCATACAAAGACACTCATGTTTACTAACATATATCCATATATCCACACATTTGGATACAGAAACATCCACACAGATACATCTGTACATAATCACACAGGTTTTCTCATACACATCCATACATCCACAAAGAAAGTCATACACTCAGACACAGAAACATTCACAAGACACATATACCTTTACTTACACACCTGCTCCTGGACACACAGCCATATATTCTTTCACAGACTCAATTACACACTCACACATATAAACACACACTGCCATAATCTAGACTTTCATAGCCCAAAGGAGCCACAGAGACCCTGTGGATCTGATTCATTTCATGCCACAGGACCAGAGCTGGAAAGGAGCTTTAGAAATCCCTTAGTTCAGTCCTCTGTGGTTGTAGAGAAGAACGATAAAATCAGACAGATAAGTGAATTGCCGAAAATCCTAGAGGTAATATGAGGCAGATCTTGGATCTGAATCCGTGTCTTTTGAGTCTAAATTTATTATTATTGTGTGTCCTGGCACACGCTAGGCACTTCAATGTTTTTCCATTTCATTCATTAAGTCTCTGATACTCTTCCTTCTATACTCTATTCAAACACTACTTCAGGGATTGGCTAGGCCATATTGTTCCAATATCAAATGCACACTTGTCAAAAACTATTTTATGGAGAAGTCAGCCAGGGCAAATGCTCACAAGTCATTCTGTCTGACTTTTTCACAAGGTCAGAAAAAGTGATACAAGGACACTCCCAAAGTCTTGCTTAAGAACTTTAGAATTGATTGTATAACATGGGAGACAGCATGCACTCCCTCATCAGAGAAGGTGCTGTGCTCTGTGAGCTAAGGAGAATTGAAGTAGCTCAGAAGAAATGTGAGATGCACAAGGTTAGAAAAGTCACCCCAAATGTTCATAGGGATGTTTGTGTTTGAGACAGAACGTTCTGAGCTCATGTTGTTCTGATCATCCACAGTCAGACACTCTGTGACTCGATTCTAATTCAGTGATTCATTTTGGTCCTGAGAACGAAGAACAACCAACCAACCACATCACACAATCCTGCCGAAAAGAAAGAGCCATTTCTTACCTCGAACTCTGTTCCGTTCACTGGAGCCAGCTTGAGATCCTGGCTGGGAACCTCCCTGGGAACTAGGCTGGGAACTTGGGGTGCTGGAACTGGAGGAGCTTCCACTGCTGGTTCTCTGCAAGGGACTTTCCATGATGGGCTCAGTTCTCCGTAGGTCAGGGTTGCTACATGAACATCAGATGGAGAGAAGATCTAGATTACCATTGGTTTGGTTGGGACAAACACATCCTGTGCAGCTAGTATGATATTACAGGATTCTGAGGGTTGGTACCAGGTTCTCTGACCTGTACTCATGAGGTGACAAAGGATAGAAAATGGGCATTTCTACCAAATGAACCTGGGGACCCTAT
This sequence comes from Sarcophilus harrisii, assembly GCF_902635505.1. Lineage (NCBI taxonomy): Eukaryota > Metazoa > Chordata > Mammalia > Dasyuromorphia > Dasyuridae > Sarcophilus > Sarcophilus harrisii. The sequence continues at coordinate 28,970,998 of NC_045428.1, forward strand.
CCCGCCTGGGGTAGACAGACCATAGCTGTGACCTGTAATGTCTGAAATTAGCCAGAAAGGTCAATATACCTGTGATTTCATACAATCACCTTTCCACAATGAGAACTGCACCCCTCTTTTAAAAATTTGTTATTAGGTCATTTTCAATCGTGCCCAACTCTTAATGACCCCATTGGAGTTTTCTTGGTAAAAAGATTGGAGAGGTTTGCTATTTCCTTCTTCAGTGCATTTTACAGATGAGGAAACTGAAGTAAACAGGATTAAGTCACTTATCCACGGTCACACACTAGTGTCAGGCCAGATCAGAATTCAGAAAGATGAGTCTTCATGACTGCAGGACTGGTGCTCTATCCACTGAGCAACCTAGCTGTCCCCTTTTAAACATATAGTCTTAGACAAATACTCAAAGTTCAGAAGGGTTATCACCTGTTCAGGGTCACTCAGTCAGTGTTATTGGTAGTATTAAAACCCACATTTTCCTTATTCTAACTTTAGTACTTTATGCCCTTGAGCCTCATTTTAAAAATTAGCTTAGAATAGATTTACTGCATGAAATAAATATTAAAAAAACATGTTACTGAGATAATAAATCTATTGTTCTCTGATTTTTATTTTATTGATTCTATGATTTCCATGAGGCTGGTTTACTTCAATTTCAGTCACAGATTTAAAATTTGAAAGAATCTCAGAATTTTTTTGTTTTTTTTTTTCGAATGAGAAACTGAGACCCAGAAAGGTCACAAGCTCATAGATTTGGAACACTAAGGGATCCTAGAGGCAACTCAATCCAATTTCCTCTATTTAAAGATGAGGAAAATGTGGCTTAAAATTGAAATGACTTTTCCATATTCACACAGGCAGGAAGTGACAAGGATGGGATTAGAATCTAGGTCTTCTGACTTAAAATTCAATGACCTTTTGATTTCACATTTCCCATCCCTTTGAGAGCCATTCACTCCTTCACTTTTGCCAAGAAAGCTGTCTTGCTGTGAGAATATTCAGTCTAATGCTACTTCTCTTTAAGGGAATGCAACTTAGCATTCATATTCTTCATCATCAGAGAACAAGTCACAGTTGTTTGCAGAGGGCACCAAATCTTGCCATCTCATTCCCTAATGAAACTGCCCTGAATTCCAAGGTAAATCCTGCTATTGCTCACTATTTATACCATTAGGCCAAGAAATCTCCTTTTGGAAAAAAAAAAACTCAATTGTCCAATAAATCCACAAGATCTCACCTTTCCATATGTTTTTGTGATATAACTACCCATTCTCCCTATCTTTCTCTTGGTCTCATTTTGTCATTTTCTCTAATACAGAGCTCATTCTGAATTTGTATCTGAGTAATCAAATTTGCAGGTGACCACGAAGAGGCCTGTTCTAGGAATCCCTTGGACTGCCAACTAAGGTGATTCTGAGGGAAGTCAGTCAAGCCAACACAACACCCTCAATGTTTTCAATCAATTTCTATGCTTGCAACAGAGTTCTCTATACTTGTTCCATTATGAGTGGAATGCTAGAAAGGCAAGAGAATGGAGCATTAACTTGAAATACATTTATGTGAATGAGTCATAACTGAAAAGTCTCCCTACTAAAATATTATTTAGTTTTATCAAGAGGACCAAGTAATTTCTCCAGTTCAGTGAACATTTTTAAGTGCCAATTATGTGGCTAGCACATAGGATACACACACAAAAACATAATATTCCCAGCCCTTGAGGTGCTGATATTCTACTGGGGAGATGTATGAAAACAGGCCAATGCCTATGGGGCATAATGCAAGGACTTAAGGAGCACGGACAGCTAAGTGGAAGAGGAATACCTTTGTAGATGAGGCAGAACCTTGAAGGAAGTTCAATGGTGAAAGGTAACTTGGGGAGGGAGTTTATTTGTAGGATAAAGCCCACACAGAGGCTAGAGATGGAATGTCTAGTTCAGAGACAGGTGACATTCATTTTTGGCTGAAACAGATTCCATGAAAAAGAAGCATGAAATAAGAGTGACAAGATGGGTTGGAACCTATCACATTTTGGAGGGTTTTAAATATCCTCAAAGGGCAGACAGAGAAGCTCATATGTCATAATCTTCCTATGTATCCCTTATCATCTTCCTACTTAACTCTCCGCAATGGCTTTTCCAAACCATTTCATCCCTTCTCGAATCCTCCATGGCTCCCTCTCCTTCCAGTTCTCTCATCTGAGAATCTCGCTTTGTGTTTTACATATAATGTCAAGGTCATTCACCATGAGGCCCCTCTTTACTCCCCTTCCTCATCTCCTATCACTTAAGTGCCTTCTGCCCCTCTCCTCTTTCACCCGTTTCATATGATGAAGTGGTCTTACTGAGAGATGGCTGAACAAATGATCCCATTCCTTCCTTCCAATAGGTTGTCTCCTCTCTCATTCCCAGCATCACCTATGTTCAATCTCTCCTGGCTATTGGTTCATTCCCTACTACTTACAAACATGTCTATGTCTCCCTTAGTCTGAAAAAAACCTACACTCAATCCTTTGATCTTATAGCTCTTCTGTCATTTGTAGCTAGACTCCTCAAGGTCTCTTGATTTCACCTTGGCAGCATCTCTCAAATTTGCTCACTTCTCTAACACTGTTGCCATCCTGTAGCAAGCCCTCATTACCTCACACTTGGGTTACTTTAATGACTAGTTGGTGGGTCTGCCTACCTCCAGTCTCTTTCCACTCCAATCTATCCTTCATTTAGCCACTACAGTGATTTTACTAAGGTGCAGTCTGATCATGCCACCCCACCCTGTCTGTAGTCACTAAACTTCAATGATTCCATTGGTTTCCTGTTGCTTCTAGGAGCAAATATTAAATGCTTTGACATCCAAATGCCTTTATAATCTAGTCCCTTCCCAGACTTCTTATTCCAGTCTTCTCATACATTACACCTGAGAAATATTCTTTGATGCAGGGACAATCATCTTTTAACTATTTCTTGAACAAGAGACTCCACCTCTCATCTCCAGGCATCTCACCAACGTCAGAATCCTGTTTTCCCTTTCCTTAACTTTCTACATTCAATTGGATGCCAATTGGCAAACTCTATCAATTCTACCTTCAAAACTTTTCTTGTTCCTGTCTATTATTGTCTGCTCTCATTCCAGCTCATCACCTCTTGCCTGAAATCTAGTCAGAGCATCCTAATGGGTGTCCCTCACTCCAGTCTATCCTGTTTCGCCTCCATCTTTCATGTAAACATATGAAGGCTTTAATTATTAGTGTAAGGAATTTCAAGCCCCTCTACCACGACTTGGCAATGACTTAGTAGAGAGGTCCTAGGGAGTAAAGTGAGGCACAAAAAGGTTAAATGATCTTTCCAGGGTCACAGGATTAGTATCAGTGAATAGATCTGGATGTAGGTCTTCCTTATATCTCGATTAGTACTTTCCCCATCATGCCATGGTACTTCCATAGTGGTGTGAGTCAGTTAGGTATTCTAGACTCCAGACATTGCATTTCCAAAGAACCTGAATTTAAACACCAGCAGAATCTTATTGTCCCTTATAAAACTCACCAAATAATCTTACTAACACACACAGGTCTGACCAGGTCACTTCCTTGTTCAAAACTGTTAAAATCTTCAAATTGGAAAATACCACAATAAACATTTAGTCCCTACTGGAAGGCTCTCAGGGTTGGGGAACACACATATTAGGAAGAATGCAGCTATGTTCCTTTTCTTCTGGAAAAAAAAGTTTTTCTATGTTCCCGTAATATGACTCCCATTAGATCCTTGGGGGGACAGGGATAATATCGGTTTTTATTTTGAGATCACCAGTGTGATGCATTACAAGTGTGGGAGTGTGAAATAATCAAAAGGTCAATGGATTTTAAGTAATAAGAGTTGGAGTCCGACCCCATCTTTGTCACTTTGGAAATCTTACTTATGAAAAAATGGTATCAAGGATTTCATTGGATAAAAATGTGACTGGGACCAAGAATGAGCCAATGATATAGTGAGAGCGAGAGAAAACTGATGATGAACACACATTTGCCATTACCCATTCAATGACAAGAATGGGGGGATGGTACTTGGGACACTGGGCGGTGGACATGTAAAAGAGTGGCAGGAATGAAGGGGTTACAAGAAAGAGAAGTCATTGTCAATCAATCAACTAGTTAACGAGTATTTATTAATTGCCATTTGTGCGCCAGACACTTCTTAGGAAAAGAGAGATCCTTTGGAGGATTAGGATCTCCCCAGGGCCTAACCGAGTGCCTTGACCATTGTGTGTGCATCCTTAATGTCTGTGGAGGGGAACAGGTGGTGGTGCACACAGAAGGGGAAGGAGATTGAAGTCAAGGGGACTAGTTAGGAGGCTTTGCAGCAATCCAAGAGTGAGATAATGAGGACCTAGACAAAGGTGCTAGCAGTGGGAACGGAGAGGCGCGTGTTATTAGCCAGAAGCCTGTCTAGCAAAGCGGGGGCAAGTTGTGATCAGGAACACAAATGGTTTGTGTGTGATGCTAATTGGTCCCCAGGAGGGCTGTTTCCCTGACCTTGGCCTCATTAGCACCATGTTCTCACCATCAGAGCTAGCTGGTGAAGAGACTTCCATTAATAGACGGTTATTTTAGCTGCTGAAATTGGAGAGTATTTAGCAAATATGTAACCATCTTTATCTAGTTTTTTTTAAATGCAAGTAAAAGCATAACCTTTTATGATCCTTTTGAGAAAAGAGTATTTGTACCCATCATCTTGTGTGATATTATACAGGATAATTTCTTTTTTGCCCTTTGCAAAATGTCCCTGAGATGGATGGCCCACCTGTGGGTACCTTCCGGAAGATCCCGAGAAATGCTTAATGACCAATGTACTCAGTACATCCAGCTGAGTCTGAACACCTGGAGATCTGAAAACATATTAATGACTGGCTAAACCTCTCATCTCTCATCCTGATCTCTGGCATCAGGAAGATGATGGCACTTAGTTGACACCTAAAGTGAAGTAGGAATTATTCAATTCATTGGAAGAACTCCAAGAGTCAAAATGGAAAATGAAGGCTCCAGAGTCGATTTCTGAGCCCCACTGGCTGAGTTTGACTATCTGGGACTGATGGGCTGGATGAGAGCCAAAAGACCACTTTATTTTGTGCAAAGATGGCACAGCCAGGCTTTCAAAATGGGAACTAAAGAGAAGTGAGGAACATGGAGCCAGGAACATTTTAACTAGTTCAATTCCATCAAATAATTAAACCAACATTTATTAAGTGCCTACTAGTGACAAAATTTGGATGATAAACAAGGTTTTTGCCCTCCTAGGGTTTTTATGGGTTTTGAAAGGGATGAGATACAAAGACTGATAACACTAATGTGCAATATCATATGATAGGAGCAAATTAAAATGGTTTTTGAGGTTTGAAGGGGAACATAATTACTATCAGGGTGATCACCAATGGCACCAGAAAGAGGGAGCACTTGAGACAGGCTTCAAGGGGCGGGTAGGAATTAACAGATGAATCAACTATTTAGTCAACAAGCATTAAGCACTTTAATGTGTATGTGCCTGGCACTTTGCGAAGTGCTAGGGATGCAAAGAAAAAGCAAAAGCTGCCCTTCCCTCGAGTTGTTTAATTCTGATAAGAGAAATACGTGTGTGTAAATATAAACAAGAACATGTGTGTGTGTGTGTGTGTGTGTGTGTATGTGTAGGGAGAGGGGAAAGACTTGAACTGAAAAAGGCTTCCTTGTTATTGGTTATCCTTCATTCTGGAAGAGGACCATGCTTTTTTTTTGAGCCTATAGACAGTCACCAAAGTACAAACCAAGAAGACATCCTAGATATTGGGATCAATGTGAACAAAGAGATGGAGATGGGTAAGTTAAGGGAGTGCTCAAAGGAGTAGAGAAGTCCACTGGAGTTAGCACAGAATGCTGAAAAAAAAAATGAATAATAGGATGGAAAATCAGAAAGCTAGGGTGGAAGCTGATTCAGGAGGAATCTGGATTCTGAGCAAAGGTGTTTAAACTTTCAATGGTGAATAAGAGAAAACTATGGAATATGTTCTTATTTAAAATCACCAGAGAGATACTACAAGAGCGATGCTCCATAAAGATTAGTCTGATGGAGATAGGAAGGGTCTATTGCTAGGAGAAGGTTAGAATACATGTTGGGAACCTACTGCAATATTCTGGGGTGGGGGCCAATGACGAGAGTCTGCACAAGAGTGATAATAGTAGAAATAAAGAAGATGGAGTGGGGGGATGAAGGATGCTGTGAAGGGGGACAAAACATGGTTAACTAATTGACTATGAGAGATTAAAGAAAAGGAAGATGATTTGTAAGGAAAAAAACAAACATTCATTAAGTGCCTATTATATGCCAAGAAGAAATACTATCTTATTCATTCCATCAACAGCCATGCAGGTAGGGAGTATTATTCTCATCCCTATTTTACATTTGAGGAAATTAAGGCAGACATAAGTTGCCCAGAGTTACCCAGCTATGAGGTGTCTGGGGCCTGACACGAACTCATCTTCCTAACTTCAAACTCAGTGCTTAATCCATGCATTGGACCATATTGCTGTTTTGAAAAGAACCAGAAGGTCATAAACATGGGAGCCACGGTCTGAGGATCAAAGATATAGAATTCAAAGGTGCCTCAGAGTTAATCTGATCCAACCCCCTCACTGTATGGATGAAAAAACTGGGGCTCAAGAAGGCTAAAGTATTTTAACAGATATAATAATTTAAGAGCTCGAGGCTCTTTGGGGGGGAAAGACCATAAGTTTGGTTAATAGGAACATGCTTGAGCTGTGTTGATTCAGTGGGACATGAGTGTTGAGATCGGAGTTCTGAATAAGGATAAATATCATTCTTCAAGTTCCATCCAAAGCTTTTTTGATTTTGAGTCTATTTGGTTCTCTAGAGAATTGTCTGGTTCACCAAGACGCCCCCAGTTCAGGGACTTGCTTGGGTAATATTGCTGGTAAGTATTTACCTTAGGATTTGACTTTTGGGCTTCTGGGTACATTTCATATTTTATATCAGAGTGACTCATGAAGCCCTGGGTTGAACTCACACTTTGGAGACATACGAGTTATATGAACCTAGGCAGATAATCTCTCGGAGTTCAAAATAACTCTCTGAGGCAGAGAAGGGAGTAACTTGCATCCACAGGAGCTTCCTCCTTACGGAGCTCACTGTATCAGTGAAATCACAGATATAATCCATGTCAGGGGAGGATCCCAATTCTAACTTAATAAAATACAAAATGGCACATTTAGTTGAATGTAGCAGGAGCAAATGAGAAGTCAAGTGAATTTGGAATGTCTTTCACATGAAAGAAAGGTCACAGGTCAGATCTTGATTTCTTGATTTAGAAGTTGTGGGCTGTTCAGGAGGAGGTGGGCTGGGTAACATTGTTTATTGGTTTTTGAGGTCAGCATATAATAAAGGGCACCAAAGCATGTGCTTTGGGCATGGAGGGTAGAGGAGCAATAAGGGCAGGTGAGGATAGTATTTGTGTTATCACCTGGACTTTGGCAGAATCTAGAGAGCTGAGTGCCAGGGACAAGAAATGACTTTTTCAAATGCCTGCTTCAAGAAGAATTTGTAAGCATCAAGATAAAAAGAGAACATAACATGCTCTCTACAAGTGAAAGAAGGAAGAGGAGAGTACATAACTAGGGATATTAGGCTGTCCAGCAAGGGGCAGGGTTCTTTTTTGGGCAGCAGAGGAAGCATCTAAAATAAGAAGCAAGATTTCACTGATCTTAGATAACTATTGAACTGTGTACTTTACACAGAGTTGGCCCTTATTTATGAATATCTGGATTCAAGTCCTTTCTCTGACACTGTGCGACTCTGGACAAATCATCTCATCTCAGCCATGAGGTGACTCTCTAGATTGGAGAGCTGAGATTGATTTCATCAGAGGCCTCCCTCTTCTCTCTTAATGCAAATCTGAGTTCCAATTAAAAACAAAAACTAATATATGTATGGCACATATACCTGTATGATTATCACACATAGTTATATGCCCATATACATACATATTATCCTTGTATATACATACATACATACATACACACACACACACACACAGAGCTACATATTTGGGTAGCTAGGTGGCACAGTGCCATTTAAGTCTTAAGTCACAAAGACTTATCTTCGAGTTCAAAGCTGGCTTCAGACATTTACTAGTTGTGTGACTCTGGACAAGTCACTTAATCCTGTTTGCCTCTGTTTCCTCACCTGTTAAATGAACTGAAGAAAGAAATGAAAAAATATTCCAGTATCTCTGTCAAGAAAAGCCCCAATGGGGTCACAAAGAATTGGATTGATGGAAACAACACAACCATCACCAAAATGTGTGTGTGTGTGTGTGTGTCTGTGTATGTATGTATATGTATGTGTGTGTATATATATATATGCACACAAGAATATACATACAAACATTAAAATACTCCAGTGGATCTGTGGTATTATTTGGAATTTCCTTTCAGTGAAGCTGGTGACAATGCAAACACACTTGCCCAATTTGTGAAACACTCATCTATGTGCTCCCAAAATCTCACCAAAGGAAATGTGTGAAAGGCCCTCCTTGATTTTTTTTCAGTTATCAGGGGCTGGTGATACCTGCCTCTCTACCTGCAATCACTCATCCTTGACATGCATGTGACCAGCCAATCCTCCCTTTATCTCCTACAGATCCATGATGAGATCTTGCCCTTACGCTCAGAGCTCCTCACTGCATGCACACAGCTCCTGCCCACCATCTGCAGTTCTGATTGCAACTGTACACGATTCATCTTCAGTCCTTCCTTATTACTGTGTTCTGTGTCTGACTGCTATAGACTAACGGCAGTAGCATTTTGCCATTATAGGTGGATCTTTGCTTACATGACAAAGTTGGGGATAAATAGAGACCCTCGGTAATGTCCCAGAGGAAATCCAGCGCTCTTTCCTGCTCCTGTTCTATCCTACAGAAAGGAAGGGAGTAGGAAAGTTTTGTGTAGCCTGTAGGACGCTAGCTTGGAGTCAGAAGGAGCTTGGTTCAGTTTTAGCCTCGGATCCCTAAGCAGCTCTGCTTCTAATAAGCTAAAGTGTGGTGAGCAATGAGAGAGAAAGAAAGGCAAAAACCGTCCCTGACTTCAAGAAAAGGAGGGAGACAATAAAGAAGGAAGGGAGGGAGGGAGACAAAACATTTAAAAGTGTAGATATACATAGAGAATAAAAGGAAGATCACCTTGGTGGGGAGAGCAAGCAGAAGAGTGACTTGGGAAAACTTCCTATGGAAGAGGTGGGGTTGGAGCTGGATCTAGGAAGAAGTCAGGAAGGAGGAAAGAGCATTGTGGGAGTGGGGGAAAGCTAGTGCAAAGACTTGGAGACAATTTCATTGTGAGGAAAAAGAACTAGGTCAGTATCTCTGGACCACAAAATACCTCAAGGGGAATGATGCACGTGGATTCTAGAAAGGAGGAAAGGGCAAGCTTATGAATATTTTTTATTTCTTTATTTTTGCTGTGGCAATTGAGGTTAAGTGAGGTTATGAATTCTCTTAAATGCCAAAGAGAGGACTTTATATTTGATCCTAAAGGAGCTTCATGAGCAAGGCACTGGTGTGGACAGAGCCATGCCTGAAGAAAATTGCCTTGGCAGTTGAGTGGAGAATGGATTGGGGTTTGGAGACGTGTGAAGCTGGGGACAGATTAGGAGGTTGATGCAAGTGAGAGGCAGCCTTGAAATTAAAAAACAGACCCAGGGAGACAAGAGAAAATTGCAGCTAAAAGGAGGGAGGGCTTAAAGGTGTCTTTGGAGAGGCAAAGAAAGGAGTTGGTATAATGGGTTTTATCAGGTACCCAAAGGTAACAAGAAATACTTCACATATTTACTCATCAGAGCTCATAAGTCTGCATTTATACAACAGCTACCATGTGCCAGCCACTGTGCTAAGTGCTTTACAGATATTATCTCATTTAATCCTTAGAACAACCCTATGAGGTAGGTACTATACCCCCAATTTACTGTTAAAGAAATTGAGAAAAAGGGAGGTTACATTACATGGCCAAGGTCCTATAGCTCGTAAGTTGCTGAGACCACATTGGAACTCAGGTGTTCCTGACTCCAAGCTCAGTATCTCTACACCGTGCCATCTGGCTGCCATTAGAATCATGCATTACTGTATCAGTGGTGAGGATCTGCAAAAAAGACCTCTATTGCAGTGGATAGAGCACCAGCCCTGAAGTCAGGAGGACCTGAGTTCAAATCTGGTCTCAGACACTTAACACTTCCTGGCTGTGTGACCCTGGGCAAGTCACTTAACCCCAACTGCCTTGGGGGGAGCAGGGGGAAGCCCTCTATGAAGATACTTGTAAGTGAGGTAGCAGTATCAGTTGCCTAGGATGAATGAGGGGGGAAATTTCATGAAGAACTTAATAAATCCATCCAGCTCAAGCCCACACATGCTCTGAACCTTGGGAACTTCAAAGAAAAGAGGAGAACAGGGATGACAGAGAGAAAAATAGAGGAAAAGAGTCAGGGAGAAGTCACCTGGGAGGCTACAGTCACAGAGATTGCGTGGGCCCCTCGCCCCTCTGTCTCTGTGGCAGCCAGGGGCTGCCTGCAGTGGGTCTGACAGCTATATGCCCTGTAAATGCCAGTGATTACGCTTTTGTGTTGGCATCCCATTATGTACTAATTCTCTGAGAAAACAACTAGAAAGTGCTGAATATGATTAGCACTAAGAATGAAAGAATGAATTGATTATCTTTTTAGCAGACTCCTAGAGAACAGATACACAGTCTGTCCATCTGTCGCTCTGTCTACCTAGTCTGTGTGTGAGTCTGTCTCTCCTATACAGCTCTCTGACATAACCCATATGCCCGGGTGTCCATACATATACACAGGATATATATATAGGATCTCTCTCTTCTATATAAGTTAAATGACTCGAGGGAAGGGTCAGTTTCATTTTGTCAGCGCATCCCAGCGCAAAGCTCAGGCCATGGGATGTACACTTACACTGTGTGAATTTAATAACTTATGATATATAATATTATAGTAATATTAATAAATATTATTAATAATAAATTATTATTATTTCATTAAAATGAAAAGGCATTATTAAGTGTTTATGGTGGGCCCAATATGTATCACATACATACATATGAGTTTTGTATTTGTGTGTCTATGTATACAAATATAATATATAATCTGTAACTAATTTAACTATAGAGTACATAATGGGTTTATACACAGGCTTTGCATTATCTTTCCAAGGAACTGTTCCCTTGCCCTTTCTACCCTGGAAGCCTTCCCTTACTCTCCCTGGAAGTAATAAGCATTCCCCTTGGATCTCATAGCATACTTTATTTTATACGTCTTGAATGCCTTGATTATGTGTTGCTGTATACTATGACTAAATGAAATCTCAATAGAGTCATAAGGAGGAGCATTGTGGTATAGAGAAGAGCATTGGGTCTGGAGTCATAGGACCCAAGTTCAAACCTCAGCTTTGCTATTTAATATTTGGATGATTTAGACTGAATAACTTAAAATGCTTTTAAGTCTCAATGTCCTCATCCCTATTGATCTTGATGACTATAGTCCCTTTCAACTCTAAATCTAGGAGCTAAAGGGTTCTTGTATGCATTTGACCCTGACATTTTTCCTCTCGGTTTTGTAAATTCAGTTCGATCACAATTACCTAATGCCTATTTGACTCCATTCCAATTTGATTTAGTAATGGCTGCATAAACTTAATGCACTCTTCAAATGTTGGCCACCAGGAGCTAGTTGGCAGCAAGGATCTTAATGTAGGGGTGACCCATTGGATTCCCACTCACTCTAAAAGTTCTCTTCCACAGCTTAAGAAGTCTCATCCATGGTTTGTGAAAATTCCTAAGATTCTGAGATCAATTAGTCTAACTGCTTCATTTTGCTGAGGAGAAAATACAAGACCAGAGAGAAAGGCACATGGGCACAAAAGGAAGAAGTGAGCAGACTCGGATTGGAACCCAAGGCCACTTGGTCCCAATTCAGTATTCTTCTTGCAGCATACTGTATCAACTATTCCCCTAGCATCCTGAGGGAGACTGGTGATCATGGAGCAGGATGCAACCAATTCTTCCCCTCGTCTCACCTGCAGAAGCCAGGTTCTATAGGATTCTCCCAAACCCTGGAACCTCCCAACATGCACTGAAGGATTGGACTGAAATGAAAGGATCCTGCTAGAAGCAAACTAGGAAAAAAAACCCAATTTTTATATAGCTCTCTAAAGTTAACCAATTGTAATTGCAAAACTGCATGCTTTAAACTCAGAAAGGGAAAGACAAAGAACATGTGAGGTAGATAATACAAGTATTTTTATCCTCATTTTACAGACAAGGAAACTGAGGCATAAAGGGATTCAGTGAGTTGCTCAGGGTTACATTTAAGCATTAAACATTTTCTAACTCTCAGACCAGAGTGCTTTGCATTAGATTACAAAAATGATCTAAGCCCTTCCTTAGTCCTGAGAATGTCACTGAAGAGGAATTGAAGGTTGCTATTAGACTGTAAGTGTCTGGAGGATAAAGACTGTTGTCATTTTCCCTTTTTTTTTAAACACTTGATTTGATTGCTTAAAAATCGATAGTCTTTTATGCTATTAAGGGAAAAAAAAACCTTGGGATTACAACATTCTTGGACCATGTTTCCAATATTCTAAATTAAGTGGCTAAGCAAGGGTGCCCTGAGGACAAGGTTCAAAAAAAGCAAGACATAAGAATAATTAAGGACTTATCAGCGTCTAAGCAGAGAGAGCTATAAAGTTGTTTGCTATATCAACATTACTTTGGCTTCATGGTCAAGTTCAGCTCTAGTCCTCCCTTGCACTGTTCCAAGTGGTGCTACTCAGCAACGCCAGGACTGCAATGAATTTGACAAGAAGCTAGGAGAAAATGGCTCATTGAAAGTCAACTGCAGTTGCTAATACTGCTCAGAATGGGCTAGTGTTCTGTGTTCCCAAGATTAACGCCTCCCTGCACAGTTCCATCTTATTTATGGACTGACCGCCTCCTAAGGCTGTTCATGCAGAGAGGAAACCTAAGCCTTTATGATCAGAAGCATTCCATATTTTAAGGAGATATACAAATAATGGTAACATTTATCCCCAGGATTTTCTTTTAAGAGTCAGTTTCTTTCCACTACCACAGAGCCAACTGGGGAGAAAGAAGCTGTCTGTTTATGCTCCTATGTTCCTAGATTGGGGGTGCTTAACTTGGTATCTGTGAATTTTTATTTTACTATTCTGATAACCCTATTTCTCTATAATGGATCTCCTTTGTAATCCTCTGCATTTCATTTCAAGCATTTAACTGTCAAAGGAGGCTGTGACCAAAAAAAAAAAAAAAAAGGTTTTGAATCTCCATTCTAGACTATGAATCATTCAAGACTCAGCTCCTCTAGAAGTGGCTTTTCCATATCCTCCCTAACTGCCAGTGTCTTCTCCATGAGATGAACTTTCATTACTCCATATTTATTTTGTATGAACATAATTATTTGCATCCTGTCTCCCCCATTAGAATGTGAGTTTCGGGCAAAAACAATCCCTCTGCTCAAGAAACTCCCTGTGATTAGAGCCGATTAATATTAAATTATTTCTTTCATCTTTAATTGGTGTAACATTGAAATAAAATGGGAAGCATATAGGAACTGGATTTGGAAGTTTTGCGTCTTATCTCTGACTCTGGTATGGATTTTGTGACTATGGACAAGTCATTCTACCTATCCAGACCTCAGTTTATCCATCTGTTAAAAAACAAGGGGGTTGGATTGGATACTCTCTTTTATTTCGAGGATTCCTTTGGCAATGTGATGTGACAAAGCCGAGGTACCCTTCCTCAGAATAATATGTTTAAATGCATGAAAAGCATGAGATGAGAGAGGCAACTAGTTACGTTGAAATACAGTCATCAATATATGTATATGTGTATACATCCATCTATATATGTTTACATATTTAATATATATTAATTCATTATTATATAATATGTAACATATATTTTTATATTTATATCTACATACATATATTTATTTACATATTTTTATAAATATTATATGTAATGTTTATATTGATATATAGGCTATGTATATTTAAGGTATATGTACATTTCAGTTTTTAAATCTCAGAATAAGAACCCATTGGCTAGCTGATCTTTAAAGTGTTTTCCATTTCTCAATCTTAAGCACTTCCATGATTCCCCAGTATGTGAAGCATTCTATTGACCATATAACTACTTCTCCCTCAATGCTTGATCATTGAAATCATGTGTGAGACTCTCATAGCATAGCTCTAATCATTTCACTTTGGGTTCAATTTCTTTTACTCTAGTATGGATTGGTTCTGTCAAAAAGCATTCAGTGGGTACCTCCTGTATATGGAGGTCTATAGAGTCTGTGAAAGAAAAGAAGGTGTTACTTGCTTACAAAGAGCTTGCATTATAGATGGGGCCCCAGAATGTAGAGGAAAATCATAGAGAGAGTGGGGAAAGAAACAAGGACAAGGTTGAAGGTGACATTTTCTATAGTCTTCTTATCTGATTGCCTTACCTTGCTCGGATGGGCTGTGATCCAAGTCTGGGTCCCAGTGCATTTCCATTGCCAGGGGAGTTCTTTCTGGCTAATGCTGGTGATATGGAAGTTGTTCGTTGAGGCACCTGGAAGAAAATCAGAATGTCTCCAGATATTGAGGAGGGATAAGTATGATCAAATTTCCCCAGTCCACATTCTACTCCTTTCTAAGATATATCTTTATATTTATCTACCTACCTACCTATTTATCAATCTATCCATCCATCCATCATCTATTTATCTGTCATTTTCCTTCCTTTCTATTTTTCCTTTCTCTTTTTCTTTCTTTCTATCTCTGTATCCAAACCCATCCATACATCTATCTATCTATCTATCTAACTACATTTCTATCTATCTTAATACCCAAACCCATCTATCTCTAAATTCAAATCCATTTATATCTATCTCTATGGATATATAAATAACTACACATATAGAGATACTATCTACATAGATGCAGCTATGTAGAGCTATATAAATATAGTTATATCAATATCTACAGAAATAAGTATATAGCCATATCTACATAGAGACATGTAGACATTTATCTATAGATATGTATAGAGATGTAGATAAATGATCAATATCTATAGATATAAATATATAAATTTCTCCTTAAAGTTATAAGGAATATCTAATCCAGGGCAGAATTAACCTTCTTCCCATTGTCCAACATCCAATTTGCTGAGTGAAATCTAAAAATAATCTACCTTTTGCAGGAATCGATCTAAATTTGGGAGACAGAGAGACAGAGACAGACAGAGACAGAAACAGACAGAAAAACGAAAATGGTCTGAATCATTGTGCACTAGACTGAGAATGTGTAAATTCGATTTAATCCTGGTACTGGCAAGAATGGGCAAACATGCTGACAAAATCAGTTTCGCTGATCCTGCTGTGAATTGCTGTGAGAGTTTGGTTAGGGATATGGGGGTGTAGGCACAAAGGGACAAGGAGGAGCAGTGCCTCAGCAGAGTGCCAAGGGAGCAACAAAAGTAAGTTACGCAGATTAAAGGGAATCCCATTTCTATCTCTCCCCGCTGCTTATGAGCAAATGTGAGACTGACGAGAACGAGCGAGGAAACTTGGATTATCAGGGCAGAATCTCGGTTGCTTTCCACTTGTCTAGGAGCCCTGTCGCCAGCGGAGTCACAGAGCCAACTGCAAGCCCAGCTTCCTGATAACGATTGTGCATCTTGGGCGTTTTCCACATGTGATTGAGTTTGTAAGCACTATTTTTTTTTTTTTTTAAGTCTCCTTTGATTTTAAGAGACCAATTGGTATTGGATTATGAAGTATCATAAAAATGAGGATGTATGTGGATGAATAAAGGGGAAAATCTTTAATTAAAAAACTGTAGAGTATCAACGTGATGGTGTTGGTGGAAAAATCATCATTCTTTCACCTGGGAAAAGTAACTTGGGGAGGGTAGAAGTAGATAAACTTCAATCAGAATACAGAATGGATAATTTCTAAAAATGAAAAAAAAAAAAAAAAACAGAACTATTTGCATTAGGGGAGTTTGCTATTTGAGGGAAAGCTGGAATATGCTTTGGTAAAGAGAATTTGTTGAATGAATCATTTGTGTTTGTTTTTTAAGTTCAAATCTGCCTATAGCTACTTTCCTTCAAGGGAGACACACCAGTCTTAAAAGTAGATTTCAGAGATGTGAACCATTGTCATTGATGTCCCTCTCCTTCCCCCATCTCATTCTTTCCTTTCCTTTCTTCTTCCCTCCTTCCATCTCTTTCTTGCTCTTTCCTTCTCCCAGAGATGACTGTAGCTTTCTTGGTTCCCAGTAAGACATTTTTCTGCCACTGTAGATTGGCCTCTTTTTAACTAACGTCTTAATTGTCTCTTTGGTTTTAAAGCCCTTTATAAGTTTAGCCCCCACTATTATTCCCATCTTGTACCGCATGCTACTCTCATAGTCTATGAATTAATAGCAGCGGTCTCCTCATTCTTCCTTGAACAAGACTCTGCATCTCCTGATCTGTGAATTTGTACCAGCTGCCCCCCATACCTGGACCTCTCTCTCTCTTTTCTTCCTCCATTTCTTGGCTTTCTTTAAGTCTCAGTTAAAATCCAAAGGAAACACTCCTGTGCATCTCTCCTCTTGGCAACTTAGAAATCTGGATTTCTTTAGTGGAGAACTGATATGAGGCATTGAGAGAATTGAGAAAGTGAGGCAATCACTGATCTAAGATTAAGTTTACAATGGAGTAAAGGCAGCCTTGGTCTTTGTGAGAAATTCATGGTTTTAGTGCCACATTACAAACACAAATTGTCAACATTTCTGAACTTAGAGAGACCTCACCTCACATTAGCCGGGCAAGTCCCTTAACCTCTCTGTACCTCTGGTTACTCAGAAAAATTGATGGCCTCAAAGATCACTTCTGACCTATAATCTTTGATTTTCAGATTAAAAACTTGAACTATTTCTTGTTTCTCTTAGCATATTTTGGAGGAGGGAGGGGGTATATGTATGTGAGAGAGAGACAGAGACAGAGAGGTGGGGGTGAGGTATCTGGATCTGTGATTTCACTGGTGTAATGGAACCCCTATTGTGGAAACTCCCTGCACTACATATTCTGACAGTGGTAACTGGTGTGTAACTTGTCTTAGACAAAAGTTGCCAGAGTAAGTAATTTATTTACCTGTGGTCACACAGTTCATGTGTTTCAGAGGCAGGATTCTTGACTTTGAGGCTGATGGCCTAGCTACTATAAAACGGTGTTTCATGTTCAGAGGTATTAGATATGGTCATTTACAAAGTATTTTGTAGCCCTTCACAGTTTTGGTTTTTTTAGATTCCTCCTCCTTTCCCCACCTGGGATGTTTCTTGACCAATGATAAAGATGCTCCACGTCAGGAACTGTTTTTGATCTCCATCGCATCTTTTCCAGCATTGGCCAAACTCACCCTCTGACTGGCTTCTAAGGCTTCCAAAAGACAGACCAAGTTTGCTTACATGCTGTCTCTAAGAAGGGCGGTCAGAACAGGATGAATGTATTCTCAGAAACATGAGTGTTTGCCTCTCCATTAACAAAACATGTGGATGACTGAATGAACATGACACTGTCCCTTTGGGTGCTCTTCTGTTGGATAAAACACAGGCTTAGTTGACAATCAAAAGGTCCATTATTTAATATCTCATGGGAAAGCGTCTGCCATGGTTTGGAGAACCAACCGCCTTCTGGGTTGGGCTCCTAATCCTGAATAAATGTGTGTTGATGAGTCACTCAAACTTTTTGTATCTCAGTTCCTTCCTTTGTGGGGGAAAAAAAAGGAAACGGCCTACTTTATAGGCTTGTTTAGAGGAATAATGAGGAGTATGAATGATGAAGGACATTTTATAATGGTTAAATTCCTTATCAATATTACTCTGAGGCTGGCTCTTTAAAATTTTGGATGTTAGAAGAAGTAATCTAAAAAAACCCCATAAAATAAGCCAAAAAACCCAAACCCAAACACCTCAATGGTGTTACCTTTGGTGGAATGTCTTCCTCCTGCCGTAACCAAGAGCTTCGGTCAAACTTTTCAATGCGAGGGGGGAGAGGAGGGTTTTCGGAGGTGGGATCCGAGTTCTGCCGTGGCATCTCAGCACGGTGAGACGTCACCGTCAGAGCCTCCTGGAACCCCGCTATCCCCTTTGTGGGCTGCTCATGCACTGACTGAGAGGCAGAGAGGGAGGGTCCTTGGGATTTCACCGCTACCAGATGTGGAATCTAAGCATTAAGCCAAAATGAGAGCATCAGTATTAGGAGGGGAAAAAGGAATCAGCTAGCTGTTGAAACTAAACTAAAGTGTGAAAAAATCCCATTGTATGGACTGAATTATATGTATCCCTTGGATTTATTTATGGCTTTTCATTTTGAAAAAAGTTCTCAAGTGAAGATTTAGAAGTATGTGTGGGTATTCAGGGGAGCAAATGTGTTTGAGCACATACATATTGTGATTGTGTGTGTGTGTTCAGTCATGTAGCTGTCTTCATCCTTGAATCATTGATAGGAAACGTGGCACAGAGAGATTAAATAGCTTGTCCATTACTGCTGAGAAGTCATTAAAGGAAAAAAAAAATTAGTGTTTCATTACACAGTTAACACCCATCATAATATTACATAGCTCCTAACATCTGGCTTGCGTTCTTCTGTAGTGGCGTTTTCAATTCTGGTTGGATGCTGTGCTTTTTAGAAGTCTGAAAACTTAGGACACAGGGCCATTTCAGGATAGCTCCTAAAGGAACACTCCAATAAAGAAGTAACTTCTGGCATCAGTAGGCTGGATCTGGCCTTCAGCCTGGAACTCTGTGACCAAAGTTAAGTCCATTTGCTGAACACTTTGAGATGGCATTCAACTCAATTCAGAAAGTAAATCTCAAAAAAATGCCAGTGGACAGAGTGAAGTCTCAATCAGATTGTTAATCCTTCAGTGAATCACTCCAAAAGACTCTCAAGTAACAGAATAAACTGATCCTCCTACCAAGCACACCCCATAATACCAACCCATCTTTAAACAAAAGCAAAAAGCCTCTGCCTAGTCCAGTTTCTTAAAAAAAGACCGTCTCTAACATCTTTTAAAAAATACTGATCCTTGTTAAGATGTCATATTTGGGAAGATGATTTTAAAAATTCTTTTTTATTGTGGTCTTAACTATAATCAAGCTTCTCAAGATACAAAGAAAAAAGGCTGATTATTTATAAAGCTGTGAACTTCTTTTACTCACATTATTTTTAAATATACATTAAATTTAACAAGATAGCAGGTGCCCTGTTTGTCCCTGTTCCTTATTACATTTCTTTATTTTCTTCTCCATGAGTTTAAATGTTTTACTAATATGTTCCCCACTCATTTCTATTACTGGGAGAACAATTGTCAAGGAGTTTGCTGAAGGCAATGATATTATGGAAGTAAAACTAGAGGTAAAAGAGAAGCTCAGGCCCGAGACCCCAATACGACATAATCTTATTAAGAGTAGGAGATGGGACACAATTGAAAGGACTCATGGGAAAGGGATCTTATGCATCAGTCTTGAAAAACCTTGGTCTCTATTAATTACAAGAGAATGCATTCCCAAAGAAATAGATTTCTCTTCCATCTTTCCAAGCCAAATATGAGAACTTACTCTAGAGATGACCTGAAGGGAGAAAGGTTATTTGCTTTTGCTAGATTTGTGATTTCATTCACTCTAGTGAGAAGTTTCTATTCCCCATGAGGACTAGTCCCTGGCCTCCTGAAAGGTAGTGACTTGCCCGGGGTCCCAGGATCTAGGAAGATTTTAATCTAGTCTTCTTGACTCTGAGTTCAACTCTGTTCACCACACCATCCTACCTCTTAAAGGAGGAGTTAATGAAATTCAACCCCCAGAGTCTGATATTAATGAATAGTACCCAACTTCCCTGACAAAACACTTGCCAAGTCAGTCAGCTGCTCATTGGCTGTCCAATCTTGTGCAGAGCATTTGGTGGAAATTTTTATCTATTTGAGACTATCTGGAAGAAATCTAACACATTTGAATGAGAATATCATTTCTTTTCTTTTTTGAGAGTTTCATTTTAAGAAGTTTATAGTTAAAAATCCTAAAACTCTCTCTGGAAAACTTCTTTTCTCACTTCTTATACCGCAACTAAGAAAGACTGAAGAACACAGAAGACCTGACCATCCTGACTTTAACTTCCCTTGCCAATGCTCCAAGTAGAATAAAAATGAGGAGAGCAGGAAGGGATCTGAGAAAATACTGAGAGCAGAGTCATTCTTTGATAGAAAAGAAATGAGATAAAGGCAGATTCCAGTGGCTTACCCAATGCCATTCAGCTAGTGAGGAGCAGAGCTAACTCCACATTTAAAGACAATCCATAAGTCATATGTCTCTAATTTCTGAGGAGGAAGGCCCAAAATAATGGCCCAAGACTAATGAAATGGATCTGGGGACCTCTCTTTTCCTTATTTAACCTGGACACATCCAGGTAGTGGGTCCACTCCCTGATTCCTCCTCTCTCTTCATGTGCCATAGCATCACCTAACCCTAGTACTGGCAGCCAGAACCAGCCCTGTCTTCCGTACAGTTTACCCAAGACATTTTTATGGTGTGAATTACGTGGCCAACCATGATCTAAATGGTGGTAATCAGTGGAATGATATCACTCTTAGCTATCTCAAAGATGTCCTGTAATGGGAAGCAGATAATAATGAAGCAGATAGGGGGTCAGCAAAGGAGTAAGGAGGGGTTAGGTTCAAGCTTGATCCCTACAACTGCTGACCACATAACTCCTGGCAAGTTGTTTAACCTCTCCATGCCTCTTAGGAAAATCTAAGGGTACAGACTGCAGATCTGTGTTGATGGAGGGAGTTTCCACAATGGAAGTTCACTGTGCCAGTGACATTACAGGTTAAGACCACAGATGGATATACAATACAAACACACACAAACATACACACAAATAATCAGATTCCAATGATCTTTTTGGCCTGAGAGCTCTCAGGGGTTAAGGGGGAATGCTGGATTTGTAATGAGAAGACTAGGGTTCAAATTACAGCTTTTCTAAGAGCAACTTCTCAGCCTCATTTTCTCCATCTGTAGAATGGGAGTGAGGTAGTTTGGGCTTAGGTGATCTCCAAGTCAGATTCAGCGCTACATGCAGGATCCCATGAGCTTTCATACCTGTGCATCCACTGGTCTGAGCATGGGCGGTGTCCGAGCAGGCTGCACCCCACTAATACTGAAAGACTCAGATCGAGGAGGCAAGTTGGGGTCAGATATCCGGTTAGCAACCTTGTGTGGCATGGCAGGGGAGCTCTGCCGGTTGAGTCTAGAGCGTTCTTCCACCTGTGAACAGTGAAGAGACACATGATGAATACCAGTCAGTCTTTGTCTCATTTCACTTGTACTGTGATCCTTGCACAGCCATTTGGGGTCTTTGGGATCACGCCCATTTAGAAGGCATCAGATCTCCGTACCCAAAAAGACCACAAACAGTCTTCTGAATCGGGACAAATAACAGGATAGTTGCCATCCTCTTGTTGGGTCTCCCTGATATAGTAGAAAAGGGGCTAAATTTGAAGATGGGGGGGGGTCTGAGTGCAAATCTCAGCCCTGCGACTTATAAATCACTTCAGATCTTGGGGACTCAGTTTCCTAATCAGCAAAATTAGATGCTGAACTCAAAGATTCCAAAAGTCTCTTCCAGCTCCCCTATCAATCCAGGGTAGGATTTTATGTAAAGATAATTGATTATGGAGTTCTGGCTAGTCACATAAATCTGTGAAGTGACTATATTCAGCACCAGAATGTACTGAATGTACATGGTGTGGCAATACCATGTCTACCTCCTGGAACCCCTGGCTTCTGACACTCATGTGTCACCCCCCTATTGGAAGTCTTTCTGCCATTAGTCTATGTAATTACCTGAATAATCACGTACGCTCTCTGTATTACCACCAGACTATTCTTTCCCAACCAGAAGGGATTGGAAACATGACAGAGGGCCAGGCACGTGGGGAAGCTCCATGAGAGCAGCCGTGCTTTGTATGACCAGTGCCTGGCACAGTGGCCTGCAAATGAATGCTTACTGATTGGCACAAAAGCGCCAGTGACTGACCTTTAATTAGTGACACTTGTCCCGAGTTCCTGCCCTTCATATACTAGTCCTATGAAGATCAGTTCTTAAGGAAAATGTGAACCCACAGACAAAATTAGAAGGCTCTTGAATGATCTTCAAGAAAGGAAACTTGGGGGACCTGGAATTTAGACTCCAGCTCTGATCATTCAGCATATTTTCATCGTCTGCTTATCTGTCTTTGGGTATATCCAGCAGTAGCTGTCCATTTTCTAAATTTTTCAGTATTAGTCTTCACCCACATTGCTAAGTCAGTATTTTTTGTGGGTGCATTAAAAAATAAAGTCTGCTTACTACTTAACATATGTTGAGATAACATCAATTTTTCTATTCTATTTTTTAAGCTAACAAATGCTCAGTATTTTATATGGACATTTTTTCACCTCCAATAGACCCATAGGCCTCTTGGGTACACAGATTGATCCTTTTTATCTTTGTTTCTACAGGGCCTGACACATATTGGACCCTTAATAAATGTCCAATTCTTGGATTTCAAGTTTCTCCTCCTGGCAGATGTGAAATAAAAATTCAGATAGTTTATTTTTTCCATATTAGTCACCAGGGAGACAAGCTGTTTCTCTACAGAAATCATCTAGTTATTGCTATTTGATGTGTATGTGTGAATTGTCATTATTATTTTAGAGTATGTTAATAAGCCAGAACAATAATTCTCAAACTTTTTTTTTTTTGGCTCATGTTGGTGTTCAGTCACTTCAGTCACGTCCCACTCTTTGTGACCCTATCTGGAGTTTTCTTGGCAAAGATACTAGAGTAGTTTGTCATTTCCTTCTCCAACTCATTTTACAGATGAGGAAACTGAGGAAAACAGGGCTAAATGACCAGCTCAGACTAGTAAGTGTCTGAGGCCACATTTGAAGGCATGAAGATTATTTTCTGGTTCCAAGTCCATTATTCTATGGCCATCTTTTTTTGATCATGACATTACTCTTGATTGTCAGGAAGTGCAGTCAGGAAGACTCACATAAGTACATGGGAATTGCAAGAGCACACACCGCATATCTAAGTGAATACTATAGCCATCACTTGGAGAATGGCTGAATAAGTTATGGTATATGAATTTTATGGAATATTATTGTTCTGTAAGAAACAATCGGGAGGATGATTTCAGAGAGACCTGAAGAGACTTATGTGAACTGATGCCGAGTGAAATGAGCCGAACTAGGATATAGTGTTGTGGACATTTTTTTGAAAAGCCCAGTGCTAGATACCCTATGGAACAGGAAACTGGTCCTTGAACTTTAACCCGGGGAGGAGGGAAGTAATTTAAACCTCCCTCTTTCCAGACTCCCATGGCTATGGCTGTGCAAGGCAAATACAGTACACATATTCTAGATTTACATTCCCTCAATAATCCATTTCTCCCAGAAGCGCACCACATATTCAAATAGGCTACAATCTTAAACCAGAATGTTGCCTTCACCCTTTTCTTGCACCAGGTTACAAAGCAAAAAACCAGTGGCTATTACATGGATAACCAGGACAAGGCTAGTTTCAGGATAAGAGATAAAGATGAGAGCGTCTTGCAAAGGCAGCAGCAAATCAAGCAAGACCCAACCATGCACAACATTACTTTTGCAAATACCACATGTATACCTCTATTTTTTATAAGATCAATGTGTCCAATTAAGCTGTAACTTACAATTCTGATACCTGGGATAACTAGAATTTTGGGGGAAGGAGATCCTGAGAAACAATTCATTGTGAAGGGAACGATCTTGGGATACTACCTCCTGGACAGGAGAAGGCAGATTTTCTACATCCAAAGCCATTACTGGGGAGGCCATTGCCAAGGGTGATTGGAGAAGAAATTATGTGGGGAGGATGTTCAAGGATGGAGGTAGAGGATTTCAGGAGAAATGAGGCTTGTATCCAGATCCATCATAGTTACAGTTTTAGCATTCACTTGAACCTTGAGACTCCAGCTATTTTCTTAAATCCAGATAAATCTTTAGCTTAGTCACATAATTGTCTTGTACTTGAAAATACACATATGGCGGTTTAGAAAGCACGCTAAGAGAAAGAAAAGCCGTGGAAGAAAAGCTTGCCCCAGAGGAGTTCGTTTTATGAAAAGCAGAAAGAGCTACCCAAAAAAATACCACTTGCAAACTTCCTCAACGTTACCCCAGCAAGGGAAGTGTCCTTACCTCTGATAGAATCACAACATATGAAAGGAACATGGCAAAGAGGGAAGATATGGCACTGATGTTGACTTGGGTGGAAAGTTAATTACAACTGTTAAAAAACAGAGTTTTTGTTTGAATTTTAAAATTTAAATTTAACAATTCAGATATATGAATGAAATCCTTTTTTGTCTTCTACCAAGTAACTTAACAGCCTAACCACCCTGGTATGTTTCTAGTTTTACCATCTAGAAATTCACATAAAGGATCCATTATCTCTTCTGCAAGGGCATTCATGATGACCAGTCTTCAGACAAAGGATTCTGAAGATTTCTCGGGGGGACGTTTTATGGGGAGGTGGTATGGTATGGTTTAATGTTTGGAGGACCTGGATTCAAAACTCATTTTGGCCACTTACTGCCTTTGTGTGACTATGAACAAGTTTCCTCATCTACAAAATAAAAAGGTGTTGAGTAATATGGTCTCTAAATTTTCTTCTAGCTCTAAACCTATGGGCCTGCCAGACACTTCTTCCAGTCAATGACCTGAAGCAAGAACAAGCATTAAATTTAACTGCTGGAGAGAGATGGTACAATGTAGTTGGGGAATGTGCACTCTGGAAGAAGTGTCATTGAAAACCCGATCCTGATGAATGAAGGGAAAATAATGGCATCTCAAGTGTGACTTGACTAATAAAATTTTTTCAGGTCTAGAGTACAGAAATCAACAGCCCCTTTGGCGGTGCCTTTTCTAAAAACAAAATCTTTTGAGTAGACCAACAGGACAATCAGGTTCTCTGGCTAAACAGTTGATATCATCACTGGTTATAGGTCTATACTCTGATATCACCAAAGATCATTCTATTCATCTCAGGAGAAAAGAAAGATGAGCAAAGAAAGAAAGATAGAATGCAGAAAGTTTTCTTCATTATGAGGAGGTGTATGAATAGAAATTGGACTATCATCCAGGCTTATTTCTATCTGCCTTTAAGGAGTTCCAAATAAGTCTGTCTGTGATCCAAGTCTTAGCACCAACTTCTTGCTGCCAAAGGATAGGGGAAAACAGAAAAAAAAAAAAAAATAAAAAGAAGCACTTTCAGCTAGTGTTTGAACCAAGCTGCCCAAGAGCTAATCTACAAGATACTTCTATTATGAGAGATAGCATCACTGAAAGGGAGAGATGAATGGAAAAGTGAAAAAGATTAGGAGGAATTGATTCATTTCTATTTGAAAGCCAATTTTCCTTGGTACGACATGATTCTAACATGAAATCTAAACAAAATCCTTCTGAGGAACTTTCAATCAACTCTGAAGGGACAAGGTCTTTACCATGACAAGCCACAGGCATAGAACATGGGGGGCAGTAACTGCAGCGCGGATGGCAAAAACTGTGCTTGAATCCAACTTAAGCTCCACTCGAGTTGTTGCGTAATTCTTTTTCTTCTAACATGAGAACACACTTCTAATAGACTTCTTCCAAAACAGCTGTTCAAGTCTGAGGCTCAAAGGCAATATTGGAGGAAGAAATAAGAGGCTGAGAATAGCTCTGAGTCTTCTCAAGAGGCTCTGACCCGGGCTCGCTTGCCACATAATAGCATGAGTCACATCCTGCCTTTTGGCAAAACCAAGTCAGCAGATGATTGCAGAGGAAGACTGTGCACTCTTTTCCCCTCTAGAGGGCTTCAAAAAACAATAGACTCTATCAGTTTGGGACAATTCACACATAAGCTCACTAGAGAGGTGGGGTTTGAATGGAGAGATTTCCAGAGGTCTCGTCCCAACTAGGGTCCTGTAAGTACGGCCCCTAAAGAAAACCAGGAATGAAACATACACTTAGAGCTAGGAGACTATTTACAGGAAAGCCCAGAATTCATGCAAAGGTTGTAGGAGAATGGGCAGTTTGGACCAAACACTGGTAAACTGAGAACTAAGTAGCCCTGAGGGATTTAATATAAGTCTGCTGAAGGTCTGGGTTTGAATAGTAGCTGACATTCTATCGCCACAGACAAGTTGCTCAACCTCTATGGGCATCAGTTTCCACAAGTAGAAAAAGAGGAGATTGGACTCTCAAAGGATCTTGATCTGGGGTCCATGAACTTTGTTTTAAAAATACTTTGCTAGTCCTGCTAGGCACATGACAATGTTCTCTTTTGTTTTATTTTATTTTGTTTTGTATTCCTTTTTCCTTATTTTTTTCTTACTCTGTTCAAATAAAATACATTTAAATTTTTAAAAAAAATGTTTGATAACTATATTTCAAAAGAATTGGTTTCATTTGAAATCCAAAGCATTTTATTTTATATATTTAAAAAAATCATTCTGAGAAAAATTTTCACCAGACTGACTGGCAGAGAGGCCTAGGACACAAAAAACTAAAATTAAGCCCATAAAAAATGACCATCAAAGATCCCTTCTATTTGAATATTAGAAGATAATCAATGACTTTGTAGGTCACCTAGCCCAATGTCTCCATATTGCAGATGAGTAATACTGAGGTTCAGAGTGGCTTGCCCAAGGTCAACTAGAAGTTAGAGGGCAGTGCTGTGGTCTGATCTTTGATCTTGGGTTCCAAAGACAGTATTTCTCCCCCCACCCCATACTTTGTTCATCTTTGTAAATAGATATGAAACCTGTACTATACTGATGGCACTTTAGATGCCATATAAAATCCTATCAGATACTGAAGAATCTAAGAAGAGAAAGACATGAGACTGAACTAAAAGGTAGCTGAGAAGTGAGAGAAAAAAATAAGCATTAATTAAGTACCTATTAAGCACATTGTGCTAAGTGTTTTCATATATCTCATTTGATGTTCACAATAACCTTGGGATATAGATGTCATTATTAAGCACATATATTGGTGGAGGAAAGTGAAGCAGACAGATTAAATGGGCTTTACATTCTGGCAATCCAGCCATTGCACTACTTAGCTGCCTCTACAAATAGACTGAAGAGCTACAGAAATAAAAGGTTGAACTGGATGACCATCTTGGGTCCTTCCACCTCCAAAGACAGGAGCCTATGATGAGACAAAGGATAAGGAGACGGGTGGGAAGGAACAGACAGCAAAAAACTGAAAACTCGGAAAGCTACTCTAAGGGCTTAACACTCAACTCCAAAGGGGCTGATGGGAAATATAGCAACATCTTGGAGCAGACAGCTCTGGTGACTGCTTGCCAAACCAAAGAGATATGCCAGATGATGGGCACGAATCACAAAGAAAGAACATGATGGAGTGTAAAAAATACATCAGATATCATCTCACTCAACACTTGCAGGTGCCAAGCATTCTGCTGCTCCCCAGAGAAGGATTGTGACTGCCAAGATGGAGGCATGAAATGGGCTTGGAAGAAGCAGGAGAGAGCCCTAAGTCGCTGCCTTAAGGTGACAAGTGAGAAGGCAGAATTACGCCTCCTGTTGTGCTTCCCTTTCAGTGGACAATACCTACATCTAAACCCGACTTCTCTTTGATCAGCAGTCATTGGGGTTTCTGGGTTAGAAATTTCATTAAGTAAATTGTAAGTTGGGTCTGCCTATGTGCCATTCCCTTGACTCAAAGAGCATTAGAAATGACTGGCTATTTAGGTACCAGCCAAAGGACCAAAGAAATGCCTTTTCCCTTTAATCTGCAATTAAAATGCATGAGAAATAGTATGTGCTTGAAAAATTCTTATTCAAAAACTGATCAACTTGGGATTCTCTTTTTTTCTCCCTTGTAATTATCAACATCATTAGCACCTGGGATAGTTCCTGCCTTTTCTCATTCTAGTCTAGGGCAGGCATGATAGTGGATGGAGCTCAGAAAAGAAAAGATGGCTATGGAGGGGCAGTGCAGCAAGCTGGGAAGAGCATTAGAGCTGGAATCAGAGGAACTGGATTTTAAAAAAGCTTCTTGGCTTTTATTATTCCCTAAGGGATCTGGGATAAGACACGAACCTCCAGAGACTCAGTCTTCTTCTCTGTAAAATAACAGGAATTGGATTCCATAATCTTTGACATTACTTGTGGTGCAAGACCTATGATCGAGAGAGTGAGACAGAGAGAGAGAGAGAGAGAGAGAGAGAGAGAGAGAGAGAGAGAGAGGGAAAGAGAGAGAGAGGGGGGAAAGGAGAGAGAGAGAGGAGAAAAGGGAAAGGGACAGGGGCAGAGGAAAGAAGTGGGGGAGGGGGAGGGAGAGGGAGAGAGACAGAAAGGCAAGAGTGACAGAGGGACAGAGATAGAGAACATAAGGGTGGTGGAAGTAGAGCTTTAAAAAAAAAAATGAGGTTCATGGAAGTTAAAAAAAAGAAAATCTTGCCCAAAGTCATATGGGTACAAAGGAAGAGACAAATTAAATCTAGACTACATATTGGGATATTCGGAGGAAAATCAAAGAATGTAGAGAAATGAGCAGCTAAGTCCTCTTGTTCATGCAGACTAAAGTAAGAGAGTCAAGATTTGAATCCAGATCTCTGACTCCAGACCTGGCAATTTTTCCCACCCTACCATTCTATGCTCAATGAGCAGCTTATCATTCCCCCCCTTATTTTCATCTTTGAGGATACCTTTTATACTCTTCCTTTGTGATTTTATGCCCATAATATATGTAGGTTCTTCTTGATGTCTCTCCATTATCCTTTGGATAAACATTTAAAGAGTCTTTAAGGGAAACTCTGGGAACCTAACCCCTATGACTAAAGTTGTTTCTATGGGAAATAACTTTCAACTTAATAACACACTTTTGAAGTGAGTTTTAAAATAATCCAGGAGTTGATGGGAGGTGGCCTAGAGGGCCATTTCAGCTAGCCCTATGATTCTATGTCATGGCAGTATCATAAGTTGGGAAGTTCATTAATATTTGTGAAAAGTTGAGATGTTTAAGTTCTTTTCTTCTTTTACTCAAATGCCAATGACTCTTCCCAACCTATAGTTGGGTCATCACCCAGCTGAATGGCAATACCATTTCTGATCCTGCAAAATAAAGACACCTAAGGGCATCTCTTGTGGTGTTTGACTGATGAGGAAAGAGATGAGTTGGCCAAAGGTAGCAATTAAAATTATGCTGCAAAGAAGAATGTAAGATAAAATTGGAAAGCTAACATGGCTCTGGAGACTAGAGAAAGTACGGAAGAAAAAGTGGATTGATTCTACAAACATGGAGCCATCTTGGCCATCCTCTTTGAGCAACAAAAGTGGTCCAGTCATATCTGTTGACTTATATACAGGAATATAGAGATACAGATTTAAAACTAGAGGAGGCCTAAAACTCCATTTAGTCTAATTCCTTCATTTTATACATGAGGAAACTGGGACATAGAGAGGCAAAGTCCTAGATCATATAAGGAGTAAATGGGAACTCAGGTCCAATGACTTGAAATATGATGTTTCTTCCACTGGACTGTGTTGTACATGCCTTCACTCACTCATGCCCTCGCAGCAGATTCACAAATTTACATTCTGGGAGAAATCTCATTTGGGAAAGTCAACTTTCTATTTCATTCCTATATCCTCAGAGACATCCAAATCATTTCATCAGTTGGCCATGCTAGCTATAGGGACAGCAACCTGACCACACATTTAGCTGGAAAATTCTGTTCACAGTGGGAGCCTTAAAACAAAAAGTATATAGTAATTATTTAAATTACTCATCCTCTCCAGTTTAGGAGATGCGGTTTGTGACAATAGAACTATATATGCAGATTGTTGAAAAATTTAGATTTAGAATTAGGTCCAAACTAAGAGATATATGTGTAGTTTTTTTCCTTTTCTCAGCTTGGAAAAGGAACAGATCCTAAAAACAAATGCTGAGTTGAGTCAAAGAAATTATCAACTCATTCTTATGTCTTTTTTTAGCTCTTCTTTTTCATATTTCAATCTGACTTTAGACAAGTACAGACCATTTTGAAAATTTTGAAAAACCCTCTTTGAACAGAATTATGTTAGTTATAGTACTAGAAGTATATGAAACATATCCCCAAAGGAGTTGTGTGAACCAAATGACCAGAGACAATAAGCCCACACGTGTCCAGGAAGAACTGAGATTGATAAGACTCCTTGGGTGATGGCACCCACCAATGGGGGCTCGACGTCATGGTATCTGGTAAACCTCACATCAGGAGTGCTCCGTGATATGCTTCTCTTGCCATTTATGGGCCCAACCGTGACGGCTTTCTTACTGCAAGGTGCTTGCAAAGGAAGTAAAGATGAACAGCAAGAAGGGCTAGAAAATGGCATCATGGGAATCCATGAGGATTTCCCATCAGCCACATGGTTATTCCTGAAGGCTGAAGGCAGAGGAGCCAGATCTACATGGCGAGTATAGGCTACGAAATTCTGCGAGGGGGACAAAGGGAAACCTGAGAGTAAAGGAGCCAATGTGGATAAATTCAGGTGAGATTGTGCTTGGTAGAGACCTAAGGAGGGAAGAAGAAATTGCTCCAAGCTTTCCCCTAGCTTCCTTTGAGTATGTGCATGGAGAAGCTGTGTTGGAGAAAGGAGAAATTCCGGGGTGCTTCTCAAGGGAACAAAGTGATTTTCATGGAGAGCTTTCCTCTTCATTCTTCTGAAGTCATACCCGGGGTTGGAAACACTTAGATTAAAGTGCTCTGGCCCCAAGGAGATGTCACCTAGTGATTTTACACTCCTTAGAGGAGAAAAGGCACTTGTAAATATGTATGAGTTCACAGACTTTCTTCCCCAGATCCCAGGGGATGCTCGAAAGTCCTTCAGGAGTCTCCCATCAGCCAAACCGGGGCCCGTTATTTTGGAAATACTCGGTGAGGAAGTCTTGACGAGCTCGGTGCCTACATTCCTAAATGGGCCAGATTCTTGGGAGTGAGACCTTCTGGGACGGGCTACCACTGCGGTTCTCGCGTCTTCCCGCGTCTTCGGCTCTTGTTCCTGGAGGCCCAGCTTAACCTGCGCAGCAGTTACAATGTTCTTCTGTGATGGAGTCTCTAACAGCTGCCTCCATTTGGCATTCTTCAGGACCACAGGACCCGCCGCTATCGTGGTCATGGAAGATAGCCTGCTGGCTTTTGGAACATCCGCCTTGGGCCTGGACCATGACTCGGGCTTAGCCAAGGGGACCAGTTCAGGAGGGGGAGAAGGCTCTGTGGCAGGTGGCAGTGACACATCTCTGCCGGTCACAAGGCACGCCAGCTGCTGGCGGACAGCACAGTGAGTCCACTTAGCTGGAAGAATGGGCGAATTATTAAAGGGCCACTGCTGTACCTGGGAGTAGATCACAAAATCGAACCATTAAAGCACAAACATCAAAAAATCCAGCAGTAGTTATGAAGAGAGAAGAGCATGTGGACACAGGACACAAGCCCCTTTGCCAGACAGCAGGGAAAAGGGACTCATCTCCTGTGATTTTCTTCTAATACATGTCAAGAAGAAAATGGACAGTAGGTACATTAAGGAAGTCCACATTATGCATGTTTGTCGTTCTATTTCTACCGCCCCTTACCCCTGGACGTTAAAAAAATAAAATTAATTAATTTGCAAATCTAACCACTTATGTTTATTAATTCCACTCTACCAGTTTGGAGACAGAGGTTTACCTGTGAGGAACATACAAGAACAAATCAAGTCCTTGTAGGTCTCAGAGCAATCATATATCCCATGCATGAGTGGTAGATGCCCTAGCTGAAGGCTAGGAGGGCTTGTAAAGTATCTGCCCTACAAAAAAAATGTTAACTTGGAATTTTCAATTTATTGACACGAACATAAAGGGATATTGAGTTAACTTTTCTCTGCCTTTGGCGGCAGTCTCGTAAGGAATGGACACAACTTTGTTGCATCCAACTTCGTTCTCCACCCATGTGGGTAGACCAAGCTCACCAAGTTTTCAGAATCATGGAGCTCATTGTCCTTGATTTCTTACCTCCTTGGCCCAGGCTGGTTTCTCACTGGGATTCATCCCTTCTTTGTAATGATATAGAGGCTTCTTCTCTCCTGGCCTCTGGTCTTGGCGCTGTTGCTGTTGCTGCTGCTGAAGGGAGACCAAATAGTCCCTTTCCTGCTGTAACTGCCTCTGCAGTCGCTCAGCCTGTCTCTGTTCTTCCAGCTGTTTGCGTTTATACTCCTGCCCAGAATGAGGGGGAAGAAGAACAGAGAACAGAACGTCAGGGGTACAGGAGAAAAGCACAGTGGTTCTTGTAAATTGACAAAAGGAAGACGGACCATGGGCACAGACAACACCGACGAACATCCAAGTATGGGATTAACATGGGGGCAGCTTGTCAGAAGCAGAACTTAAAAAGAAAAAACATGACCCCTCCTTCCCACTTAGTCAAGACTCATTCATGGTTTAGAACCAATTCTTAGATTTAGAAGAAGAAGGAACCTTAGATATCCTCTCCAACCTGCACCTTTTACAGATGAGGAAACTGAGCCCAGTCTTAGATTTAGCATTGGAAAGGACTTTAGAAGTCATCTAGACCAATCCTGTCATTTTGAGGGATTCAGAGCACAAAGATATTCAGTAACTTGCTAAGATCAAATGGGAAGTGTCATAATTTAAAGTGGCCAAGAAACTCCTGGTCCAACCTCAGATTTTTAAAGAGGAAACAGACCCAGAGACATTTAGAAGCTTGACCAAGGTCACCCAAGTGGCGTATATTTAGATTGTAAAGGACCTTAGAATTCGTTAGGCTGATTCTTTGAATTACAGATGAAGCAAAGCCCTGAAGAGGTCACATATGATGTTAGGAGCAAAACTAGCATTCAAGATGAAATCCTTTTACTTTAGATTTCCGACATAAGTTGGCAAAATGGTGGCAATGCAATGGCATGGGCCTGTCATTGCAGAAGACCTGAAATAGTTCACCTCCATTTTCCAATTTTGTCATTTAATTCAATCAAAGATCTATAATTAAATATGAACCTCAAGGAAAAAAGTCAAGAGGCAGTTTATTATGGTGAATATGAAAGATTAGTCTTGGAAACGAGACAAAAAATAGGTTCAAGTTCCATCTCTGATAATATTAAATATTTGCTCAAGTATAAGATCACTTAATTCTCAATGTTACAGGAAACTCACTAAGACTTATAAACGACCATCAGTATGATGGTCTGCATCATATGGATGTTTCCATGCTTGGAGCTCCCATCGTGGAATGTTTTCTCAATATAATACGAGACTTCATATGGATGTTTCCACACTGAAGAAAACATAGAAACACAGGTTTTCAGGTAGAGGGAAACTCAAAAGGCATCCAGTGCCAGCCTATTATCTTGCAGATGAGGAAACTAAGACCCCCAAAAAGTAAAGCTAAAGTTACTTGCCCATGATTAAGAAAAAAATGGGAAGGAATTGACAAATTTGTGTATATGTATATATGTATGCTTGTGTATATGTATGTGTATTTATGAATATAGGCTAACTCCATTTAATAAGCACATTTATGGACTCAAAAGGTAAAAGCAGAATGTCACTGAATAGAATTTTGATTTTAAAAAGTAAACAAAATGAGAGCATGTTGTCACAATAAAAAAAATTTTAAAGTGTTTCAAATGAGAGCAGTATGAGCCAGGAACACAAAATGTTCTTAGCATAAAACAAAATTAATAGTCCACAAATAAAATACGGCCTTTAGAGCTTGTAAATTTGAATAGGTTTTCATCGAAATGATATGCTTTACTTTGAATTTGCTTCAGCATGCTCACAAATGGTTCTGAGAGTCCCAAAGCAATGAATGCCATGGTCTTGAACACTCTGAACTTATAATGCAGCTGGGTTTTCACAAAACTTTATCACATGATAGGATTTAATAAAGAACCCAGAAAGTGATACTCCATCTGGATTTTTGTAAGTTATTAAAAATAAGTTGTCTCAAAAAGAAGTGGTGAGACGATGGCTAGAGTTTTGGGCATCAACACCAAGAAGATCTATGTTCAGATCTCTCGGGGGACATGAAATGTATAACCTTGGACAAGCCACTTAATCTCTATGTGTCTAAAGTGACGGGCTTGAATTTCTTCTGGTATTGTGTGTCTTTATTGGTGAAGAGAGTTCCCAAGGTACATAAGTCATCATTCACCTTTATCAAATTTACTTCTTAGAAAGGTCTTCACTCTTACTATATCTAAGGGTATACTGATATTGAGAAGCAAGCTAATTGACAATCGAGAATTTCCCAGCAAGGACTCACCTCCTGATCATCCCATTAAATTTATTAGGAAATTCCTAGACTTAGATATAAACATAAACCCAAAGACACACACACACACATACATACACACATGCTTACACACAAATAAATAAAATTAGGAATTTGTGCAATGACTTGCCTAAGATCACACATGCATTAAATACAAAGTTAAGATATGAACCCAGGTCCTCCAGTGACATTTTCAAGTTTTTATAAAATCAGTCAAAGAGCAAAGTTTGGAGGGCAGAGTTTGGAGGACTTCCTCTCCTGTGTCTTGCACACCAGGTTTCCCTCTTAGAATGCATGCATGTGTGACAGAGGACACAAGCAACCCCATGCAAACACATACACCAAAGAAAGACAGAGAGCAGGAAGCTGATGCTTGGGGATCCCATTACCAGAAGGAGGGCTTGTTCCTGCAATAGTTGCTGCTGCAGGATCTCTAATTGTCTCTGCTCCTCCTCTAACTGTCTCCTGATGTACTCCTGGTGAGGCGGCCAGCAGGGAATTCAGAGGAACAGAGACCAAGAGAGAGAGAGAGAGAGAGAAAGAGAGGAGAAAGAAAGAACTAGTAATTTCACAAAGCAACAGAAGATGGTAAGTGGAGTCCAGAAGGAGGGGGTTGGGTGGGTCGAAAAAGGAAAACACCCAGAGACCTCTTTAGCCAGCAAGAAGAACACGTTTCCCAAGCAAAGACATTTAGATCAAAAGCACAAAAACTTTTCTTTAAAAATGGCCAATGGAAATGAGCTTCATAATAATTGCCTGGTATTAAATAACCTCAGTTACATTTTCAAGCTTATTCTTCTAAGATCCTGGTTGTTGGGAGCTTCCTAACATAAGTCGTGCAATAAAGTTTCTGGGTTGAATTAGAATTTATGGGAATAAACCAACTGTTGAGTGCTATTATCCACCTGGTGTTTACCTAATAGTTCTTGGGGGCGACATCCTACACTGTTGGTCTTTGAATGGAGTTAGGGAGAAAAGGCTATAATGAGCTAAGAGCAGTGAGGAAGAAAGCTTGGTAAGGAGAACAGCTTTAGTCATGGAAGGGGAGAACTCATCTGCTCGTCCCAAAAAGTCTCACTCATACAGCATTAACAAGGGGACCAGGTAGACCAAGTCAGAATGCTCCAAGATCTTGCCCTTGGCCGTTGAGGTACGGAGGAGGAGACTTATCAGGTTATACATTAGATTTCTTAAAGCTGTGATAATTACAGCTGGTCACAAAGGGAGAAAAAAAAAATCTTTTTTTTTCCTTCCTTGTAGCAATCTCATCTGAAATCACACCGAATGGCCCCACTTGAGGTTTCTTCTGGCAGCGGCTTACCTGTTCATGCTCTGCTCGCCTCCTTTCTTCCTCACGGCGGATCTGTTCCTCATAGTGTCTCCGTTGCTCTCTCTCCTGCTGCTTCCTCAGTTCTTTCTCTCTCCTTTGCTGCTATGGAGGGGATAAATACACATAAAATTAAGTTGGTACTCCTTGGAAGGGGGGCACAAACCATAGTGGCAGTCAGTTCTCTTACTGAGGGGTAATCTCAGGGAGAACCCATTCCCTTTGCTTCTTTCAAAGCTGAGCCCAAGTATCAGCTCCTCTGCAAGGCCTTCCTTCATTTCCCAGTGGTTAATGTTGGATTCTCTCCATCCTGAAATTAATTTTTGTGGTTTTCTATTTATCTCCTTTTATATGTGTTGTTTCCCATTTGAAGCTTCCCAAGAATACAAACTGTTCCACTTCTCTCTCTGTCCCCCCAGTATTAGCCCAATGCTTGAAACACAGGAGGAAGGTAATCAATGCTTCCTGACTTGGACTGAATGTGATAGACGGCCCTGTGGACTCCCAGCGCTTGCTCTGGCGCTCTTTGGCCCTAAAGGAAAAAGTACGAGGAGCAATAGCTCAACCAATAAGGTACCGTGTGAGATGATGGAGAGACAAAGACAAGAAAAAAGCAATCTTCACAAAGAGCTGTATTTGGCCATAGATTTGGTATTCGGTAATAGAAATATTTGGAGAATAAATACAATAACGCCATTAAATGTAAGCATTGAGAGGGAAAGGCACCTGGGTGGGAAGTCCTTCCTGTAGAAGATAGTCATTGAGTAAAGCTTTGATTCTAGGAGGAAGCGAACAGGGAATGAACTCCAGGCATGGGACATAGCCAGTGGAAAATGATGGAGTTGGAAGACCCAATGTCATGTGTAAGGAACAAGAGAAGGCCAATTTGACTGGGTCAAGCAGTGTGAGGGGAGAGTAATATCCATGGAGTCTGGAGAGATGGGTTGGGCAAAATGATGAAGGGCCTTAAAAGCAAGATAGAGGGATTTTTTATTGGATTCTAGAAGCCATGGGTAGGTGCTAGAGTTGATTGATGAAGGGAATGATACATTCAGAGGGAATGAAGGTGGGGGAGATTTGAGGAAGAGAAGGAGCTAGGCCAAGGGAAGTACAAATTGCCACAAGCCCAGCAGTAACATGTATGCAGAAAAGACTTAATACAAATATTTCTTGATTTGATTCTGTCAAGATTGGTTCTATGAAGTCGAGGCCCTGCATAGAACTGGAAAATGGTTTTCGTTTCTGGGTGGAAGTTCAGAGAGCACAGAACATGTGAACAGGTGAGATTGACATCCTGCTTTATAATTCTCTGGATGCTTGATTTCACATGACTGTGGATGCCCGGTTGGGGACCCAACACTCAGGTCAGATGGTGGCTCTGTCACACTGAGCTCCAAAAAAACAAATCAGACAGAGCCGGGGCATATTGATGCTAGTTCCTAAGTTGTTTGGGGGAATGCCACAAAAACACCAAAGGCAAAAGGCAGATGCTGAACAGGATATCTTAATGCTCCTGCTGGGGCCATCTCTCACTACTGCTGTGGGAGTCCTACAAACGACCTAATAAAGTTGGTGAGATTTGAACAAACTTTTTTTCATCTCATTTACTTGTCAGTCAACAATAACATAAGAAAGATTATTGCTTTTCCAGTCAAGAGTAACCAAAAAGATATTCTGCAGTCACAAAAATCTTTTGGTTGTGACTGGAAGGAGACAAAAAATCAGTGAATGATTGAACTAAAGAGGGTCCGTGCCAGTGGGGAGAATAACTAACTAATACACCCCTAAAATAACTGCTGACAAACTGATCTTTCCAAGCTAGGCCCAGGCCACACTCATGTTCCAAAGCTTTTTCGTGGTTCCTGATGGCCTTGAGGGAAAAAAAAAATTGTAATTCCTTTGCCCTGGTCTTGGAGGCTCTCCACTCCTATTTTTTCTTCAGATTTATTTCCCATTATTCCTCCTTCAAGGAAACTAGGAAGACTGGATAATCCTTGATGTGCTATTCTTCTTCAAGATATCTCTCATGAAGGTATTCCTTCCCCTCTTCTTCTCACCTCTATCCTCCCTTCAAGGCTTGGTTCAGAAGTCATCTCAATGAAGCCTTCTTGAACCCTGTTTGATATCCGAGAAAGGATTTTTTCTACTCCCCAAACATCACTGGAGTGTTTTGTCTCCTTTTCCCTTATGCCTCAGTACTCTCTAATGTTTATGTTATTTATGTAGGAACATCCTTTCCCTTCCCATTTCCTCTTGCCACGCAGAATGAAATATAGGACATATGCCATTTTTACTTTGCACTCCCAGTACCTTGGCCATGGAAGACTCATCTTCTTGAGTTCAAATGTGGCTGGAGACACTAGCTGTGTGACCCTAGTCTCTTAACCCTGTTAAAATGTAAAACGAGCTGGAGAAGGAAATGGCAAACTACTCCAATATTTTTGCCAAGAAAACCTTAAGTGGGTTCACAGAGAGTTGGACAGAATTGAAAATGACTGAACAACAACAACAAAAAGGTGATATTAAAAATAGCACTACCTGACAAGGTACTTGTGAGGCTAAAATGAGCTAACAAATGTTAAAGGACTTGATAAAAGTACTACATTAATGAAAGTCATCAATTTTATGATAAAGTAGATGCTTAATGATATTGAAAAAAAATTGAGCTGTGAATTTTGAATGTTGGCCCAAAGTAATTTCCATACAATTAAAATTTTAAATTATTTACTCTGCTGTCTGTTTCGTGGGTGTTGGGTTCAATAGTAAGAGAATCAAAGTAATTTTAAGATGTAGCTGATTTTTAGATGCAGAATTTGACAGAAATCAATAGTCTCATATTTACTTAGTATCCAGTCCCCCTCTACCTCCACCATACCATGTGGATACCATATTGATAATAGATTCTGAGAATATGATTTGTGAGTTTTGTTACTGATACTACAAAGTGAGTAATCCTTCCTAATGAGCTCACTCGGGGTCAGATACCTCTAAAACCAGGATTCCAATTCCTGTAGGGAGGTGGAGAAATAAATCACTTTCCCAGCCTGGTGAAGGCTCCCTGCCAAGCTAACAAGTGCTCAGCCTTGCTGCTAATGCCTTTCCAAAGCAACATTGATCTCATTCCCTCTAAGAAGGGCACTACCTGAGATGGCAGACCATCTTAACCAAATTAGTTAAGGAAAAATAAGGCTTCTTCCTTCAAGTTGCACATGTGCTTGCTGGGTTAAAAGGGGAGAACTTAAATATTTCAAATCCCAATGAAAGAGTCTAAGAGTAAGGATCTTTGGGCAAAAGATGGTGATGAGGAACTCATTTCTTTTTTGTGGGTGTGGGGGGAAATCTCTTTTTCTTTTCAATTAATATTGCTTGTGGAAAAAGTTCAAGCTAAAGGAGGAAAGTAAGATGAGACATGGAAAAGAAGGCAGTCAGAAGGAGCTAGAGGGAAATCACAGAAAAATAGAGTATACGGGGAAGAGCCTCTAGTGCAAGATGGGGAAAATATGCAAATAAAATGATTTGTAATTCTGTCCCTCTCAGAGTAATTCCAGGGAGTGGGTGGTGGCTTGGTGGTATGGCCTCACTCCCATTCTTTATTTGTATAAAAGAAAACTTGTTTTTAT
Organism: Sarcophilus harrisii; assembly: GCF_902635505.1. Lineage (NCBI taxonomy): Eukaryota > Metazoa > Chordata > Mammalia > Dasyuromorphia > Dasyuridae > Sarcophilus > Sarcophilus harrisii. The sequence continues at coordinate 29,010,425 of NC_045428.1, forward strand.
TTTATTTTTAGGCTGGAAGATGATTTAGATTTGTTGTTCATTCCTTTAAGTCATGTCTGACTCCTTGTGACACTGTTTGGGGGTTTTCTTGGCAGAGATACTGGAGTGGTTTGCCATTTCCTTTTCCAGCTCATTTTACAGATGGTGAAACTGAGGCTAACAGGATGAAGTGACTTGTTCAGGATCACACAACTGGTAAGTGTCTGAGGCCAGATTTCAAGTCAGGTCTTCATGATTCCAAGCCCAGCACACTATCTACACACTATCTACTGTAGCACCTAGTGGTCCTGTTTAGACTTTACATACAGGAAAGAATTTCTGTACTTAAGTAGCACCCTTGTTCTAAATAGAGGACGTGACAGAGGAATAACTGAATCAAGGGGTCTAATCCTGTTTTGTATCCTGGATCCTTTATTGACTCTATTGAAGTCAGTGCATCCTTTCTCAAAAAATTTTAAAATAATTGAAGGAAATCTTAAAATTCAATTGAAGGAAATAAAGATACATTTTTTCTCCTCAGCCTTGTTTATGGATCCCATGTTAAGAACCCTTGTTTCAGAAGATATTACATATCTATTAGGCCAGAAATTTCCAAAGCGTGCTCTGGGACCATTTAAAACCGAACAAAATGTGTATCCAAATGGTGGGAATGTCAGATTTTGGGGATATGGAATAATGATAATGGTGATAATAATGTAAAAGTCATCATCATCATCATCATCATCATCATCATCATCATAATGAGGGCCTCCATGTTCCCTCAGAATTCAGTCAAGAATGTCAGGTATAACATGTTGCTTGAATGGCTATCATGGGGTTTTGTTTTCAGAAATAAAGGGAGGGAGATTTCTGATCATGGCACCAGACACAAGTTCTGGCCCCCAGAAATTGCAGAAAAGACTGAGATGATCCTGGTAAAAGTCCCTGTTTTGCTCTGACTCTTTTGGTTAATGTGCTACAAAGTATTAAGCAGATGGACAAAATGATTCCTTTTGAATGGAATAAAAAATCATCAACTTTATCTTCTGTAGGATTCAATGAAAACTCTTGAGGACAATTCTTATTGTAGACACTATGATTAGAATGCCCTGTTCTTCATTCTGGCTCTCAAGAGAGATGTAGTCCTTGTTCTGGGTCTCTCTATACACATACATACATGGATACATACACACATATACACAATGCATATGCATACACATACATATATGCAATACATATTTATATACATACACATATGTGCACATACATATACACACATATAAAAACATATCTTTCTCCACACACATATATTTTATATATGTATGTGTATATATGTGTGTGTGTGTGTGTGTATATATATATACACATATATATATAATAAAGTATTTTAGAAACCTTAGGGTTATGATGATGCCCCATTTACAATATTATTAAATCTAGGTTCCAATGAGTTGGTTTCACAAGTATACTTTTCATAAGTATACAACAATGATGATGTTGACCGTAATATAACAATACAGCATATTAATATTTCTAAAATACATTACATATATATATTTATCTTCTTCAATCTATATTTCATTGGATATTTGCGTGTTTTCCCTATAGAGAACCCAGACTTATGCATTAATGCAGATTATGCAAGGACATGATAGAAATTGTGCAAATTATCGCTCCTGGTGACAAATGTTTAGTCCCTATTGAGTATCTAGAACAACATAGCCTAAAGACCAGAAATTTGAGATCCTTCATAAAAGAAGAAATAATATACCCCCAAATTATTAATACAGATCCTGTAAGAAACAGGAAAGGTAGATGTGAGAAAACTAAAGCCAGATAATTGAAGTGATTTGGCCAAGATCATAGAAGCAGTGAGCAACAGAGATCTGCTGGCTCTTCTTCATTATCCAGAAATAAACCTTTAGAATAATGGGTAAATCTGAAAAGGAAACAGATAGGGAATAATAGAATAGAATAATAGAAGGGAAGCAAGATAGCTTTATTCCTTTTTTTTTGGAGGAAGAATGATGAGATAGGAAACATTCCTCCCTTCAATGTCTCCCAGCCTGGTAATTTCATCAATGTGGAAAAGTCCTTCCAGTCATGTGGAGCAGCAACTCATCTGTAATTAATAGTCTTAGAGACTTGCCCGTGGCACCGAGGGGTCAAACAACTGGTTCAGGATCACATAAGTCAGTATACGCCTTCGGCAGGACTTGAATCCCACTATTTCTGAGAGCGGGACTGGCCTTCTGGCCACCGCAGCATGCAGCCTCTTATTATGCACCAGAAAGGCATAAAGAGTGTACACTTGCCACCACACTGTCACCTGAGCACTCCTGGGAGGCAGAGCTCTGGACAATGAGCTCCGGCCGGCCTACCTCGGTGTTGTTGGCAGGTGATTTAAATGACCGAGCTCCGGCTCAAGATATAATAAAATGCTCAGCTCCTCCTGGGGAATGCTAATGAGGAGGCTGAAATGTGCCTCTGTCCCCAGCCGGGAAGAGAGCAGTTCTGTTCTCCCACTCTCCTGCTGCTGCTGCGCCAGGACCTATTACGACTGACTGCCGTTAATGATGAAGTGAATTAAAGGCCATTTTCCCCAGCACCACTGAATTAATGCCAGGCTTGAGCCATGGGTGTGTGGGGACTGCTCTTGGGCCTGGTGCTTTCTTTCAGCTCTGGCCAGTTCTCCAAAGGCAGAAAGGGAACATGGGCAGAGCAATGTGACTTTAGCAGTGCCCCAGATCCACACTGTCTGTCTGCGTGTGTGTGTGTGTGTGTGTGTGTGTGTGTGTTTCAGTGTGTCTGCCTGTTTCTCAGAATGTCTATGTCTGCTTTTTTGTGTAGGTGTCTCTGTGTCTAATTATCTCTTTTTATCTTCTTCCATTTGTCTGTCTGTGCATCTGTATATCTATCTAACTATCCATCAGTCTCCCTATCTCTGTGTTCATCCATATATCTATCTGTCCATTTGTCCATGTACTTGTGTATCCTATTCATCTGTTTATCTCCTTATGTGTGTCTGTCTGTCCATCCATCTATGTTTCCTTATGTTCTTGTCTGTTTGTGCATTCATCTGTCCATCCATCTATCATCTGTGTGTCTATCTGTCCATCTGTTTACTGTGTGTCCATCCAAACATCTGTCTGTTCATCTCTCAGTTTGTTTGTCTGTCTGTCCATCCATCCATCCATTTATTTCCTTATGGGAAGTTCCTGTCTGTCTGACTATGGGACTGCCCATTTGTCTGTTTTTTTTTTTTTTCACCTGTGTGTCCATCTGTCTATCTATCTCAGTTTCTGCCTGCTAGTCCCCTCATCTCTTTGCCCCTTTCCCCTTACTTCTGCCTTAGCTCTTGCTTTTTCGGTTTGCACATGATATTTTCATCCCTCCTGGAATGACTGAACCACCGAAAGCCCCATCCCTGAAAAGAGATGACTCAGGGTAGCAACAGCAGGGCAACCAATGGCAAACCTTCCTTCCCGTACCCACCTCCTCCTCCTCTCAGCCACTCGCTTGTGATTCTTTTGGGTGCAAAGGGCCAGCTCTGGCGGCTGAATTCATCCACATGCTGTCAAGGGGCTGTCAGGCCTGAGGAGCTCTGACTATTGATGGGAAGGTTTAGGCACCGGGAGTAGGCAAAGCTGCAAGTAGCAGTTGAGGGGACCTTAATTATCCAACAGGAGGAGTCGGCTTCTCCTGCAGATAAGGGGAGCTTTCCCGAGGCAGAGCCACTCCCTGGCAAGGTCTTCTGAGACCCAGTTTGAAAAGGAAGACTTCAAAAGGCCCTCAGTTCACTGAGCTAAGCCAGGTCCATCTGGGAACAAGAAGAATGGGATGCACAACAGAGCCGGGTCGGGGGAAGCTGATTGAAACAATGACAGGCAGCTCTATGAGACACCGAGGTGTCCTCACCTGAATGTCTCAGAGAGAAAAAAAAGAAAGAAAGAAAACAATAATTGAAAGGAAGTGGAAAAATCCGAGCCCAGCAGTCAAAAGAAAATGAGACCGAAAATTAAGAAGGCTGGGTATCGGGAAAAGTGAAATCTGCACAGAGTGTGATTCACCAATGAGAAAGGACGTCTCAATGGTGGGACCATTTTGAAGGCACTGCTGGCCATTACTTTTTATTTAAATCAGTGATTTCATTGAGATGAAGATCTCCTCAAGTAGACACTCCTTTCACCATTGTTGATGTGGTTCAGTCATTTCAGTCACATCCAACTCTTTGTGACCCCACTTGAATTTTTTTTTTTTTTGGCATAGGTACTGAAATGGTTTGTCATTCCTTCCCCAGCTCATTTTATGGATGAGGAAACTGAGGCAAACAGGGTTAAGTGACTTACCCAGAATCATAGAGCTAATATGCATCTGAAGTCAGATTTGAATTCCGGCCTGTCTGACTCAGCTTTCTATCCATGGCAGCTCCTAGATGATTAGGAGAGGGCAGCATCGTGGACTCATGGTGGAGAAGAGTTACATAACCAGTATGTGCCAGGGGCAAGACTTGAGTCTAGATGTCGCTGACTCCCAGGCTGCTTCTCTGCTTTTCTAGATCATTATAATGGACAGGTTGTAGGACTTATTATAACAGAACTTGAGGTTCTAAACCTGGAGCTGGCAAGCACCTCAGAGATACCTGGTCCAATTGCATCATATTATAGTTAAGGAAAGCGTAATCCCATAAGGTGGTGATTATCCAAGGTCATACGGGAAGTATGTGACAGAAAGGGGATTTGAACCCAGGTTCCAGCCTGCCTTAGATACTTATTTGCCATTTTGTTACACAAATCACTTGGAGCTTCTAATCTTCAATTTCCTCACCTATGAAATGGGAATAATAATAATAGCACCTATCTTACAGGGCTATCGTGAGGATCAAAAGAGATCCTAAATGTATGACATTTTCCAAACCATAATGCACTGAATAAACATCAGCCATTTTTATTTTTGGCTGAACCTGGGATAAAGTTGGTATAAAGAATGTCCATTTAAGGACCCTGCCTCTCCTAACACAGGTGGGCTCCTTCTCTGCCCGTTATAAAACCTGACCCGGCGTGCCTGAAGCAACAAGACATGACAAGGTTTGCCCAGGGTCACACAGACCCCCATGGGCATCTTCTCATCTCCTGGTGGGGCTCAGATAGGAACGGTCTCATGACCAGCCACCACCAAGCTATCGCTTGTGATGATTTAATGTTCAGTGGATCAATGTACAGGGAAATCAAATGGCTGCTTTTTATAGTTGAAGAATGATCTTGAGCTGGAAGTGCAACTTCCACGGGCTTCCTGAAAGCATCCTTGGCACAGTCTAAAGCAAACGACAGGAACGAACGAAATGTACCTCCTCCTATTCCTATGAGACTGTGATTTCTTCTGCTAGCTCCCTATATTCTGAAAACATTTCGCTCCATATGGCTTGAATTGCTGAGTATTAGAGATGGCAACTTTTCTTTAAAATGTGCTTCGATTTCTGTAGTGGATAGAGTACAGGGCTTAGGAAGGGTTTAAAATGGCCTCAGACACCGACTAACTCTGTGGCTGTTTGCCTCAGTTTCCTCATCTGTGAAATGGGGATAATAAGAGCTTCTACCTCCCAGGATTGGTGTGAGGATCAGACGAGATTGTAAAGTGCTAAGTGCAGTGGCTGGTACATAGTGAGAGCTATAAAAATGCTGGCTATTGTTTCTGCTGTCATTATATGTCTGGGTGGGTGGAGGCAATGGTTTTATGTATTTTAATGCTCTGGTTTGTGTCCCATTCGTTTTCTGAATTCTCAAGGACATTGTAGGCTCTTTTACAGGAGTTTTACATCTGTTACCTAATGGTACAGTGGATAGAGTGCTGGGTCGGGGAGACCTGATTTCAAATTTACCTTCAGGCCCATATTAACTTGTGACCCTAGCCAAGTCACTTAATACTGTGTGCCTCAGCTTCCTCATCTGTAAAATGAACTAGAGAAGGAAAGCCCCAAATAAGGTCACAAAGACATGATTGAAACAACTGAATAAGAAAGTATGTAAAAAATAATGAGTTTAGGGGCATCTAGAGGGTGCAGTGGACGAAGCACCAGCCCTGAAGTCAGGAGGACCTGAGTTCAAATCTGGTCTCAGACACTTAATACTCTAGCTGTGTGACCCTGGACAAGTCACTTAGCCCCAATTGCCTCAGGAAATATAAAAGAAGAATTTCTGATTTGTAATTCTAGCCATTTGATCGTGTCTTTCTAACTATATGGCAGAGGTGAAATCTTTACAAACTCAATGAAATGCTGACTAATATCTACTTTTGATTATTATTAGTTATTGTTGCCATTAGTTTCTCAGAGCAAATTTAAGTTTCAACTGATAGTTTACCAAGCTAAGCAATCGTTCCTTCAATGGTTTCCACTGTTAATGCAGAAACGTTTGCTGACTCCAAGCCATTTATCAAGCTCTCCTTCCTGCAGATGAATCCCAACTGGCCATCGCCTGCTACAGGTTCTTCTTTCTCTGCTTGGAGAAAGCGGTTAAGGACTTGAGTCAAACACAGGCTGGATTTGGGAGCTCATTTCTGGCTGCCAGGGAGCCTCTGTGAGCCTGGTCTCGCTCCTCAAACCTGTACTTGGATGCTTCTTCTCCAAACCGGGGCCATCTCATGGGACTCATGTGGGAGCTGATGGTGGAAATAAGCCAATAGAACCAAGAGAGTCCATTTGGAGCAACTGTAAGCAAGAGCCACCCAGGCGGCATGAGCTGCAAAGTGAGCGCCTGCTCTGGAAGTGGGCTCTGCCATCTGTTCTTCCGTGATCTTGGGCAATCCCGAGATTTCTCGGGGCTTCAGTTTCCCCATGAAATAGTTAATTCATGAGGCTCATAACTGGTTTTAATATGGGGCCTCCACTTATAGAAACGGGTCTCCCATTCCTACCTCATTTGACCTTGAAAAAGCCCCAACCCTATTGGCTACATGACCCTGGCAAATGTTCCCACTTCTCCCTGTGCTAGACAATGTATCTCTAAATCTTAGAGAGAGTTATTTATACAGCAAATTAAAGTTGGAAAAACTATTTTATATTTAACATCTTGTTTGAGCCTCATAATAACTGTGAGTTAGGTGGCACTTGAATTCTGCAGGGCAGCTACGTGGTGCAGTGGATAGAGCTCTAGACTTAGAATCAAGAAGAACTGAGTTCAAATCTAATCTGACTCAGTAGCTGTGTGATCTTAGGCAGGTCACCTAACCTTTGTTTGCTGTAATCCACCAGAGAAGGAAATGGCAGACCATTCTAATATAGACTGGACACTGGAAAACCTCAATTGACAATAACGGCATGTGATGGTCCACAGGACCAAGAACAAAAGATTTAATGTCTGTGCTGAATTCTCCTTGGGGTTCATGTCAGTTGGAATATTGAGTGGGATGCTAAAAGAGCTATCCCTGCTCTTTAGACTGTTAGTGTCTCTATTACAGCAATTATATTTTGGGCATCCATTCATTACTAGCAAGACAGAAGGTAAGCATTTTTCTCAAGATGATGCTGCTGATAGATCCAAAGTAGGACCCTATAAACTCTGGGGTCATGGGTCAAGTCAACAAGCATTTATTAAGTGCCTATATAGATAGATATGTCTATCTATAATATGTGTATCTATATCTATATATGTTTATATATCTATAATCTATATATCTATGTGTATATTTTCCCCTCTTTTTTCCTTCCCTCCCATCCATCTATTCTTCCCATCCATCCATTCTTCCCATCCTTTCCATCCATCCTTCCCATCCTTTCCACCCACCCATCCTTCCGTCTATCTACTATCTACTATCTATCTATCTGTCTGTCTGTCTTTCTATCTAGCTCTATGTTAAGTGCTGGCAACCATGCTGTTTTGGCAACCTACAAGGTATCTGCCAGCTGCACAGAGCTCTAAATAGTATCTCAGTATCTTAACAAAATTCACTTTCTCACTTGGTTCAAAATATGTATTAAGCATAGACAAAATAGAAAGCAGGGTGGTGTGTTGCATGAGGGTGAACCTTGCAGTCCAAAAGGTTTGAACTGAAATTTTGCTTTGACATGCATGACCTGTATGATTCCAAGGAAGCATCACCTTTGAACTCCACCTTTCATTGATATAGGCGATTATGGCACACTCATAATTATAGCTGAAAAATCAATCTCTATTTGTGGAAGTTGTTTCTAAGTGGGAGTTTCCTGTGCTGAAAAAAATTGTATGTCTACACTCAGAAGAAAAGAAGGAAGTTATTCTTTGGCTCCTTGGGATACAAAGAAAAAAAAAATATTGCCAGTGCCTGCCCTCAAGAAGCTTACATTTGATTGGAGGCAAGGATTCAGATAAGTAACTAGAAAGGAATTCCCAAGGTAGGTTCACTGAGAATGCTAAGATTTGGGGGAATCCACAGATGGGCAGGAAAGAGGAAGGACCAAGGGTAAACATTTCCATTGTTTCTAGGAAGCAGCTTGGATGACAGGAAAAATTGTATCCTTTAGTTAACATTTCCCTGTCCTTACAATTATCAGTGTTTTTCCATCCAAGGTCACCCTGCATCTACATTGTATATATTCTGTATACATCTATATAACTGTATGGAACACTCTGCATATAATTATACACATGTACAGGATAGCTAAGTGGTGCTATAATGCCCCAAACACTCATGTTTCTGAGTTCAAATCTCATTTCAGAAACATACTAGCTGTGTGAATCTGGACAAGGTACTTTACTCTGTTTGCCTCAGTTAACTCATCTATAAAATGAGCTGGAGAAAGAAATGGCAAACCACTCTGATATGTCTGTCAAGAAAATCCCAAATGGGGTCCCAGAGAATCAGAGATGAAGGAAATGACTAAATGGCAGCAAATATAAATATATGTGATTTATACCTAGTTAGAAACTTAAGTTTTTGGGACCGGGACTAATTTCACTTCTGTCTTTGTATCACCAGAAGTTAGCACTGTGTGCTTCTATAAATATTTATTGACTAAGTGACTGATCTGACTCCCTTCCGTTAAGGCTCTCACTAAGTCAGAAAACAGACAAATTATTCAAATACTCTGAAATATAATAAGTGAGCATTGTCATTGTCATCCTAAAATTGGGGGGGACCAGTGCGGAGTGTCAAGAATTGTTACCTGAATCTGAAACTAGAACAAAAGATTTATATGCTGCAATCAAAGGGGCGGGGGGGGGGGGGGGAAGAACATACTTTTCTCTTCCTCAGCAACAATTGTTTTGAATTTTTTGCTGATTCCTGCCATTTCCTTCATTTATCTTGGTTAAGCCACCCACTCAAAACCTCAGTCGGCCTTGACTCTTCTTCCCTCTCCTTTCTCCCTCCCCATTCAATTAATTGTTGCCAGATCTTCCTCACTTCTATCTCCACAATATCTCCCATCTGTCCTCTCATCCTATGGCTAGGACTCAATTTTGGATTCTTATCACTTTCTACTGCGCTGCTATCATATCCTCTCAATTGATCTCCCTGTGTCCAGTCTCCCTTTCAGAACTTCCTGGCACTCTCTACTCTCCATACGGTTGCTAAAATAATATTCCACTGGACAGATTTAGTCCTACTCCTTCCCAGCAAAGTTTCCTATTTCTTTCTACTGAGTTTGGGGTAAAATATAAAATAAAATAAAAAAAGGCTTCCTAGCCTTGTTCCTAATCTCAGTCTCAGAGTTGTGTGTGTGTGTGTGTGTGTGTTTGTGTCTGTCTGTCTGTCTGTCTGTCTCTCTCTCTCTCTCTCTCTCTCTCACACACACACACACACACACACACACACACACACACACCATGATGTAAGGTTTGCAAAATACTTCTCATCCATTTCCCGCCTTGATCCACTTAAAACTGTCTATAGTCTGGCTCTATTCTTTCTAGCTTTACTTTACACTACATTCCAGGCAAACCTTCCTACCAGCTGTTCCTCGATTTCATGCTGCTGTCTTTTGCCTTTTCTCAAGGTGTTTCCCCCTTGCCTCACATGTGCTCCCAATTCCTCATGTCTATCTTTCCAGATTTTCTCTTCCTGCAAAGCTCAGGTCAATCTAGTCCATGAAAACTTTCCTTAGGCTCTTCCTTCCCCCTCTTCCCTTTTCCCAGGTGGACGTGATCTACATCTCTTTAAAAAATTTTCCCTAGAGATAGAATCTTGGGATCTTTCCATTGCCGCCATCTCTTTCTGCATTGTGTTGTGCTCAGCTGGGTACAAATTCTATCTTCTCAGAAGATTCCAAGGTTCCTGGGAAGCAAAGGCTGATATCTTTCATTTGTGTGTCCCCAGGGCTCAGCACAATGAAGATACTTAATTGTTTGATGAATGTAAATACTTAAACCTGTTAGACTATCACTGAGTTGAAAATCTGGAGTCTGGGCTTCTTTGAGACCCTTCACCTGTAGCCACAACCTGTTTACTGTTTCCCAGTAGCATACAGAGTCTGTCTTCCACTCCCGTCTGCAATATTCTGCACCCAATGTTTATTTGCCTTTAACTACATTGGCATCTATTAAAAATAGGTAACTGTGGACTACTTAGATATTTCGATCTGAAATCCAACAAACATCCAACAACCACAGAATATTAGATGGTGATGATAGTTTAAGAGAACTTTAAGATTTTCAAAGTATAGTTCAAAGTGTCAGCCAGATAGACAGTTGGATGGAAGGACATATATATATGTGTGTGTGTGTGAGTGTGAGTGTGTGTGTTTGTGTATATACCTGTGTAGTTATTATATATGTTTATATACATTATATACAGACATTATGTGTATATAGGTGGATGTGGAACTAGAAAGATTCAACTTCATGAGTTCAAATCTGACCCTGTCAGACACTCACTACTGTGTGACTCTGGGCAATTCACCCTGTTTGTCTTGTTTCCTCATCCGTAAAATGAGCTGGAGAAGGAAATGGCAAACCATTCCACTATCTCTGCTGAGAAAACCCTAAATGGGGTCACAAAGAGACAGACATGACTAAAAATGAGTGAAGAACATCACCAATGTACCAGGCACCATGCTAGACACTGCAGCCACAAAGGAAGATAGAAATATGGCCCCTGCTCTCATGAAGCTCACGATCTTAAGGGGAGGACAACATGTAAACAATTATGTATACATAAGACAGATATAATGTAATGGGGAGATCCTTATGGAGGGAGGCACTAGCAGTGGGGAGTCTGGGGAGAAGACTAATGTGGCAAGGAAGATTTGATAGAAGGATGCCCAGGGAATCAAGGGGCAGAGGGGAGGAAGGAGAGTAGGTCAGGCTTGGGGGACATCCCAAGATCTGAAGCAGGAAATGACCTCAGAGGCCATCGAGTCCAACAACCACATTTTACAAAAGAGAGATGGAGGCTCTGAAAGTTAAGTGACTTGCCCAAGAATTTGAACCCAGGACTTTCATCATCAGCATTGATGCTCTTTGAACTAACATACACTGACATTTATTATGAAACTACTGTTTGTGAAGGGGATTAGAATGGCAGTAACCCATGGTCCCTACTTTTATGCAGCTTATATATTTCATGAATATAAGAAAAATACACAGGGAATTATAATCCGGCAGCATTACATGATAAGCTAAGTTTTAGAGAGAAACAAAATAAAGCTCTCTGTGAGATTGGAGAGGAAGCAAAGAGCTGGACATTGTTTTGAACTTGGGAGTCAGGAAGAGCTGTTTGAATATGGCGTCAGACACTTAGTAGCCATGTGACTGCTCTCTGCCTCAGTTTCCCCTTCTATAAAATGGGGATGCAATAAAATGCAATAATTGCATCTACTTCTCAGCTGTAGATCAAATAAAGTAACATGTAAAGAATAATATAAACACGATTATTATTATTAATATTTTAATTATTAATAATAATTACTATTATTATCATTACCAACTAGGGTAATTAGGGAAGTGGAACTTCCTCAAAGAAGTGGAATATGAGTTATACTTTAAAAAACAACTAGGAATTAAAGAGGCAAATAAGAGGGTCCCTCCCAGGTATAAGGAACAAAGATCAAAGACACAGAGGTGGAGAACATCCCATGTCTACTTTCCTGTAATCACCCTCTTCATCAAGCCTTGCTTCTGTGCTAGAAGAAGAAACTTGAGAAAAGGTTGGGAAAAACCAATGTAGGTATTATTTGGGTAGGAAAACACACACTATTTTGATTGGACCATCCGACGCAGGGAGTACAGTGCATGGACTAGAAATCTGGGTGGTGTCAGATTTCTGAGGGCCTTATATCTCAAGAAAAAGTGATTTTCTGCAGTAGAACCTCCATGCTACTAATGTTCTTTTCCCAAGCATCTTCCATTCTGCCTCAGGTCATCACTTAATGTAGAAATTTTCAAAAGTCTCCCCTGAAAATTTTCTAGCGCTGAAGGAAGTGGACTTGACAACATTATAGGCCATCCCTCCTCTTGCCCTAATCGCCTGAGGACTGTGTAGTGGGCTTCTGGGAATTAAAGGAACTCTCTGCAAGAATGGCCAGTCGGACATTGGTGCCCAAACATTCCACCTGATTTCTGAAACAATGAAGGGGAAGCGACCGATGAATGTGAAGTGGAAATGAGGTTTTCTCTTTCACTGACTAAAGCCAGGGGCTGGATCTCAACAAACTATTTCGAGATGATTTGGCCTCCCATACCCACAGCCTTCCACCCTACAACTTGGCACTGACTTCTCCATGAAGCAAGTTAATGATACGGGTATCTATCTTCAGAGGATGGGAAGTGAACCCTGGGCTGTTGATTGTGAATTCAGCACCTTACCCTCACTCACTATGTGCACTCCCAATATTAGAGATGGAAATAGTTAACATTCACATAGCGCTTATAGTTGGGAAAATTCACTTTATGTTTACGATCTCATTGGATGCTCACCACAAAGCTGTGAAGCAGGCAGTGCAGACACTTTGCTTAGTCATTTTGAGTCATATTTCACTCTGTCACCCCTTTAGTTTTTTTTTTTTTTTTTTTTTTTTTAGCAAGGGTACTGGAGTGGTTTGCCATTTCCTTCCCCAGCTCATTTTACAGATGAACAAACTGAGGCAAACAGTGTTTTAGGGACACATAGCTAATGAGTGTCTGAGTCTAGATTTGAAGTTAGATCTTCCTAAATTCAGTCCAGTGCTCTATCCACTGTGGCACCTAACTGCCCTGCAGACCCTACAGACACACTTTACAGAAGACAAAACTGAGGCTTGGGGAAAATCATTTGCCCACCACAATATAGATAGAGACAGGTCTTAAACCTAAGTTTCTTCTAATTCCGAGTATGGTACGCTTCCCGCTATCCTGCCAATATAAATCCCACCAGTTGTACTATTACCTTGCTCCCACCATCACCTTATATCTCTTTTGTATATATCTAGAAAGCAATTGTCAGGAACAGCTCTTTATCACCTCTCACTTGGTGTATTGTAATAGTCTTCTGGCTGATCTCTCTGCATCGTCTCTCCCTGATCCAGTCCACCCTTCACTCAGCTGCCAGAGTGATTTCCCTAAAGCTCAGTCTGCCTTTGTCACTTATTAACTACAAGATCAAATCAAACCCTTTGTCTTGCTTCTAAAGCTCTTTGGGTTCTGAAGAACCCCCCCCCCCCCCCCCCCACTTTCCAGGCTTCTTACAGCCGATCCCTCTCCACACATCTTCTGATATAGTGGCATTGTTCTTTCAACCCCCTGACTGTGGATACTTGCTGCCGGTCCCCCAGTCTGTCTGTCTTCCTTTAAATTCTAATGAAAAGACTCTTCTGTAAGATGCCTTTGTCAATCCCAAAGTAATGCTGGTGCCTTCCCTTTGGACTTCTCCTTCAATTATCCCGCATATAGCTTGTTTGCTTGTCATCCCCCACGTTTGGCCCATGACTTCCTCAAGATGAGAGATCTTTTTGATCTTTCTTTGCATCTTCGTCACTTAGCACAGTACCTGATATATAGTAGGTGCTTAATAAATGCTGACTTAACTTCACATACTTTATGACCCAATCACACTGGCCATCTTGCTGTTCCTTGTATGTAATACTCTAATTTCTGACTATCTGCCTTTTCACTAAATTTCTCTGACACCCGGATCATTTTCCTTTCTGTCTCTATCTTTGGACTTTACTGGCTTCCTTCAAGACTCAGCTCCAATCATGCCTTCTGCATGGGGGTTTTTCCTAGGACACAACCTCTTACTGCCCCCACTTTGAGATTCTCTCTCCAGTCTATGGCACAATACTTCACACATACAATTTTAAGCTGGTATATATTATACACACACACACACACACATATCAGTTTAATAAATAAATATATTTATTTATTATTATTATTAATAAATAAATATATATATATATATACACACACACACATAAACACAGGGCAGCTAGGTGGTGAAGTCAGGAGGACCTGAATTCAAATCTGGCCTCAGATATTTAATACTTTCTGCCTGTGTGACCCTGGCAAGTCACTTAACCCCAACTGCCTCAGAAAAAAAAAATATACACACACACACACACACACACATACATGTAATATGTATATATACACACATGGTATATGCTTTTTTTGTTGAACTTATTTTAGCTCATTATCAATTTCCTGGAACTTTGAAGAAAATAGAAAAGGCTTTAAACTCAATGGGCAGGGGAATGTTGTTAAATTCAACCTCATAAAATTATATGAAAACACATGACACTACAGAAGGTGAAATGGAATCTGCCTTATTAAAGGCTTCTATGAGATTAGGAGCAGTTCAGGTGCCAGAGCCAGCACCTGCAGAATCCCAGAAAGTAAAGGTATCCGAGTACTCATCACCAGTTCACTCCCCAACTAATCAAGGAAAAACTCCAATGGCCTGTTTGACTGTGGCACTCCCCTACTCTAGAAGTATCAGTGGTTCCCTATTACATTTAAAATGAAATACAAGCTCCTCTGTTTAACTTTTAAGGGTTTTCATGGTCTTGCTCCATCTAGCTTTCCAAGATTTTTTCCTGTATATGCTGGATTTTATCACAACTGACCTACTTCATATTCCCTGGCATTTTGATTATTAAATCCTATATTGCTCTAGATACATGTATACATATAAATATACACATGCACATACATATAACATGTGTGTATATCGGACGTCCCTATGTACTTAGAACTTCCTAATAATTAAACCTAAGTTGCTTCAAGTTAAGAATTTTTTTTTGGCTTTGTATCCTAAAGCCTAGCACAGAGAGGTACTTAATAAATACTCATTTATGGACTGACTGTATCCCTAGTGCCTAGCATTAGGGATGCTAATGAATTTTGTTGATAAATTGCTTGTGTTCTCCAGATCTGAAATTCTCACCTATGTGTCCTGGTGTCCCTTAAATTCTGACTAAAAATCCTCTATTCTGTAAGAAGCCTTTTCTCAATCCTCCTGACACAGTCTGACATAGCTTGTCTGTTGAGTCATTTTTCAGTTGTGTCTGACTCTTTGTGACCTAACTTAGAGTATTCTTGGCAGAGATAGTGGAGTGGCTTGCCATTTCCTTTTCCAGCTGATTGACAGATGAGGAAACTGAGGCAAACAGAGTTAAGTGACTTGCTCAAGATATCACAGCTGAATTGTGTCTGAGGTAGGATGAATCTTTCTGACTTTAGGCCTGGTACTCTTATTTGATGAGTGGATACTTACTAAAGACATTGGATTGAATAACATGGAAGTCCATTACCTCTTGAACCAACATCATATTTTTGATAACTAGAATTGTTAAGATAGCTTTTCCCCCATGATTTGTCCGATGCTTCCCATTTCCCAAAGACATTAATAATATATTCTTAAGATCTATTTCCACAAACATTTCTTTCTTGGAGCAAGAAAACTTCCAAGAGGAAGAACTGGAAACTCCTCATTTTTTGTCCCCCTCACCTCAGCCTCTATAGCTGGCCAGAACTGCCCATGCCAGGCGGTAGAGCTGAGCATCCCGGGTCCCTGCCTACCTCCTCCAGCCTGCGGCGCTGCTCCTTCTGCTCCTCAATGCGCTTCTGACGCTCTGCCAGCAACTGGCGTTTATGTTCCTCATTCTCGCGCTGTTGCTGTTCTAGTTGCTGGCGCCGCAGGGCCTCTGAACGTTCTTTGTTGGCCAGCTGAAGCCGCAAGAAGTCCCTTCTCAGGGTGGATTCTCCAGGCAGGTTCAGGATGGAGCTATGTGGGGAGAGAAAAGGCGGTCAGAGACAGGGATGCTAAAAGAAAAGGACGCTCCCCAGGAAAGTGGGATGGCATCACAAACAAGATCAGTTCTTGGCAGGAAAAGCCCAATATTTAGCACATCTTTCTCCATCTACCTGGGGAAGGTGGATCTTAGTTATGGTCAATGTGGGAGCTGCCGGCTTCACACCTCTTATAGTACACTACCATAAATCATCTTTAACTTATTAAAGTGACCATTAGCACCGAATAAATTGGTAATAGAATCCAACTGTTCATTTGGGTAAAAATACTAATAATTACAATGAAGACATTCTTGGTAAATAACACAACATATAGAATCTAGTATGATAGCCATGGATCTAAGAGCTTGAATAGAATTTAATATTTTCTATTTAGTTACAAAAAAAATCATCAATACACCCAACAAAGCCAATTAAGTCAAGGTCATAAACTTTTATTAAATACCTACTGTATGCCCAACACTGCACTAAAGACATCCCAATAGAAAAAAAGGGTATTATATATATAAAATCACAAATGTCTGTTACATAGCCTTTTCAAGAATTTAAAAAAAAATGTTTACTGACTAATTGTTGACTATACTCCAATCACCACTCCTCCTTCTCCTCCTCCCCCAGTTTCTGGGTCTTTAATATGTAAGCTTCATCCTTTCAATGCTGCACTTCCCACTTATTCTCTTTATGTGTTGTCTTATCTCATTGGGATATAAATTTTTTGCGGTCAGCAACTATCTTGCTTGCATATATTTATACTCCCAGCACTTAGTCTAATAGGCATAGGAAATCCTTAATAAAATTTTGCTCTATCATCAATCTATCTATCTAGTTGCCTGTCTCTCTCTCTCTCTCTCTCTCTCTCTCTCTCTCTCTCTCTTCCCCTTCCCTCCCTCCTCTCTCTCCCCTTTCATCTATCTATCTATCTTTCACTTATTCATTCATTTGAAACTACTTCTAAGGTTCAACAAACCCAGAATTTCAAAGAACTAGAAACAACATTACAAAATGCAAGTTATAAAATAACCAACCCCTCTGCATCCTTCCCCCACCACACACTACTCTACATGGGGAATGTGCCTGGTGGTCTGTATAACAGGGACATCTGGCTCCTCTCTTAGGAGCCAAATCCAATTTTCCTTCTGTTCTGGCAGTGATACTACCATCATTTAGCACTTGCCCAGAATGTCCTACAGCCCTTGAAACGGTACTCTGAATTACAATGGGTACTTAAAAGATGGTAGTTTGCTACATTGTCTTAGATTTTTTTCAGATCTTATAATTTTTATAGGAATTACATATAGGGCTACTTTTTTTTTAAAGACCCAATTTAATAGAATCATAGAACTACAGTTTTGCTAGGAAGCTCAGTGTACCTCCAAATCTGCATTAATACATATCCAATAAACAGTTCAACATGTTTTATTGAATTGTAATGGTAGTGCATGCATGCGATAGGTTAAGCATCTATATGATGCCCCCAATTGCTATTATTCTCCCTTCCTAACTATATTGTATTTATCTATCATGGATTTGTTTTATACATAAATGCATGCATATTTAATTTATGGATATATATATGTATATGTGTGTATATATATATATATATATATATGCATATTTTTTTTCCTTAACAGAATGTTAGGCTCTTGAGAGAAAGGTTGCTTTTATTTTCTTCATTTTATTTTATTTGTACCTGGTATATACATAGTGCTTAATAAATGTCTATTCGTTGATTTACTGAAATATCCAAGATTTGGATTAAGGGATATAGAAAAGGAAAGATAAGCCCAAAGAGCTATCTATGTGATGATTATGACAGGAAAATAGACATGAAAAGTGAAAATAAAGGTATCTGGGTAGGGGAATTGATCAGGATTGATTAATTGATTTCCCTCTTGCCCAGTTGAGGCAAACACAGAAAATAACAGGCAGGTTGGTAAAAGACAACATGGGCCTAAAGGATGGTTTATTCTTTAGAAGAGAATCAGATTTTGAAGAAGAATCTAGGTCTTGAGAAGAAATCATTCCTTAGTTCTCAGGGAAGTGAGATACTTTTCTCTCCCTCCTTTCCTCTGCCAATGCTTCCATAAGACATCATGTCTGGTTGTACAGCTACTCACTCAGTAGAAGGTACCAGGCCAGTACAAGGAAAACATTGTGAGTCTAGTAGAATAATCCACCCGGTGAAGATGGAGAAAGGAATAGCTAAGTGGGGCTATAGCCAGTAAGGGCATCAATGGTCTTGGTCATATATGAGTATGGTTCCCTACTATGGAACCCAATGAAAGGGCTTACTCTTTCATTAATAATGTGTATAATTAAGGGACAGTAGTTTGAAGTTACCATTCTTATGATGCATATTAGTAAATAAAATCTTTGAGCTCATTATTCCAGGTGACTACTAATGCATATGTAGAGGCTCAAAGGTCTTAATTTTAGGAGTTTGGGTCTTCCTGAGGACTGATTGTCTGAGTCAGAGCTTGGGGAAAGCCCAGAGGGAGGGCCGCAAATGGAAATGTGGAAAGGCAAAGAAAGTCTTGTCATAAACAACAGTCAATGCCATTAGAATACTATTGAAGTTCAAGGACACATCCTTTCTCTCTGTTACAATGGATAAGTTTATCTTTTAGGGACAGTCTGTTCTATAGGGAGTTTATCGAGAAGTGTTTGTTGAGAAGTGTATATATTGCGTCAAAATAAAATAATGCAGTACATTTTGGAAAACAAAATTAAATAATGATAATTCCCAACTCTCCTCTTCCCATTGCCCTGCTCTACCAACCAACCCATCAAACAAACAGTGTTTGAAATATTAAAGTTGTGGATAATAATTATATGATTTGGAACCAAGGCAAATGACACATCATCATATAACACCATATCCCATTCTCCCTCCCAACAAAGCATTAACAGAAAGGACTTATTTTCCTAAAGGACTGTTATAGTATAGAATCCTTACGGGACCAAAAGCCATCATTTGTGAATGAGGTTTTATCACTGGTAATATCAAGATGAAAACTATTGGTAATATTTCTACTTGTAAATAAAGTTTAATTTATAAGAAAAACTGATGGAGTTAAAGACTCCATTTCCAGTAACTTCCCATTGCTTGGAGAATACAGTTTAACCTTCTGATTGTACCCTTTAAGGTCCTCTATAATTTGACTTCAAACACCTGATCAATCTCATCTCATAATCTTTTCTTTCATAGAGTATTAGGACAGATAAGATGCTGGATCTTGTGAAAGCATGATATGAGTTGAAATCTTTTTTTAAAATTTAGTAACTTTTAATTATGGACATACTCTGAGTCAGTTTCCATAATTCAAAAGAGAATTATAAGTCATAATCACTTCATGGGGTTTTAGTGAAGATCATCTGAGATAACATACATAAAATATAGTATTTGATAATCTCCTCAGTCATTAGGTGGCAAGCTTCTCCAAGGCAGGATAACACTGTTATCTTTATGCTTTGTATATTTATATTTTTAATAGATTTATAGATAGATAGATAGATGCAGATTTATATATAAATATATGTATATATATATAATATATAAAGATTTATATATAGATATAGGTATATATGTATGGTTTATTGTAGTTTACATTTCCAAATATATGCAGAGATAATTTTCAACATTCACCTTTGCAAAATCTTGTATTCCAAAATTTTCTTCCTCTTCCCCATCCCCTCCCCAAGATAGCAGGCAATCCAATAATTCTTTTACACATTATTTTATATTTGTTGAAATGAACAGAATTTAGAATGAAACTAGGAACTGGGGGACTGGGTAGAGAACTTACTCTCCCCACAGAAAATAATATTATAAATAATATTTCAAGCTACTTGTTTAAGCTACTTGAGAATAAATAATTTTAAGCACTAGAATGCAGGTGCAATGTGTATGCTAATTACAAATTAACCTTATCTAATATTCCTCCTAATTTTAAAAAAAATATAGAGAGCAAATGATTGTGCCAAATGAGCATCAGAAAACTGAGCAACCACAAACAGATTAGTGTTGCCATCAAATAAAACTTACAACAAAATTAATCTGGCAGATATTAATGAGCTGCATAATGGTTATTGTTTGTATGGTAATTAGTTCTTATAAATGACTGTAATTTGCATAATTTTATATAGTCAAATTTAGATTTCAATTTTCCCTTTTTTTGTTAATTTTCCAGTATCTATATCCAGCACCAACAGTGACGATTTCTCTATGCACTTTAATCCTTCTCCTCAGCTGTCTATCTTGCCTATCTGTCTGTCACATAAGCACAGAAACACACACACACACACACAAAGATTCTGAATCTTTATGGTCAGAGATCTTTATGACCCCTTCCCCTGACATGGTTTAGAGCTGAGAATTTCTATGTTAAAGTTGGGGCCGGAGGAAGCCCCGGTTCAAAGAAACTATTTATTTGACAGATAGGAGAGTACCATTGACTGGCCTTCCCTGGCCTTTTGGCATTCTACTTGGGCTGTCCTGATGCATCATTTATTGCCGCTTCTAGTATATAAATTCAATTTGTTTATATATGCATTCAGAAATCATTCCTGAAAAATAATATATGTAAATGAATTGTAAACATATATTTATAATATAGATGTATAATATATATATAAAATATACATATAATATATATATATATATAAATATATTATAAAAGTATGTATATAATATATATATAAATGTATCCCTCTAGAGGGGTAGCTAGGTAGTGCCAGAGTTCCCAGAGTGACTGAAATCAGGGAGATACATCTTCCTGAGTTTAAATATGGCCTCAGAAAATTACTAACTGTGTGACTCTGGGCAAGGCACTTAACCAAGGTTACCTCAGTTTCTACACCTGTAAAATGAGCCAGAGAAGGAAATGGAAAACCACTCCTGTATCTTTGCCAGGAAAAACCCAAATGGGGTCATGAAGGATGAGCCACAAGTGAAAAATAACTAAACAACTTCCCTCTAGAATGTTAAGCTATTGCTGTTTTGTTTCCAGTGTCAGGTAGGAGCTTAATGAATGCTTGCTGATCAAATGACTGAGTGCCAGTCTTTGTACTCCATGGTCTTAAGACCAGCCCTCGCTAAATTGGGAGAAGTGTAGCAGCAGATTAGCCACAGGAGCCTGATTTTTTTGTCCCTGGCAATTACCACCTACTTTAGGATGCAACCTACACTGGCAGAGGGCAAATCCTTACCAGGGAAATCAGGGGTGACTGAAATCCTGAAATCTACACAAGGGGCTAGAATGGTTTCTGTTCTGAGAGTAGGCCCTCTCTGGGATTCTTCTCCCCACCTGCAATAACTTGATGTGAGTTGGACCCTCCACACGAGGTAGGGAGGGGCGGCCAGTGAAGGAGGCCCAAGAAGAAATAAGACAGAGGCAAACACATTTTTCTCCTCAATTTTTGCCCCATGAGAGGTTATTTTCAACTGTTCTGAGGCAAATGAAAACTGGGAGCAAAATCATTTTTATTCCACTTGCCTCTTCATATATATAGGCAACTGCTCCAAGACCCTATGCTACAGCGGGGCTGTTTGCTGTTATTCTTACTCTTTGCTAAGTTTCTGGTCTTCTCTCCTGCAAAAATTCTCATTCCCTCTGGAATTGTCTCAGCAGTTTCCATGTATCCCCCCCAGTCTAACCAAGGATTATCTCTTCCTTGAAGCTTTCTTCTTTCCTTCTTATCCTTTTTCTTTGAGCCTTTCTCATGGTGTAGTAAGACTCTAGCTCTTTGTGTATGTCTTATCACCCCTCCTAGGCTGTGGGCCAACTTTCTTTGTGTGTCCCAACCTGGTACCATAAAAAGAACACTTGCTTTGTAAATCTACCTTTGAATCCCACTTCTGACACCAGCTACCTGTATGATCATGGGAAAATCATGTAAACTTCTCCATGCCTCAGTTGTAGCATCTGTAAAATGAGGGGTTTGGATTAGATTGTCTCTAAGATTTTCCCAACTCTAAAATTCTACCTAATAATCAGCACAGAGAGGTCATGGGGTGGTTACCATAGTGTAATGTTTGAACCAAGGCCCTGAAGGAGATTTTGAGTAGAACTTTTATATCTTATACCTGGAAAAAAATTTCTATGGGGACTTGGAAAAAAGATTCAGTTTACTTTGTGCTTAAGGTTATTACAGTGCCCAGAGGTTGGTAGTCCCGGATGGTTGCCAGATTGAAGGAAATTATAGCAACCTCATATTTGACTTTTTTTTTCTTTTTGGTTGCTTTCTGCAGCAATGAATGAACCATCAGCCTCCGAGAGATTTTCCAAAAGTACAGAACAGACAATGTTACTCTCCTGAACAATAGACCCTATGAATGCCTTTTTCTTTTAGGCTCAAAGGCAGATCTTTCTGATGTCTAAACCTGCTTGTAACCTGGTTCTAACTTACCATCCTTATTAGCTATTAATGCTCTCCCTTCTCCAAGTGGTCTTTTCTTGCCATTTCTCACATTTCTCTCCTCCAGCCCTTTGCAAAGATTGTTCCAGATGACAGGAATATATTCTTTCCATATGGAATTCCTGGTTTCATTCAAAAGTCAACTAAAGGCCACTTCTTACTAGAAACCTTTCCCAATCCTCCCTGCTGCTACTATCCCCTCCACCCCAGCCCCCCTACACACAAAAATAAATAAATAAACTGAGTCATTTCAGCCATGTCTGATTCAGTCATGACCTCATTTAAGGTTTTCTTGGCAAGGCTAATGGAGTGGTTTGCCATTTTTTTTGTAGCTCATATTACAGATGAGGAAACTGAGGCAAACAAGGTGAAGTAACTTGCCCAGTGTCACACAGACACTAAGTGTCTAAGGCCAGATTTGAACGCAGTTCTTTCTAAGGCCTGAGGCTTTATCCACTGCACCAGCTAGCTACCCTGAAAATTACCCTGCATTTATTTAGAATATATTAATATGGATTGCTATTATATATTTTATCATATACATTATATTATATAATATAGTCACAAACACATATGCATATACACATATGAAGAGAAAGGGAGAGTTAACACACTGATAAAATAAAAGCTCTTTGAGACCAGGAGTTACTTCACTTTTGCTTTGTACCCTTTAGTACGTTGCCTGCCACATAATAGATATTTAATAAATGCTTATTCTAATGGGACTCTAGGAAATGGTGCCTTCGTGATGAGGTTCCCTAGACATAAACTGACCAGAACATTAGGTGGTCTCTGAAAGCTCGAAAATAAACAGAGATATGTCTTGTTCTCTTCAAGATCGCGTGCCATGAGTGAATGCTACCCAGATCCTAGGCTCAAAAACGAAAACCCCAAAGGTATAGATAAGAAAATGGAAACTGAGAAGAGTGGTGTTAATTAGCCATGGTCAGAATAAGAATCAGAGACAGGATTGGAACTGACTCCAAACTAAACATTAATTCCCCTGGACCACACTTCCTTTGAGATGGCAGAGGTCTCATTGCCCCAGTTAGACTGCAAACTTTCTAAGGTTTGGGTCTCTTCAATCTGCTTTTTTCATATCCCATGCCCCACCTGCCAATGCTTTGAAATCTTTCAGCATTCAACCAATAATTATTGAATACAAGTTCTCCTTTGAAGATTGGCTCATTGTGAATGGTGGTAACTCCGGGTTCCTGTGGCCTAGTGTGGGTGTAGTCACCCTGGATTCTTAAAGAGTTACAGCAGTGAACAGAGCACTAGACTAATGATGCCATTAAAAAATTAAGGACATCTAAGATATATCAATTGGCATGACTTTAGATTTCCTGGATTTCAATCAAAATCACCTAAGCAGGGTAACTTGTTCATGACTCGGATGCTGCTATCTAATTTTGAAAATGTCCCTCTCTACTTTTCAGGAATTCAGTAGGGTTAAAGTTGATAAAAACTTTTTAAAAAGTATATAAAAATTAAAGTTTATTAAGCATATAAAAGCTATAAAGTTTATAAATATAGGATATAAAGTTTATAAAGTATATAAAAAAGTTTCTAAAAGTTCATATAATTATGAACATAATTCTTTTTTTTCTCTTTTTTTTGGCTGAGGCAATTGGGGTTAAGTGATTTGCCCAGAGTCACACAGCAAGCAAGTGTTTGAACTCAGGTCCTACAGACTTCAGGGCTGGTGCTCTATCCACTGCACCACCTAGGTGCCCCTAATGAACATAATTCTTAATTATGATCAGATGGCAGGCCCGTGAGTTGGGGAGAGCCCAGCAAAGGAGCTACATGGACCCAAGCATAGATCAGTTTGAACAATGAATCAATAGTATGAGTGTATTTTAAGTTCCATAACTTAAAATGGCACAAAGACTTTGGGGACACCTCATGTCATTGGTTTTGTGCCTAATTTGCATGAGTGGTCATCAGAAAGGCCGTGAAGTCTCTGGCTGGATAACTTACTGGAAAATAGCATGTGCCAGCGATATTGGACTGGCTACAACTGGAGACACGACATTTGGTATTCTACCTCTGAGGACGGCTTCATTTTCCACATGGTTTCCTGGGAGCCATTATCTTTACACGGCCAAATGAGTTCTGGCCAACATTTAAAGCCTCAGGTGCAAGGAAGGAATTCTTTGGTCTTTGCCCTTGGAAGAGGATACGGCTGAGCTGGCCATCTTTTGGCAGGCAAAGAGTTTACAGGATTGTGGGTTTACCTCTCGTAGGGAAGAAAAATCACAGTGAGGTGTTCACCTCAGGCTTATTGGCTTAAAAGTTCAGAATTGAGGAAAACTTGGAATCAAATTCACCACGGCAGAAAACGCAGGGATAAAAAAATGAGGGAGTGTGATATTGGAGAAAGAGCCCCAGCCCCGGGTTCAAATCTCAGCTCGTACCAGGGGTTAAGATATTTAACCCCAATGGGCCAGAGCTGGTCTGGATGGCTGCCATGATCCTGCCCAACTTTAAAGCTATTACCCTGTAATTTATGACCTCTTAAGTCACCTTTCAGTTCTCAAGTTAGGATCTCTCTGTTTGAGAAAACATCTAGTCGAGGTACTGAGGGGTGACAATGCAGAAAGGATGCAATGGAGGACTTCCAGGCACTATGCTAGGTGCTGAGAGGGCAAAGAGCAAGTAAAAACTAATCTCTCAGAGAGCTTTCTTGATAGGGGAAAGAGATATATAAAAAGATGGAAGTATACTCCTAGATAGAGCTAAGGGGACACAGGAGATAAAGTCTAGAGACAAGAAGACCTAATTTCAAATCCAGTCATAGCTACTTACTAGCTGTGTGACCCTAAGCAAGCCATTTAGTCTCTGTCTACCTCAGTTTCCTTATCTATAAAATGGGGATAATAATAGTACCAAACCCCAAGGCTGTTGGGAAGATAAAATCAGATACATGTAAAGAGCTTTGTGAATCTTAAAGGATGATGGTGATTATGTAACTAACTCAACAAAGAAATCAGGATATCAGAAAAGATTTCGAATGGGGAGTGACACAAAATAAAGTAAGGGATTTATAAAAGGCAAAAGTGAAGGAGAGATTCCCAATCACTGGGGAAAATCTATACAAAGGAACAGGGGTTGGACATGGGAACACCTTATTTGGATCATGGCAAATAGGCCCATTTGATACTAATAATAATAGCTAAGATTTCTGTAGCATTTACTATTTGTCAGGCATTGGACTAAGGAAATCTCATTTGACCTTCACAACAACCCTGGCTAGAACAGAGCTGTGAGGACTGGACCATGACATAAAGTTAGGAAGGTTGGTTTGGCAGCAAGTTTGGAAAGCCCTTAAGTGGCAAAGTGACAAGGTTCTGTGAATATTATTATGGCATGGCCAACAGGAAACTGGTTCCTTTATTTTAACTCCTTCACTTTAATTAATAGATTTAAGTTGTGTACAAATACAGAGACAAGGATCATAGGATCACAGATTTAGAGCCGAGATGGTCCTAAGAGGCTATATAGTATAATCTAGCATTCTCCCGCCCCCCCCCCCTTTTTTTTTAACAGATGAGGAAACTGAGGTCCTGGAGAGGTTGAAATAGTTAAAAAGAAGCCCCATAATACCACCTTTTCTTAGAGTCCCTGGATACTGTTTTCAGAAGTGATATTTGACCCTCATTATTCTAATAAATGCCTTTGTTCTCCACTGATCTTTGTATAAGCAAAAGAACCCTTGACTAGGCCCTACAAACCTAGGGGGACAGAGAAGGGGATACTTAAAATCTGACTCTTTTGTATGGCTTTCTTTAGAGACATTCTCTTGAATACTTAATTATGCTAATGAAGAATGAGCTAAACAAGGTCATTTTTAAGGAGCATTGAAGCAAATAGAGGAAGAGAAAGAGAAGGAGCACCCAAAGGTCAAAGAAGTGTTAGAAAAATGAAAGGGGTGGTTTGGATTTCTTTCTTACCTGGGCTCTCCAGAGTCATTTTCCTCCTCCTCTTCTTCACTGCCGCTGTATTCATATTCCGTTTCATCTACAATTAAATTCACAGGCCATGAGAGTTAAAGGGGATCAGAGATTCTGCTTCATGTTCATCTCCTTCTATCCATTTCTCAAAGGATAACATTGAGAACCAGAGAGGAGCTGTTACTTGTCTAGCATCACATAGTTGGTTTATGACTGAGGAGGCCATGATTCCAAGAGTTTTGGCTTCCAGCCCCAGAACTCTTTGGGACTCTCTACATGAATCATTGGGCTATTTATTGATCCAAGGGCTAAGGACACAAAGACCAATGCCCCACAATATTTTCTTGAACTATCTCCAGATTTTTCTCTTATCGCTACTGTCTACAACAAAAGGATTAAAAATGTTGGAAATTACTCTTTCATTTTGTAGTAACTTTATACAGGAGTGATTTAATTAAATTCAATCATGTAGTTATTAAACAACAAGATGTTCCAAGCACTGTGCTGGAGATAACAGTAGCAATTGAGGCACGGTCACCTCAACTTCATGGGAAAAATGTTCCAAATCACTAATAAAAAGAATGAAAATTAAAGTACCCATCAAATTGTCAAAGGTGAGAAAAGATGAAAATAGTTGTTGTTGGATGAGGTAAAGGGAGGTAATCAGTGTTTATGGAATTGTGTTTTGGTCTAACCATCCTGGAAAAATTACTCTAGAAAAATAACTAAATTATTAATATCTGATCTAAAGAGACTTGATCTTAAAATCAGGATTATCAGAAATGAAGTCCTGTCTTGGACTATGTAATCCATTTACAAAAGGCAGTAGGTCCCTTCCTGAATCGATAGGGAAAGGAATTCTCACTGGGACTTCCCAGTACCAGTAAAAGCATAGATCTATGTCCCTGATCCCTCAAAATAAACACTGGAAAATAGATATTTAAATAGCACTCTAAATTTCACAAAGTGTTTCAAATAGATTATTTCATTTAAACCTCAAAACAACCTTTGTGTGGGTATTGTGATTGTTTTTTCAATTTTATGGATGAGGAAATTGAGGCTCATAGATTTTTGTCATTTGCCCACGGTCACATATTTTCTAAGTATCTATACTCCAATTATTCCTGACTCTAGGTACGGTATCATTTTTTAAAAATTGATTTATTTAATTTTTAATTTATGGAATAAAAATCTCCATAACAAAGCATAATTAAAATAAAGATGATTGCATATGAAATTACAAGTTCCTTATGTATAACTTGCTATTCCTTTTAAATGTACAATACAGTTATCATGTAAATTTCTTTCTTTCTTTCTTTCCTTTTTTTTTTTTTTTGACAAGAATTTTAGCTATGATTTCTGTGGACCTACAATTTGTCCACAGACTATAACTTGATAAACCAGCATGTGTGTTATGCAAAGTTTTAAAAACTCTCCAATTTTATATTGTCTGACCACTCCCTAACCACCCCCACCAACTTCTACCCTTCCTACCCCTGGCTCTGCTGTTACTATTAGGCAGCTGCTCTAGGTTAGGAAATGCAACTTTCAAGAGACCTGCAGTAGACTGCTCATGAGACTGAGGTCACATTCTTCCTGGGAGCTGAACCGTACAGAGACTGCATGGGAGGACCTGAAATTTATGAAGTATTTTTACTTAGCTTAAATTACAGGACAATTTAATTGATTGGTACCTAAAAGAACTATCAGAAAAGCAAAGGAAAAAAAAAATCAGAAGTTGAAAAAGTTTAGGAGTGTTATATTCCATGGATGAACCCAGGGAGCTTGCTCAAGGTCACATATGTTCCAAGTGACAGACACCTGAGATTTCAACTTAGGTCTTCCACCCTAATCACTTTTTTATAAAGTATGATGCTGAAGCTGTTGTTGTACATTTGCCTTTTGTCTGTACTTTTCTTATGCTCAGTCAATCAATTATTCATTCATTTATTTGTTCATCAACACACACGTATCAAAGGTCTACTGTCAGGCGTCATCCAGGGTAATCTACGGAGCATTTCTGAGCTTTTGCATCACCTCTTTCTTTCTTTTACCCAGAATACACCTGCCCCTAGTGCCCTGAGCTTCCTTAAAAGCTGAGATCAAATGCCGCCTTCTAAGGATTGTGCTAATCAGGTCCCTGCCCCTTCCCCAAACTGATTTCGGATTTTATCAACAGTTACTATACATTTATATGTGTACACGTTGTTTCTACCAATAAAACAGAGGTTCCTTGATAAGCACTAAACATTTCCTTCTTGTCACTATATCCTCAACTTCTAGTATAGTACTTGGCACATAGTAGGAATTGGTTTATGGTTATTAATATTGTGCACAGAACATCATGCTAGCAACTGGAGGAGAGGTAAAGTTTAGATAAGATATGGCCTATTTCCTCAATAATAATAATAATGATAGACATTGATGAGAGGCAATATGATATAACAACTAAAGCCAGACTTTATAGTAATCTCTCTCTCTCTGTTTCTCTCTGTGTGTGTCTCTGTTTCTCTCTGAGCATCTCTCTCTCTCTCTTTCTCTGTGTGTGTGTCCTATTTCTCTCTGTGCATCTCTCTCTCTCTCTCTCTCTCTCTTTGTTTCTCCGTGTGTATAGCTCTATTTCTCTCTGTGTATCTTTCTCTTTCTCTCTCTCTCTCTCTCTCTCTCACACACACACACACACACACACACACACACACACACCTTACCTGGCCATTAAATTAATATTCACATAGGTGTAAGTACAACAAGTTTGGGTATCTCCATTTTACAGATGATAAAACTGAGTCTAAAAGGCCAAGTGATTTGGCTAAATTCTCATAGCTTATAAAAGATGGAATTTGGACCCAGTTTTTCCTGACTCACAGTTTTATCCTCTTTGTCATACAAAGTATACAATCTTAAAAGAAGATAAGACTCCAGCACAAATAGCAATGCTACTTAATATCATATAAGTGCGTCAGAACACTCTCAAATAATGTGGTACAGGAAACAAGTAGGAGATGAGTGTGTGTGTATGTGTGTGTGTGTGTGTGTGTGTGTGTGTGTGTGTGTAAAAGATGTACACATTTGTCTTCTTCACTATAAAGGCATGTGACTAAATATAATATTTCATGGTTCCATATTGAAACTTCAACTGAAATGAACAAGTAAAGAATTCAGAGAGGCATGTGGAATACTTATTTGATGAAGAAGATTATGGCAAAGTAAAGAATCACATTAATCTAATTATTTCTCACCTCTAGGGAAAAACCTTCATTTATTAGACTACCTCATTTTAATACTTTGCCAGAATCTGTTGTGATTTCTTTTGTATTACTGAGAAAAATGAGCAGATGTCAATATTTCTCATAGAAAATAATTTCATTTAAAAATAAAAAAGAACATAATAAAGGATAGAATTGTAATACTCTCTCGATCATTTGTCATTGAGAAGACTGAAAGTAGGATGAACAAAGATTAAAAGAAACAAACTGAGTCACTTTCACATAAAGGGCTTCAAGTGGATGGGATTTAAGTATCAGATATTATATCTTGTTTTGGTACTTGGAGATTAGCAGTGGCCCTCTGGGAGATCCTAGCCATGAGAAAGATTAGATGCCTCTTTAAGTCATCATGAAACTCTTTGTAAACTCATTCCTCAGCATCCTAATGACTATCTGCAGCTTTTAGATAGTTCTCAGTATCTAGATTTCATTCATTGTGGCATTTCCTCACCCTACATTAGACACAATAATAACAGGACCTAGATCAAAAGTGATTTCAGCTATATATTAATTGGATCTTGGGCAAATGGATTCAGTAGGGGGTTCCTTCTGTAAAATGAGAAAGT
This sequence comes from Sarcophilus harrisii, assembly GCF_902635505.1. Taxonomy (NCBI): domain Eukaryota; kingdom Metazoa; phylum Chordata; class Mammalia; order Dasyuromorphia; family Dasyuridae; genus Sarcophilus; species Sarcophilus harrisii. The sequence goes on from NC_045428.1 coordinate 29,040,808, forward strand.
CTGGACCAAAAGATTTTTAAGATCCTTTTAAGCTCTAGATATAAGTGCTAAAGAAGAAAAGAGCTCAGAAGATGCAGTAGATTTCAGTAGAAAGAGCCACCATCTTGGAATTAGACTTCTTGCCTACTCCCATTGGAATACAAGCCCCTTGAGGGCAGGGACTGTTTCATGTTCCCTCTCTATTATTGGTGTCTAGCATTTACTGAGGCTTGGTCAATGCTTATGGATCTAATGATGTGGACTATGGCTCCATTCCCACTATTTGGGGGAATTCTGGGCCTCCAAGTCCCTATTTTGCAAATGAAGCTATGATTATACTTAAACTTTTATCGATCAGTCAATTAATCAAAAAGTGTTGACAGTCTTGTAGTATGGCAGTCACTGGAGACACAAGGAAACACAAAAATGAAACAGTTCCTGTCTTCAGATAGCTTCATTTCTCTTCTGGGAAAATATATGTACAGAAACAAAGCACAGGATGGGAGGTAATTGGGGAGTCAGTAGAGCAATCCCTAAATACACATTTAGGGAAGGAGAATACTACCTATTAGAGAGATAAGGGAAGGTTTTGAGTAGAAGGTATACATGACTTTCAACTTAAAGGAAAGAGAGATTTGGTGACAATGAAGTTAGGAACGAGTACATTCAAGTCATGGAGCAGAATCAGTGCCCAGGCCAGATTGACTGGATCATAGAGTATGGAAAGAGGAAGAACGTACATAGAGCTGAAAAGATATGTTGTTTGTTTTAATGGGCTTTAAAAGGACAACAGAGTTTGTATTTTCTTTTAAAAGCACAAGGAGTCCCTAGAATTAACTGGATGATTCTGACATGGTCAGACCTGCATTTAAGGGATTTACTTTGGTGATGATGCAAAGGAGAGATGAGACAGGCAGAAGGGTGCAAGAGTGCTGATGAAGGCTGGGGAGATCCTGAACTCATGAAAGACTGTTGAAGGAAAGAAAAGGGGTAGGTGAAAGAGATAATACTAGATAGAAATAGCCCATCCTCTTTGAAAGGTTCATGTTGAAAATTTTGAAAAAGATAAAAGGGTTATTATTTGCTCTGATGGAGAGAAATCATAAATGCTTGGCTTTTTCAAGGCTTTTAAAATGTGTTTGAATTATTTTCAAGTTGAGGACATATTAGCTAAAATAAATAAATAAAAAATAAATAAATAGATGGTCCTGATGATCAAAGGAAACAACCTCTATAGAGTGCTGGATGTAAAGCAATCGGTGTGAACTAGAGTAGTTATTTGTGGGTCTAGAGTCTGAACAATTGCTTCCCACTTGCTGGAAACATAGTGAAAATAAATAAATGACATTACCTTTTCTCTTCTCTGTTGGGGGACTTGCAGAGCACAAACTGGTACATGAGAGCATAGAGAATGTTTTCAGTAATTACTCAGATGTATAAAGAAAAGTCAATGCTGCAATAAACTTTCTCTATGGGAGGTCTGTTTTTATATGCTCCATCTCAAGAAGGATTCATTTTTTAGTTTTATAGATGCCTTTTTTTTTAAAAGCTCTGTCAGACTCAGTTTTCTCATCTGTAAAATATTTCTTTCCAGATAGCCACATGCCTCCTTCACGCTCAATCTTCTTTTCCAACAAAGAAAAAGGCTAAGCAAAAACTTATTAAGGAAACCACTGTGCCTAAAAGATTATGAGATGTTTTCTTCTTTAGAAAGAGGAAGAAATATATTTTCTCCTCAAATTGGGATATATTAAAAGAAGTTCCTGGGTATTATTCTTTTAAAAAAACCAAACTAGACCTGTGATTATATTGGGATAAGGAACTCACAGTGAGAAGCCATCCTCTAATAATGAAAACTGGCATTATCCCTGAAAGTTCAAGTCTTAGGGAGTTGTCTCAGTGGTGGAATGGAAAATTTTGATCTTGCAATCAGGAAAACTGAATTCAAATGCAAAATCAGATACTTATTAGCTGTGTAGCAAGTCACTTAACCTGTCTGCCTTGGTTTCTCCATCTGTAGAATGGGGATAACAAGAGCATCTATCTTCTATGGTTGTTGAGAGGATGACCATATCTAAAGTATCTTGCGAGCATTAAAGGGCTGTGTAAATATTGGTTGTTTTTTCTCTTCCTCTGAAAGAATGGATGATTTGCTTAGGGTATCAAGAATAGGATGGATCAGAGATGAGAAACAGAACAAGATAATATTTATGCTAGGTGTTATTTACACAAAAACATTCCAACTCTGGGTTATTTATCTAGTTTTTTTTTTTTTCCTTCCAGTTTTCAAATAGGAAAATATATTTGGGAAGTAAATATCTTTAAACTCTGTGCTTCACTTGCCATTAGAATTTCATAGTTTGTTCGTATCTGGAGAGAATGCTTTTTATTTTTGTTTTCTAACACAGATCCCCTGTTTTAAAAACACATACCATTTCCATGATCTCCATAGCACGTATGTCTTCAAATCTCTCATCTACAGACCAGTCACTCACCCAGATGAATAACAGTGAATCTCTTGAGCTGGTAGTGACCTCAGAGGGCAGTTGGTCTGATCCTTGCCTGAACCAAAACCAAGCCAAGGCCTTATGGGCCAACTAAAAAATCTGTCTGGTTTCTTCAACTGCGTCCCAGCAGGACTGGGTGACTCCTCCCATGGAAGTCAAAAAAGATTAGTTCTAATACTAACCTTTCTCTCCTCGCTTCTTCTTTGTCCTATCGATGTGATCCTTGAGTTGAATTCGGACCTGGCGTTCATTAGGCTGGTCTCTTATAAACGGATGCTTCATGAGCTGTTCTGTGGTGGGTCTCTGACTGTGATTCTTTACTAAGCAGCTCTCGATGAAAGACTGGAATTTTTTAGACCTATGAAAGGGATGACATGAATTAGTCACAGTACAAGTCAACAACTCACTGAAGCACAGAATTTGGGAGATGGAATGGACCTGAGTGACCCTCTAGTCCAATCCACGCTCAGAAGGCAGTCCTGAGGTCCTATGACCTGACTGGTCACCCAGTCTTGATTTACAGAATTTCAAGAAGAGAGAACTCACCCCCTCCCAAAGTGACATGTTCTTCTTTTAATAGTTTGTTCTTTGAAGCAGCTCTAATGGACAGGACTTAATACAGCCTTCAAGTCTAAATTGGCTTCTTTTCAGCCTGGTCCTCCTGCTCCTGATTATGTTTCCCACAGCCAAACAGAAGAAATCTCATCCTCATCTACAAGGCAGTCCCTTAAATAAAGTCAAAAGAGCAATACACTTTCCTCTGTCCTTCTCCCATCTAAGTATTTTCTTCTCTAGACTAAATAGCATGCCACAAACTCAAAGATCATACAAACTCAAAGATTTCACTGAAATTAGTGATTTCAAAACAGAAATTCTGTTTATATACAGAAAATACAGAACAATCAATCAGCCAAACCATGTTAATCATCACTGTGCTGGTTGCTATGGAATATCATGGATGGCACTGATGAATGTAAAACAGTGTATATTCAGATATAGACTCCAGACATCCTTTTCATCAAAGGCAACAAAATTCTTTCAGTTCACCCAGATCTGCAGTTGCAGAATCATCATCGACCCTTTGATTTCTCTCCAAATTATCTTCCGATCATTTGTCAGTTCTTGGAGATTTCACCTTCACATCATCTCTCTCATTCATCCCCTTCTCACCAGTCTTATGCTTTCTGTTCTGATTCAGATCCTCAACACCTTTCATTTTGTCTATTATAAGAATTTTTAAACTGATTTCCAGGTTTTCAGTTTTTTTTCCTTTTTAATTTATCCACCCAGTTGCCCAACTAGTATTCCTAAAACACAGATCTGACTTTCACTCCCAACATGCTCATTTAAAAAAAAAAAAGTCTTCCAAGGATTCTTTTACCTTCTTACTCTGTTATTTAAAATTCTTTGTAATCTGGCTACCATCTACCTTTTCAGTTTCATACATATTTTATTGTCTACACAAGAGAGATAATAAATCCAAAAGAAGTTAGGGCACAGAGAGATCTATATGGGCTGCCATCACCAGAAAAAGAATTATGGATGAATTGAGACCTGAGCTGGACCGAAAAGGATGGGTAATATTTATATAAGGGAAAAATAATAAGAAGGTGGGAGGTAGAACTGGGGATTGGAGAGGAAAGAACAACAAAGATGCAGGGTTACAAATATGTCTGGTGTGTGTGGTTGGACTATTGTAATCATTTTCTAATTGGTCTCCCTGCCTCAAGCCTTGGACAAACATGAAAATGATTTCCCTAAAGTGAAGGTCTGACTATGCTCTCCCTCTCCTTAAAAACTTTACTGATTCCCTATTACCTCAAGTGCAAAAACAATCTGCTTTATTTGGTATCGAGAGCTACTCACAACATGGCCCGTCTCTTTTTCCAGCCTAATTATGTTTTGCTTGCTTTCATGCACTCTATGCTCCAATCTAAGTCGCCCTACCTCTGTTCCTCATGCCAGATAATCCATTTGTCTGTAGTACCCTGGATCCTCACCTCTGCCTCTCAGAATCCCTTATTTCCCTCAAGAATCAACAGCAATTCTCCCTTCAGGGTGAAATCTTTCCTGACCGTCCTGTTTTGTCTCGTCTCCTGTCCCTAGCACCTTGGAGATTTCTGTAATTGATCTTGTACGTAACTCTATATGGATATATTGGCACTCTGATCTGAAGGAAATTATTTGATGGCAATTTTTTTTTCACTTTTGGCAAGGATTCTGGTATTTCTCCATTGCAGATAATACTTGCTTTGGGTTTCAGAAAGTCATATGTTTAGGAAATAATTTTATTACTGTGGTTGCTAACTTTTTTTTAATATAAGAAGGTGAAATATTATTGATGCTACATCTACTGACACAGTAATAAGTTTTCTTGGATTCATATGAGTCCCAATTAAAATCTCATCTTCTACAGGAAGCCTTTCCCAACACCTCTTAATTCTAGTGCATTTATTGTCTATTTATCTTACATATAAATTACCTGTACATCTTTGTTTGCTTGTTATTCTCCCACAAGTATATGAGCCCTTGAAGACAAGAACTATCGGTTGCCTCTTTTTGTATTTCCAGAATTTATCCCAGTGTGGGAACATAGTGGGTGCTTAATATTTGCTAACTGATTAAACATGCAATTTTTGTTCTTTTGGGCAATAATATGTGATCCTTATAGAAACAATCTATATAGAAACAATTCTGACTTTCTGGTATAAATCAAACTGATTACAATGTATAATCTCTCTAATATGTTGCTATAGCTTTTTTTGTTAAGGTTTTATTCAATTCTGTTGAAGTAATATTCATTAGAGATAGTGCTCTATAGTTTTTTTTTTGTCCATTTTGGTTTAAGTAAGCAGGACTTTTTGCCTCATTGAAAGGATTTAGTAGGATAACATATTTCACTAGACTATGTGATCAAAATAGTGGAGGATACAAATAAAATAATTATGAAATTTGGTGCCTTCCTTGGAATAAGATCTTCTGAAAGTATAAATATGATTAATATACATAAAGCAATTTTTAAAAAAATTAGTGGAAAATACTAATGTTCCCCTTTCTTTTGGGGAAAGTGGGTATGACATAGAGAATAGAGTATTACACTTAAAGTTAAGAAGAGATTAAATCCTGTCTCTGACTGAGGAAAACCACTTAACCACTAAATTTCATAAAATTCTCTAAGACTTAACTGCTAAATTATGGATGAGTAGTGATCTGTCTTGATTGTAAGAGTTCAAAATCATGATGATGATGGCAGTGGTGGTGAACAATGATGATGATGATGATAATAAAATTTACATAGAAAAAAATAAAATTAGAGTTGATTCTACTTTGAATATTTGGGAGAATTCTCTTTTAAGTCCATCTGGCCTTGGGACTTTTTCTTTGGTGGTTCTTTTATGAATTGTTCAGTTTTTCTTCCTGAGATTGAGTTAAGTTCTCTATTTCTTATTCTGATAATCTGATAATGAATATATTCATCCATTTCATTTAAGTTTTCATTTTGTGCTATATATACTAGGCCAGAATGATTTTTTTAAAATTTCCTTTACTTCTTCTGCATTTGTTCTGAGCTGTTTTTAAAAATGCAATATTGATAATTTGATTTTGCTTTTTTTTTTTTGATCAGGTTAGCTAAATAGGTTGTTTACGTCATAATTATTGCTATTTAAAATAATTTTATTTATCATTTCAAGTTTTTCAAGCTTTATTTTGTTATTTCTTATTTTGTTTTCAATTTTATTTATTTCATCTTTGTTTTTCAGACAATTTTTTTGTACTTAGCTGCTTTTGGGTTGATTTTCAGAAGGCCATTTTGCTTCCCTTCATTTTTATCTTTTTTGGTTTCTGACCAGGTTACTGGGACATTCTTTTTCCTTGCTTTGGCCACTTTTGCATATTCCTGTGTTCATGTTGCCTTCCTTACTCAAATTCTCAACTTGTCACTGATTTTTTTCTGGCTATCTTCAAGTAACTTAATATTGTATGCTTTCAGACTTCTTTGTCGTTACTATTTTTGAAAACCATTTTTGGCATTTGCCAGATTTATGTGAGAAAGCTGGGATTCTCCATAACTAATTCAACACAGAATATTTTTACTTAATTTATCCTTCATGCACAGTCTCTCTTGATTCTCTCTTGCTCTTTAAGACCCAGTTTTAGAGGCCACCTCTTTCTGAAGTTTTCCATGTTTTGCTTCCCACTTCCCCTAACTTAAATAGACCTTAACTGCCTGAAAATTCCTCCTAGAATTGTTTTTACTGAATTTTTTACATTTTACCTCATAATCTACTTAATTATGTATGATATTCTCCTTTTTTTCATTAGATTATAAACTCTTCGAAGGTGGGAAATATGTCATATCTCTCTTGGTAGCTCCAGTGCCTAACACAGTATCTTATCTATATGAATGCTTAATATTTCCTGAATGAATAAAGGATTTCATTTATTCATTGATTCATTAATTCCACAAGCATTTATTAAGTGTCAGAATTATTGTCAAATTTATTAATGTGCCAGAGAGCAAGGATTACAAAGACAAAAATAAAAGTCACTATCCTGGAGGAATTTACACTTCTTTGTGTAAATTGTATTCATTTATTAATGAATGAAAGAATGAACATATTTATCTTACTACCATCCTGGTGAAGTTTATTAATTTAAAGGACAAAGTTCTCATTTGAAAATTTATTTAATAATGAAAATGACTTCACCCCAAGGACTTGGAATTTATAGCATGTAATATTTATCCACTAATTCCTTAATGATGAGTCTGGGCTTTAAAGAAAGTCATGAGAAGTGGGAGCCAAAAAAGTAGAGAGAACCACTTCTGTAATGATTAACAAGTCAACAAGAGGGGAGAGTCCTGGTGGACTTGACCCAGGATTCCAAAAGTGGGCACACTTACTGAGAGTTCCATGTGATTAAGGAATGATGTTATTAATTAATCCTCTCATTCTTTTAAGGACTCTCTTAATAATCTATTATGACCCAGTCCTGGGCCCCTAAGAGTAGAAATCCATAAAGTGACCTTGAGTGCCATCTGCTGGGAGCTGTGGAAATTTCCAGTCTTAAATAGGAAAGCTTTTCCTTTGTAGTATAGGAGAAGGGAATGACAGTGAGTATGATTGACCAAGATTAAGACAAGGGAAATTAAGTCTAATTGCTACAAGCCCTGCCTTGGGTAAGCGGCCCAGACTGTATTCCTCACTGGAGGGATGGGGGACTAAAGAAACCCCAAGATTGGGGAGTAAGTTTCTTTGGGAAGATTGGTGTATGGCCATAGGTACAATCTACTCCAACCTATTTTGTCCATTTTTGTCTTGCTAATAAGGTGCAAAGCTTGTTGCTTCTGTGCTGCTTCAAGCTTTCAAGTATTGTCAGGGTCCTCGAAATGAGGTGCCTTGGGGCACAGCTCTGCCCTACTTCTCAAAGACTGACTTTAAAAATCTTCAGTCAAATGTTAGGAGACGCTCAGAAGAGCCCTCACTCCCCTTTTTGCTCAGGATACAGTGTCTTTTCCCATAACTTAGTTGTTTCTCTTTCTTCAGGATTCCTTTGTATCTTGGCCATTTGCACTTAAATTTCTAATATATTTTCAAATCGATGTTTGTATTACTTAGGATGGAAACAAAACAGACCTCACCCTGATTTGTTATTAGGAGGAATCAGCAAATGTTGAAGATAGTTCTATTACAGTGACCATTCAAGATACTGGGCAAATACATCTTCCCTTACTGGAAGGATCTTCAAGGATACCCACAAATCTACAGGCTTAAGAAAACCTTTGGACAAGGAGCTGCTCCATACCTGGTATCAACCTAGCTTCCAAGGGAATGTATTCAAAATTCCCCTGGTCTCAAGCACTACACTCTCTGGATGATTTCATTTCAATTCAATTCAATTCTGAGTGTTCTGAATCTTCTCAATGTTCCTAAAGCACTTTGTCTAGGCTTCTTGTTTCAACTGACAAGCAGTTATCAAACTCTCGCTGAGAACTAGGCACTAGACATGGGACATGATACCATGATTATAAAAACCAAACAGTGACTGCCCTCAGGGAGCTTATATTGTATCACAGAAAGAAGCATGTGTACATATAGACCAAACCTATAAAAAGTCAATACAAGGTTATTTCAGGATAATGGCACTAGTTTCCAGGATTAGACTTCCTTTGTTTTATATTATCTGCAAACATTTTCTACCCCAACTCCATCCCACACTGGAACGTAAGCCCTTGAGGGGAGGGCACATGCCAGTTTAAATCCCTACCCACCAGCACAGTTCCTTATCCATAATAAAATCCCTTCATTTGACAAATTTATCCAGGTCTTACAGCTGCTAATGTCTTCCCCATAATTGCTACCTTTCTTCTAAAGGATATTTCTTTTGTCTGCACTGATTTACACATAGGCTACCATCCTCTTTAGAATGGAAACTCTTTGTGGGTTGGAACTATTTTTTTCTTTGTATCCCCAGCAATAATGAAGTGATTTTTGCACAATAACTATGGGAAACAGGTCCTAGTTCTAGTCCCATTTTATTAATGAGGAATACCGAGGCCGAATGAGGTTAAATCACTTGATTGAGTCAGCCAGAAAGTGGCTGAGCCAGGCAAGATCTAAACTCAACTCTTTCTAACTCCAAATCCAACATCCTTGTTGGTACATAGTAAACATTTAATAAATGTTTCTTGGTTGATTGATTCATTTGAAATGTACTATCAAAAGGTGGCTAGATAGCACAATGAATAGAGTACTAGACTAGGAATTGGGAAGTCCCGATCAAGAACAAGTCCCTTAAGCTCTCAGCCTTGATTTTCTCATCTGCAAAGTGGCAATAACAATAGCACTTACCTTTCTAGGTTGCTGTGAGGATCAAATAAATTAGAATTTGTAAAAGCATTTAGTATAGAACCTGGCACATAGTAGGCAATTAATAAATGTTGATTTTCTTCCTTTCCCTTCCCAAAGGTACTATGCAAAAGCTAACTATAATGATTATTTTTGTTACTATTATTATCATCATCATTACTAGAAATAAGAAGGTGGTGCCCAGGAATCCTTAATTTACCCTCATGAAGCTTACATTAGTTTAGGAGATTATGACATATTCAAAGGCAGAAATGGCGCCCTCAGGAAATAGAAAAGATAGAGAATATTTTCAATCAGCAGTAGGGAAAGTGGGGAAAGAAGGAACATCTAGGAAGTTTTCACTGAGGAGATGGCACCTAAACTGAGCCCTGAGGAATGGATAGGAAGTCAGAGAAGAGAAGGGGATACATCACAGGTATGGGGGAATGGCATTTGCCAACAGCTAAATAATTTCATTATGTCAGTTTGCCTGGAATTTTGAATCCGTAGAAGGAAACCATGTAAAATGGGAATTAAGAAACAGGTGAGAGCTAAGGGAAATAAAGCCTTAAATCCTAGATGGAGAAGTCTTTTATTTTATTGTATACGTTCTCAAACCAATCTCTCACAAAAGATTTCTAAGACATCAGAATGGATCCTACAAGGAAGCCCTTTACAAATTCCAGACTCTAATGGACTTCCCCAAGGTAGCAGTCCCTGAGAACAGATTTGAGGTAAGTCGCTCTCACAAACTGCTCCCACACAGGCTTTTTGTGAAGAAAAAAATTAACGTCAAATAAAAATTAATACTAGAGAACCACTCGGTGCTAACATATGGACAAATAGCCATTCTATTTTCATTACTCACAGCTTCAAGGATAAGCAGCCCCCTAAGTGGGAATCTATTCACTTGTTTGAAGATGCTGAATAAAAGGCACGATATCCAATTAAGAAACAAGCCTTGCAGACTCATTAGAATGTGGCTTCCAATGCATCACCCTGACACCCAGAAAACCGAGAAATCTGTGAGGCTGTATACACCAAAAGCATATAATTGAGCCAGCTCTTGAGCAAGATTCTTCACCAACTATTGTATCTTGACAGTCCCCAAGACCACAGCTTCTTGACTAAATAATAACTAGCTGGAGAAATTGAGTCACCGAGGCACCTGGCCCTATCTTGAAAAGGGCAGAATCTGAAGGGTCAAACAATGTCTGCCTCAGATAGACCTTCTGAAAGTGAGCTGTTATCCCTGATAGAAATTTAGCTGGAAAGAAATCAGTATGTTTAAATAATGGCGGTGATGGTGGTGATGATGGTGGTGGTAATAACAATAATGATGATGATGATGAGAGCTAGCTTGAAAGTCAGCAAAGTACTTTACATATATTTTCTCATTTGATCCTCACAATGCCTGGAAAATAGATGCTATTTTAGATATAAGGCAACTGAAGCTGCTAGTAAGAACATGAAGCAGTCTGGACTTGCATTATCCTGACTTCAAGTCAAGCACTCATTTCTCCCTTAAATTGCAAGTGAAGACATTTCATTTTTTCAAATCTGAGTGGTTGGTACTTGATTAATTATGGAGAGGTCTCCTATTGTTAACATTCTTTTTTTGGGTCCAGACTTATGTTCTGATTGTCATGGAGAACCCCAGCATGGGAATTTCATTTTCCCATCGACGATGCTTTTGTCACTGAGAATCTTAAGCGAGCTGCCTGGGGCTCACCCGAAAAGCAAGAATCTAAGTCATGTGGGCTGAGTGTATCATAGATAGGCCTTAAAGCCAGGTGCTCCTTATCCCCAGGCCTCCTCTCCATCCACCAGACCATGCTATTTCTCTCGGTGGGAAAGTATTCTTATATAAAGTACCCTGATTGCTTATGTCCTAGCTCAAAGTAATTTCAAATTTAAAAAAAAAAAAAATAAGCCTATTACCACGAGTATTGCTAATCTTCTAAGGGCTGGTCTTAGATAAAAATAAGTAGTAGTGAGTGGTGCTGGAAGTCTGAAGCTCAACTTCTAAGTCAATCAGGGTCAAACAAAAACACTTTTCTCTGGCTTTTTCTTGTTTATAGATTAATGTCCTTCTAAGGACCTCCAACTGCCTGATAGACTGCTGGGTTAATCTTCCTAAGGAGGTTTGTGAAAAGTTTTCAGGAAAAATGAGGCTTTCCAAAAAGCAGTCTGGCCAAAGTGACTGGCTTTGGGCCCTACTTGTATTTCCCAGAATAACCCTCCATCTCTCTTTTCTTTTGCTCCCATTCCTAGGCACTGTTCCTTCCTTTAAGGACCAAAGAACTCAATGGCAGAAGGGACTTCAGAGATGCTCTTATGTCAAATGAGAATTCCATCTCTGACATACCTTAAAAGTAGACTTCCAATCAGGGAGGAACTTACTACTTGGCAGTAGATTCCATCCATCAAAGAAAGGCTCAGTGATGACACAATGGAGATTCATGTACAGATAAAAGTAGGGCAGGATGGTTTCCAAGGTTTCTAGCTAGGAGGGTGGATTGAAGTTGACTTTCCCAATGGATTTTCCCATTGGTTCTTATAAGAAGATTCGAATGTATCTTTTCTTACACTGAGAGACAGGTAGATTTAATTAATTTTAATTTTCATTAAATACTTACTATATGCCAAGAACAAGAACAACAGAGTGGAATAGTGAATAGAAAAGTGGAAAAATAGAAATAATAGAAAAAATAGAAAAATTTGGAATATCTGGTTTAAGCCCTACTCTGACATTTACTGGGTAGGAGATGCTGTTCTCTCAGTCTCAATGAAATTTCTAAGACTGCAAATTGCAGAAATGTTGCTCATCTACTAAATGTAAGCTCCTTGAGAGGAGGGACTATTCCATTCTTATTCTTTGTATTTGTATCCCACATGTCTAATTCAGAGCTTGGAATATAGTTGATACTTCATAAATGTTTACTGAGTGACTAATTCATTCATCTGCATCATCAACTTCCTTTGAAGTTACCTCATTGGGAATACACTATAATAATGAAATCACAGGTCTAAACAAAATGCCGAAAAGCACGCTTAGTGTCTTTTCCACAATGAGGTAGGTGATTCGGGCTAATTCCAATAGACTTGTGAAGGAGAGAGCCCTCTGCATCCAGAAAAAGAACTATGGGGACTGAGTGTGGATCACAACACAGTATTTGCATCTTCTTTGTTGTTGTTTGCTTACATTTTGTTTTTTCTCATTTTTCCCTTTTTGATCTGATTTTTCTTGAACAGCATGATAACTGTGGAATTATGTTTAGAAGAAGTGCACATTGGATTGTTTGCTGTCTTGGGGAGGTGATGGGAGAAGGGAAGGGTAAATGTTGAAAAATCTCTTTGCATATACTTTTAAAAATAAAAAAGCTATTATTTTTTTTAAAAGTACCAACCACTATCTTAGGTACTAGAGAGACAAAAATGAAACACTCTTTTATGAAATTTACATTCTATCAGAGAGTCAATGAAATTCTCGTTCACTGGGATCTTACATTGAAATGATGATAATGATAATTGATAATATCATACCCTTTAAGGTCTATGAAATTATATACAGATCTATTGCCTAACTTGCCTCTCAAAACACCGCTATGAAATAGAGATTATTATCATTATGCTAATTTTACAGATAAGGAAACTGAGAGCTTACTTAGGGGACATATCTAAGATCACTCAGCCAATAAGAAATGGAATCTGAATCTGGCTCTTTCAAATTCCAAGCCCAGCACTCTTTCCATTGTTGCCTAGAGCATTCTGAAAATCACTTGATGGCAGAAAAGCCGCAAGGTTTTCAACAAAGTCTAAAACCAAACTGATGCTGCCAAACTTGATCTATTTAAATTGTAATAAATGAAACGTTATCATTTTATTTGCTTCCACAAAAGAGACTTGCCAGCTTTCATATGAAATACATCTAACAACCTAGCAGAACTTAAGGACAGCTTTTCCTTCTCTGCCATTTACATAATACTGTAAGGCTTGTAAAGCATTTTACATACATTATATCATTTGATCCTCACAACAACTCTGTGAGTTGGTTGCTATTATTATCCTCATTTTGCCAATGGAAGAACTGAGACTCACAGTAAAAAAAAAAAAAAAATGCTCTGTAATTCATACCACAGGACAGGAAATGGAATAAATATTTATGTAGCACCTACTCTGTGATGAGTTAATAGCTAATATTTATTAAATGCCTACTATGTGATAAGTATTCTATTAAGCTCTTTATAATTATTATCTTATTTTATCCTTATAACAACTCTGAAAGATAGGTGCTATTATTATCCCCATTTTATAGATGAGGAAACTGAGGCACAGAGAGATTAAGTGAAATGACTAGGGTTCCACAACTGTCTGAAGCTAGATTTGACTTCAGAGAAATCAGAAAGACTATGGGTCCAGCACTCTAACAAACTGTGTCACATATCTGGCCTAAAAGGATCATAGAATCAGGTTCAGAAGAGACCTTAGAATTCATCTAGAATGATTCTCTCTTTTTATTAATTGAAGAAATTGAAGTCTAAGGAGATAAGAGAACTTGCCCAACATCACACATAGTCGATGGAAATACAAGAATTTGAACTCAGATTCTCTAACTTCTCTTTCCTCTCCAGGATCCTGAAGCTTGGGCCAGCCGAAGGAAGAAAGGCTTAATCACATCTGTCACAAAAATAGGACCTAATCCAATCATTTCAAAGCCATTTAGAGATGTAACAAATTTTCAATGATGGTACTAATAGGGAAAATAATAATTAGATGAGGAAATATTCTGCATGGTTGGATCTCAATGGATGCAGGACATTCATTGAAATGTAACTCTCCATTTGAATTTGAGTATATCAATGAGCCAAGATGTTGTAGGCTTTGGGAGCAGAAATGAAACGTTCACTGGGTCTCCAAAGGCATGAAGACACATGTCATTTTAGTTTGGATGACATGTTTTGAATGACCGTAAAGTGGGAGAAAGGTCCAATGAGCATCAAAATGGCTCTATGTGTCTTAAATAGAATGACCAAGTATGGTTAGGCCCCGTGGTTCTGGGTGAATTTGTCAATTCAGCCCTCCAATAGACTGTTTAGTTAACCAAGCAGAAAATGCTGTCAATGTGCTTATCAAATGTGCTGAAGCCACAAAGCTGAGAGGGAATGTAAACCTGCTGGAAGACAGAGTCAGAATTCAGAATGATCTTGGGAGGCCCGAACATGGTACTAAAGTGAATGACAACATGAAATTTAATAGAGAGAAATGTCAAGTATTATACTAGGGCTCGACAAATCAACTTCCTGAGGATGAGATCAAAGAGGTGCAACTAGACAGAAGTTTGTTTAAAAAGATCTGGATTTTTTTTTACTAGGCAGCAAGCTCCACACAAGACACCAGGGGAGCAGTCCTGATCACCCCCACCCCTTCCCATATGAACAGTTAATATAAGATCAGCAACTCTCTGCCCTTCTCTGGCTAACCCACAAATGAAGCTTTTGTACATTTGGAGAACTCAGGTGCCTTTGACCTCATTAACAAACACAAGTACAGAACATTTAGTAACAAAACAACATCTGTGATGCTTTGGGATTATATTTCCTTTCTTTTTTCCTTCCTCAGTGTTCCAGTTTCCTTCAAAACACCACCACACTATTTTTCTTTTTCAATTTTTGAAAAGAAAATTTCCCACTCTATTCAACTCACTAGAGTTCTTGTTCTTCCAGATAAATTGCTCTTCTCTTGAGTGACTGTTTCCATTTCAAAGTTGGACTTTTATTGCAAAGAAGAGAGAGCCAAGTCAAATGTCATGTGGTCAAAGCCAATAATAATAATAAACATGTTTGTAGATGCCAAATTTTGAATGTGAACTAGGAAATTATCAGGCTATTTTTTGTCCACTTGGCCTTCCACAAAACCATGGCATGCTCATCTCTCTTCCCAGTGTGGGAGACAGATCTCAAACGGCCTGCCTTGAGTGAGAGAGGAAGGATGTGGGCAGGAATGGGCTTGGAGAGATCCAGCGCTATCCCTAGCCGGGAGCCAACTTCTGAACTTCATCTCCCTTAAGCCATGTGAACCTTGTCTTCTTTTTCTTTCAAAATTTTGGAGATTAAAAGTCAGCCTGATTTCTTGGCACTTGGTTTCTCAAGCTGGATATCACAAGTCTCTATAGGGATGGAACTATTACAGCAAAGATCAAAGTTGTGTTGTTTCCAAAGACACAGTCTCAGTGCTGTTATAAGCAGTGGAAAGCTAAGCAGACCTCCTCTGACTTGTGAGTTCTCCATCTCAAATCCTTCTTTCTGCTCTCGAGATGATTATGGTCCCTAGAGAAAGGGTACCTCTCTAGACCCTGCAGAGCTCAGTAAAATACACTCAAAAATTTCCAATTGCTCCCCATTGCTTTTAGGATGAAATAAAAAACCATCAACCTGTTTTTCATACCATCTATCTATCCCTTCATCTTTCCAGTTGTATCTCGGCAGCTCCGTACTCAGAAAAGCTGAGCTCACATCTTGCCTCTGATGGTTTACTTACTTGTATAATATGGCTATGAGTCACAACCTTTCTGGATTTCAATAAGGTCTCCTCAGTTGTAAAATTACAGTGCTGGACTGCAGAGCTTTTGGAGGGCCCCAGTGCTCAGCAGCTCTGATCCTATAATCCCATTACCTCCTTTCATGCATTCACTCTTATTGCAGTCACAACCACCAGTTAATGGTTCTCTGCACCTGACATCCCTTCTCCATGTCTTAGCTCAAGGATGGCTAGATTGTAGCACGTCTGCCTTGGAAAAATCCCCATCTTCCTTCAATCCTAAGAACACTTCTAGGTCTCCCAGGTCTTTGCGTTGTATCTCCCTTGCCATTACTTTATACTTTGTATTTACTCATAGGTATATGTACATTTTGTGTCCTTCCATCAGAACCAATCAACCAATAAGTATTTATTAAGTAACTGTTACTTATAAGGGAAGCTAGGTGGCAGAGTAGATAAACTCACTGGGATTGAAGTCAGAATGGCTCATCTTCCTCAGTTCAAACCGGACTTCAGACACTTACTAGCTATATGAACTTGGGCAAGTCACTTAGCCCTATCTGCCCCAGTTTCCCCATTAAAAAAGATGGAGAAGAAAATGGCAAACCACTCTAGTGTCTTTGCCCAGAAAAATCTCCAATGGGTACAAGACTGAAGTGGTTCAGTATATATACATTTCTTGAGTGCTGGGGCTTATTTGCCCTTGTATCCCCAGATTTAGCACAGTGCCTGGCACACACTAGGCTTTTAATAAATGTTTCTTGTCACCAAAGTGTCCAAGTAATTCTAGAATGGATTTTGGAGCCCACCTAACCCAAAACTTCTCATCTTCTAAATGACTTGCCCCAGATCACACAAAAGCAGGATTAAAATTCAGATCTTTGGACCCCAATATTTTTTTTTACTAACAACTAAAAACTATCCTTTTGAGTGATGTTTCCTCAAAATATTTTATTTTTTAATTACATATAAAACATTTTAACATATTTTAAAACTTTGAGCTCCAAATTCTCCACCTCTCTCAACGAGAAGCAAGAAATTTCATGCAGCTTATCCACCTTTTGGTTGATTCTAATGATTGATTAACATTAAGAAATAAGACCAATGATGAGCCTATAAAGTTGGAGAATTAGTCATAATGCCTTTCAAAACTGACTTAGAAGCAGCTTGGATTGAATCACAGTGTGTAGACAGAGTGTTTGCACAGAATGTTCAGACCCTACACTCTCCTTGCCCTTTTATCTTTTAAATGATGGAATTAAAATCTAGAGAAGTTCAATGATTGAAGTGTAATGATGGCATGAGAGACTGGGTTTTTGGAATGCCGATGTTATTTTATTTTGATTCTCTTTCATCCAGATTTGTGGATTCATAGAGGGTGAGGCATCTCTGATGGGAAAACTCCCTCAACAGACATAGCCTGGCAAATTTGAGGCAGTGATATAATGGATAAAATGCTGGAATTCATGTCAAGAACAGCCAGGTTCAAAAGATCCTTCTTAGCTGTGTGATCCTGGGCAAGTCACTTGCCCACGCTTACCCTCATTTTTCTCATTTGTAAATGCAGAATCGAAATGATGAAATGGAAATAGTAATAGTACCTACTTAACAGGCTTATTGTGAGGATCAAATGAGATAATTTATGTAAAGCAGTTTGCAAACTTTAAAAGGCTTTGGAAATGTGAAATTACTATTGTCTGTAAGTTATAGACCAGGGATTCTTAATTGCTTTTTTGTGTCATGAACCCCTTCTGCCAATCTGGCAAAGCTGTTCTCAAAAAAGTGTATTTAAATGTCTAAAGTAAAAAATAGGTTTACATAGAAAACCAACTATGTGGAAAAAAACATTTAATTTCCTTTCCTTTCCAAGTTGATAAACCCTGTGAAATCTATTCATGGACTTGGTGGGGGCTTTGGACTGCAGGTCCTGCTATAAACCATTGGGCAATAAGTGGGTCAGAGCCTCGTCCAAAGGCACGGTACTTGAATGATTGCCTTCTATTCCCTATGCCATGCTGCCTATTTTAAACATATGTTCTTTTAAACTTGGGACCATTCATTCTTTGTATCTGTATCTGCTTAACACAAGGGCACTCAACAAATATTGTCCACTGAGTAACTGATATGCTAACTTTTTCACAAGTTCAGGATTCATTTTGCCAGCATCGTTCTTCTTCATCTTCCCTTTTCTGCTCTATGAACATTATCCCCATCTCTCTTTGTGAGTCCTACATCCTCCTCAGGCCAGCTTTTCAGCCCCCTTTTATGTATTGTCTCCATTAGAATGTGAACTCCCTAAAACAAAAGCCTCTTTTTCTTTTTGTCTATATTTATGTTGCCAGAACTAGAAAAATTATCTAGCCTGTATGCACATAGTGCCTGCTATGTGCCAGGAATTGTGCTAATCACTTTCTAAATATTATAGTAAGAGATTAAAATACTTATTAACTGATTGATAGATTAAGGATTAACAGAAGCACCTTCCTTATGAGGTTATTTACTCACATCCATCCATCCATCCATGTATATATACACACAGAGACATACACCAATAGCACCTTGCAAACTTTGAAGAGCTCCATAAATGCTAGCTATCATCATTATTTCTGTTGTTAGAGTAGGTATTGAAAACATATAGTCAAACAGACGAACGAATGATTACAGAAAATCATCAGGAGAAGTTCAGCCCAGGGCCACTATCATGAGCTGCAGATATGGTTTTGAGTTGGTTCGTAAGGATGACGTAAGGACAATCCCTTTAGGTGTCCAGACTTACCATTTCTTAGACTTCAGCCGAGGGGCTGGGTTCCGGGGAATTAGGAACAGAGCTCTCATGGGGTGCATATCACAAAGAGCTGGAAGAGAAGATGAAAGGCATTAATCACACTGGGAGGCAGAAGGCTGACTCAAATATCTCATGGTTCAGTTAGGCAAGAAGAGAACCAACCCCCTCAGAATTAGTAATAGATAGACAAATGTATTTCCTCCACAGCTACCACTAGTACAAGGCACTGAGTAGCTGTAAGGGCAAATCACTTGATTTCTTCAACTATAAAGCGAGGATAATAATTGTACCTCCTGTCCAGAGTTGCTGTGGGGATTAAATGAGATGATATTTATAAAGTCCTTAGCATAGAGCTCGGCACATAGTAGACATGTAATAAATGTATGTTTTCTTTCTTCCTTTCTGCCTCAATGATATAACTGGTCAAACATGACCAGATGATCCAGAGTAGGAAGTATAGGTGAGCTCCCATTCAGGAAGACTTAAAAAAGCCACCTATCATTTCTATACATCTTGTAAAGAACCCTTTATGTGACCTCAAAATGTCATCTGAGCCTCAAAAAAGTGAAATAGGCAACAGGCATTATTAACCAAAATTTGTCAAGGAAAGAAGCTGAGATTCTTAGAGACTGACTTGCCCAGAATCACAGAGCTAGGAAATGCAGGGGATGGGAGTGGAGTCCTGGGAGTTTCTATCTGCAAGTGAAGTCTTAATCTTCTCTCTGTGACATGGAATACTTGAAAATAAGGGTTTGCACTAAAGGCACGGAATTATTGAATAGATAACATTTGAAAATTACCATTGCATAAAGATATTTACTTCTGCTATCCCATTTAAAGAAACTGGGTCCTGCCTGGTTGCTGCTTGATAAGAGCAGCCCCTGAGCTTCTGTTTCTGTTGTGGCCAAGCTGAGCTGGAGACTCAGCAGGTCACTGAATAATAGCTTGAATCTTGTTATAAAATGCATCAGACTCTCAGCATTTGTGTGGATGTTGGGGAACAGGGCACTGTTTATCATTAAGTAACATTAGAAGGGTCCAATTGACCCCAAATTTCTCCCTCACATTATGACATAGTCATGTGACATATCAGATTTACTTTTCTGTGTATGTATTACAGCTCCTAATAGAATATAAGCTTCCTGAGGGTAAAATCTATTTTTCATTTTCTATTTGCTTCCCTAAACCTTTGCATGTGACAAATGCTTAATGTTTGCTGAGCTGACAATTCAGGATGATTGTGATTCAAATCCCAACTTCTAATCCTAGTACTTCGATCTCTAGGTAAATCCTAGAGCCTCTCTATTTCCTTCATTTAAATTCTAAGCATTCATTTCCTCATTTGGGATGTCATTTTGTTGTTCTTCAAGAATGAAGGTGAACAACCAGCCAGCCAGCCAATGAAAAACTTCTATGGAAGTAGAACTGGAAGTAGACAGAAGTCTACTATTCACAATTTTCTGGTGGTTTTTCAGACTAGACCTTTGATCTCCATTACCAGCAGAAGATGGGCAGCCACTCTGTAGTTTAGAGTCTTAGAAAGTTGCTTGGGAAAATGGAGATCAAATGACTTATCTAGAGTCATAGAGTCAAGACAGATTTTGAATTCAGGTCTTTCTGATGTCAAATCTATTCCCATACAATGGAAAACACAATAGAAAATCTATTCCCATACAATGTTCTCTCTTACAGTGGCTCAAATGAGATATTTTACATAAAGGCTCTGCAAATTTTAAAGTCCCACAAAATATCCCCTATTAATATTATCACCATGATGTCCTTGCTTAAATTCAAGCCCATATTTCCATTTTTTTAGAATACAAAATTATTTCTATTTTACTACTTCCTTGAAGGTCCAAAGTTAGATTTCTTTTAGATCCTATAATTGTTTAAATTACTGAAATTTTCTCTCTCAACTGTCTGATATCAACCAGATATTCATGAATTTCTCCACTTAACTTGTCTTCATAGCTTGATTATATAAAATGAAAAGTAGAAACTATATTATGTACAAATGTTTCTATAATATATTTCTATTCATAAATCCAATCTTAATTATGTAATCCATGTTTCCATTTAGTAATTCAATTTAATGAGAAATGATAATTCATAGAAAACATTTGGACTTCTGGGTTTTCTGTGTAATAAATGATCAATGCACCCTTGGCTTGTTGGATTGAATTGCTGTTGGATTGTTCCACATAGTAATCTTCTTCATGAAGTTGAGAAGATCAGTGGAATATGGGCTACCATTTTGGGATGCTAAGGTTCATCCAAGCATGCTGTCATCTACATGGACTTTGGTGGGAGATGGGGCAAAGCATTAGGATGAAGATGAAGGAATGCTGCTTTTAGGGGGCATTGTTGCAATTGCAACCCTGCCAGGCAAGATCTAAATGGTCATTCTAAAAGCCTCATGACTTGAAGTCAACCTAGAGAAATAGTTTAACTCTTAATTATGAAATAATAGTTTCTTGCAAAATTTATTTTTACTCAAGTTGGTTATCCTATCTTCTCAAACTCATTCAGTATCATAAAATCAAAGTATTTTTGAAATATTAAGAATATGAGAAAACATTCAATTCAATTCCTTCATTTTCTATAAGAGGAAAGAGATTCTCAAAGGGAAAAATCTATTAAATAGGTGGAAAGTGACAGAGGTGGGATTTGAATCCAGGTCTTCTGTCTCCAAGGTCACTGCTCTTCTCAGATCTGTCTCCCTAAACAATTGTCTAGTAATCAAGCAGAAACCAGATGATCCCCTGTCATGGACCAGCTCTCATTTTGGATACATTTGGACTCATCTGGGGTTGAACTACATTGGATTGGTCACTAAGGTTCCTTTTCAACCCTAAAATTTTGTGATTCTGCAAGTTTTTTTTTTTATAATTCAGGACCATGAACATTTTTTCCTAGAAGTGACAAGATCCTATCTGCAAAAGTTATCCTTTAGTCCACTGTCATTTCTTATCAAGAATGGTGCTAAGAGGGACAGCGAGATGGTGCAGTAGACAGAGCATCAGCCTTGAAATCAGGAGAACCTGAGTTCAAATCTGATCTTAGACACTTAACACTTCCTAGCTGTGTGACCCTGGGCAAGTCACTTAACCCCAATTACCTCAGGGGGAAAAAAGAATGGTGCTAAGATATGACTTTGTAATTTATAGATGCCTTTAACAGTATAAGGCAGCTAGGTAGCGTCATAGTGCAGAGAGCATCAGGTCTAGAGATAGGAAGACTCAATTTTCTGAATTCAAAACTGATCTCAGACATTTACTGTGTGACCCTGAGCACACCACTTCATCATGTTTGCCTCAGTTTCTCATTTATAAAATGAACTGGAGACAGAAATCGCAAGCCATTCCAGTGTCTTTGCCAAGAAAATGCCAAATGGGATCATAAAGAGGCAGACATGGCTGAAATCACTCAACAAAAACAACTGGCATTATAGGCCCTATAAATAATATAACAGTTGGGAAATGCCCATATTAATTACAGCTAAGTCAATCCTATATGGACTGGGCATTTCTAAATAATGGGCAGTGACTGGCAGAGCTAATTCTGCAGCCAGTTGGGTCTATCAACTCTAGATAAAGTAATAAAAGGAAAGTAACAGCTTTGGAGGAAAAACCAAAAATAGAATGACTTTAATAAACCGTCTGTCATGAGAGACGGCCAATTCTATTTGTTTTAAGAGGAAAAACCAGAGAGAATTAGCTACAATCTGTACTACAAACACCAGAGGTCCCGATGAAGGAAGACATATCAGCCATAGCACTGTCCACCTTGACTCGAATATAAATGGGAAATCTCAAAATCAATATCTAATATGGATGGAAACAATGAGGCTCAAGTGTGTCCAGTCTACCTTTTACCTTGGCTTGAGTTGTAAATTAAGAATCTTTGTTATTCGATCCATTTTATGTGCTTAAAGATACTTCTCTTGTTGGGCAGAAGGGGACTCAAGAATCCCTCACGGGTTCAATTCCTCCAGAGAACAACAAGTATCGTGAAATTTTATTTTCCTTTGCCCTCTGTCTTTTCTCCTATTTTTCTGTTTGTCTCTGCTACCATCTCTCTGGTTCTCTGTCTTGTCTTTGTCACCATTTTGGTTTTCTATTGGTCTCTGTTTTTCCAACAGTTTCTCTCTCTCTTTGCCTTAACTAGTCTGTAGAGTTTTGTCTCCATCTCCTTCTTCCAAAGATCCTGTGTCTTCACCTGTCTCTATAAGTCAGTCCTGCATTTTGTTGCCACCAATTTCTAGCTCCTTCCTGGACCTTCATCACTCCACATCTGGCCTAGTCACTCTCATCAGTTTTGGTCTCTCTTTCTTCGTCTCCATCTGATTCTGTGCATCTCCATCACTCTCCAGCATTATCTCAGCCTTTCTTTATCTCTCTCTGGACTTCCAATGATTTCTGGTTGTACCTCCATTTTTTATGTTTCCATTAGTCTCTTTCTTTTTGCCTCTGTCTCTCCCTCTCTTTTCCCCTTTCCCTACTCTGCTTGTGCTCCCATCTCTCTCTCTGTCTCCTTCTGCCTTGCTCTTTGTCTGTCTCTTCCTCCTCCTTCCACCTGTGCTTCCATTTCTCTGTCTCTGACTCTCTAGTTCTCTCTACCCCCTCCCCCTTCTTCTCCTTGCCTGTGCTTCCATTTCTGTCTCTCTTCATCCATCTGTCGGTGCCTCTGTGTCTCCCATAGTCCCCTGTCTGTGTCTCCAGCACTGTGCCTCACTATTGCCATTTTACCACCTCTCTCTGTCCCCAGACATCTCTCTCCGGCTCCTAGGCCCCCATGGTTTCTGTCTGCTTCTCCATCACCAGCAGCTCCTCTGGTGTTTCAGTGACCGTTTCCATCGCTCTCTGTGTCTCCGTGGCTCAGCCCGATTGTGACTCTTATCACTGCCCCCATTACTCTACACAGCGTCTGCCAGTGACTCTGACACCATCTCCACAAATCTTTTTCTGTGTCTCTTTTTTGCCTGGTCCTCCGTCAACATCAGCCCTCCTGTGTCTGTCAGTGTTTCTATCACTGTCTCCATCAGTCTACGTCTCTGCCTCTTTCTGCTGAAGAAAGAAATCTTCCTACCGGCCAACAACGAACAAGCTTTTGTTGAACATAACCTCAATTTTGCAATCTCAACATGCCAGCTTGATGCCATACACAGTTCACTGTACCAGAAGAAATGCCCATTGCAGCTCTTGGCAGCTCTCCACCATTAGCTTAGCGACAGATGCTCCCGGCCCCCTTTGCCCCCCACCCTGCCCAGCTGAGACTTCCTTACTTACGGGGGGCACCTTCTGCCATTTCAATGGCTGTGATTCCCAAAGACCACAAGTCACTCTGTAAGAGAGAGAAAGGAAACAAACATGGGCATAAATTAATCCAATCAGGCATTTTGTTAACCTGGGTTACTATTTCAGGGCTTGGCTTCTAGGGCCATATAAGGATTTTCAGTTTTCTTATCAAACCCAGTTTCCCTTCCCTCACCCCTCCCCACCAACTAATGTTTCCCCCAACTTAGAGAAGCCCGTGATGAGGATCCTGGTAAGGAATACAGAATTACATGAAGGCTTCTCCAAATCCACATGCAGATCTCATAATACAGCACAGAGAGAAGAGAGATTGTCCAGTTCTGCTCCTTATTGCCTGACTCTGGTCAATACCTGGGCTCAGTCCCTAATCTGGAATATGAGGGAGCCAAATGAGATTGTCTTGAAGATCCTTGCCAGAAATGTTGTCCAATAAACAATAAAATCTGGTCCCCCTTAGTTTCACAGACTTTAGGACAAGCCTAAACTTGTCTTAAGGTTATAAGTTTCTATTAAGAACCAGCCAAATGACAGGGCTTTGGGCTGGGAATACACATATTATCTTTCCCATCAAATCAAATACTGCTTTCCCTCAAGGAGCTTCTATTCTCTCAGGGAGATAGAAATATAGAAAGTATTTATAGGATAAATACATTGATACAGAATAATCAGTAAGGGTACCAGTAGCTGAAGATGCAAAAATAAAAAGAAGCAGCCTCTGCCCTTGAGGAGCATCCACTCCTCTGGGCCTTGGTGGTCTGTTGTTAGGACAAATTCATACCAGTAAGGAGACCAGAAAAGATCCAAGAGTATCAAGTTGTCAGTATACACCTTGCACATGGATGGATTTCTGGTTTCCAAAGTACTGTGACTAACAACTATATTCATGTCAAAATTTTGCTAAATTAATAGCAATATTTTAATATCACTTATTTTTCTTTTCTTTTTCTTTTCCCCCCCTTTATTAAAGCTTTTTATTTTTCAAAACTTAGGCATGGACAATTCTTCAACATTAGCCCTTGTAAAACCTTGTATTCCAATTTCCTCCCCTTTCCCCCAAACCTCCCCTAGATGACAAATAGTCCAATATGTTAAATATGGTAGAAATATATGTTAAATCCAATATATGCATACATATTTATATGATTATCTTGCCGCGCAAGAGAAATCAAATCTAACCAGAAAAAAAAAAGAGAAACAAAATAAAACAATAACAAAAAGAGTGAAAATGCAGGTTGTGAATCACACTCAGTTCCCACAGTCCTCTCTCTATACCTCTGACAGGTATAGATGGCTCTCTTCATCACTACTACATTGGAATTACACCTATTTTTTTTTTTTTTGAAAGAACTCCAGTGGCTCTCTATTATCTCTAGGAACTGATACAAGATCATTTAAGTCTCAATGCACTTTTAACTACACAAGAGTA
The DNA here is from genome assembly GCF_902635505.1 of Sarcophilus harrisii. Classification (NCBI taxonomy): domain Eukaryota; kingdom Metazoa; phylum Chordata; class Mammalia; order Dasyuromorphia; family Dasyuridae; genus Sarcophilus; species Sarcophilus harrisii. The sequence goes on from NC_045428.1 coordinate 29,066,208, forward strand.
GTGTAGTTACTACTCTTAAGACTTTTAAGACACCTTGTCCAAAACCCTCGCTCTGCCTTTCAAAATCTGGCTCCTAGATACCTTTCTAGGCTCGTTGCCCATTTCTGCCTTACACATATCCCATGTTTAAGACAAACTAGCCATCTTGTCATTTCTCAAATATTTCTGCCGCTGCCCTGAATTCCTGGAATACTCTCTCTCCTTTATCTCTTGCCTTGAAGAATCCCTTGTGCTCAGCACAAAGCTCGGCATGAGAGTCACCACTTCTTCCAGGAAAGTCTTTCTGGATCCTTATTTCTCTGATATTACTGTTCTTTCTTTCATGTATGTATATGTGTTTGTGTGCGTATATCCTTTTTCTTTATTCCCAGCGTACCTTGTTTTTGTTTTTGTATTTCAAACATGCAGAAATGTACCTTCTAATTCCAGCATATATTAGGATGAGATTAATGGCTACTGTATTGAAACATCGAGTTATGGTTGTATCTAAACACAGGAAGAACATCCTTTTGCATTATTGGGGTTTTACTGGAGAAGGGGCAAGGAAGAAACAATGAGCATCCTTAATTTCTTTCACAACTCAACTCATTGGTACCTCCCACATACCTTTCCTGATCCTTCCAAAAGCTACTGGTACCTTTACTGATTAGCCTGTATCAATGTACTTATCCTATAAACACTTTGTATATTTCTATCTTCCTGAGAGAATAGAAGCTCCTTGAGGGAAAGCAGTATTTGATTTGATGAAGGAGGTAATATGCATATTCCCAGCACAAAGCCTTGTCGTTTGGCTGGTTCTTAATAGAAACTTATTGATTGACTGACTAATTGATCAGGAATTAGACTTAATAGACTGACACTACCCAGCCACCACTTAGCAGCTGTCAAATCCCATCAGCCATTTAGCTAGAATGATTCCAGACATGGCAATTAAGAGGTCAAAGGTTCTGGATACTACTTATTACTCCTCATTATCTCTGCTTCTCCAAAAGCATGTTTCTATTATCACCAGAGACCAGGAGTCCGTGTTCTGTGAAAGAGGGACTCTTATCAAAGTTGTTGACTAGTCAATACCACCAGGAGGCAACATGTAGTTGCCGCCTATTTTGAGGCAGGACTTTCTGATTTTAAACACAATATACTACATAGAATCTCAAGCCTTTAAAAGGAACTGTTAAATACAAAGAAATAGGGGATCCTACCCAGATTCTGGAGGGAGAAGAACCAAAGAGAAAAGCAATCCACCCTTTATTGAGATCTTGCCTTTCCAAATATATTAGACATCACTTCCCTTGTCTTACTCCATGGTCCAGTTAAAGGGGACTTTGCCTTGTTCCTCACTCACAAGATTACATCTCTTACCTCAGTCTTTGCCCAGACTACACCTAGAATACTCTCCCTTAGAATCCCAAGCTCAGCTCAAAAGCCACTTCCTACATGAGAGCTTTCCTGACCCACCCCGCTTTGTGTTACAGCCTTCCTTCAAGAATATATTTTGCATTCACTTTTAAAAAGTTAAAAAAAAAAAAAAAAGAGCTTTTCAATTAATGAGCAGTTAATTTCTCTCCTAAATGTTGCCTGTGCTTATTCACAAACACGCATGGTTGAGAAGAGGAAATTCCCATATTAGCCAAACCCCCAAATGGAGAGTTTCTTCTGCACCCAAGACTCGAACACCTTTCTTAAAAATGATCAGGAAGTAGCTGCTTTGTCACTGGGCCTTTGGACCTGGACTTGGTTTTTGCATCAAGAATCCTCAAGTCTTTTCAAAGTGTTGGTCTTTAAAATGTCATTGTCACTGTCGAAACTGTTCTCAATCTGTTAACTTAAACCTGCATCAGTTCCTACAAGTATTCCCAGATTTCTCTGAAACTTTCTTCTTTCTTTATTTAATGGCAAAATCATATTCATTATATTTACATATCAGAATTTATTTAGGTATTCACCAAATGATAGATAATGCTTTAGGTTCTAGTTCTTTGCCACCAAAATAAGTGGCTTCATATGTGTGTGTGTGTATATATATGTATGTATATGTATATGTATATATATATATAATATATATCATTTATTTATATATTAATTATATATATTAAGTTACCCATTACATATATGGGGAAACTAAGGAATGAGATAATTATTGACCTAGAAAAGTAAAGTGTGCATCACACATAAGACTTATCCATCCTTCCCCAAACCTCATTCTCATATATATATATATATATATATACACACACAAATATATACAGAAAGAGACATATAAATATACATATTTCTGTATACATATTTATGTGTGTTTATATAACTAAAATATATTTAATGCCACTATTGTATATATGAACATGTGTGTGTGTGTGTGTGTGTATAAGCCAAAATATTCTACCAGAGTCAAGGAGATCACTTACCATAAATGACAAAAAAATCAGTTCTCTGTACCACATGCCTCATGAAAATCTCCTGTATACTAGTATCCTGTAGTATGTGACTCCTACACACACACACACACACACACACACAATAAAACAGTTGGGCTTTTATCTCTATCTCCTTATAGTATTTAATCTCCTTGTAGTATCTAAATAAAGGATGAATTGCTTAAAATGCCTGATTACAGGAGGACATTGGAGGGAGGTTCTAGAGGCAATGGGAAACCATTAGAACTTCCTGAATGGTGCAAAGTCCTAGGGTGTCCTGTGTTTTAGGAATGCCACTTCAGCAGTTGTATGTAAGAAGGATTAGAGAGGGGAGACTTATGGGACCCCTAACTGGGGGTGAAAAGTGAATACTCTATTACTTCTTCCCTCTTGGTTCTTCTCCCTCATATGTTTACCTTCCCAAACACCCTAGCACCTGGCCAGGAGCACCTACTGCTTTTTAATTTACCAGTTACTTGTAAAGGTATAAGATTCTACATGGGATATTGTGCCTAAAACTGGAAAGTCCTGCCTCAAAAAAGGTAGCACTAAATTTTGCCTCTTGGTGGCATTAGGCTAGTCAATAATCATGGTTTTGTATTTATTTATATAGATGTTGTCTGTTTCCATTAGAGTGTGAGCCCCTCGGGGGCAGGGACCGTTTCATTCTCCTCTTTGTATCTTTAGTGCCCAGCACAATGCCAGGCACACAACACATTTCTCTTCAAACCAAAGGGGAAATCTTTCTGATGGCTGCATGGCATTTACACAACCACCTGATGTGCACAGATGCTGTGGTTTCTTTGAGAACTCCATTTTCTATCATAGTTAGGATCATTTTCCCTGAGATTATCTCATTTTTCAAAAGCAGCATTGATATTCCTGGCTGCACACCCAAAGTCATTTGCAGGCTATGCTCATCTGCCTGCACTAGGAAGCAAGAAATGCCCTTGATGTGTCTTGTTTAAGCCTTTGGATCCATTAGTGAATCCCAGAGACACTTTGGAACTTAAATACGGGAGAAAACGCTCCAATTAAGAGTGACAAGATGGCTCCTGGGAGAAGAGAGGCATGAGGGAAGAGAAAGATGGAGAGCAAGTCAGGGAGAGATAAGTTTCCTTAGTGGCCATGGTGTGACTCATTTTGGGCAGAAGATGGTAATTCATTATTCCAGTGGCCCTGTGCAGGTTAGGCTGTAGCATGATTAATAGCCTAGCAGAATGTGCATTACAAACACAACACAGACAGATTCCGGGGCCTCGGCGGAGTCACTGCCCAGGATGCGTCTCCCGCTTGGTGGGTGGCCAGCTGGCAGCGAGACGAAATCCAGCTTGAACAAAGCTAAAAGGATTGTTCCTGTTGGGTTGGGATGATGATGGTACGAGGAAGAAAAGCCGCTTCCTCTATTGGGAACAGCAATGCCGAAGGGAGAGATGCCGAAGAATGAGTCTTGGACTCTTTTCTAATGCAACTTGCATAATCTTTAGCAAACCCCTCCAATGTCAGTCTCATTCTAGAGTCTTGGAGCTCTGCCTCTATAGGAGTCACACGCTGCAGTTTTCATGAGGCATGTGGTACAGAAAACTGAGTTTTTGCCATTAACGGAAGTGAATCTCCTTGATGGCAAGGTAGAGAGAGGGTCTGGTAGAACATTGGGGTTGTATCCCTAACACCCGAGTATCTGGCTCATGATAGGGGATACTGGATGGAGGATCCAGTCAGATAATTAATTGGCATATAATTGATCCCAAACACAACTCCAAATCATCATTCAGTTAATGGCCAAACAAATTCTGATATGTACATGTAATGAAATATGATTTTGCCATTAGAAATAAAGAAAGAGGATTTTGGAGTTGTTGAAGGATTGGGGAAGGATGGACAACTTCTAGGTATGATATACACATGATATACACTTTACTTTTCTAGGTCAATTCCTTAGTTTCTAGGTCTTATTCCTTAGTTTCCCCAACTACATAACGGGAGAGTTAAGATTTTTCCAGCTGGAAATCAAAGACTGTGGATACGATAAAGTCATGGAAACAGAGATATTAATCATGTTTTACCACCAATAGAGACACATTGAACTCAGTGATGCATTCTGGTCACTCATCACAACAAGAAAAAATCAGAGTCCTTAATTTGCATCCTGTTACCAAACACCTTGAGCACTGATGTCTTGATCCTTTTGGTCATGAACCTCCAATGAACTTGGTCACCATGTCTCAGCTTCCTTATCCTTCTGATCTAGTAGCTCCCTGTTCTCAATAGCAAGTTCTCCTGGAAGTTCCATTTTGAGGAATGGCCTGGTCCACTCCCATTTCATTCTCTGACCTTCATCACCATCTGAGATAAGTACTTCTTTTCCAGTCTCTTTTCTATGTTGTCTCCCTCCATTAAGATGTAAGCTCTTGGAGGTCAGGAACCACCTTTCTTTTTGCTTGCCTTCATGCCTAAAAGTGCTTAACACAGTGACTGGCACAAAAATGCAATAAATGCCTGTTGACTGTTTCACTTGTCTTGACTTTACTAAAATAAATACTGTCAATCTTTCTTTAAAAAAAAAACTGTAACTCAGAATAAAATCTTGTAACATGTTGCTTCTTGAGAACATACTCAAATTGATCATCTGTGCTAAGAGAAGGGAGGGATAGGCACTGGAAGCCTGATTTCTTATTACCTTGTATGTGTCTAAATAATTCTATTCAGCACCTATCATGGGCACTTAGGTTTCATAGAGACAAAGTCTGCAACAGAAAGACCCAAGTCTAATACAAAGACATGTAATAAGGGGTAATTAAGATGGCACAGTGGATAGAGCACCAGCCCTGAAGTCAGGAGGACCTGAGTTCAAATCTGATCTCTGACACTTAACATTTCCTAGCTGTGTGACCCTGGGCAAGTCACTTAACCCCAATTGCCTCAGCAAAAAAAAAAAAAAAAAAAAAAAAAAAAAAAAGATATGTAATAGCTGTGACATTCTAGGTAAGCCACTTTGTTGACTCCAGTTTCTACATATGTGAAATGGCAATAATTTTAGTACCTAATTCATAGAGTTGTTGTAGGGGTCAAATAAGATTATATACATAGAGCAAATTGCAAACTTGAAATTGCTATATAAATGCTAGTTGTTATTATTGTTGACAGCATCACAAACAAATGGAATGGGATAATGCTGGTCATGAGAATGATGACAAATGTATATCATGCTTATATTTTGCAAATTTCTTTATCTGTATTTTCTCATTTGAGCAGATGGGACTATTGATGAGATCTCAAGGTCCCAGGGAACTCCCAAATGAGAAAATTCCCTCTACTAAAACACGTTTAAGGTGCTTTTCATCTATGATCGCATTTGGTCATATGACCTGTCTGAGAGGCTGGGGATTTTATTGCATTCATTTTACAGAGAGGAACAGAAAAATCAGGGACTTGACAGTCACATAATTAGCCGAGGGAGGGATTCACCCTAGATCTTACTGACTTTGTACCCACCACCCCATGATGCTTTTCCTAGATAAACAAAGAGCTCCAGAAGGAGCACTGACTCAGAGCATGTGCTTTCAAATACTATCTCTGATGCTCATAGCCTGGTGTGAACTTGGGAAAAAAATCTCTTGCTGTCCTGAGCCTCAGTTTCTTTACTTGTAAAATGATGGCCGAGATTGCCTCCGAGGTCCCTACCACTTCAGGACCTAGGATTCTAATAAACTAAAAGACAAAATGTAAAAACACACAAACACACACCAAAATAAAGCAGCCTGGGAATTGAATTGTGAAGTGGTTTTTATTATTAATTTAGATTCTTTTGAACATTTATCATCAAAAGGGAAAAGCTTTCATTTTTGTCCCACATACTTATCAGGGAAATGAAACCTTTCCGCTGACTTGAAGTGTTTTGACAGACTGTCAGGAAATGAGAAGGAGAAGGACCTCAAGGGGAAAACGAGCCCATCAGACAAATGAGATTTTTCATGTTATTGCCTGATAATAGGGTAGATTTGGGGCGGGCTGTTTGTGGTCCCCTCTCTATAGCGGGCGCTGTCTGCTTCTAATAAATAACCACGAGCTCAGCCAAAGGCTTTGCTTATCCTCCAAGGGCAGGCGAAGCCTCCAGAGCTTTTATTACCTTATTGAATCTTTGCATTTGTTGTGATGTAGAGACGCTTGACTAAATCCTTTGGGAGCCTCCACTAGGAGATCCCAAATTGTACATTACACCTTGTCATGAATGCAAAGGAAAGACCTCGGGTTATATGGGCTCCAATAAATAGCCGAGAGGCTTCCAGTCACATGTGGCTCAGAAAATCCTCTTTGGCAAATAAGGCAAGAAAGTGCAGTGAGGGACATTGGGAGGGTCATTGAAGAAGTCTTCCTCCCCACCAAGGACCCTGTTCTAGCCCATGCAAGGCCAACTCTCAGGCCTCCAAGGGCATAATAGAATGCTCCTGCCAAGCATTGATGGAAATATTGATAACAACGATAATAATGATCATTATTATCATACCTAATATTTAGATATAGCTTTAAGTTTTCCCAAGATCTCCCTATTTATTATCTCATTTGATTTACACAACACCACTATGAGGAAGGTATTATTATTTTCTCCATTTTACAGATGAGAATACTGAGGCAAACAACAGTTAAGTGACTCACCCAGGGCCACACAAGCCGGTAGGTGTCTGAGATTGGATTTGAAATCTGGCATGCTATCTACCAAGCGACTTAGAGAACTATACAGCCCTAGTTTTTTCAAGTTTGCCATGGATCCACAGTCACCATATTTGAAGTGTTCTCCTTGATAGTATGATGATATAACAAAGAATTTTTAAGAGTTAAGATAGTTTCAAGTCTTCTTATAGTGAACTGGACCATCCTTTTCTTCTCCACTGTTCTCCTGCCCTTCACCTCCCGTCCTTTAATAACTCTACTGAACTTGTCCAAAAGGGAGATGATTCTCTACTGGACGGACAATATTATCTTATTTTTATCTCAGGATCACAAACAAATGGAGTGAGATAATACCGGTAATGAGAATGATGATAAATTCATATAATATATTAAATGTTCATCACAAAATGCCCATTGCAAAGGTCACAGCCAACTGCATTTTAAGCAAGGGGAAAGACTCTGTTCAGCTGACCTACCATTCCCCGGGGGATTCTGTTAGCTGTTCAAGACAATGCTGACATCAATTGACAGCCACTAGTCATGTCATTCTAGAAGAATTGCAATGTACTCCTAAAGGATGTATGCTTAGAGCCTGGATCTTGGATGCGAATCAACATAGCTCGAGAAGGAATTAGGGTTTAAATCATAGAGCCACTGCTTCTCCATAGTAGCTTAAAGAAACTGCATTTGTTCTGGGAGAAGGTGAATTTTTAGGTCATCCCACTGTTTTCCAATACACCCTTGTAAAATTCTCTCATTGACTAAGTTTGCGGGAAGAAGGATATTAAAATATGGAATATGGTAGACTTCCCAGCTTGTTTTCCTCCAAAGAGACTCAGAGATTTGTTAGTGCCCCGAGAGATGCGTCATGAAGACTGAGAAGTTTGTGTTTTCCTGACCCAATTTCATTAATGATGATGCCTTCTTCTGATTTAATACTTGTCACAGGGACAGCTAACTGTGTGTTTTCAGGATCAGTGTTTAAGGCAGGCGAGCGATAGTCTTCCATGATCCATTCCACAATGAGAAATCCATGTGATCAGGGTTCTCATTCTGTCTTTAATGCATGATGATTGTACAACTCTAAGTAAGTACATCACATCTTTGGGTCTCTGTTCCCTCATATGTATGATGAAGACAAAATCCAGGATCTAATGATGAGATAATTTCCAAGGCGACCCAACAGCTTTTAGGTGTTCCCAATAAACAAACTACCTTTAGGACTCAATTTCTTCACCTGTAAAATGGGAGTGAATGATGCTATTTGTCAAGATGAAGTGTAAAATGAGTGAAATTCATGGAATGAGCACTAAGGACCTTTCCCTTTCCCAGTCCACTTAACCTCTACTTCTCTAAATCCTTAGCCTGTGTCCAGTTCAGGTGCCATCTCTTACATGAAGTCATTCCTAATGATCTCCATTGTTATTGCTCTCAATATCTGCCCCAAAATTACTTTATGCAACTTGGTAGTGATTTACCTGTGACCATGTGGCGTTCTCTGACCAGACTTGGAACTGATTCAAAGTTTTGTATCCCCAGTGACTAGAACAATGGGTATCTAATAAATTCTTGTTTACTTAAACTGATACAGAGTATCAGAGCCCTGGGCTTGGAGTCAGGAAGATTCATCTTCCCTGGTACAAATCTGTGCAGGTCATGAATCAGATTGTTTGCCTCAGTTTCCTCATCTGTAAAGTGAATTGGAGAAGGAAACGGCAAGCTTCTCCAGTACTTTTGCCAAGAAAACACCAAAGGGGTCACGGAGAGTCAGACATGACTGAAAAGCAACTAAATCACAACAAAACAAGTTGAATGTTTTCTCCAAGGTTATTTAGTGAGCAATACAAAGACCATATGGCCAGCCTCCTCAGCGATTTCTACTGCCATGAGAAAACTGTGGGGGAGAAGCAGGGCTCCTGGATTCCACTGGCCTTAGATTTGTTGGATGACCTTCCACCCACATCAAAACACAATGTCACCCAACCCTGTTGCCATTTGTGACAGCAAACAACACTGGGGACATCAAAGAGTGTTTGAGGAGCACTCAGAGGATAAGGCTAGAGAGATAGAGGAAGTTCATGGAAAAACCTCCGCTCTCGCACGTGCTTTGGCCAAAGGTAGGAGATCTCGTTCCTCTGCTTGGATACTGGGAGGATTATTATTAGCGGCTTCCCAGCACAAAGCCAAGAGCAGCCCACTGAATTTCAACTGACCACTCCAACATACAACACGTTTTCGGCACCATACGGAAGCTGCTCACACCCCGTCTGCAAAAAGGAACTCGATAATAAGGCCCTCAGCAATGAAACTTTATATAACACAAGGGGTGCTTGAGTCTGGCTATTTTAAGTTGAGAGATGACAGAAGACAAGGAATTCATAATTTAATGTAAATGGAATATGAAAAGAAAGGAAACTAACTGCCAAGATTGTTTGTCATAAATATGAATGATAAACGAAGTGGAAACATGGCTTTCAATGCCATAAGGACAGAACAAAAGCTCGGTTTAGTGGACAGAAATGACAAACCAGAAATTTTTAAAGAATTTTTTCAAAATAAGCAATCAAATATTATGGGGGATTTAAAACTACACATGGACATCCTAAAATATATTACCCTAGTGTGGTTATAACTTTGTGCATAACAACCGGCACAACAACACACATATGTCATCCAAATGTTAGCAAACTGACATGTAGGGCCCATGAATTGCCCCATTTAAGTCCCACAACAATCGAGTTTAAGGTCAGTGCTAATCACGATGGTCTCCAGTGGTCTCTGAAGAGCCCCCAAGGAGGTCAGCAGATGCTTGGCACACGTCAATGAGCTGCAGTGCCTTCCAAGTGAAGACATGAGGAAAAGGGAGCTTGACAGATATCTGTGTGAATGGAGCCAAGAAGGAGGAACAACAGATGGGGAGCCTGGGTGGTGCTGCTGAGAGTCGTAGTAGTAATAGTAGTATCCGAATATAACACTTTGAAGTTTGCAAAGTGCTTGATGAATACTATCTGATTCGATCCTTACAATAACCTTAAGAAATAGCTGTTATTATGACCTTTGATTTACAGATGAGGAAACTGAGGTAGATGGGAATCAAATATCTTGGCCAGGCTACACAGTTACTAAAACTTTAAGGCCAGATTTGAACTCAGGTCTTCCTGAGTCTAGGTCTATTCATTAGGCCATGTAACTATCTCTGGTATGCATAAAATGAGGAAGGAAAGAGGGAGGGAGGGAAGGAAGGAAAGGAGGAAGGGAGAAAGGAAGACAGGAAAGAAGGAAGGAAGGAAGGAAGAAAGGAAGGAAGGAACAAAAGAAAGAAGGAAGGAAGAAAAGAAGTGTGAGAGGAAGGAAGGGTGAGAGGAATGGTGGGAGGGGGAGGGAGGAAGAAAGGAAGCAGAGAGGGAAGAAGGAAAGCAGGGAGGGAGGGAAGAAAGAAAAACACTAACCTAGAATGTCTCTGGAATTTTGGGCAGATTCTTTTGGAAGGATATACAGGAGGAATAGCCAAGAGTCACAAAGAATGACAAGATCATACTACCCTCTGTTCTATTGATGACATCCATGGATTCATTGAAGTCCCAATATATAAAGTCCAATTTAACATCCTAGGATTATTTTGTGTTTCCTCCTCTCGCTCATGGAACTATCCTATACACATTAAATATTTAAAGAAATGTTGACTGAATAATATACTACACACTCAAAACCTCATGAAGATCCGCCCGTAAAAGAAATCCCATAATGGGAGATTTGCTTTGAACCCAAAAGCAACATAGTTAAGACCTCATACCTTGAAATCATAGGTGGCGTCCGGATTCTCATCACAGGCAATAACTTCTGGGGCCATCCAGTACGGCGTGCCAATAAAAGTATTTCTCCGACCTACTGTTCGGTCTAACTGGGCGCTGACGCCAAAATCCACTGGGTAAGGAAACAGATACATACATATTAAGCACGAAACCTTACAATCCATTTGGAAACAAAAATAAAACTGCTGTCTCAAGTTGGATACTTCATGGGAAAATAGCATCAAGTTGTATTTGTATTAGCTGAACAGTTGCTTAGGCACATGGCCTGAAAGTTGAGGATATTCTTAATCTTTGGTTTGTCCTGGAAGCACCTTGACAACAACAGAGAGGAGCGATCCTGGAGCTTGCATCAAAAATGGCAGAGGAAAGAAACATCCTGCATTTAATAAGGGCATTTGTGAAGAGACAGTGGAGTACAGTGAGCCGGCTAGCCTTGACATACCTTCTAGTTGCTAGCCCCTTAATCCTGAATTTATGGTACATTTCAAGTTCCGGTTCTGACTGTGGGGTGTGTGTGTGTGTGTGTGTGTGTGTATGTGTGTGTATGACACTGATCAAATATTAAGCTATTAAGAGCTTCACTTATTAAGAGCACAGACTCTAAGGCTATCACTTAGAATAAGTTGTAGACCTGCACCAGGGAAGAGAGTTTCCATATTTGGAGTTCCTGGCACTGATGAAGTCACAGACTTAGGGGAAAAAAAAAAATACACACACACACACACACACACACACACACACACACACACACACATATATATTTTGCGTTGACAGAACCTTCCTGAAAGTCAGATCAAACATAAACACAGAGATGAAACTAAAATGCCCTCCAGCCAGCACAAGAATGCTTCCTTAAAAAAGTGCAGTGGGGATTGGTTCAGCAATAGGAAAACAGGAATTATATAAAAAATAGAATCTTCATTGCATATTTAATCTATATTGACCTGCTTGTTATCTAGGGGAGGGAGGCAGAAAAATATAGAACACAAAGTTTTGCAAGGGGGAATGCTGAAAACTAGCTTTATTTGAAAAAACAAAAAGCTATAACAAAGTAGAATCCTTTAGAAAACAATTCTGCACTTATTTTCATAACTTCTGAAGATTCCTAAGGATGCTTTAGGGGAAAATGACAGTACAATATTTCTTTTGCATCTCAAATTTTGAATATATTTTAAATATATAAAAAATTGCTCATTTTTCAATATATTCTCTAGATGTACCATTTTAGTCCCCAGTAGGATCCTTGAGTGCAGGGTAGTTTATCAAGAGTCAAGAAGTATTTCTTATTAGCATGCCATAAACCAGACACTGCATGCTAAAAAGAGTGAGAGAAAAAGAAAAAAGTAAAACTACTTCCTAGCCTCATGGAACTTGCACTCTATTGCAGAAGTTAATCTCCTAATAGTACTACGTTATTGTTCTCTTTTTATTACCAGTGTCCAGTACAATGTTTTATAAATCAAAACAGCTTAATAAATGTTAGTTGAAATGAACTGGAGATTAAATCAAACTCTTCAATCGAATATATCATGCTAACTTAGTAGGAATTGATGGAGAACAAAGATACTTCTGGGAATATCTTTACTAGACTCATAGAAAACTGGAGATGGCTTCTAATTTGAGCCCTTCATTCTATGATCAACAAAAAAATGAGGTACAGAAAGGAGAAATCATTTGCTCAAAGTTACTGTCTTACTCAGAGCAGAACTGGTCATCTGGACTTCCTGCCCTCAAGGCTGGGGCTCTTTCTATGGTACCATGGTTAGCCTCTGAGCATAGCCAGTAGCTTTTGTGTATGTGTTGTAAAAGTCAATTCAGTTAATGGATAAACACTTTTCACCGTCTAATAACACTGTCCTTGGTCCTAGAGATACAAAGGAGAAAGGGAGATGGTATCTTTTTTAAGGACCTTATGTTCCATGGAAGAAGAGGAAGAGAAAGGAAAGAAAGTAGAGAAAAGTGGGATAAAATATGTACACAGATAACTACCTCCAATCTAGATGGAGAAGAGGAAGGACATTAATGATTAAGGGGTTCAGGAAAGTTTTCTTATGGGAGGTGGCACCTAAGCCCTGAAGGAAGCTACAGATTTTCAAAGGTAAAAATGAGGAGAGAGAACACTTTAAGGGTGGACAGGGATGTGTGTGAGGTGTAGGAAACCAGTGTGAGGGGTGATAATGCGGCATTGTCTCATCTATGGCTGCTTTGTGTCCACCAGAGCTTTTTAACTGTGTGATCACTGTATCCCTCCACTCTCAGAGGTAGGGTGGAGTCAGGAGAAATGGGGAGGTGGAGATTCCTAGTGCCTAGTACAGTGCCTTGCCCATTAGATGATTAATGTTGATTGAGTTGAGCTGAAAGGAATGGTTTCTGGGGGTAAGATTTAATCCATAGAACAGTCTTGGAAGAGTTGCTCTAATAGATAATAGGTAAATGAATATCTGTGAAAATAACAGTTTCAAGATGTACTGCCTGGTTGTGTGACTGAGAATAGAACTGAGCTTTGCAATTCCCCCAGGTGATGCTCTAAGACTCTTAAGCTGGGGAGCAGGTCAAGAAAGGAAAGAACTAGGAAAAGGGATTGTAATAGGGATAGGGATAAGGATAGATAGAGGGATAGGGAGAAAGGGAAGAAGAGAAAAATGAAGGGAGAGAGGAGAGACAGACACAAGAGAGACAAACAGAGAGACAGAGAGAAAGAAGAGAGGGACAGATAGATTCAGACAGAGACAAAGAGGCACACATATAGAGAGAGGGGGCCATAGAAATAGGAATGGGGAGAAACAGGGATAAGGATAAGAATAGGGATAGAGATAAAGATAAAAAAAAGATTAAGATATTCTCCAAAGCACAAGGTTGGCAGCATGAAATGATTGAAATGCTTCCTCACTCTAGTCTTTGAAAGTTTAATTATCTTTTCCCAAAAGCAATATCAAAAATCTGCCTCCATCAACTGTCAGAGAAACAGGAGAGCAAGTCATGTCTGGAACCAAGCATTCCTCTGGCAGGTGGTCTACAAAGCATAACGAAATCAACATTCACGCGAAGACAAGGAGATAAAACAGATGACTCTGGGAGCCAGTGATTCTGAAAATGCCCAACTGTGAGTGCTTTCAGTAGAAGAACTGGATTCCATCACAGAAGCATCCTGCTCTTGCCAGGTGCAGGAAGCATGCAGGGATTTCGAATTCAGACCCCCTGAATACAATACAAGCCACTTTCACACAAACCCAGGTCCGCATCACTCCCTCAACCTCCTCAAGTGGATGTCATTACAGAATGGTTGGCGGCTACTCCCCAATTTGGAGGCAATTCTAAGCATTTCAAGTGTACGACTAACAGCCCTGATAAAATAAACAAAGACAAATTGTCAATCCCACTTCTATTCTTAGAACTGTGAACTCCAAGCCGTAGGCCTCAAATTCACAATTGTTGCAAAAAGAAACTCAGCTGCCGGTCTGCCATGACGTCTATCAAATTCCCTGTACTTCCCAGGCTTGGCTGAGTCTGCTTTTCATCGCCTATTCTAAGAGTTTGAGCAGTGACAACTCTTACCTAGTTTTACTTCAGCATTCTCTGTCAGCAAGACATTCTGCCCTTTAATATCACGGTGAATCACTTTGTGTTGATGCAGATGACTCAGGCCCTGGAGAGATGGAGAGCCAAAAAGAGTTAATGGGAGCAGCAGCCCCTGATTACAAATAAATCATTTCCTCATCCCTTTTCCAATAAACAAAAAAAAAAAAAATCTTTAAAAAAAAAATAACCAACCAAATAAGCAGGCCCAGATGGCCCCAGAGGGCTGATTACACACAAATCTTTCATATGCTTGAGATGATGCTTTAAGTTATGGGACAGTCATAAAAGTGAACAGGATTTACTGTTTAGTAATATAACCTCTCTCTGTCTGTGGGGAATTAAGGTCAAATTCAGATGAAACATTCTAGCCGAATGACTTCCTATTTCACTTTGTTCCCTCTTACCTATTTGAATTGCCTTTTGCCCTTTATTTTCTGAAGCAGCATACAATATAGGGAAGAGAGCACTTGATTCCGAGTTCAAATTCTACTCCTACTAGTATGATGTTGGGGAAGTCATCATCTCCTTAGCACTGAGCTTCCTTTATAATAAAATTAGTCAGTTAGAGGAGATAACCTCAAAAGTCTAGCTAACCCTATGCCCTTATTTTGGGAGGTTCAACTGGGAACAATGCAATTCTTCAGAAATAAAGGAATACATTTTTTCTTGCTATTTTAAAAATAGTTTCTGATTAAAATTACTGATGATATCACATATCAAGTATATGTTGCCTACATTTAGGAAATGAAAAAAATGAACAGAAGTTTCGAGGAGAGGTGACATGTTCAAGGTCACAAAGCCAACAAGTCAAGACCACCATCCTTTCTCATGCTCTACTCATAATGGTTAGTCATTAAACATTAAGGGCCTACTATGTAGCAGACAGTATACTAAGATTGGGAATACAAAAAAAAAGGTAAAAGGCTGTTCCTATTTTCAAGGAGCTTACAATCTAAGCAAAGAATAATGTACAAACAAATGAAATATAGGAAAACTAGGAAATAATCAAAAGAAAGAAGGCAGTAGAATTAAGAGACTTTGGGAAAGGCAAGGCAAGAGGAAGGGAGCCAGGGAGGGAAGAAAAATAAGGAGGGAGATGGGAGGAGAAAAGGAAAAGGAAAGAGAAAGGAGGGGAGTAAAGTCAGGTTAGGGTAGGGAAATTCTATTTCCACTGCTGGCATTTATCACTGTCATTTTTAGTGCTTCCTTTCATATATGACCCTGTGCTCATTATCTACAGAAGACAATTACTCAGTGACAATTAAACTCGGAGGTATTCTATTTCTCCATTGAATTACTCTGATTTTTAGTTCTTGGAGGCTGGAAACTCCCAGGGATATGGATTTCCTTTCTGATAGCTACACGTCTCTCATTGATTTTTTCGGGCAAACTGACAGCAAATGAAAATATGAAATGTCATATATTAATTTTAGTTTGGGATCACCCCAAGTCCCCAACAAACCCCCCTTTGGAACAGATCAGGGTGAGCCAATTTAGAATCCACATGGCTGTTGGTTCCCAGTTACATGTCACAATGAAAGATGCACTTTGGGCTCATTAATTAAAGAATCACTCACTTAAGTACTTCATGATTACTATCAAACTTGCCAATGTATAAAATGTAACTTTTAAAGTGAGAGGGAAAACTTTACCTCTTCTAAGTGCGTTTAAAATTTTTGTTCTTCCGGGCCTGTCTTTCATCAATATGGGAAGCTCCCTGCATGGAAACATCCTTCACTGATAAACTAGCAGTTCATTTATGAATATTTACATACATATGGGAGAGGATGGGGATTTCTTTTTTTAAAAAAATGATAGTTGGAAGCTGTGCCAAGGGAACAAAGTTGGAAAATCAGATCTAGCCACTTTCCCAATACAAAATGAAGGTATCTAATTCTTTCAAAAATTTCCTTGCTCAAACTTTTAAACAGGAGGAAGAAAATAAGCATTTATTAAGCACTTATATTATACTAGACATGTATTAAGTGCTTTGCAAATAATGTCACATTTAATCCCCACAACTATGGGAAATAGTATGTATTAATATATGATTAATTATATCTATCTATCTATAGATAGATAGATAGATATAATTACATATGAGGAAACTGAGGGAGACAGATTAAGTGACTTGTCCCAGATCACATAGCCAGTATGTATCTGAAACAAGTTCTGAACTCAAGTTTTCTTGATCCCAGGTCTAGACCTTTTTCTACTAGTTCTGTAGCAATTACTTTTCTGACAGGTTATCAGCCCAGTTACAAGAGATACTTTTTCAGATCCTGTCTGCTGCTGCTGGGAAAGTAGAAACAGAATGGTAGAAAATGGAGTAGGAAAATAGAGGACTGGCGATTTACTTAGTATAGGGAACACCCAGATGAGGAAACTCCTTCCTACTAATCCAGGCTGGCACTTCTCTCTCTTTTATAGCCTTAGAGAGTTCTCTGAGGGATTAAGTGACTTGCCTAGGATGACCCAATCATTAACTGTCAGGGGTGGGACATAAAATGTCTTTTTCCACTCTACCATGCTGGCTGGCTATCTGGAAGTGAGCGATAAGACTAAACTATAATAGTCACTTCATAGGGGTCTTGTGAAGCCTGAATGAGACACCGTGTGAACAATGTTTTGCAAACTGTACAACACGCCATCAGTAAATGTCAGGGATCATCATAAAATAAGATCCAGACGAGTTTCACATCTTTGACCTGTTTGGAATTGTACTCATTTTCATTGGAGCGAATTAATCCCAGATGCCTTCACCACCGACAGAGTTAACAGTCCTAAAGGCTGGGAACACTTGTTCCCTGTGCCCCTCTCCCTAGGTTGTCTCCCGTTGCTGGCATCAGGAAGTGGGAGAAGGCCCCCATGTGACTCGTACCCGTAAGATCTCCCGGCAGATGTACGCAATCCACTCCTCCTTCAGTGTGTTGCCTTTTGTATTCTTGATCAGATCTGTGACAGAGCCCGCACCACAGAATTCCATCACCAGCTGGCAAAGAAAGGATGCAAAGGCACAATTAGTATAATTAGGGTACTAAGCATCTGTGGGCTTGGTTGAGCACAATGGAAGGCCCTTCAGCCCTCCACCTTAGAGTGGCATTCTTGGGAGGGAAAGTGATCATTAGACAATGTGGACCAGAGGAAATTCTAGCTTCTAAGGTGGAGGAGTTACTGGCTAAAAATAAAGTGAGGAAGAGAATTTCTTAAATTTCCAACCTCAAAATTATCATAAAAAAAATAGAAGGTAGTTTTCCTTGGCCAAATAGAAAAAGGAGGCAGGCTGACTTCAAGGACATGGTCCATTGCTTGCGGCACCACATTCTTTCTGAAAACCTTACATTGGATTCTGAACTATTAGATGGGGGAGATCACCAACTGGCATGGAGCCATGGCTCCTGGTGCCATCCCAAATAATAAAAATACAATGAAGCATTTACTTTAGGTGGTTTTCAAATGACACTGTGAACTTCCTGGGCAGAGACAATGTCTTTAATTAACTTCAGTAAAAGTTCCCAGGAGGTTGGATACATCAAATAAATTCAATAAACAATAAATCCTTATTTAGCACCTTTCATCCCCAAAGCTCCAAGCTCTATAAATATCAACTCATTATACTGCCCAATAACTTTGCAGAGTAGGCATGAGGCACACTTCTTACTTTAAAGAGGGCAAAAAGGAGACAGGACAAAATGAAAATTGCCAACTCTGAACTTTTCTGTCCATTGCTCATATACAGAATGACCTCCCTCTCCCTAATATGTTCTCCTTCTTTTTGAATAAATTCCATGGCAATTATTTTACACAATATCTTTTCCAAATAAGGGAAAGTATAGGGTGAAATTTAACCCAATATAACCAGAAACCAATCCATAACCTACTAAGGATAGAATGAAAACAGTTTGACCAAAATGATCTCTGTTGATTTATATGGACTTCATTAAATGATAGGTCCCTGACTGTCGGTAACGCACGAGAGTAGAATCTGTTGGCCTGTGATCATGGAAGATCTATGGAATTCTAGCACAATCAGTCTATCCACAAGAATTTATTAAATACCTAGTTGGGTCAATTTTTGTATTCCCCGTGTTTAGCATCATGTCTGGCACATGGGATATGCTTATGACATTTCTGTTGACTGTCTTTTAGACAATCACACACCAGACATGAAGGTAAATTCTGGGAATCCAAAACCAAAATAATGGATGCTCTCAAGCGGTATAAAATTCTAAGAACTCTCCCTTTTGTGTTAAAAAGATCATAGGATCAAAGATCTGAAACTGGAAAGGAATGAAGAAGTCATCTAGTCTAACCCTGTCATTTTACAGATTTAGAAACTGAAGTCTAGAGAAGTTAAGGTTACATGGATATTGGATCACCGCTCTAGAGCAGCAAAGAAACTGGATGACCAATTAGGGCCCTCCCTTCATTTTGGAGGTGGGGAAATTTAGACCGAAGTTGGTTAAGGGAATTGCTCAAGACTGGGAACATAGGGAAAGACTTCATGACGATGATATGCTTGAACTTGTGCAAAAGAACAGGAAACCAGTTCAAATACAAGTAAACCCAAGAGAAATCTCATTAGTTAAAAAAAAAAAAAAATTATTGAGTTTTTTTTGGTTTGATATATAATTTTTTCTTTTTAGTTTTTTCTAAATCCCATTTACAAAAATATCTCAAATGTTCCAAGACCTCCTACAAATCTAGCCATTATTCTGGGAGCAAGCTGGGGAAAATTTGCCACTCCTGAGCCCTATTAGACTGCGAGATTACAGTTTCCCAAGGGAAGCAGTGAAAACCCCAGGTCTCCACATCTTTTAAAATGATATTGGACAAAATACTCTCTGATATACTGTGGGGAACAATCGCCCTCTGGCCAGGCTCTAATGCCACTGATTTCTGACATTTCCTATTCTCACACTCAGCTCTGGCTAAAGCCTACTACATTCTTTTTTTCTTCCTATAGAATAAAATGATCATTAAATTATGTAATAGCCATAAAACCCCAGCAATCCAAAACACCTTGTTTGCTGGTGATTGGCGACCCCAGTCACACAGCAGTGCTGATAATTATCATGCAACCGCATGGTGAGGGTTTCTCTCACTACAGGTAGCTGATTCTGTGAGCAAATAGAATCAAGCTGACAAAGACAACTGAGTTAAGTCAATAAGGAAATTCATAAGGAAAAAAAGAATGGACCAGCCAATCAACAAACATTTATTAATATAGTACTCCAAAATATAATCTTTTAAAATAACTTCATAGAGGATCTTTCCCCATTTTTCCTTGGAAAAGGAAACATAGATTATAGCTTGTCTAGAGCCTTGAATATGACAGGTGATCAATAAATGTCTTCTGCCCTGCACTTATGTAACAAATTATTACAATAAAACATTCAATAAATGTGTCCTCTACCCTCTACTCAGTTACCTACTAGTGGCACAGAGGCTTGTAGTAGGAAACTGTGTCAGCTGACAGTCGATGACTGAAGTGAATACTATGTTGCAGGAACTGGGATAAAAGTTGGGAATAGAAATAGAAAGTTTTTGTCCACAGGGAACTTACAATCTAGTGGAGAAAACAATATGTGCGTACGTATATACATATGCATATGAGTATACATATACATATATATATGTGTGTAAGTGTGTGTATTTTATATTTATCTAGCTTTCAATCAATCAATCAATCATCTGTTTTGCTTAGCCTAGAATGTGACCAGTAGGATACTTTGCCTGGTTTCCAGTGTCTGCAGAAGTGATTCAGACTTGGGGTTCCTCTAAAAACATAATAGACCCAATATAGACACACCGTGGGGCTTTCTAATTTCATGGTAATTAGTCTACTTCAAAGTCCCTGGCTTGTCAATGATAGAGTTATCCAATGGAGGACAGCCCAAGTGAGCCTCTTCATCACTGAAAGGCAGAGGAAGCATGAGGGTGATGCTATGTGTCAGTAGCTCGCTGCCTTTCTGAGAGATCTTAATCTTTATTGAAAGAACTCCCATTTTTGATTTCCGTATTGCGACCTGAGCAGTTGATAAAAGAAAGTCACTTGGCCATTATCAGGAGCTGGTGCTAAACAAGTGTTTATCTCCGCAACAAGCCTGATAGAATTCTCTGAGGTTATAATTCAATCACACTGAAAACATTGCTTAGTTGCTGTGACATGGGAAACCCTATAATTTTACCCCCCAAAATCATTTTGGGGAAACTTGAATTAGCTTGAAGGCAGGGGACAAATCCCTCAGATTTCTGAATATTTTGGGCGTATGCAAAATATGATAAATATGATTATATTCCATACCCCAGAGTTGCAGTAGAGAGAGGGTTGGATTTGGATGGACCTAGGCTCAAATCCAATTTTGCTATTTAATTAGTGTGACCTTGGATGAACAACATATCTTATCTGAATGTTCATAAATATATAAAATATAGGGGTTGGGCTAGATGGAATTTAATATAGGTGGCTTCTAAATTTAGATCTCTATTCAATTTAATCCCCAATATGTTTGAAAGGATATTGATGTCCTAGAGCACAGAGGATCATAGGTTGTCGCTTGCCATCAAATACCAATAAAAACTGAGCTAGAAGAGGTGGGATGGAGAGAAATTATTTTAAAACAAATTGTCTCTTCTTCCTTACTGAAAAATTGGCTACTGAAGAATCTTGAGTATAAAATCATACTCAGATTCAACAAGAATTTATTATATATTAATAATGTACCAGACATTTTGCTAGGTACAGGGGATACAAAGTCACAAATGATGATAGTGCTTTGAGAAGTTCACATTGTTGGGGGCCAAAACAATCTATCCACATATAAGTAAGTGAAAATCTATACAGTTTGGATCTACATAAACAGATCTAAAATCATCTGCAGAGATGAGAAAAGAATCCATAGGAAGTGATGAAATCTCCAAGCAATTTCAAAGAGGGAGAAGAGGGCCCAGAATACAGTGATGGAGATACTGGATAGCCAGGAGAAGCTGAAGGAAGATTATCCAGCAAAGTAGATTGAGGAGTGGCTAGACAATTAGACTCTATTTTAGAAGAGTGCTACAATATAGTTCTTAAGAAAAAAAAAAGAACTAAAAAGTCAGTGAGGGGATAAGAAGAAAGACAAGTGCTGTCTGTTGGTTAAAGTCCAGATGAAAGAGTAAAGAAAAATGAAATGTGAAAAAGAACACTTACCCAGAGCTGGTCATCCATTCCTGGGGGATTCTTTTTGATAAAAGCACCATAGTAAGTAGCAATGTTTCTGTGATGAGAGTATTTCTTCAACATGTTAATTTCTTGTTTGATTTCTTCCTCTTCATCCTGTATGAATCAAAGAAAATGGGTCATTCAAATCCAATGGATCTGCCGAGCACATTTCAATAATACATCATCAGCTCAATAGAATAGCCAATAGGTCTCCATGTTGTTATTTTTTTTCCTTCCTGATGAGTAGATAAGCAAGCACAGTGATTATATCCCATTAGAAGAAAAACCTTTGAATGATTTTTGATTGGGAATGTGAATGTTGAGGGAGGAAGTATTCTGCTCACATAGAGAACTGGTCCCCTCAGCTCTGTAATTAGCAGGTCTGGTCCCTGGTGCAAACAACATAAAACTAACTTTTGATATTCACTTGGTATGGGGAACTTGAGGATATAACACTCTTGGATGAACAAAGAATAGCAAGAAACTAGGCAATCAACAAAACATTTATTAAGGGTTCATTAAGGGTATTTGGGTTCAGAGAAAGGCAAAAATAGTCCGTGTTCTGAAGTAGCTCATAGGGAGCCAACAGGTAAATAACTAGGTATGCACAAGTTATATACAAGATAGATGGAAGGTGTCAGGGAGACAGCCTGAGGCCATTAAAAGATTGCCTTAGGGGAAAAAATAGGCTAAACCTGCAAAGGAGGAATTTACCTGAGATATGGCTACTGGGATTAGGGCAAGGTGAAAGGAAAGAACACCTCCATGTGGCAGCTTCCAAATTTAACTGATTATTCTTTCTAAGTTAATCAATCAAAGTTATTTAAGTGTTTACTAAGTACTAGGGATATAAAGGAATACAAAAAGAATTCTAGATCTCAAGAAGTTTACATACATTCTAACAGGAGAGATAGCAAGATGTCAGTAACTAGAGAGAGGGGGAAGAAAGAGAGAAAGAGAGAAACAGAGGATGGTTTAAAAAGATATAAACACGATAATGGAGAGAAGATAGAGAAGAGGTAGAGAGAGGATAGAAAAAGTAGATGATTGAGATAAGATAAAAATAGATGATGGAGAAATAGATGACAGCTAAAAATAAATGGATAATAGAAGAAAAGAAAGGGATAGATGATAGAGAAGAGAGAAATGATGGAGAAGATAGATGATAGAGAGAAGACAGATATAGAAAAGATATAAATGACAGAAAAGACAGAAAATGACAGAGAAGATTGAAATAATAAATGATAGAGAAGATAGATGATGGAGAAGTTAGAGAGAGATGATAGAAAAGATAGATGATAGAGAAGATATATATAGTTGCCTGAATATCAGAAAGATAAATGATCAATAGACAGAAACATACTGGCACATTCACATAAATGCTACATTCAGCTGGTCCTACCTGCTGAAGAAGTACAGCTACTCTCAGTGCTCTCTAAATCTCATCACCCTGGATCAGAAGCCTGGTCAGTCTGCCCTATTTACTGTTCTAGGAAATGAAAGAATGTACTTCCAACCCAATTTATATCCTCACTTAGAGGGGAACAAGGAAGGAACTCTTATGTAACATTTGCTCCGGGCCACTGGGAGGCCATCTACATCAATGGGCATCCACTGACCAAGCATGGTATAGGAGAGACCAAGAACAGAACAGAAAAAGACAACAGAGATGATGAACACCAGGTACATCAGTCACATTACTTTTGAAGAAGGAAGTTTTATTGAAGGAACTTCACTGCTAAGGATGAAAGCCAGATCATAAAAGATCCAGGAGACAGTGAGCTCTAAGGAAGTTCACAAAACAAGTGGAAGCACTTCATTCCAGAAGTTGAATGAGAAAATAAAAGAAATGGTGCAACAGCTGAGAAGTGGCATGGACCAGATAGGTATCAGTAGAGGGAGAATGTCTGTGATGTCATAATTAGTAATTACCAGGTAGATATATCAGGAAAGGAAACTGAAGCTTAGAGGCTATACAATTCGGCTAAACTAAATCCTAGAGCTAGGATTTGTCCTCAAGTCTTGACCCCAAGGCTAGTATTCTATCTACCACTTCCTATTGCTTTAAATATTTGCATATCGATAATTTTAAAAGTCTGTATCAGAAAATGAAGGAAAAAAAAGAGGAATTTTTCAAGTCCTATTTTATAGACGAGGACACACTATAAGTACTTTGAATATGGTTGATATTTTAAAATATATTTCTATTATATTTATATATAATCTTGAATTATATATATTATAATTATATTATATATACATGTTTTATGTATATAATATATTATAAAAAATTTAACATTTAATATATGTAGAAAGTGGACTATGCTGGTCTATATGATACAAAAACACCAGATTTCTTTATTCCCTCCAGTGGATAGGGAATGAGATGAGAGGAAGGCAAAACAAATGTTCAATAATTGAAAAAATAAAAATATATTTTTATATGTATGAATTTTACAATAAACATAAAATTTTCTTTTTAGTACTCAAAGCTTCTCATAAGTACTACTTATGAGCCCCCCCACATTTCCAGTTTTCTTCCATCTTACTGCCCCATTCTACATACTTTGATCCAATGAAACTGGCTTCTTTGCCATTCCACATCAGCTCTGGGCATTTTCTCTGGCTTTCACCTTCCCAGAATGCTCTTCCTTTTCATCTTTCCATCATGATCTTCCTACCTTCCTTCAAATCCTTTTGTAATCCCATCTTTTACAAGGAGTCTTCCAGTCTCTCTTACTTCTAAAATCTTCTGTTTTTAATTATACCCTATTTATTCTGTTAGTATATATTCATGTGTTTGAAGTGTCACCCCATTAGATCTTCTTTAGGGCAGGAACTATCTTTTGCCTCTTTTTCCATCCTCAACATTTAGCACAAGGCTTGGCACATAGTATATGCTCAATAAAGCAGCTTTATTGACAGACTGTCTAATCACTGACGATTATTCTTGGAAATTGATAATGTTTAATAATAATATACTGATGTAGAGTGCTTTACAAAATGCTTTACATATGTATCATATTTCATTTTATCTCATGAGATAGGAAGATGGGTCTGATTTCATCACTCTCCTACTCAAGATGTGTTGGGGGCTCCCTATTTCTTCCTGGATAAAACCCGGATTCTTTAGTGTGGCATTCAAAGTCCTTAACAATCAGGCGCTAGTCCACCTTTCCCAGCTTGTTCCACCTTATTTTCCTTCCAGACGTGATGTTCCAGCCAAGTGGCCTTCCTGCAGTTCCTCACACATCTCCCACACTCCATCTGCATTTTAAAAGCTTTTGCACAGACTTCATGGCAGGCTCAGAATTCCCTCCCTCTCCCCCCCCCCCCCCCCCCCCCCCCCCCCCCCTTCTCAACTTCTGCCTCTTAGAATCTATGGCTTCTTTTAAACCTCAGAACAAGAGTGACCTTCTTCAAGAGTCCCTGTTGCCCAGGCTGTCCCCTTCCCCAGATTACCCTCTTGAAAAGCCTTGAATTAGACTTCAGTTTTCCTAACCATTCTGATAATAGAGTATAAGGAAGGTCATTCAGGGGGCCCTTGGTGACTTTGACCCCCTTGGAGGCAATTATTCCTTTCTCTTTGTCTTTGTAGTCCTCTTGCCTAATACAGCGCCTGGCACAGAGTGGGCATCTAATAAATGCATGGTGATGAATTGAATAAGAGCTTTAATGAATAGGACATTTTATTGTATTGAGCTGAATGAAATAGACCTTGCAACTAGCCCTCATTACTTCCAGCTCTGGCCTCTGGGGCCAAGCAAACCAGCCCAACCGTCTTTACCATGACAGCTTTTCAAATGCTTAAAGAGAATGTTCATGCCTCCCTTCTACTCCCCCAGGCTAAAGATGCTTTCAACTGATTTTCCTATGGCAGGGTTTCAGGGCCCTCCTGCACCGATTCCCCCTATACAAATCCAGGCCATGGCATTATGTCTATCTCTCTCTTCTCCAAAGCACGCTAATTCTCTGGAATTTGGAATATGACTGGAAGGTCCTATTCTTATAGTGTCCCAGCAATCTCAGACCAGCTAAGGAGTCACGCTGAAAAAGCTTCTTTCTGTCAACAATGCTCAATATCTCCTAAAAAATATTTGTTTTTCCTTTTTTCCTCATTTGTCATTACAGTTATTTTCTTGAAATGCTAAGAAATAACATGGCAAGTCTTCCATATCTCTGGTTCTTTCTAAGTAGACCAAACATGGTAATTGAATTGGACACAAGGAATTTCTGAGAATGGTGCAGCTGGATCAGACTTCTGACACTATCCACATCAAACATTCCTTTTTACTGAGGAAAAACTGAGATCCTGAGAGACAGAGAGACTGACATAGAGATAGACAAAGGCTCTTAGATAAGCTAGATAGACAGACAGACAAATAGAAAGACACATAAGATACATAGACAGACAGATAGATGGACAAATAGGTAAACAGACACATAGATAGCTATACAGACAAATAGGAAGACAGACACAGATAGATAGATATACAGACAGAAAAACAGGAAGACAGACAAATAGGAAGACAGACACAGATAGATAGGTAGATATACAGACAGACAAACAGAAAGACAGACACAGATAGATAGATATACAGACAGACAAACAGGAAGACAGACAAATAGAAAGACAGACTCAGATATATATACAGACAGACAAATAGAAAAAAAGACACAGATAGATAGATATGTAGACAGACAAATAGAAAAACAGACACAGATAGATAGATATACAGACAGACAAACAGGAAGACAGACAAATAGACAAACAGGAAGACAGACAAATAGAAAGACTGACACAGATAGATAGGTAGATATACAGACAGACAAACAGGAAGACAGACAAATAGAAAGACAGACACAGATAGATAGGTAGATATACAGACAGACAAACAGGAAGACAGACAAATAGAAAGACAGACTCAGATAGATATACAGACAGACAAATAGAAAAAAAGACACAGATAGATAGATATGTAGACAGACAAATAGAAAAACAGACACAGATAGATAGGTAGATATACAGACAGACAAACAGGAAGACAGACAAATAGAAAGACAGACCCAAATAGATAGATATACAGACGGACAAATAGGAAGACAGACGAATAGAAAAACAGACACAGATAGATAGATATACAGACAGACAAATAGGAAGACAGACACAGATAGATAGATATGTAGACAGACAAATAGGAAGACAGACACAGATAGATAGATATACAGACAGAAAAACAGGAAGACAGACAAATAGGAAGACAGACACAGATAGATAGGTAGATATACAGACAGACAAACAGAAAGACAGACACAGATAGATAGATATACAGACAGACAAACAGGAAGACAGACAAATAGAAAGACAGACTCAGATATATATACAGACAGACAAATAGAAAAAAAGACACAGATAGATAGATATGTAGACAGACAAATAGAAAAACAGACACAGATAGATAGATATACAGACAGACAAACAGGAAGACAGACAAATAGACAAACAGGAAGACAGACAAATAGAAAGACTGACACAGATAGATAGGTAGATATACAGACAGACAAACAGGAAGACAGACAAATAGAAAGACAGACACAGATAGATAGGTAGATATACAGACAGACAAACAGGAAGACAGACAAATAGAAAGACAGACTCAGATAGATATACAGACAGACAAATAGAAAAAAAGACACAGATAGATAGATATGTAGACAGACAAATAGAAAAACAGACACAGATAGATAGGTAGATATACAGACAGACAAACAGGAAGACAGACAAATAGAAAGACAGACCCAAATAGATAGATATACAGACGGACAAATAGGAAGACAGACGAATAGAAAAACAGACACAGATAGATAGATATACAGACAGACAAATAGGAAGACAGACACAGATAGATAGATAGACAAACAGACAGACACATAGATAGGAAGACAGACAGATGGACGGATGGATGGATGGATAAATAGATAGATAGATGGATGGTTAGTAGATAAGTAGATAGACCAATAGACAAATAGGCAGACAAACACATGGAAGGATGGATAAATGGATGGTTAGATAGAGAGACAAATAGGCAGACAGACAGACAGACAGACAGATAGAAAGATGGATGCCAGTTCCTCCATGAAGAATTACTGAATTTCCCAAGCTCAGCCTTAAAAGTGGTAAGATGGATAGAACACTGAGCCTATAGTCAGAAAGACTTGGGTTCAAACAATTACTAGGTGTGTATCCCTAGTCAAGTCATTTAAATCTCTGGCTGCCTCAGTTTCCTTAACTCTAAAATGAGGATAAATTGGGTCACTATGAGAATCAGATAAAATAATGTTTCCAAATGATTATCAAAGTACCTAACACATAATAGATGCATAATAAATAATTGGAAAAAAAGAGAAAATACCTATTATTTGCATTCTATGTGCCAAGAACTGTACTAAGCATTCAGCAAATACAAACAAACAAGATAGAACATAAGCTCCTTAAAGGCAGGGACTATTGAGGGAAAACATCGCTTTAAAAGGAGATAAAAAGTGGTGGCAGAGTGGGGCAGTGAAGCTGTGTTTCTAGTGTCATGTTTTGGAGCCAGTAGTTAGAAAGATAGGGGCTGGGACTGGCATGATAGAGAAAATTCACTTATGAGAGAGAGGTGGTCCCAAGGGCAGAGGCCAAGACTCCTGTGAGGAGGAGATAGGGATGGTGACCACCAGAGTAAGGGAACCAATGTGTGGAGATAAGTTGGTCAAAGCTCACATTGTTACTAGAAGGACTAAGGATAAGGATTTAGGGCCCTGAATTCCAAACTCGAGTCGATATTTAGTCCACTGGTCCATGCCTGAATGATAAAGGGAATGGTCAGATTTGCTGTATTAAGAGTTTTTGAAAATTCAAGATGAAGAAATTTGCCTCTTTTCCAGGGCTATCCATGGACATAGGAAATTTAACCAGAGGAGAGGCTGGGTCTCCCATTTGGGGGTAGGGGGCTTCCCATGCATAGAATAACTCTGCCATCTTAACGGAACTTTTGGCTCCTTCAGGCTTAATTCAGGGGCCACTTCCCATGGGGAACCTTTTCTGATTCCACCAGTTCTGAGGATACTTGGATTCTCTGGTAGACACTTCAGACAATATCAACCAAACATTACCTGGGTTCTTTGGTTCACATTTACTGGAAATGAGCTCATTCTCGCTAACTGAAGTTAAATTTATATTAAAAAATGGAACTGAGGAGAAGCAAATGACAAGTCATTCCAGTATCTTTGCTAAGAAAACCCCAAAAGGGGTCAACAAGAATAAGACATGACTGAAAAATGACAGAACAATAACAACAACAAAATGAGATTTAGTTCTAACACAATAGGAATAAGCCATGTGAATTCATATTTTGTGACTGTATGGGGAGATTCATTATATGCTGATTGAGAGCTGATTGAGAGCAAATCTCCAAGTGTTACTGTCCTCACTGTATTTGCAATAACTCCTATCCCATCTCAAAACTTTTCTGAGCAAGGATCTAATGGGGAAGAGACCTTTTCTGACCTTCATGTCTGTCCGGCCTTCAGCAATGCTTACACTAATATAAGGTGTAGGGCTTCATTTGTTCAACCTTTTGGGGAGTTTGAGGGACTTCACTAGCACAGGACACTCCCAGTAAGGACACTCCCTCTACCAAAGCAAATCAAATGCTCTGCAATTTGTAATCTTCCAGCACTGGCTGGGGGTAAATGACTAGTTCAAGATCATCCAGAGGTAGGACCTGAACACAGCTTTCCTAACCTCAATGCTATTCATTCTTTGCTAATGACACACTGTCAGTTTTTATCTTACTTAGGAACAAAAGATCTTACAAGCTTGTTAAGCCACCCCAGGGCAGTTGGTTTCCCCAGATGAGGCTTATTCATTTCCCCATGAAGAAATATCTGTTGCCAAGTTTCAAGACAACTCATTAAGTTGTGATATAATTTCCCTAAATGTCTCCTTTTCTAGTCAGCTCCTAAAATGCTAATCACAATTAGGGGAACTTTAACTAAGTTTCTAGAGAGCTAGAATCATTACTTATAATATATCCTAGTTAGTGTGAATGATGTGTTAGGGATTTGATAAATGCTTTGAAATAAACATGTAAGAATAATCGATAAGGAAAAAACATAAGAATAATGATTCTTATTTCCTAATGGGCAATGTTAGAATTTGCTTTGATTATGGATAGTTTTCTCTTTTTTTTAATGGGGTGAAGGAGGAAGAAAGAAAGGAAAGGGTAAAGGAGCAGAGAAAAAGACAGGGAGGGGAAGAGAGGAAGAACAAATAAAAATAAAGGCTTATTCGAAAGAAAAAAAAAAGGGAAAATAAAAATTGCTCCCCCCTCCAAAAAAGAAAGCTTGTAAAGTCCTTGAGAGAATTTTGAAATTTTGTCTTTGAATCCTTCATACCTAAATAGAATTCATAACTAAGATGTGTATGTTATCTTCTCCAACACAAGGTAAGTTCCTTGAGGATAGGACCTCATATTTTTTTCTTTCCTCAGTGTCAGGAAAATATCAGTCAATAAATAAATGTTTGCTGATTGACTGTATATTTATTGGATTGGATCAAGCATACCAACAGATGGTGAATCTACCACTCATCCTTGTATTTAATGGGCCCCTAATAAGATAAGCACCATGTGGAATACTGAAAATGTTTTTTCAAGGGCAGTTCCTGCCCTCAAAGGGATTAATATCTGGTTGGAAGATCAGATTTTGAGTATGAAAAGTGGGATTGTTCTTATATTTAATATTCAAAGTATGGAAGAAGAAAAAACAAGATATCATTGGAAGAGAATGAAAAGTGGAATGGGTTGCTTGGGGAGCGAATGGACTTCCTGCCTCTGGACATCTTCCAGCAAAGGCTGGGTGATCACTTTTCTGAGGTGGTGTGAACAAGATTCTTTTTCAGGTATGGCTTTAAGGAGATGGCAGCTGAGGCCCTTTCCAAATGTAAGATTCTATCATTTGAATCAAAGCTATAAACGGGAGGAAACGATCTCCAAACTATTTAAAGTCATTTTAGTTTTAAATGAGAAAAGAAGCATTTAAAAAAGAGAAATAAAGTTATAAACCTGCTAGAGGGAAACTAAAATATCTTTAAGAGAATGAGATACAAGAAAAACAAAGCAGGGGTAGCAATGGAGGGGGAAATGAGAAAAATGAGAGGAATCTAAATAAGGAATGAATAAGTTATGAAAGAGCTATGTTTGGTGTGAAGGAAGAAGAGGAGATACAACCAAAAAAGACTTCAAAGCCCAAAGGTTAAGGAACCAAGATTATTCTTGTATACTCTAAGACTTGGAGCAACACAAAACTCAATAGCAATTTTCTCATCTTTATGTTTGCTATATTATTACTATAATATTGTAATTATTATACCATGTTATTTTGCCACATTTTATATATTTTATATAATTTTGCATATAGTAAACACATATGCTTATATATTTGCTATATTATTACCATAATAATATATTATTAGATTACTGTGCTATTGGGAGAATTTGATTTTGGGAACATACTTTGAATTACAGAGATGAAAGGCACTACAGAACACAAAATTATTACCAATAACATTAGACCAAGGCTAGTGAAAATAAGCAGACACTTATCTGTTCTAATTTGGTGGTAAATACACATCTTTTTTCTGCACTTAAATGCATTAGCATGTGTTATTACAACTATCACATATACATACCCTAAGCCTACAAGCATTCTGAATATGGATATTCAGAGTAGACTATGCTATATGTTAATGTTTACACTAGTACTAAGAATTTTTTTAAATTTAGGAGTTTTTCTAATAATGAATGTATCCCCTAAAATGGTAGAATAAAAATGTGTACACAAATAACTCTTCCCCTGATAGGGTCAAACATGACAAAGAAACAACTAAACAACAAAAGTGCACTAGCCTTGTGCTAAGCATTGAGAATACAAAAAGAGGCAAATATAGTCCTCATCCTCAAGGGAGATCACAATTCAATGGAGGAGACAACAAGCAAACCGATATATACAAAGAAGCTGTATATAGGAAATAATTAAGAGAAAAAAGGCTTTTAAGAGGGGTTACGAATGTTTTCCTATAGAATGTGGGGTTTTAGGTGAAGCTTAAAGGAAACCATGGAGGTCAATAGGTAGAGATGAGGGGATAGAAGGTGGTCAGAAAAAATGCCCAAAGACAAGAGATAGAGTGTGTTGTCTGATGAATAGCTAGGAGATGAGTGTCATTGAATCAGAGTAGGTGATAAAATGTAATTAGACTAGAAAGTAGGCTGGGAGTCTGAGGGACTTGGGGGTGGTGGTGATGTCCTCTATAGTGATAAGGAAGAAGGGGAGGAAAAACATAGTAAGAAAAGTAATGAGTTCTATTTAGACATGTTGAGTTTAAGATGTCTCCTGTACATCCAGTTCAAGATTTCTGAAAAATCTTAGAGATGGGAAATGGGAGATCAGTAGAAATGTTGAGGCAAGAAAGGTAGATGTGAGAACAGTCAGCATAAAGATGTAATTAAATCCACGGGAGCTGATGAGATCACCAAGTGAAGTAATCTAGAAGGAGAAGAGGGCCCAAGATTTAACCTTGGAGGTATCTACAATTAAAAGGCATAATCTGGAAAAGAATTAGGAGGAGTGGTCAGATAGGGGAGAGAGAAATTTCCTGAAAATCTAAAAAAAAGAGAATATCAGGAGAAGATGATCAATAATGTGAAAGACTACAAAGAGATTGAGGAGAATAAGAAATAAGACCATTGAATGTGGTAAATATTAAAAAAAATATAACTTTGGAGAGAGAAATGTCAATGGAATAAAAAGACCAGAAGCCAGATTGTAAGAAAGTTAAGGGTTAAGAAGAGAATGAGAAGAGAAAAAGTAAAGATGTCTATTGTAGATGGCCTTTTCAAGGAATTTAGTCACAAAGGATAGATGAAATACAGTATAATAGTGAGGCAGAAAGATCAAGTGAAAAGTTTTGATTGGAGTTATTTTTTTCCTGGATGATAGAAGACACGAGTATAGGAAATGAGTCAATAGACAGGGGCAGATTAAAAATAAGTGATGAAAATTAAAATAAAATATATATTAGTTTTGAAATAGCTAATGTGAAAATCTGTTTTGCTAAGATACACCTATTTTTATAAGTAATTTGTTTTTCTTTTCCTTTCAAAAATGAGGTTAGAGTAAGATGGAAGTAGATTTCTCTTAATTAAAAAGTAGAATTTAATTTTTAAAAATAGGCCAAGAGTTGGACCACCGATTTAGTACGAATTAAGAATGGAAATGTAGATTGTCACTCAGGCAGCAAAACTCAGGTCAGATGCAATGGATGTTTATTTCAAATTGTTAATTTCAAACTCATAGCTTTCCTTTATTTAATGATCTGGAAATCCATGGTACCCAGAAGATGAGCAACAAGTATCACTGCTGGGGGAATGTGGGTCGATGAAGCTCCAAAACAAAGATACTACTTCAGAGTTTACTTGGTCTGGACTATTTTTGTGAGATTCCCAGGCTACAACAACTATCTCTACATAACGATTATAGATCTAGGGCTTAAGAAAGGACCTCAGAGGCCATCTAGACCAATTCCTCACATTAATCTCATGGAAAAGGAGGCCCAGGGATGGGAAAGGGTTCAGGACATCCCAGCATTTTCCATGGCATCATACCACCCATTAAAGTCTTCTGCTCCTTCCTGAAGCCTGAGTGATGACTCCTTTAAGTAGCTAAAGCATCATGTGTATAAATCCTTATGACATTTACCAGTCCCAGTCTCTTAGACATGTTCAACCATGCTATTTTTTTTTTTTTAATCAATGGCCACAAGGCAGGCCATTAGTACTACTATGTGATGTAGGTACCTAGGACAGCAATTCTTTGGAACTGAAGGCAATTTGTACTGATTTCCCTCCGTGTGGATATGTCTACCCAACTTGCTTTGTCTTCCCTATCTCTGTTAGGTGCCCAGGCAATGAGGAATAATGACAATAATTATGCGCAGTTCTATAAGGCTTTTAGTTTGTTAAGAACATGATACACAGAATTCTGAAGGCTTTCAGCTCATGGCATATGAGGTTTGGATAATTAGTCAGTTGAAAGAAAGACTCAGGGAAGACATGATAGTAGCCTTGAAGAGCTGTCTTGTGGGAAAAGGGCTCAATGGATTCTCCTTGGCCTCAGAAGGCAGAAGTAGGAATGGTGAGGCAAAATTATAGAGCTACTTAACAATGGAATAAACCATATTGGGAAGTTAATGGGCTCCCCCTCTCTAGAGACCTGTATGAAAAAGCCATATATCATCTTCTCAAGTGTGTTATAAAGAGGGCTCTTTTTGCATAGGGGTTATATGAAAGTGAGCAGTCTCCAAGGTGCTTTTCAACTCTGACATCCTGGGAATCACTTTTCCACCCGGTTTTCATCTGAATCACCCCCTTTTCTAATTCTCTTCTTCATTCACTTCAGTGCCAACATCTGACTTTCCTTTGTTCTTTTTGTTCACTAGACTCAGTAAGAATCTTTCCTTCTCCTTTTTATCTACCAAAGTTTAACTGTCATAGTCCAATGCCACCCATTGGTAGTTATCACATATTCAAATACATCCTTGGGAGGTAACTGATGGGGAAGAGGCTGAGAAGGGAGGGAAGCAGTTAACCTCTAAATCCAAAATCTATGTGGCAGGTACTGAGACATTTTCCCCTTTATCACTTCCCTCTCTTTTTTAAATACGTGGGAAGAATAAAAGCTCAGCCAGATATGTATGATGATGGAAGGGTCTAGTAGTGGGTGCACACTAGAGGGGAAAAAAAAGGACAGTAAGAGCCAGATAGAATAAAGTAGAGAGACCAGGAGATCATTATATACTTCAACAACAATACTATATGATGATCAATTCTGATGGACATGGCCATCCTCAGCAATGAGATCAACCAAATCATTTCCAATGGAGCAGTAATGAACTGAACCAGCTACGCCCAGCGAAAGAATTCTGGGGGATGACTCTGAACCATTACATAGAATTCCCAATCCCTCTATTTTTGTCCACCTGCATTTTTCATTTCCTTCACAGGTTAATTGTACACTATTTCAAAGTTCGATTCTTTTTGTGCAGCAAAATAACTATGTGGACATGTATACATATATTGTATTTAACTTATACCTTAACATGTTTAACATGTATTGGTCAACCTGCCATCTGGGGGAAGGGGTGGGGAGAAGGAGGGGAAAAGTTGGAACAAAAGGTTTTGCAATTGTCAATGCTGTAAAATTACCCATGCATATAACTTGTAAATAAAAAGCTATAATAAAAAAATAAAAAAAAAGTAGAGATAACTGAGAGAAAGTAGAGGAGGGACAAGGGCCAAGAGGACAATATGGCTCTGGAAGTTTTGTCCTTTAAGTAAATCACATGTTGGTGAGTGGGCAGTCTATCACTATATACTGGGGCTACCATGCATCCATTTCCCTCATTATTCCTAGGTGGAGACTATGATCAGATCATAAGAAGATGCCCTCAATATCCCTTTCTTGCAAGGCAATTTTTCCAACACAAAGTTTGCATGTAAAATCAGCATTATTTCCCAAAGGTCCCTTAATAAAATCAAGAGTAGGGATTGACTTTACAACCTGGCTGAGTCTAGACTGCTTAGGGTTTTCCCAGATGTGTCAATCACTGAATCCAGTGCAGAACACATAGCATTTTTAGAACTAGCTTCTGAGAATAAGAAATACAATGATCACACTGATCCCAAGCCTTCCCTGGGCCCAAATCATTAACCATATTATAATTCTGGCACTTTATCCACTGTGCCACCTAACTGCTCCTTTTTAAATTCAAAGACTGTTAAAAGAAATTATTGAAAAACATGATTCTGATAAGGGTGACCAGACTGCTTAAGGGTCCATAACATGAAGAGTTAAGATCCCCTGACCTAATCCTAGGACCCAACAAACCAATTAAAATAAGGTAGAAAGGAGAGGTGTGATGGACCAGATCATCACTACAACCAGTCTTAAGACTGACCTTGGGATGTTTATGTCCAGCGATTCCCATGAAAAATTAATCTCAGAAAAATCTTCCTACTAATGTGGGAAGATTGCCTTTTTCACCTTTGAACTTGGGGCAGCCCCAGGAATTCAGGTATTAATACACTATAATCCATTCCGTCCTATCTTGTGCTTGAATGAGTAAAGATAGCATGGGGTAAAGAGTGAGAACATGAAAAGATAGGGGAAAGGGGGAAAAAGAGGGAAGGGACCCACAGCTACTAAGAAAGCTCTAAGTGAGCCTCCACATAAATATACATAAGTATTACACACACTGACACACATGAAGACCTCCTCCTCCTCCTCCTCCTCCTCCTCCACTGTTCCTGCTTCCCTCAAGGGCATTTTGGTGTCTTGCATTCCTATTCAGGCCTGACCTACATGTTCATTTGAAACCTTATTTCACTTGCATGCACAGGCTGGGTCCCATGTCTGGAATACTCCATCTCCCTTCTATCTGCTGCCTCCATAGCTCTTTTCACTTTCTTTCTTTGAAAAAGTGGAGAACAATAAATAATGCCCATCAGAAGGTAGGCATAGTTATGGGTGGGAATGGGAGCTGGAGAAGGAAAAGAGGGAAGAGCCAGAGAGAAGAGCAGGTGCTGAGGATAGGGGCCTGAGGAGATAAATCTGATCACAACCTTGGGTTCTCCCTCCTCTGTAATGCTCCATCCAATAAGATCTCTCCTGCCCTTACCAAAATGTTGGTACATATCTGTATACATGGCATCATAGACCTGGTTATGAGTTAAAAGAACAGGGATCCAACCTCTTCACTTTATAGGTAAGAAAACAGGTTCTAAGAGGCTAAAGGACTTATACTTATCCAAGGTAAACAGATAAAAAGCAGAGTGGGCTAGGAAATGTTTAACAGCTGATGCTCTAAAAACTGTACCCACAATGCATATCTTCTATAATCTGTATTTTTATATTTTCTCTCTTCTTTTACTAAGTCTAGTAAATCAACAAAACAGTGAGGCAAAATCTGATTTCTGGCTGATTTGTGAGGCAGAAATACTCCCTCTCAGTCAGGAGAGGGGATTTGGACCTAGGTCCTATAACTCTTATGACAGGGCTTTCTCACTTCATCAATTTACATAAAGGAGCAAGAGAACACAATGCACAGAAGAATAGATCTATCTCAGCTACTTACTAGCTGAGTATGTCCCTCAGCAATACATAATTGTAGTGAGGGTACTGGTGGTGGCAGTAATAGTAGTATGATATTAATAGCAGTGGTGGTGGTGGTGGTAATAGTAACTGTAGAGGAGGAAGTTCAGTGCTAAAGAAATACTAGGTTATTATTATTAGGTTATAATAATAACTATATTGTAATATTATATTCTTATATATAACATTATACATATATTATATATATTATTATTATTAATATAACCACCACCACCATAAGTACTACTACTATTATTACTACTACTACTACTACTACCAGTACTATTATTCCCACTACTATCAGTACCACATCACCCCTATCATCCCTATCACTACCACCACCATTACTACTACGGCTACTACTACTGCTACTACTACTGCTACTGTTGCTTCTGCCACTGCTACTGTATCCAACTAGTAGAGAGCAAATTCCTTGAGAGCAGTAACTGCCATTTTTTTTACTGTGTGCTCCATTTCTAGCAGGATACCTAGATACATAGTAATGAATTAATCCTTGTTGAATTAAATTCAAATGAAAGTGTTAGGATTCTGTTGGGGAATCAGTGAACTATTGGAGGGAGTAGAGTGTATTGCAAAGAACATTGGGTTTGGAGCCAGGAAACTTAGGTCTAAACAATAACTCAACTACATACTACTTGTACTTCCTCATTGTTTCCTCATTGGCAAGATGGATTAAGTGATCCCTACAGGCAGGATTGTCTGATGCTATTCGTTGTCTCTTGTAACCACATGGCGTAGCCTGGTCATATTCATGAGCACCTTGTAAGATTCTGCCTCCTGTCACATGATACATGTCACCACCTTCTGGGAGACATGGCATCATTCACCTATTTTTGTCCCTGGTGAAGGGGTGGCTGGGATTGGAGCTCAAGATAGCTTTGCTGATCTCTAACCCAGAGAGGAAAAGCAAATGCCAGGTTCTGAATTTCTGGGGCTGTCCCAAGTTCAAAGGTAAAAAAGGCAATCTTCTTACATTAGTAGGAAGATTTTTATGAGATTAATTTTTCATGGGAATCGCTGGACGTAAACATCCCAAGGTCAGGAATCTGGGACTGATATGGTATGCTCCAGGAGAGGCTCATTTTGGAAATGCAGACAGCAGCCAAATGCTGAGCTGACATCATTACAGTCTGAGATCTGTTCTGAGTGCAAAGAGCTGGCCTTTGTAGAGAGCTTTAAGGAGCGGACGTGATCTTCTGTGATTGGCTGCACAATGCTGAGGGGGAGGTGTCATGACATGGGTGGCCACCTCCGTTTTGGGTCACACTTTTCTTCAATGAATTCTCTTTTATTGCCCATTCTACTAGATATGTTACTAGTAGCAAGTAGCAGTCGACTTGGGTTCAGCATAGGTTTCTCCACTGTCCTCTGGAAACCCACAAGTTTAATTATTTCAAGATAATGGCAGCCCATCTGGCATCATCATTAAGTGGGGGAGGAAGGTACTAAGGTACAAAGTAACACAATCTCTGTAATAAAGGATCTTTATTTTGCTTGACTTGCTGGACCTTGCCACCATATGTCAACAACCTTCTCATCCTGGGACATCCCTTAGTCCCTGTGATTGCCTCTTGTTATCGGTGAATTCCTCTTTTATTATTGTTCAGCTGTTTTTCAGTCATTTCTGACTTTTCATGACCCCGTATAACTTTCTTGGGCCAAGATACTGGAGGGGTTTGCTATTTCCTTCTCTATCTCCTTTTACAGATGAAGAAACTGAGGTAAACAGGATTTAATGACTTGCTAAGGGTCACACAGCATTTAAGTCCCTGAGGCCATATTTGAACTCTAGTCTTCTGAGTACAGATGCAGAGTTCTATCTACTGCACCACTCGTGCCCCATTAAATTCTTTTTTTTTTTATGAAAGCTTTTCCATAACATATTTTTCAAACATATACATGGATACTTCTTCGACATTAACCCTTGCAAAACCTTGTGTTCCATTTTTTCCCACCTTCCTCCCACTCCCCTCACTCCTAGATGGCAAGTAATCCAATATATGTTAAACCTGGTGGAAATATATATTAAATCCAATATATGCATGCATATTTATACAATTATCTTGCTGCAAAAGAAAAACCTAATGAAAAAGAAAATAAAACGCAAACAACCACAAAAAGAGTGAAAATGCTGTGTTATGAACCACACGCAATTCCCATAGTCCCTTTTCTGGGTGTAGATGGCTCTCTTCATCACAAGATCACTGTTTCCTGTTAATTTTCATGAAAACATATCTGGTAAGTGGTCATCCAAGAAAGGGGGTTTATTTGAAGCCTTGATATAGCTAAATCTAGTAAGGGCAAGGACTATTTTATTTTAGTACCTGCAATGCCCAATACAATGTTTTGCAAGTAGTAGGCACTTAATGTTTGGTGAACTGAATGGAACAGTCATCCAAGGACCTGCCTAGTCATATTTGAAGAGGGAGGTGATTAATTTTCTTGTCAAAATGACCTTTTGCTAAGCTATGAAAGAGTTGCTATCTTCATTGGTAGAAGAGTTAAACACTAATAAACCACAAAATCTTGCCCTATTGATTAAGTTTATAATGAAGGATTTTTAACAACTAAAAAAATCTTGGAGATCAGAGAATGAGCAAAGGTAAAAGCTCTGGGGGAACTGGAGGCAGCAGGATGGCTGCTAACCCCTTAGAGACTTTCATTTGCAAGCAGGAAGAATTATAGAATCTGATCACAGTGTGAGTGGACTGTTCTAAAAGCAAGGCAGCTATGATGAAAATAACATTTAAGAAATCATTTGAGCTCCCAGTTCCTCCAGTTCCAATCATTGTTTCATTTCCTGAAAGAGGTCATAGAGTACTTGATAAAAAAAAAAATCAAGTCTTTTCAAAATTCTAACAGTTAACAGATCTGACAGCCCCCCAAATGAACACTGGCTTAGTCTTCATAAAGATGGGAGAATGAGGGAGGGGAGAACTCTGCTGTACTCTGTAAGGCAGCCCCAATCCTGCCTGACTGAAAGGAGCTCTCTGGGTACAACAACTGAAGAAGGGATTGATAAGCTAGAGTCCAGAGGAAATTGATGAGATTGATTCAGTGCCTAATGAAGAGTACAGAGTTAGGGGCATGGAGGGAGGGAAAAGGATTATGGTTGTGGTGTTCAAAGATTCAAAATAACCATCTAAGAAGGCTTTGATTTATTTGGAGTGAATCTAGAAGGCAGAAATTTGAACAATGGATGGAGGTTACAAGGCAACAGATTTTCTCTTGATATTTCAGAGACCTTTTTGATATAATTAGAGCTATCCAAAGGTGGAATTGGTTAATTGTAGGCAGTTAGATGGCCCAGTAGACAAAATACAAGCCTTGAAGGAAGAAAATATAAATTAGAATTTGGCTCCAGCTGTGTGGTTCTAGGCAACTCACTTCATTTCTCTCAGCCTGTTTCCTCATTTGTAAAATGGGGATAATAATAAGACCTACATCCCAAGGGTGTTGTGAGTATCAGTGAAGTGAAGTTAAGCATTTCCCACAATTTGTTGTTCAATTATTTCAGTCCTGTCTGACATTTCTTGATCCTATTTAGGGTTTTCTTGGCAAAGATACTAGAATGGTTTGCCATTTCCTTCTCCAGCTCATTTTACAGATGAGGAAACTAAGGCAAGCAAGGTGAAGTGACTTGCTCAGGATCGCACAGCCAATAAGTATCTGAGGCCAGATTTCAAGTCACAAAAACTAATCTTCCTGCTTTCAGGCTCAGCACTCCATTCACTATATCACCTATCTGCCCTTTAAGACACTAAACAAATGTTGTTCTTGTTATTATTGTTGTTGTTATTATTACCACTAAGGGGACGGTACCTTCCCCATCATTACAAGTCTTTAAGTAAAGGCTGAATGATGCTTTCTTTCAGTGTTTTAGGTGGGTTTCCAAGTACAGTCTCAGTAACCTCTGAGATTCTGGGGTTCCTCAGCGCATTAAACTAAAAAAATTCTGTGGCGGAATCTCTTGCAATATTTCATTGGACTTGATGAGAAAACAGTATTAGTGGAAAAGGGCTATATTATACAGGGGTTTTCCACTGGAAGTACACTCTGGCTACACTCACCAAGAGAGGGAAGGAAGAGATATGAGCCAGGATGTCAGGCTGGGATTTTCCATGATGTCAAGTCAAAGATGGAGAACTTCCTGGATTCTATCTACACTTTTCTTGGAATGGCCCATTATATGCATAGCTCGGGTTGTCATGGAACAACAGGAAGACCAAGTTCTATTTGTAACACCATTGTAAATTAAAAATATTTACTTTGGGGCAGATCATTATATTCTTTGCTATATTTCCATAAAGCAGATGGAGCAACAACCCCTTGCTCTGCAAGTACTTAAATATCCCACAAATGGCATCAGAAAATGGGGTCAGAATTCTGATTGATCTCAAGGCCAGCTCAGACTGGCAAGAGAATAAATAGCTCCAATGGAATGGAGCTAAAGGAGCAATGAAACAGAAGGCAGCTAAGGGCTCATTGATCTTAAAATCCATGTGAGAAGGGCTAGGTAGTGAGTATAAAATGTGGGTATATGTGGTTGTATATATATGTTTGTGTATATGTATATATATATATATATATATATATATATATATATATATATAATTCTCTATATTATGTATTTTTCCCCCTATAATGTACTCACTCATTCAAAGAAAGTTTCAGGATATCTTCCCAATTAATTTACAATAATAATTCTCTGGGGCTAGAATTTTGTTGCTGGCAACATCTTTATAAAAAGATTTCTTCTAAAAAAGGAGGATCTGATTTTGGTGTTTCTTATTTTCTAATTTACATGTGTTCCAATTCAATAAGCATTTATTAAGTAGCTCTAGGCACTGTTATGCTGCTAGATACTTAACAACTGGCTCTCCCATCCCCCTTCAAACAAAAAAACAAAAACCAACTGTACCCGTGACATACTTTTCAATTTAATCTGCAAAATGATTAACATTTTCTCCATCACTTTCCTGATCGAGACAATTGATAAATCCATCTATAAGCCCATGGTATTACAGTGTTTGCTGATTTTTGAGGATAGCTCAGCCTGAATATTTAACAATCAGCTGGAGCTGTGTCCAGCACATGCCTGCTCCTATGTAGTAGACACAAGCCTGGGAACTGGAAATTCTGAGATAAAAAAAGAACTATTTCTGTTTTCAGGGAGCTTAAATTCTCATGGAGTCATTCTAGTCTAAAACAATTTAATAAACTGAGTACATTGAGCAAATTGCTCTATATTTCTACAGAGGAAATGGGAGGATAGGTGTGTTGAAGTACTCAAGAAGCTGGAACTGCACACATAAGAAGGCTTAGACCTGTTTTGATTGACTCCAAGAGTTTCAGATTGTCACCAACAATAAAATGAGGAAAGTTAAGAGCCTAGGAGGTATACTTAATCTCTCTGCAATGTCTGGAGAGATCTAGGGAGCCCTTCTCAGAATTATGCATTTAAATGCACAAAATAAATAAAATGCACAGGATTGCGAAAGAAAGCAAGATTATAAAATTAAAGATGTCATTTCCCCCCATCCAAATTCACAGATCCTATGAAATCTGTCTGTTCATCCTCTGTTAAAAACTCCAACAATAATCTCTCTTTTGGGGGTAAAAATTGAAAACCATCTAAATCTATATAGAATTATGTGTGGAAGCTTAGAGGTACCTGGTTTTGTCATTTCTCAGTTATGGAGCTATAGCCAACTATTTTTCTTTTCAGTTTCTTATCTAACAAATGAGAAAGCTGCACTGGACAGCCCCAGTTGTAAATCTATTATCCTTTGAGAATAGACCTGAATATACATTCAGTATTGGACTAGAGAGGGTTCAAATCCTGCCTCAAAAACTTATTA
This sequence comes from Sarcophilus harrisii, assembly GCF_902635505.1. Taxonomy (NCBI): domain Eukaryota; kingdom Metazoa; phylum Chordata; class Mammalia; order Dasyuromorphia; family Dasyuridae; genus Sarcophilus; species Sarcophilus harrisii. Next base: position 29,109,022 of record NC_045428.1, read on the forward strand.
GGTATGTGAACATATGCAAGGCATTTAATTTGTTTCCTCATCTATTAAATGGGAATGCTAATAGCGCCAACCTAATAGGTTGTTTTAAGGCTCAAGTAAGATAATGCATGTAAAGTGTTCTTTAGTGCTATCTAAATGGGAGCTGCAATTAATATTTTTGTACTAAAATTACATAGCTGTTTTGCCTATGAGAAAATTAATTTGGCCAACTCATTTTTCTTTTCTGAGCATTTGTTCCTTCATTTACCAAGTAATGAGGTTCTCAGTGGAACACCGTACACGGTAACAATAAGATTATACAATGATCAATTCTGATGGATGTGGCTCTTTTCAGCAGTGAGGTGATTCAGACCAGCTCCAATGGACTTGTGATGGAGAGTGCCATCTGTGTCCAGACAGAGAACTATGGAGACTGTATGTGGATTACATTTTCACTTTTGTTGATGTTTGCTAGCTTGCTTGTTGTTTTCTTTCTCACTTTTCCCCTGATTTTTTTTTTTTTTTTGTGTGTGTGTGTAGCATGATAATTGTGGAAATAGGTATAAAAGAATTGCCCATGTTTAACATATATTAATAACTTGCCATCTAGAAGAGGGGGTAGGGAGAAAGGAGGGAGAAAAAACCTTGGAACATAAGGTTTTCCAAGGATGAATGTTGAAAACTATCTATGCATGTATTTTGAAAACAAAAAGCTTTTAAAAAATAACAAGGTTCTATGATCTTTGATCTCTGAGATCTCTTCCAGTTCTGGAATTATATGAAGCCAAAGTAAATGCTTCCTATGGACTTCACTTTCAGGATCATTTGAAGATTTCACAGGGGACTGAGAATAATGAGCAGCTGATTAAGATGAGGCATTAATGCAACTCAAAATATAAGAATAATATAACATATATATATCCAAATGAATGGGGAAGCAATAATTAAGGGAAGGTCAAGAAAGCTCATAATGAATGAATGCCTGGCAGCTAGTTCCCAGTGTTTTCTACCAAACAGCCACTGAAAGCAGCTAAAAATAGGGTTGGAGAGCCCAGTGGTCTGGTCTCTGTTTTCACATGGAATAATTCTTGATATCTTTGTGGGAACCATTCAAAGTCTATTTGTCTTGGATAATCTACTTTCAGGCCCAATTTAAATCTTTTCTCTCTTCACTTTCATGTGTTTATCTGGGTGTAGCTGAAAAATCTCTCTGAACAAACCCCAAGATAATATAAAACATATTAGCATGCCTTTGATGTCCACTGAGATCTTTTACATGTACGGAGTTCTCTATACTCTTGGAAAATGCATTCAAATATTTTGAATAAAGTCAACAAAAGGAAGGGGAGTAAGCAGCATAATTGCATTTAAGACACAGAATGAATGCCATTCTTCAACTGACTTTTGTTTATCCAGGCAAAAAAGTATTCAAAAGAGCAGTGGACTTTAATCATTAGAAATATTTGAGGTTAGTTGTCATATTAAAAAAAAAATGAAGACTTTCTCTTATAAAGATCCTCATCTGAGATCGCCATTATAATTCATCCTCTTCTTCCACCCTCATTCTATTTCTGTTCTGGGTGACCCCCAAATAGAGTGCATACATATGTTATTGTTGTTTGTCCTTCATTCTTGAAGATGACTGTGACATCAAGGAGGTGAAGCCATGACATGGAAGTGAATTAGACTGAAATAAGGCAGGGCTGTGTAAAGTCCCTAGTCTCACTTTCTCCTCCAGAGCCAGATCCACTAACCAGATACAAATTAAGATGACTGGAGGATAGCCCTGGAAGCAAGTGTGTATGTGTATAAATGTATATGTAAATGTATATGTACATTCTTTGATTTTAATATTATTTTAATAAATTGAAATTTCTAATTTTCTTTTCATATTCAATTACTGATAACTATGTTAAATTTAAATGACTGAATCACATTACTCATCACAACCCCATGTGGTACTTAATTGACTTGAGGCATCTGTGGATAAGAAATTTAGGTTGCGATCTCCTACTGCAATCTGGGAATTATGTACATTAAACCCCTGGGTGTGATGCCTTAAGTGTGTAAGAAACTTATTCTTCTCTCAAAGGAAACTTTTGAAAGCCACTAAGTGAGCATATCTCTCATCCTCAAATTCTGGAGATCTAGGTAACTGATTTTTTAAAAAAGGAGAAAAGGCAGATACATTACCCCAGTGACATCCATGACTTTAATAGCAGCGAGCTGTCCAGTTTTAACATGACGACCCTGAAAAGAAAGAATTGGGGAGCACATTAGTTTGGGAGGGGAAAAATGTATCTATCTGAACATTCATAGAAATTTCAAATATATGGATGCATTGACTTTGAATTCATATGGATGAATAAATTACAATTTTCATGACCCAAGTCCCAGAGCACAGACCCATTGAAGAAACCAAGCTACATCAGGAACACTCTGGTACCTTCCTACAATTGTCAACTAAGCTAAATTGCAGCTAAGATGAGAGCAGTGGATCATAGCACAATACACTTACAGCTGAAGTTTCCATTGAGTCCAATCCTCATAGGGAATCTGGGACTAAATTTAAGGCAAGATTAGAATTCACGGCACCCTGGCTCCAAGAACTGTGGACCATCCAACATACCATCAGATCTTTCCAATGAGTGAGCACATTGATTTACATTGATGATCCACCAAGCTTGAAGCCTTGACTGGAACATAATATGTGCTTAATAATGGTGCCTTTTAATTAAATATTTAGAAGGTAGAGTAACACAGAGATACTAGAAATGCAAATCACTATCAGAAAACACTGGGAAGAACCAAAACCTGGACTTTCTTAGCTGCTTCTTTCTTCCTATCTGATTCAGGCAAAAAGTATTTCAAAGCCCATTTCAGACACAACCTCCCCCACCAGACATTTCCTCAGAACTTTCCCTTGCTTCTTAGAACTGTACCCACTAATCTGTACTGACTCCTTATTACTTATGGGATCAAACAAACTTCTGCTAGGCATTTCAAATTCTTCATTATATGGCTGCTGCTTAATTTCCTAGTCTTCTTACCACCTTATTCCTTTCTATATACAATAGGATGCCCCATCACTGACCCATTGGCTCTTCCATATAGACAACATCCCATCTCCTATTTTACCACAGGTACCACATGGCCTTTGAACTGGCTCTTCCTAAGTAGATTCATTGCCCATATTCTTTAGTCCTTCCCTTCTACCTCTTGCTTTCCCTAAGCTCAAGCAACAATTTCTATATGAGGACTTTCATTGTCTTCCAAACTACCTACATTTTGTATATATCATATATGTATAGGACATTCTAGTAAGGGCATAAATGTATGTGACCTCACCGAAATAAAATGTATAAAAGGAAACCTATAGTCAGTAATTTCCCCTAGTTCTGAGCACCTTTCATCAAATGGAATGTCAGAGAATCATAGAAATTAGAATTGAAATATAAGAGAGATGTCATCTAGAGCAACATGAAGCTAGTGATGAGACAGAGTTGTCCATTGTCTGCTTAGGCACTTCTATGCCCCTTGTCCAAAGCATTCTCATTTTCTCTCTCTGTGTGTCTCTATGTATTTTTCTTTCTCTCTTTTCCTTCCTGCTTTCTTCTCTATCTCCTTCCCTCCCTCCTCTCTTTCCCTTCCTCCTTTCTTCTCTCTCTCCTTCCCTCCCTTCTCTTTCTCCCTTCCTCCCCTTTTCTCCATCTCTCTCTTTCTCTTTCTCCCTTTTCCCCCCTCTCCCTCCTTCTTCCTTTTCCACAAAGGGAAATTTTATTAGACCATTTATAAATTGTTTATAAATTTAAAAATTTAGAAACCTATATCAGATTGTTTATTATATCAGGGAAGTGGAGGGGAGGGAAGGAATTTGGAACTTTAAAAAAACCATTCTTTAAAAACTGTTTTCACATACAATTTGGGGAAATAAATATTTTTAAAAAAGAAAACAAGTTGTCTACCACAGTCAAATAATAATATGGGTAGAAATAACAACTGAAGACAGAGGGGGATCTAAGAGCTTGAAACGTGCTTGTACAAAACCCCAATTTGATGAGTCAAGGAACACAAAGGCCAGAGACGGGGCTCATCTCACCCCCAGGAAGAATGCTTAGTTAGAGCACTGGTGCTGGGCTTGGAGCCAGGGGCCATGGTGGAGCTGGATCTCAAGGGGAACTGTTTTGGTTTTTAAATAAAAGTCACTATATATAAAACTTTTAATTTAAAGGACAGATAGCTTGACCTATAACTTGACCTAGATCTTAGTGTTGAATGGATTAAGCTTTATTCAATTCAATTCAAGCATTTATTAAGTCCCTACTCTTTGCAAGGCTCTATTACATACACTGGGGATACAAATAAAGATCAAATGCCACAAAATTTAAAAACTGTGTTCTTTTTGGGAGGGAGAAGGGAAGAAGGAAGATCCAAAGTGTATATTGTTAAATAAATAATGTGTGCCATGTTTTTGGTTTTGAACTTGAACTGCTAGTAGAAATAACACAGAAATAGGGGACATGAGGTCCCCGGGGATTTCAGATTTGTTCCTTTCAATTTTCACTCTTTCCACACGCAGCCAAAGTTCACGTTAGGTCTGGCTGAATGACTGAATTAGCTACCTTGGAATCTCAATTGGAGCCCCAGTAAGCTCTTAGAAGTGGGGCAATTAGCAGGCAGAACTCAGTCCCTAGTGAGGTGCCTCCTAAGTCCTCCATGGAAATCCAGCTGACCTGAGCTGAGCTGTCAGACTTTGATGCTGAGAAGAGAATAGGGTAGCCAAGCTTAGACTAGGTTGCCTCCTACTTTGAGGGGACATCACACCATATCAGGATCGAGATGATTGGCAAATCCTTCAGGGGGAATGTCAAGGATTCATGGGATGCAGAGATGAATCAGAAACCATAGACAGGAGGAGTGGTCAAGTTAATGATTAAAGATACCACTTTCTTCCCATCACCCAGTTCCCACATAAAACCACTTAATTTCCCATTTCACTGCTTTTGATGAGAAAAAAAAGATTCTTTTCCAATAAAACTTTCTTCTTATATGTTCATTCAGCAAGGAGAGTAAAACTGAATTGATCACTTGGGCCCCATATTCTAATGTTTAAATGAGATTTCAAAAATTATCTCTTATCTGTATTTCAATTAAATGAGAAATAAGTGGAGCATGTTGTATTTCATGCTAAACACTGGAGATATATACAGAGGTAAAAATTGAAAACATATACCTTCTAGTGGCAAATACAACATAAAATAGATAATTAAAAAGAACAGACGTGAATTAAATTTAGATTTCAGGCATAGTACTTTTCTGAAAGCATTTTAAGGAAAGTTTAGGGTATTCTGGAAAAGCAGTGGACTTATCTAGTGACTTCAATAATACAAATGAAAACTATGCTAAAAACATCAGAATTCAGATGGAATACAATGACTAATCTTGGTTTCAGAGGATACACTTTTTTTTTTCTTCTCACAAGTCAAGTGGTGAACCACAGTTATAGATAACTGCATATATTGTAAGATGCTATTGCTTTCTTTGTCTCACTGAACTGCTTTTCTTTGTTACATGGGAGGGCTCTAGGACTCAAATGACAGTGACAAGGGATTAGGGAAAAAAGCAAGTATTTATTGTAAACTTTCTACATAGGCTAGTTCATGGTAGTGGTGAACTCAAAAGAGGCAAAAAACTGCTATCAGGGAAGACCCAAAAAGCCACTGGCAGATCAAGTGTGCAAGGAGATAATGTCATTGAGACCCAAAAGCAAAACAGAAAGAAGCACACCCAGACCAAAAATTGGGAAAATGGAAATGAAAGATTTTTGCTTACTCAATGTGGTATGGTTTCTTTGTCACTAACCACTACTCCAAGAACTCCCATATGGTCAGTCACTTACTTCCTCCTTCACAATGAAGAGCTGTTTGTCATATTTCTAGTAACAAAAGAGGGATGCTATTCTCATGTAAAAAAAATCTCCTGCTAGACCAAATCATACTTTTTGACTTTATTTATTTTAAGTTTTATTTCATTTATTTCATTATTGTTTTACTTTTTATTGTTGTTTATTTTAGCGTTTCATTTCATTTTATTGTTTTCATTTCATGTTTTCTTTTACAATATGACTAAAATGAAAATGTTTTGCTTGATTTCATAGACAAAATCAAAATAAAATTTCTTGTCTTCTCAGTGAGGGTGGAGAGGGAAAGGAGAGAAATAATTTGGAACCCAAATTGTTTTTTAAGTTATTGTTCAAAAAACTTAACATGTAATTAGGAACTATCTAACGAAATACCCAAATTAATTATAAAGGATATATGAAGAAAGACAATATCTGCATCCAGAGAAAGAACTGATAAACACTTATATATTAATTTTACATATATATGCAGCTATATACCCATAAATATATGTATACATACATACATACACACACACACACACACACACACACACACACACATACACCCAGTTGTAGTTAATGGTAGCCATCTCTAGGGTGTGGTGAGGGGAGAAAAAAAGAAAAAAAAATTACATGATAATTTTGTTATATATTTGAAAGGAATATCAAGTTGTGCATAATACATTTGCAGTTTCACGTGCAATCGTTTTTTATCGTACTGTGCTATGGAAATGCTTGTTTTATTCCACAAATTAAAAATAAAATTAAAAACCTCTTTCTATCAAAAGGGTATCAAGTCTGCTCTCGTTAGATGTGGTGGCAGTTTATATTCCATTCCCTCCTTCTTTCCACCCCCAATACATAGACTTCTCTGGAGATAAAGGCAAACAAAGAAAAATATTCCAGATGTTGAGGATTTTTTTTTGGGGGGGGGGAGGTAGGTGGGAGCACAGGAAAAAAAATGATGTAGGCTTCAGCTATTTATGAACTATACATTATTTTCCCCCTCTCTCTCCCCCCCACCCCAATTTCTGCCTTATAATTGTCAAGAGAGCTTTTCAGCAGATAGCCTGAGGCATGAGTTTCGCTCTGGGGGCTTGTGATGGGATAAGGAATATGTTTATTTCTAGGTCACACATCTGAATCTGTCCCTGCTGCTCTATTCATCCTTTCATAATCAAACCATGACCATATAAGGCAGAGAGACACATACATTTCGGGTCTGCCCTGGGTTTGCCAGGGTCTGATAAGCATATAAGGAGCCTAGTCCTGGGGCTACTCCTGATAATACCAGTGCTCTCCATCACCCACATCCTTGTGTCTAAAGGGGACTTCCCCTCAAACTACCCCAATTCTCAGATGTTGTAACTAACCCTAAAGTGCCCATGGAGATTGTCAACAGCAATTAAGATGATTTGATTTTAAAGAAAAAGCAGCTGAAAAGTGGTGGAATTGTTCAGTGTCCAGTGCATTAGTCTATGACATGGTCAGCTACCTATTTGTGCAATCATTCAATACACATTTATTAACTATGTATTATTTGTGAGGCACTCTCCCAGGAGCCATGGGACATATGAGAATGATCAAGGCTCGGGAAGAAATCAGGGTGGGGGATATCTTGCCTTAGAGTGAGGAAAGAAGCAGAGGATTGGGGCTCAGTTTTCATTACAGCTTGACCTTAAGCAAGTTAGTTCATCTCTGAGGGCCTCTATTTTCCTATTTATAGACTAATGAAGTGAGACTAGGTGATCTCCAAGGTGCCTTTCTATGAATTTAAGATGTCCCAGTGCCTAATACAATGGCAGACACTTAGTAGATGCTTAATAAATGCTGACTGATTGACTGATGATCCTATGAATTTGTCCTGATCTTCAAAAAACTTAAAAATTAATCATTATATTTATAAGTTATATTATGACTTATTATAAGTTAAAACAGAAAATATCAGCAGATTTCCATTGTATCTGGAAGATTACTTAAGAAGGTCATAATATCTATCGGCAACTGACACTTAAGACTAATTTTCCTAAAACCTGGAGAATTGTAATGATATCACATATGTCAATAACACTCCAGTGCCTGGAAGCAAGGATAAATAGAAGAATTTACAACATAGACAGGGGTGTATCTGTGGTAAATATTTAACAACCAGCTGTCTGAAAAAAAATGGGAGCATGATACAATTTTAACTAACACTATTAATATTTTCTTCATCACCTTTTTGAGTCGTGATAACAAAAATCAAGCCCTGATTTATAACACTTACTGATTTTTAAGGAGGTAAATGCTCACATTACAAACTTAACAATTAACTCTTGTGAGAGCATACCCTTACATAACATTACAGGTTTTGAGACCATATTCTCCTAAGTATTCATTTTATAGATAAAGAATGGAGACCATGAGCCGATACCTGGACAATAATCCCCTCTACCACCTACCCATCAAGTGATCACCCAGACTTGGGACTTCTATTGAGGAAGAACTGACTGTTTCTTGGGACAGCCCAGTCTGGTTTTGGGTAGATCTAATACTTATTAGGAAGATCTTCCTTACATTGAGTTGAAATCTTCTATCTACTTCCAGCTTCAACTTCCTGTTAACAGTTCTGCCTTTTGGGGACAAATAGCCTAACTTTTCTTACAAAGGATGGCCATTCAAAAATGAAGGTTAGCGATAATGGATGAATAAATGAATGAAAATAATGTATGTGCCAGTCACTGTGTTAAGTGCTGAGAATTCACATGCCAAAAGCAATATAATTTCTACCCTCCACATTGCTGTATGCTGGTTTCTGAGTCTGGATAGATATGGAGAATGTTCACTCCTACTACCAGAGATTTCAACTCAAATCTTCTTTTTTCTAGGCAAACATCCCCTATTATTTCAATGGATTCTTATATGGCACAAACATTATGGTCTTTTCTGTTTTGATCATTAGATTCCAGATGTCTTCTAGACTGCTTTTAATATATAAGGCTATTGGGATCCAGAATGGGGTTTTCTGACCTGCTAAAATTTCTACCTGAGCCCCTTTTCAATCCATTATGAAATGAAATCATAAAGACTTCCAGTCTTCAAGCATAGGTAGAATGTCCGTTTGTATGTTCTATTATGGGGTAAGGGTTAAACGGGGCAGCAAGGTAGTATAATGGATAGACTCATCTACCTGACACACTTACTAGCTATGTGACTTAGTCACATTATTTAACTCTGGAAATTATGCCTCAGTGTCCTTATCTGTAAAATGAGCTGAAGAAGGAAATGGCAAACTACTTTAGAACCTTTGCCAAGAAAACCCCAAACATTATCACAAAGAGTCGGACATGACCGAACACTACCAAACAACAACAACAAAGGGTTGGACAAAATGATTATCAAAGTCCCTTCCAACTCAAAAATTCCACGAGATGAGAGTTTGGCAAACTTCCTTCTGAAATGCTTTTACTGCAGAAGCTAAGATCCATTCTCTAATGACTCAGTAAACCAGGTTATTTGGACTCACTTTATTTCAACTGGAAAAAAAAATGGAAATGAAATCCACGTGGCCATATGGAATCACTAGCACTATTTGCTCCCCAAACAGCTTTTACAAGTGACAGGAACCAAACTCGGTCACTGGAGCACCATCTCTGGCCCCGAGGGGAGAAGAGAGCAAACGAGGGGCATTTGGATCCAGCATCTCCTACGTAGCTGTTATCTGCTAACCTGAGCAGCGGAGGGAAGACGAAATTACTGGAGTGAAAATGATGGTCCAACTGTGCCCTGCTAAATGAAAGCCTCTCCATCTCTGTCTCCCCTTTTCCTGATGGAATACTAAGCACGAGCTGGCCGTGCTCTGAAGATACAGGAGATAAACAGTCATTTTTCAGATCTCAAATCGATGATTCTTTATCATCTTGGGGTGTTTTACATGGAAGTTGTGTCTTTCCCCTTGGGTCCCTGGCATGCCTTTTGCCAACTATTTCCCACTTCCCAATAGTAGATCAAAGAGACATTTCAGATCCTTCCCCCACCTCAGTCCAGTGCAGGTGTGACTAATGTGACCAGACACTAAACCAGATGGAGAGTTATTGTTAGGGATTAAACAACACATGCTTTTGACGGGAGAGACGGCATGGTGGTAGGGAGAGAGAGAGCCAGCTTTTCCTGGAGCTGAGAAGATCTGGGTTAGAATCTTGCCACACACATACACACACACATAGAGGCTGTGTAACTCTGGGAAAGATATCATCATCATCATCATCATTACAATAGCTAAAATTTATATATTATATAGCACTTACTTTGTGCCAAGCAATATGGGACAGTTAGATGGCACAATACACTTAGAGTCAGGAAGACATCTTCATGAGTTCAAATCCAGCCTCAGACACTTACTAGCTGTGTTCCTTCCAACAAATTTCTTATTTCAATAGGAAGACAATTTAGCCACTGGACCTTTTTGGCATCAGAGCACTTGGCAGATAGCAAGAGCTTATAAATGAATACTAAAGAATGAATTGAGTCATTTAATAAGAAAAAATATGTGTGATAGTTTAAGAGACACTTTTTAGGTTGGAAATGCTCTGTAGGAAGATAAACTGTTTCCACTGGAAGGAAATACACTTATCTCCCCTTCCCCCCCCCAAAAAAAAATCAGTATACCAGACATGGGTTGAGATAGTAATCTTGGGGCAGTGGGAGAACCAATGAGTCCAACTGGAATCTCTGTTAGGACTAACTTTCAGAATACCATCTAATACCATGGAATATAAGAGAACACTGGGAGCTGAGCTCCAGACAGTGGAGAAACCTCTGAGGCCCTTGATTCTCCCCATTCCACAATGTCTTCCAGCCTCCTGAAAATTTTATTAGAACCAAAATATGCCTCAAGAGAAGAAACTAAGGCATAATTAAGGCCTATCAAAGCTTAAGCAATGTGGGTGCAAAAGTTGGGCAAGGAAAGGAAATTTTGTTCGCTCTCATTGAATTCCTATTTGGATCTAAACACCAAAATAATTTTCAATAGGTTAGTTATAACTGAGCAAGAAGAAAAGAGAATGAAAGAAGCTGAGGGGCAATTCACAGACTTTATAGTAGTTCTCATGAAAGCAGACTATAAAGAGAACTTTCAATCAGAAAGCTGGGGAAGTGAGGGGAGACAGGGAAAAGGGAGAGGATATCTGATGTGTCTCTTTGTATACCTAGTCTTTCTTTCCAAGAAGGCCTAGAACTTCTCTTCAGAGTTATTCCCTGAGTCCAACCACTTAGAGGAACATCACTCCTTCATTTCATTGCTAATGGAATTTGAAATTGCATTTTTTTTGACGAGGGGCACGTTTCTGAAGCCCCAAGCACCAATGGTCATTTGTCACACAAGCAACACTGATGCTCGCTAGACCAGAAAGTCACTTTCCATCTGGCATGTTTTTGTATCTGGAACAACCAAAAGACCACATCCCCACTCTTTCCCAAATAAGAAATTTTCCTTTTAATTAAAAAAAAAAATCATTAAACCAATATTGTGGTTAAAAAAAATTGGGATGGGATTTTTGGACTATTCTAATCAACAATCGTAATTTAGGAGAGAGAACCTATAGTCTATTTCAGACTGATATTTTTAGTTTATCCAGACATTTCTAACTGGGTTTTGTTTTATTTCATTGGTTATTTCCCTCTCCAAAATGCAAATTAGTTACAACTTTTAACTCCTGGCAGGCTGGATTCAGGAAACAGTCATATTGTCAGTCTAAAAGATAAAATCACAATGTGAATTAGGCCATAAATCCTGAGCTAAATTTTATTTGTATTTTTCTAATGTTATAATGTGAAATCTAGTGAGAGAGATGACACAGCATGAGCAGAACCTTTTAATTTAAGATTTGTGAACTTGGTCTTCAAAAAATACTTTCAGATGTTATTGAACTGGATTCTCTCACAAGAACTCTGTAAAATAGGGACTGTTGTTATCATTCCCACTTTACAGATGGGGAAACTGAAGCCCAGAGAGGTTATCTGAGACAAGATTTAATCTGTCTGACTCTAACCTCCAAAACTCTTATCCAGTATACCTCCTGGCTACCTCTCCAGTACTCCAACAAGTATATATACACTTTCTTCAGAAAGAGATTCAAGAAGTTTTGGATTCAAATAATATTATTAAAATCAAAACAGCATCTAATTAAATAGATAGGAATCATCTTCTAATCAGCTATCTGTATGCAGTCAGGCGACTGTCAACCTTTGCTTATTTGAGGAAATATCAGAATCAAATTTAAGGAATAAGCATTGGTAAATATAATAGCTAAAATCTGACATATTAAACTAAGCTACTTGTGCCAAAAATGGGAAATAGATAAAGGAACAAACTCTTTAACAAACTATGATCATTTCCTAAGGAAAGAAATCCTAAAAACTACCTCAGCTAACAAACACTTGTCATCATTGCCAAGGAGAGATCTATAGTGGATATGAAGAATCCTAGGATATACTACATGAATGTGAAATCTTACAAAATAAGACATGAGAAAATGATGATGAATATCAGTTCATTAAAATATGCAAAGTGAAAGGAGAAATATGAAAGTTATTTCTTTAAGCAAAAAGTAAAAAAATCTCCATCAAATGCAGTGAATTCTGGGAATAAAAGCAGCAAGTGATGTTTTCATAAAATAATTTAGAATTCTTTTTCTCTTAGTAGAAAGGTATTAGATTCCTAATGCAAAAGACTGCACACAGTGAGTGGTAGGTTTGGCCACTGGCTTTTACTTAACTGTTTTTACAAGGCTTGTTATAAGGTTTAAAGGTAGAATCCTTATTGAAAGTATAACGATAACAACAAAAGATTTTTTATTGTTTTTTTTTTTTTTTTAATGACATTCTGGTGCTCCAGAAATGAAATCAGAACCTCTCAAAATCAATTAGATTAATTTTTTAAAATAAAAGTATGTGGCTGACATTTTTATTTTCATAATATTTTTTGCTATTGCTTAAAGTAATATTTTTGTTTTAAGTACTGTATCTCTGATGTCGCTACTGTGGTTTGGGGTTATAGTATAAAATCAGACAAAATACATAGGTAACAGTGAAAATCAAAATAATCAAAAATTTTAAGACACTAATAGTAACTTATCATGACAGGACTGTGATTATTATTATTTAAACAACCACTATTAGCTATCAACTGCTATATTATATTTAGAAATCTAAAACAACATTGAGTAAAATAATGTTTTTCATCAATGTGCATTTAGCCATAAATTCCAACATGACTTTCTAATTCATTCAAATGTGAATAAATCTATCATCATTTTCTTTAATTAAGCATGAACACGTGACCCTAATTACAATTAAAGTCATCCAGCTGCCATTAAATTAAGAAAGGTATGGCAATATCCATGAAAACTCCCAATCTATGCAAATATGGAGTTATTTTTTTCATGCAGGCAGGTGAAAACATTCTATGAAATCAGGTCCCACAGGAGAGAAACAAACCAATAGTGGGCCAAAGAAACAGAAGGAAATTTTCACCATTTGCAAACCTCTTTATGGCAGAGGTATACACGTTTACCAGGTACAAACATCTGCTCTGTTAGGCACCGCTGAGAAAGCTGTTAGTAATTGTAGTCATGCTCAAGGAACCCCAACAGAACATGGAAATATCTCATAAACATTCCCAATATGTCAAAACATCAAGGAATTGTTATTTGTGCTCCACCAACTCACAGATCATAATTTAATAGAAAAATCCTAAGGAAAAGCTTGAACTAGAATATGAAAGCATTTATTAAGTGCCTACTATGTGTCAGGTGTTCTAGACCCTACAGGGGTCGAGTGGAGTCGACACAACTACCTATAGATTATAAACAAAAAAATTAGCAGGAATGGATAGGGGTAGCCCTAAAAATTGGGGAAAGGTCTATGAAAGAAGCAGCCCTGAAGTTGAGACTTGAATGGAGGAGATAGAGATGAAGAAGGAGAGAGTTCCGGCTACAAAGATGGCCTTGAGTTTGGAGAAAGAATGCTGTGGTGAGGAAACAGGATCAGAAAAAAAAGCCCTTTTGCCTAGAATGGAGTGTGAGACCATAGTAAGATAGGGAGGAACCCCATCATGAAACATTCTAAATAGCATCTCAGGGATTGGTATTTTGTCACAAGGACAATTGGGAGTCCTGGTGGCTTCTTGGACAATGAAGTAATACATTTCTACAGCTCAGATCTGTGCCCTGTCACGGAGTAAGGAATTCTGCCCAACAATATACATTCAAACCCCTCTATATCAGTTCACCCTAAGTGTCTCTTGCCCATGTTTCCCCAAAAGTTTTTAAGAAAGGCCTTTTTGGCCATGCCCCAACATCATTGAATCACTTTGGCTATTCACCTGTCACTGCTCATTCTTGCTACGAACAAAAGAGAGTTTGGGGGACAGATGTGAGTCTGATTTAGGACCTGTTGAGTCCGAGATGTCTATAGGATATCCAGTCTGAGATGAGCTCTATGTAGCAGCCAGCCCATCTCTATCTGAGCCTCTCACTGCTCTCTATGGCCATCTAGAGTACTGGGACTCCATGTCTTGCTGTCATATAATAAATCACCAAAATGTGAGTTTCTAGGACACTTTATTTCTAGCCATGAAGCTAGAAGAATTAAAAATAGCTAACATTCATACCATGCTTTAAGGTACACAAAAACTTTTTAACAATCATTATTTTTATCAGATCCTCATTATAATCTTCTGTGGAAGTTGCTATTATTATTCCTATTTTACAGATGACAAAAATGAAGTGTAGGGAAGTTCCATGACTTGCCTATGTTCTTATAACTATTAAGTGTCAGAAGAGATGTCTTCCTGACTCATTTTCTTCATCTCTAAAAAAGGGTTAAATAGGGTCCAACTCAGAAGGTTGCTTTGAGAATGACAAAAGACCAGACAGGTATAGTATGTATTTTTCTGACCTCAAAATTCTGTAAAAGGTATTTTTGATTGTTATTACCATGATTATTGGGCAGCTAAGTGGCACAGAGGGTAGAACACTGGGCCTGGAGTCAGGATGACTCATCTTCCCAAGTTAAAATCTCACTGCAGACATTTACCAGCTATGGGACCCTGGACAAGTCTCTTAATCTTATTTGCCTCAGTTCCCTCATCTGTAAAAGAGCTGGAGAAGAAAATGGCAAACCACTCCAATATCTTTCCCAAGAAAACCTTAAAATGAGATCACAAAGAGTTAGACAAGACTGAAACAACTCAACACCATCACCACACCACCATGATTATTATTGATGTTAACAACAGGGCACTGAAACCTCTTGATAACAAGGGGAATACACAAAAGGTATAGGCTATAATTACATGTTCAACCCAACTCAATTGCACCAACTCAAAAGTCAAGGCAGTACTTCCCTGATGTCA
This sequence comes from Sarcophilus harrisii, assembly GCF_902635505.1. Classification (NCBI taxonomy): domain Eukaryota; kingdom Metazoa; phylum Chordata; class Mammalia; order Dasyuromorphia; family Dasyuridae; genus Sarcophilus; species Sarcophilus harrisii. The sequence goes on from NC_045428.1 coordinate 29,124,297, forward strand.
TGGTCTTCTTTGAGAACAGACAAATAACAACAAAAGCACCCTTCTCCCCACAATCCCCCATGCAGATCTAGTACTATATAAAAATTATATTATTGTTATTGTTGGCAAGTTAATAGGCATAGAGTTTAGTTAGTAAAATGAATAGCTAAGAAAATAATCTTATATAATGGGTCATTTGAGACAAGGACACAAGGGAAAAAAATCTTAGATCTGAAGCCAGAAGACATAGGTGCAAATACTAGCATGGATACTACTTAAGTTGTAAGAATGAATGGGAGAAGGGGAAGGAAGGGGAAGGAGGCATTCATTAAGTGTGTTTCAGGAACTGGGTACAAGAGTGCAGAAGTATCAGACTCAAAGAGCTGACATTGTGATTGGGATAGGTCATACATATAGGAGACTTTGGGCCTAGAGAATCACAAGGAAAGTGAGCAAAACTTAAAAAAAACTATTATGAATAGGACTGCAAAGCAAAGGGGCAGATGCCTGGGGAAGCCCTGATTTCATGAAAGACCATTGTTGGACTGGGAGGGGGGACATAATGAGTCATGTGAGTTTGTTCTTAATCACTCACCAATCAGCATTCTTTGTCCCACCACAGAGAGTTCCAAAGCCAAGTAGATTAACTAGGGGTGAGAATAGGGGTTAGGAAGGGAGTAGAAATGATAGAGAAGAAGGAGCCAAGGTCATTTGGTTATAAGAGAAAGAATAGAAGGGTCCCGTGAAGAATGCTTTTCATTTCCTTCATCATCTTTTTTAATAGATTAATCAGTATACAATTACCATATTGCTTTGAATATCAGTTAAGAAGATTATAGATTATATCTTCTTTTCAAAGGAAAAAAAAGATGCTAAAGAAAGTTAAACAAAAATACCCCATTAAAATATTCACCATGAATACGTTTATGCTTTTCCTTCAATTCAAAGAAGATTATAGACTTATAGATTTGAAATAGAAAGGGATCTTATCTATAATCTATCCCCCTCAATTTATACATGAGGAAACTGAACCCTAGAGAACAAGCCCTAAATTTGTCCAAAGTCATACAGACAGTGAAAGTCAGAGCCAGGCCTGAAGCAAAGATCCTCTGATTGCATATCCAGAATACCTTCCACTGGACCACACTGTCTCAGGTCTTATTCTCTTCTATCATCTTTGCTCTCTGTCATTGCTTTTATTGTCATTGTTTGTTGTTTGGTTGTTTTCCAATCATTTCCAATTCTTGACGCCATTTGGGATTTTCTAGGCAAAAATACTGGAATGATTTGCCAATTCCTTCTCCAGCTCATTTTACAGATAAAGAAATTAAGGCAAACAGGGAGAAGTAACTTGCCCAGATCACATAATGTCAGACTAGATTTGAACTCAGATCTTCCTATCTTTATCCATTGTGCCATCTACCAGCACCTATTGTCATATTTAGAATGTAATCATAAGTTTTGTATGATCAAAATTTGGAGGAAATCCAATGGTCTGTGATTGCACCAGTAGGTACCAATGCCCTCAAGTCACATTTGAGTATTTCTCTAGAAGTTTTATTTCTAAAGCACTAGTCAAAGATTAGTGACTGAAGAATTAATTGGTCAGTAGCTTGATTTAACACCCCTTGGACTTGGGCAAAGTGGTGTAATGAGAAGAATCATATAGTTATAGTCTGAAAGAGCTGGATTCAAGGTCTTTCTGACCATAGATAACATTCTTGAACATCTCTGTGCTTCAATTACTCTTGAATTATAAATGGGGCTAATAACACCTTTTTAATAGACTTCACAGGGTTGTTGTAAGATTTAAATGCAACAATTAATGGAAAGTGCTTTGTAAATATTAAAATGCTCTATAAATAGAAATTATTATTAATACCCTTAAAATAATTTGTTGATTGTTAATGTAATTTTATATCACAGTCTGCCACAAGATAAAGAAGAAAATAAGTGGATTTAGTTAACTGGAATAGAACTAATCCATTTGTTTCATGAACATGTGGTAATTAAAAAAAGGAAAGGGATTTTAAAGGAAACTACTGGAAAAAAAAGACATTCTGTGCAGGAAACTACCATAAATTACGATTTTATCACCTTATTAAACTATCTTCTGAAAATCCAAGTTAAATCCCATTACTATAAAAATCTAATTGTGCTGACAAACATGGGACAGAGACACACAGTAGGGCTATAAAACACAGGAGCCCCCACATGGACTGTCAAAGGGAATTAAATGAGAACTATTTTTTGCATCATTGAATAGAATCTGTTCTCAGATTTTTACGATGAAGCTCTCAGCCATAGTTTAAACCTCATTCTTTAATAGAGCAAATCTAGAAAAATCTTGATTTTTTAAAAAGAAAAAGCACTCCAAATCACTTGAAATGGTTCAATTGCTTAGAGAACATAGAAACAAACAATGAGAATTTTATCTGTCAAAAGATATAAAAATGAAAACTTTTATAAACAAGATATATTGGATTACTAAGGGTGCAAAGTAGCCTACATCTATATAGTGTTAGAGTCTTGTAATTTCAATTTTAGAGGGTCTTTAGAGTGGGGATGGCTAGGAGGGAAGATTTGTTCCTACTACTTTGATTTTGATTTTAAGAGATGTCTATTTATAGAGAGAATATAAAAATATTTCTCTTTCTTCTCCAATATTTGGTCAGAGAGTCTCAAAGTCTCCCAATAACCTTAACTTTGCTTAGAGAGGCAACTTGATATAATAGAGCACTGAACCTGAAATGAGGAAAGCCTAGATTCAAACTCTACTCCTAACCCTAGCTATGGGACAATAAGAGAACAGCTTCTGAGTGTCAGTCTGTAAAAGAGAGATAATGATAAAAGATAGCACTCATTCATAGAAGCTTTTTTGTGATACAACTATCAATCAACCTTCCATCTAGGGGTGGGGGTGAGAGGAAGGAGGGGAAAAGTTGGAACAGAAGATTTTGCAAGGGTCAATGCTGAAAAATTACCCATGCATATGTTTTGTAAATAAAAAGCTATAATTAAAAAAAAAAAAAACTCCAGAGACCACAAAAAAAAGTAAATGTAACAAAAAAGTATAAAGATTAAATAAGATTTGAATGAGAAGACATCCCAAACAAATCTTTTTGTGGAGGTGGGAAGATCCTGGCATATTACATATATTTTCAGACTTTTTCAATGGATCCATCAGTTCTGAATTTTTCCTCCCTCTCAAAAAATTCTGTTTGTATATGGAATGGATTTCTGTGAAGAGGAAGGGGAGCCACTTGGAATAATTATGGTGATGTAAGAAATAGAAAAAATATATTAAAAAATTTTAATGTAGCTCCCACCTCAAAAGGACAGTTTTGAGGCTCAAATGAAATTATTATATAAAGTGATACATAAATATTACAATATTATTGTGAATGATAAGTCTTGAGATGAGACCTATTGACCAGGGTTGGGGCATAGAATGGAAGGTAATATGGGTGCTTGGTATATAGAAATCCCGTAATATCAGTTCTAACCTTACTGGTAAGACACTCACTATTATATTTCCAAAAAAAGTCAGTTCTGACCTTTCCAAAGAGCAAGATGAGAACTTGTGATTATGACTCCTCCTTCTACACAATTTACAAAAATGAATGATCCTTTTTTGCAGAAGTCACCAAAAACTTTCAAGGCCACAGTGACTCATTCACCACAAATGATTGTATTGGGTGATTTCCTTGATATTAACAGAATAGATTTTCTTGACCCCATCAGAATCAGCAGGCACTTCAATATTCTAAGAGCCAGAGAGGCGGCTTGGCAGAGGAGACAGGGTGCTGGGCATGGAGTCAGAAAGACCCAAGTTAAAATCCTTCCTCAGGATTTGACTGTTCATATCAAGTAATCATGTAATTATTACATTACAATTACAATACAAAAGCATGTAATAATGAAATCAGCCTCAGTTTCCTCATCTGTAAAAAAAAAAAACATTTTAAAGGGGAAGGGGCCTCCACTTGAAGGTATCTAAGCTACTCCTTTCTTGAAATCTATGCTTTTATGATTGTACAATGCTAAAATTATTTCTGAGGAGCTAGATGATTGTGAAAGAGTTAAGAGAAGGAATAAACAAGTCAAGAAAGAAACTAACAGAATCCTACTGGAGCAACTAGTTCTCTAGAGTCTGCTTCCCAGCAAACTAAAGGTACTGATGGGCACCATGCTCCATAATATACCTCTCCTGGCATTGGAAATGGAAACATGGGAATAGTGAGAGGGATAAGCAGAGAAGACAAAATGGAAGAAGAAAAAGAAGGGAAAAAAGGGGATAAAGACAAGGAGAAAGAAAAAGAAAAGGAATAGTAATGTTCGGGGTAAGCATATCAGAATCACTTTTCTGGCCCTCAGTTTTGTCCTCTAGAAAAATAGGGAGGTTTTCATTAAATGATTCTTAAGATTCCTTTGTAAATCATAGGATTTATAGCCTGAAGGGATAATTTAATCTTATGATATCACTTTATGAATGTGACTGGTGGATTTAAGCGACTGGTCCATGGCCAGGTAATATTTTGTATTTCTTTGGAGTATATTTTGCACTCAACATAATTTATACTCTCCCAGGGGAATCTTTTTTTGTCCTTTATATACCCAGGGCCAATCATATACTTAATAAAGGCTTATAAAACTTATTTAAGTTTCAAGTATGTTAAAAGAACTAAAAACAGTTTAAAAAAGGATTAGAATTCAACTCCCTTCTGACTTTCAGCCCTGTTTTGTGCTAAAGCATCCCAACACTGCTTCTTAGGGTGCTTAGCATCCTTTTTATCTTTACCATAAAATATGCAGCGCTGATTGGAAATTCAAGACACCAGGCATCTCATGCTGGCCCAGACACTGTGGCTGCCTTACAAACCCCCGACGTACACGCACTGTCTGTGGGGACTAGATTCTAAACATGCCGACAGAAACAAAGATTCTCAAAACACCTCTGCAATGCCATCTGCTTGTTATGTGGTTCTGCTTTCCTTGCTAACAGATCTCCTTTTGGAAAGGGGATTGGTACCAAGCCCTGTTTGACCTGGGAGAGCACAGGTTGCCACCATGCTCTAGACAGACCCACTGTCTAACTCTTATGAGACCTGACTTCTTTGTCTCTGTCACTCCATTAGCAGTGATTGATGCCCAAGGCACTTACAAAGAATAAAAGCAACAAAATGAAAAGCATATGTATCATCTCTGGGAAGACACATCAACATGAAAAATATAGCAGCATCAAGCCTTGGGGTCTGTAACTCTTAATACCACTAGGAAACTTGAAATAATCAAAAAGGTTCAGGGATTCATAATTTATCTACAACTCTTGCCATCATGAAAGAGCAGGACTCTGTAAATGGATACTCCACAAATGGGTTTCCCCAACATCTAGGAAGGCAAAAATCTCAAAGCCATTCCCTACCCTTTTCTTCCCTCCCCATCCCTCAAGAAGGAGTTTCTTTCAGATTTGAGGCAATAACATAAGAAAAAAAAAGAGTGAGACACTGGGGAGGGGAAATTAACCTCCCTCTACCAGCATTATGACCTCTACTCTATTCCAGTAACTTCCTGTCAATATGAGAGACAGACAGAGAGACAGAAATAGCTCTGGCTAACATCCCACTGCCAAAGAATAAGGGACAGGAGATGGAGCACTAGACTGACCTACGTTCAATTCTATCTCAGCCTTTTATTAGCTGTCTGACCTCAAGAATATCTCTCTGGATCTCTCTGTGTCTCAGTTTCTTCATCTGTGAACTGAAGGAATTAGAGGTGATGGTTTCTAGCTCTACTAGAGTTGTGTGTAAAAGCCAAAGGACAAATCAGCTCTGGTTGGTGGTCCTCCTGATGTAAAACTGGACAACCTCAGTGATGGAATCATCCAAAAGTGAAACATGTACTTAATCTCTAAATCTCTAAGTGTCTTAGGCAAGTCAGGTGCTGATGAGCATGGGAGTGGGAACTCTTCAGCAGGGCAGGTTCCTTATCCTGATGAAATGAGGAGGAGGGATGGGAGAGGAAGGGAGGAAGAGGGAAGGAGGGAGGGATGCAGAGACACACAGAGAGGAGAGACAGAGAGAGTCAGAGAAAATACAGACCAAAGAGAGGTGATACAGTGATAGGAAAATAAAAGGAGAGGGGAAGAAGGGAAGAGACAGGAAAGATGGGAAAAAAAAGGGTAAGGGAAAGAAAACAGAGGGTAAGAGGACAATGGGGAAGAGAGGGAAGCAAGGCAGGGTGAAGCGTGAAAGAAAATAAAGAGGGATAGAGAGGGAAGAGGAAGAAGAAGAAAAAAGAACAAAGGAGGAAGAGGACAAAAGATGAAGAGGAGGAAGTAGAGGAAGACGAGGAAGAGGATGACAAGGAGGAAGGGGATGAAGAGGAGGAAGAGTAGGAAGAGGAGGAAGTGAAGAAGAAATCACTTCTATCTAAAAAATTATATAAGCTAGTATAAAAATATGAAATGGGACCAGAAGGTGGAGAAGAGGAGTCGCTGCTTCAGCAGTGCTTGAAGAAAACTTGCTGCTCATTTCTGACCAGAACTACTCTTTGCCATCTCTCCACCTTTACTAACCAACTTCACTAACCAACACTTGTGTCCTACAGTTTGAGCAGCAGTCTTTTGCCTCAGATGCCTCAACCTCAATTGCAGAGTAGGCTCCTTTTCCTCCTATTCCCCTCCTTTTCCCTGTCATGTCCTGCTGCCATGATGACCTTATCCCCCTTACTAACATGACAGAACTACCATCAGGATTCAGAGGCTGCCAAAAACTAGCAGAGCAACCTGAAGTACCGCACCTCCTGTGACTACCTGTCCCTGTTTTACTATTTCATCCAGGGCAATATAGCATTGAAAAATTACTCAGACATTCTTGACATCAATCCCTGGAAAAGGAACATTGTGAGAAACTGATGAAGCTCCAATACCAATGAGGAAACCAGACCCTAATGACATCCCAATGAATGGAATGGACTCTTCTCTGTTCTCGAGAAAAAATGTCAGCCACTGGAATGGTAAAAGCTGGCAACTGACAAAAATATGCCTATTTATATAATTTCATGAAAACCTATGAAATGGACTAACATGTTTTTTTTTCAGTTGTTTCAATCATGTTCAACTCTGTGACTCCATTTGGGGTTTTCTTTACAAAGATACTAAGTAATCATGTAACCAAACCCGATTCTAGCATGGTGGAATATCTTGTTGGTAAGTGTAACCTTTGAGACAGTAACAAGAGCTAAACTTCACCTTTTTTTATTTTGGACCATTTCTCCCTCTCATACTTGCTAGCTGTGTAAGTCCCTGTATGTCTCAAAAAGTGGAAAGAAACCCTGGCTTACTGGACACAGTCCAGAGCTACTTAGGATCACTTAGACCCAATGTTCTATCAAGTTGTTCTGGTCTTATTGGCCTCCATTGATTAAATAAGCCCTTTGTCTCTAATGTCTCCCTTTTGGCCAATAACAATATGGCAGGCAGATGGGGGCAGGAGAGAGATTTACAAACGTAATTGTGAACACAGTTAATGTGAAAATATGTTTTACATGGTTTCATATGTAATGTGAAAAATATTTGTTGTAGCCCTTTTTATAGTGGCAAGGAACTGGAAATTCAGTGGATACCCATCTACTGGAGAATGGCTGAATAAGTTATGGTATACATGAATGGTATGGAATATTATTGTTCTATAAGAAATGATCAGCAGGATGATTTCAGAAATGCCTGGAAATATTTACATGAACTGATGCTGAGTGAAGGGAGTAAAACATTGTATATACCAGCAACAAGATTATGTGACAATTAATTCTGATGGACTTGGTTCATTCTGACAGTAGGTAATTCAGGCCAATTCCAATAGACATGGGATCTACCTGCATCGAGAACTATGGGGACTGAGTGTGGACCACAATATAGTATTTTCACCTTTTTTGTTGTTGTTTGCTTGCATTTTGTTTTCTTTTTCGTTTTTCCCCTTTTGACCTCATTTTTCTTGTGCAGCATAATAAGTGTGGAAATAAATATAGTGGAATTGCGCATGTTGAACATATATTGGATTATTTGTTTTCCGGGGGAGAGGATGAGTGGAAGGGAGGGGAAAAAAATTTGGAACATAAAAGTGAGTGTTGACAATTATTTTTGCATATATTTTGAAAAATAAAATTATTTTTATTATAATATTATTCATTATTAATAATATGTTATAATCTATTATAAAAGTGATTTCATACATAAAAGCAAAAAAGAAAATGAGATGGCTGGGTAGGAGTAAATGAGCATGAATTTGATACTTGAAGAAACATCAAACAAAAGAAGGTTAAAATTTATTCTGTGGAGCTCAAAAAGGAAGAGCCAAGATCAGTGCTTGGAAAATACAGAAGGATTATTGTGGCTCAGGAGAATGAATGTAGTTCTTACTTCTTGTCTACCATGTGGTAGAATGGGCTACGCTTATCAGGGAATGAGTTTCCCCATAACTAGGGACTATTCAAGTTAAGGCTGACTAACCATTTCTTTAAGACCTTTATGGAACACCTTAATGCAGCAAGTGAGATATGAACTGCACCTAAGATTAACTTCATCTGTCTAAGGCTCTTCTGGGATCTACCACTGCTAGTCAGCTCCTTCTCTTCAACTTTTAACCTTTCTGTTGCCTAGATAGTTGAGAAGTCAGGTGATATACCAAAGATCACACAACCAAATTAGAGACAGAGCTTAATCCTAAACCTCTTGGCTTCAAGACAAGCTCTAATCACTATATAGCCTTTAACATCCTTGTTAAGTCAAATATTTTCTATGACAAAAATGTAAATATGTTTAAAATGAGTGTACACATATAACCTCTATCAGATATCTTGCTCTCTTGAAGAGGGGAGAGGTAAGAGAGAAGGAGAAAACTGTTGGAACTCTAAATCTTACAAAAATGAATCTTGAAAACTATATTTACATGTATTTGGGGAAAAAAATACTATTAAGAAAAAAAGAAAAAAGGCAACCCTTTTCTGAGTCTCTGAGTGGGAGTGAAAGTTTTAATCAGATGAGTTAATGAATATAAAATCCTTTGGAAATTTTAAACTTTCTACATAAACTTTTACTATTATTCATCATCATTTTTTCCTATGGGGTTAGAAATAGTCCTATGACATTTAGATGCTACTATTTTATTTTTATATTTAATATTTTGCAGATTATGGATGAAAAAATAATATCATTTTTATAATTGAGCTATCGTACTAGGATACAAGCTCATCTTTCCTAGATTCATTGTTATCACCATTATCATCGATAATGGATGTGGATCAAGAACCCAACTAACTTCTAGTCACATGATAAGCTTCTATATTGACTACGCAAGCAGTACTGTGATTATATGAAACAGAATGTAGTCAAGGTTCTGCTGGCCTTAAGATTACATTTTAGGACTAATTCAATAATGCCATCCTATATTTTTATTAAAATGTAAAAAAAAAAAAATCAGCTGTGTCCAGTTGCTCTGAGCAGGTTGAATGGAGGTGATATTTAATAAATATTTTGAATTAACTAAATCACCAAAAAAAAGACCACTTTCCAGTTGACTAGGTCAAATAAACCCGACTCAAGTTACAACAATCACCACTATCACCCCTCTCCCTCTCCCTGTCTCTCTAATACATACACACACACACACACACACATACACAGCTCCCTGCCTCCTTGAGCTCTGAGTTTATTCTTTGAAACAAAATGAAAAAGGCATTTTGAAAAACACTATAGAAATTAAGCAAAGCACAGTATTAAGAAACTTTAAGGAACTAACCAGAAAATTGAATTGTATTTAGAATTTTTCAGTGCTTCCATTTAGAATCTTTCACTAACCCAGAGTTTTGGAACCTCCGGGACACCGGCATCCTAGCATTGCTTGAGTGCTTGTCAGTTTCTTCCAACTCCCTGTGATATATAGAGAGACATGTGGCCACAGCCGAAGTTTAACCTTAAGCCTCACAAAACCAAGAATAACTGACCAAACCTGTGGCTGTTGCGGCCGAGTTCTCTGAGGTCCCGGCTAGAACAGAACTTTTTTCTTTTTTTAATCTTAAATGCTTCCAAACCATTCTCCTGTGGGGCTTTATTATACCCAAAGAACCATATTCCTTCTACTCTGCAAAATTCAGTTGATTAAGATGCAAGAGTGCAAAACTCCCAAGGAGACTTCACCACCAAACGACAGTGATGGTTGTTATTTTATTTCCTTGGGATTTATATTTTGCCCACTGTAGTTCAATGAGCATTTATTTAGTACCTACTTGGTATAAGAAATTCATGGATCCAAATGAAAACCAAACAAAATGTCCTCACCCTCAAGGAACTGGCATTCTGCCACCTAAAACTTGGTCCCAATTATATGCTCCATCTCATCCTACTTTCCTTTCCTTCCTAAACATCATCCAACCAATATGGCCCTTCTCTCCTCCTCACACACTCCATCTTTTGTATACCTTTGCATTGGCTGACCCTAATGCTAGGATTCCTTTCTTCCCAATCTCCACTTTACTAAATCTCTTCTTCCTTTTCAAATCTCAGCTCAGGCACTTTCCTATATATGAAATCTTTCCTAACCCCTTTTGTTGCTGGTACCTCTCTCACATGGAAATTGTCTATGTATAGATAGGATTTAGCTATATATGAATAGATAGTCTCCTCCAATAGACTATAAGATTCATGAGGGGAGGAAGAGTCTCATTTTTGTTTGAGCACTTAGTACACTGAGAAACTGTAAATGCTTAATAAGTACTTGTAGATTAATTTCAAACAAGATCTGAAGTACTATATAAATATATCATATTATGTATATATATATATATATAATACATATATGTGTGTTTTATATATGTGTGTGTTATTGCTCTGAATAGACTACTAATGGTCCTTGAAGACAGATTGTTCCATTACTGTAGTTTATTTCCCTTCACTTAGCATCATTCCTGATATATAATAAATGCTTAATAAATGATTGATTGATGAGGAAAGAACTCAAGTGGAAAAATAAATGTCTCTAAGCACAAGGAATGAGATAGTTACAGGAACTGGGGACTGAATTTAATTCTGAATTTCCTGACATCTAATGAAAAAAAGGGCAACATATTCAATTACATCTGAATGTCTAATTTTTTTAAACATAGGATTTAATCTGAAGAAATGAACTTTTTAAAATAAAAAGATGGAATCAGGACCACAGAAATCTTCGTATCTACCCTTTCCACATTTTATACATGGGGAAACTGAAGGCTTTGGATCAAAACTGACTTGCCCATGGTCATACAATTACTAAGAAGCAGAGTCAGGATTCAAGTCCCTGGTCTTTAAGTATCTATTAAGTATCAAGGGCAAGATTTGAAGCCAGCTCTTGCTACTTTTAAATCCAGCCTTCTGTCTACTGAGTCATGCTAATCATACTTAGTACACTTCCTACTCTGGAGAAAGGTAAGCCTATCTATGTAGGTCACAAGACAGAATTTTGTCACTTACACATTTCCAGAATGTGCAAGTGTGATCTTCCAAATCCCTTCTTTTTCCAACAGAACTTTCCAAATATAGGTATAAAGACTGTGGTTAATATGGCATATTTTCATCTGGGGAAATTGGCAAATGATGAGATTAAAGAACACTAGCACTGCTGTTTGCCATTTCAAGCACCAAATCCTGAAAATACTTCAAACAATGAAAGAAAATCTGGAGAAAATTGTGACTTAGAACCAATTTGGGTGGAATTTCTAAGCAGAGAATTGTTTAGCTTATAAAAGACTTCTCAGTGCTCATTTTTACAACCCACACCAACCTTTTCTTCTAGGAAAGTCATCAGGAAGTAACTCTGAGAGCTAGGATAGCAGTAGCTTCAGAGAATAGAATAATCTGCCTATCTGAAATGGGGTTAGTTCAGTTTTTAAAACCGCTCTTTCAAAATTTTGGAGCAGATCCATTCCATAACGCTGAATTTTGGTCATTTGCATTTTACATGGATGTTCCCATATGGCACATATGCAAGAATGGATAAAGGGCATGAGGAATGGTGATTAAAATCATCTAGGGGATGATCTTTTTAATCCCAACATTCTGCTCGTGTGGCAGCATGGGTGACTGTCATGGAACACTGGCGTGTCCAAAGAGGTAAAAATTGCTATGCCCCAGAGGTCAGTGGAGTAGAATAATGGTTGATCAGACTGTTCTGGAAAAAGGAGAAGGAATTATGAAAAGGAACCTAAGATGGAAAAAAGAATGGGCTGATAGCAACCAATTGACATTCTGAATACTCCTCTAGTATTTTGATACATTTCATTTTGCCAAATAGTCTTAATCTCAAGGTCATGTGGACTGAAAAGCTTTCAAATTACAGAGATCCAGTAGGAGAAATAACCATCTAATGGGAAATGGATGAATACATATCATCATCAAAATTTGATCTACTATTAGAATTATTATAAACATGCTTTAGGTAAGTCACAGAAAATGAGCTTACATTATTATATTCTTATATAATTAGAAAATTAGTTATTTTATCCATTAGTCCACAGAATATTTTGTCAAAGAATAATAACTATGTCAACTTTACAACTCTACAGATATTTATAATTATGAAAAGATGTAATTAAGTCTTATAGTCTCGTGTAATTAAAATCAGTTATTTTATATACTGGTTCATGGAATATTGTATAAAGAATAATACCAATATACCAACTTTATGAATTGACAAATTTTTATGATTATAAAAAGATGCAATTAAATCTGCACACTTAAATACAAATAAATAATAAAAAATGATTTTTGTGAGTCCATAAAACATTAAATATAATAGAACAGCATGATACCAATTTGCCCCAGGACCGTTTCTATCTGAATAAGATCTGCTGCAGCAATAATAACAGGGTGCTTTTTTTTCTTAATAAAAGATGTCCCAAATTTGTTGCTTAAAAATGAGAATACTGTGCACTTCATTCAAAGCATTCACAATTTAAATTGATTTTTATAACCCAGAAACATTTGCAAATATATATATATATATATATATATATATATATATATATATATATAATAGTATATAATAAGTATGTGATACATGTGTATATATATATATATATATATGTTCACACACCCCAAGAAACAAAGAGATCAGGCTAAAAAGTCCTAGGGAACATAAAGAACAAAAACACAATTTATCAATTTACTGCTTCTGGAACAAGCCATTCGAGGTCCCATGACATTTAGATGAACTTTATTATACTACAAATCCTTTGCCTCAGTCCCACACTCATGGCTTAATTCCATAACTGCAAATATGTAAGTGAAATCCAAGTAGAGTCTGAATGTTGGAGTATTCGATGTCCACATGGAAAGTGTTCTATATTTAAAACACCCCCAGCATACTAAGGTCAAGAACAATTGCTATAAATCATGGCATCTCTGTTGAAGGCAGCTATGTTTCAGTCTTTGCCAGGCCTTAAACTCTCTTCCTTCCTCAACAGGCACTTTAATAGGAGGGGAAGTTGGTACCAAAATGCTGTTTGAAACCAAGGTACGTGGATGACAGGGAGGTGCGCATCTCCATGGAAAAATGCTCTAAATTACTATTTCATATAGTGCAAACTTTCTCCAGTAATATTTTATTCAATCCTAATTTTCTTATTTAATTATAAAAAGCAGACATTTTATCCATTCTCTATATAATTTCCAAAACTATTTCTGAAGGCTCTTCTCCCCTCTCCTTGTAGACCTCAGAACAAGAATCCCAGATCCTCGGTGGGGTGATAGCCCAGCCCTGCTCTAACTTCTGTACCAATGAGGGTTGTTTATAGACTTTCTCTGTAGAATCTCTTCTTTCACATTGGTACGCTGCCCTAATGTCTGAAGAGGCTGCCTCCTCTCCCCCTAGCTCTGAGAGGCTGCCAAATGCTTGCTCCAACTGGAAAGGAGATCTGGATGCTTACCTGGAAAAACTGCAGCTGAATGCTAAGAAGGCAATATCACTGAAGAGGCTGGGAGTGGAGAGGGAGACAAGGCAGAAGACTTGGAAAAGTTACCACAGGATCCCATTTCAGACACTTCTTTCCACTTGCCCATCTCTTTTACTTGAACCTCATCTCAAGTAAACCAGGTTGGGGGAGTGGGCAAGTTTCTGCCAAAAGGCATCAGTGATCACCTGGGACCCTTTGAACTCCATGCCTTCTTAGAACCGCCTGACCCATTAAAACACCCAGACAATCCACTCTCAGTTTGCGATCAACAACACATCATTTGTCACAGAAATGCTCAGCCAAGCCAAGGCACGTTGTACTTTCTGCTCTCCTAAGACTCTTTGCCCAAAGCTGGCACAGATGAATGGACATTCTTTCTGCCCTCCTCCTATCCCACTTTTAAATGCCAGGAGAAAAAAAAGGGGGACAACAAAAGACAGCAATGGAAGCTAATGAAAGTCCTTGGGGTCGAATGAAAGGCATTAATTTTTGGGGATAGCACCTCTTACAGGCAATATGTTGCCATGGAGAGGAAAGTCAACATGGAATCATGAAGAACTGGGTTCAAATTCTCCTTCAGACTAATTTTGTGATCCTAGTCAAAACATTTCATTACTCTTTTCTTTTCTTTTCCCACCTATAAGAGGGAGACAATAATAGCATCTATCTCACGGAATCACAAGGATCAAATATAAGTATGATTCATACATATATGCAAAATACAAATATATGTAAACCTTAAAGCAGCCTACAAATTAAAGGCACTATTGCTACTACTACTAATAGCAATAATACTATTTGATGCGGGCAAAATTAAATGCATACTAGAAATCACTATGGTCATTGATTTCCCTTCTTTCTCAATTCTTAATCTTAATTATTTCTTGCATTTCTTTTTTTATAATATGAATTGAAAAAGTGAGTTGAGAGAGGGATTCTTCTTGCTTCTCCCTCAGTTCAGCCTGTTGCATCTTATGCTCAGCCCAGAAGCCCAGCTTGCTGGTTACAGCTTCATCAATGAGCCCATGAATAGAGGCTAATAATGGATGGGTCTTTTCCCTCAAGTTTCTTCCTTCCTCCTCTCCACCTCGGAGGGTGTGATTTTCCCTCTCCCTATTTCCTATGAGTTAAAACAATTTAGGAAAATTCAACACGGGACAGAGGTCATATGATATCTGTAGGCTGAAGTGGATGATCTTCCAACAGAACATCAATATGTAATTTGCATGGTCACAAATATTATTGGCATAAATAATTCATAGGGTTATTTTGTAGCCGCTTGATTAATTGGATTCTTTGTCAATTTTATCTGCTACAATGCCAATGCAAGCTTGCACATCCAGTGGAGCCATCTCCGTGATTTTCTTTAAACAAAAGCGTCTGGATTGGTCTGTTTGTTTATTTATTTACTTTTCATTGAAATGAGATAAAAGGAGAATTAATATATGCACTTGCATTATTATATTGGTACCCTGCAGTTTCAATAAATTATAGCCATTATTACTGGAATTACGCTGTTATTTGATTGATAAATATATATATATATATATGTATGTTGTGTGTGTGTATGTGTGTGTGTGTGTATATATACACACACAGTTGGATGCTATACATACCTCCTCATTGCCAAAATACAGCAATCTCTCCATCTTCCAGACCTTTTATATTTCTTTTCCATACAAGTTATTTAAAGGAGCGTTGAATAATATCATGTTTTCAACAAGATGCTGAAACCAGTAAATGTTGGTCATTCATTGTTTCAAGTGAGGGTAGTGTGTTTTGATGGCCTTTCTGCGTAGACATCCTTTATCACTCTCCACCCAAGCTCTCCCTCTCTCCCTAAATCAGCCCCCCATCTAAAAAATGATCCCTCCCTAACCTCCCATTTCTTCAGAGCATCTCAGCTCTGCTCTAGTTCTAGGGGAGTTAACTAAAGATACAACAAGATGTAAATGATCAATGGCCTAAAACCTTTGGGAACTTGCTTTCTCTTAACACAAAGGATTTTTGAAATGATGGAGACAATTTAGGGCAGGAGAATAATCCTAGGGCCTCTAACAGTTTCTAGGTTTTCCCTCCTTGATTCGACCAAAAGAACAATTGTCAAACTTTCTAGTGACCTTTATTATTTATGAAGTTTTTTTTTTTAATTTAAATTATACTATTCGATTTGGAGAAGTACTCGATGAGGAGGGTGCTATTATTGTCTCTATTTTGCAGAAGAGAAAAATTAAGCTGAGTGAAATGCAGTGATTTGTTTAGGGCGACAGATATAGTTGTGTTACAAAGCAAAAGTCACACTCAATCTTCCTGGTTCCCAAGTGCAATGATCTTTCCCTACTTCATCACCTAATCAGCTGTCCATACCTATATCACTCTCTGGATCTATATCGGAGGTGAGATTTGAAACAGATCTTTGGATTACTAAAGTACTGCACTTGGCAGGAGGAAAAGCTGAGTTTATATCCTACATCAAATATTTACTGAGTGACAATGAGAGTCACAATCCCCATTTGCTCCATTTTTCTCATCAGTAAAATAATATTAATAACAATATTTACTTCCCACAATTGATGTAAGGATTAAATTGCATGGTATATATAAAATGCTCTGTAAACCTTAAATTACTATATAATAGTTGTTGTTATTAGTTGTCTTTTGTTCTCAAAGAGCACCAAAATGTATCACTGTATTAGAGTCATTATTAGTGTGATTGCTATAATCATTATTATGTTACCACCTAATACTATTATTTTGCCAGAGAGATGCATCTCTCTAGGAATGAACAAATGAATAAATGAATGAATAAATATATAAACAATAATAATAAATAATAGGTAATTTGTCAAATGCTATATCGGATTTAGATTTATAAAGCATATATATTATATCTATATTTATATATATATATACACACACATATATATTTATATATATATTATATATATACACACACATACAGAAATATTTTTAGAGAAAAAAATTGCATTTCTAGTATTAATAGATGGATCTATGAAAGAAGTTTTGGAACACAAACTATTTGTAATTTAGGGATCCTGTCTACTCATGAAAGTAACTGAGCCGGTGGGAACGGACATGTCACATGATTCAGTGGCTGACCCTGGCTCCTTTGGGGCTGGCAACAGGCAGCATGTGTCATCCCTGTTTCCATTCTAGAGTGATGGAAAGATTCTATCAGCACGTTGTAATTCTCTTGACCTTTTAGATAATGGCAGGAATCCAGGACTTGGACTTTCATTGCCACCCACGGTATATATTACCTGTTGGAAGAAAGCTGGTTGGAACTCATTCAAATAAAAACGAATCCCTAATTGCTTACTCTTTGGATATTGGTTCTCAATTTCTAAAACTCCATTACCAATCACACAGAATTTACCAACTGGCCATTAGCAAATAGAGAAGAAATCCCTGTAAAAATAAGATACCACAAGTGCAGTGACCTTTATCGTCGGTCTTGGGCCTGCCAACATTTGAAAGTTATCCAAAGGTAAAGATATCATTTAATGAAGAGGAAAATAGAAAGGAGTTAATATTTTGTTAAGAAATCAAAAATATGTCATTTTCCTCCTAAATGACAAGGCTATATTTGCATTTGCTTTTCTCCATCATGGAAATTCAGTGATTACCAGCCACGTTCCAGAATTTTGAAAGCCATTTACAATTACACCTACTTAACCTTCAAAAGGACAAAAGTTAGTGACATGAGTATTTCTCCTCTGACCTGTGAGTCTGATTTTCTTAGAATAATGAATAATTCTAGGTTTGAGAGGAATAATGGCAGTATTATTTTATGTAAAAATCTTCACATTTACAGGTAAATCTATGATTCATTCAGGACAAAGCTTCTATTAGATTTCTACCCCCATGCCATCAAGTCTCCACCCTATTCACCTCAGATGTACTTAGGATAATGAAGAAGACTTGGAATATTAATAATAACAACTAATATTTAGATGGCGTTTTAAGGTATGCAAAGTACTGTTATAAATTTTAATAATAACTAACATTTGTCTAGCACTTCTTACGTGTCAGACACAGTGCTAAGTGTTTTACAGATAGTATTTCCTTATCCTCCCAACGTAATCCTCTCAACAATTCTGGAATTTAGATGTTACTATTATTATCTTCATTTTACAGATGGGGAACCTAAAGCAGGCAGGAGTTAAGTGACTTGCCCAAGATCACACAGTGTCTGAGGCTGAATTTGAACTTTGGACTTCTTAACTCCAGATCCAGATTGAGGACTCTCTTTGGTGTTTGTTTCTGCCTCTGTATCTATGAAAATAACTCCTCATGAGGTTTTGTCCAGATGATACTTGCACAGTGCTTAGCACATATTAAGCACTTAATTCAGTCAATATACATTTATTAAGCACCTAATACAGTTTAAGTTCTTGGGAGACAAAAAAGAAGCAAAAGACAACCCTCCTGCTCTTAAGGAACCCATAATTCCTTGTTGACCATTTTGCCAACTGACTGATCTGGCAATAATCATTTTCCGTTGATATCAAGAAACCTTTGCCTTCTACCCTTGACTCAGTACTGACATCAAGGCTAACGGTTAACAATGCTTTCAGTGGGATGCAATAATTCTCCAAATTGGTGGAACCCAGCAAGGCATTGTTGGTGAACATGCGGATGCAGATTATGGTTCCAACCTATGACCCCCAATCCAGACTGGGAGTTAGTTGGGAATGGGGACTGGACTTTTATTTACACCATAAGGAGTAGCAACTGAAAATGTCTCAAAATAAGGCTTCTTACTGAGTTCCTTCCTGGCTATGTAACAAGAGTCAAGTCACTGAACTACTTCATTTTCCTTATCTATTAATTGAGAAGTTTTCCTTATCTATTAATTGAGAAGTTTGAGATGCATGGTGGATGTCTGAAGTCCCTCCCGGCACTAAGTCTAAATTATGAATCTTTAAAGTAGTTTTCTAGTTTGCCTTAAGTGGTCATTTAAATTAGGAAAAAAGCTAGTGTGAAAACGACAGTTTTAGACATCTTGATAAAAGCCACCAGTAATCTTGGGAGGGTATCTTTTTCCCCTCCCTCTATCTGTATTTACCTTCTACCTCTAAAGTATATAAGTTCTCAGAGAGCAAGTAAGGGTTCTTTTGTCCACAAAGAAAGGATATGATACATATTGGTTGAATTTAACTTAGATCAGACATGTTTCTGCCCCTTAGAGCTCATCTCTATTACTTGAAGCAATAACATCTAAAGATAAAAAAAATTTGGCATTCACATGGTTTGTAGAAATCTAAAGTCTTGAAAGGTACCAAGGCCATGTCTACTGAAAACCACAAATGGAAGTGGTTCATTGATTTCAGTATTATTTTGATCAATATTATAGATCATAAATTTGGAGCTAGAAAGGATCTTGAAGGTTTCCAGCCCAATCCTTGCATTTTACAGATAGTGACACTGAGGCGAGGATCACACAGCTAATAAACACCTGAGACAGCATTTGAATTCAAGTCTTCCTGACTCCAAGTGGACAATTCTACCTCCTTCATCAATTATAATGTTATACCAATCACGTGGAAGAGGGATTTCTTCACCCAAGAGTTCTTATACCTATAAACTCACAGGTCCCTATCTTCCTATCTAATAAATCACTACTTTTCATAATTGTTATCATCATCATCATCATTGGAAAACATAGCTTAAAACAAGAGTAAAAATGGATGGAACAGTGGGTCCTCCAGCATTTTCATCCTCCACTCCACCCTGCAATGATTTTGCTTAAAAGACTTTGGCTGATTTAAAAAAAAAAACAAGTACTTTGAAATACTTTCCCATTCTTGTTGAAATGGCCCAAACCACTACCAATGAGTTCTCCTCAAGGAAGGAATCTAAAAATATGCTTCTTTGCCTTTGCTGCCTCTCACCAAATTTCACATGACAGAACCTGCCTTTTACATATTCTTGCCTTTACCCAGCCTGCAACAGATGCTTCATAAACATTAGCTGAGAGAGAATAACCGGGTAATAAGTAATTCTAGGAGGCAGAAGAACAGATGAGTGGAGTCTGGCTTCCTGTAGATTAGACCCCAGGAAGGAAAATGACCCATGCAGATAAAAATGGGAACTGACTACATCTGTTGAAAGGCAGAAAGGGTATCCGGAGGAGCACTGCCACCAATGTATGGCATAAAAGAGGAATTGGAAAGAAAATGATGATTTTGCAAGTCTTCTTTCCTTTAGAAATACAGTTCATAATGTTGCTTTTAGAAATAAATGCTCCATGACTGGACGGCATTCAGGAAACCCAGAGCCCCCAAATACCCTAAACTTTGTCTGATCTACTAAGAAAAAGGTTGTGAGATTCAGGCCACTAATGTCACTGAGAACTCAGATTCCCCAGATCTTCATTCATAAAACTCCTAAACATTCCTCAAATAAGCCATAGCTCACTGGCAACCCAGAATCTCAATGGCCAGTAGGAAAAAAATTCCACATAAAACCATAACCAGATCCTTTGGTACTCGGGTTCAATTCAATTTGATGCAGGGGGAATCAATACAGAGGACCATATGCTTCAGTTATGTACAATTATACCAGGAGAGGGGATGGGGAAAATAGACCTGGAACATTCAAATCACCTACTCAAACATTCTTAATTCTAAGAAAGTAAGCCAATTTATTTTAACTTAATTTTCTAATGTGTATGATTACCAGGATAATAAATATGTGTTATAATGTTATATATTCTAGGAACTGCTATATTATTAGAGAATAATTTTACTATTTTAAAAGAGACATTAATTAAGCAAGAATTTAAGGACTACTGATCTATGTATATGTTATATCTATATCTATCTATCTCTCTCTATATATATATCTCAAAAGAGAATTTTTTGTCCACAATGAGTTTACATTCTATTGAGGGAAGGGGGAGACAGCACAACCATATACAAAATATGTTAAAAGGAAACAAATGCTTTTTTCAGGAAGAAAAGAAGCAGCTAGAGGCAGATAAGAAATGATTCACATGGTTGAAAGTTAAAGGCCCTTGATCTGACTTTTTTTAGCTTTTTATTTTCAAAACATGTGTATATAGTTTTCAACACCCACCCTTGCAAAACCTTGTGCTCCAATTTTTTTCTCCCTCCCTCTTTCTCCACCTAGAGAGCAAGTGATCCAATGTATGTTAAACATGTACAACTAATTCTTCTATACATATTTCCACAATTATAATGCTGCACAAGAAAAATCAGGTTAAAGAGGAAAAAAAGAGAAAACAAAAAGCAAGCAAACAAAAACAAAAAAGGTGAAAATACTATGTGATTCATATTCAGTCCCCACAACCTCTTTCTGGATGCAAATGGTTCTCTCTATCACAAGTCTATTGGAATTAGCCTGAACCACCTCATTGTTGAAAAAAGCCACATCTACCCTAGTTGATCATCACATAATCTTGTTGATGCTGTGTACAATGTTCTCCTGGTTCTACTCACTTCACTTAGCATCAGTTCATGTAAGTCTCTCCAGGCATCTTTGAAATCATCCTGCTGATCATTTCTTATAGAACAATATTATTCCATATCATTCATATACCATAACTTATTCAGCCATTCTCCAGTTGATGGGCATCCACTCAGTTTCCATTTCCTTGCCACTTCAAAGAGGACTGCAGACAAATATTTTTGCACATATGGGTCCTTTTCCCTTTTTATGCTTTGATCTGAATTTTAAAGGAACAAAGATTAAAAGAGAAGGCATACCAACCATGACAAAGCACAAAGCTGAGAGACAGGAATCATGTGTGAAGAGCATCAACAAGGCATTTAGGGTTAGCTGGAAAGATAGGATGGGGTGAGGTTATGAAGGGCTTTAATAGAGAATTATTTGGTTTTGCCTTTATTATTTATGTTAAATATTTATTAAATTGATTATATATCACATGTAAATATATTAAATATTTACATTATTGTTTTTATTAAATTTTTATTAAATAGTTAAGTTACTAATATTTGTTCTTAAAAGCAAAATGGAGGTATTGGAAGCTTATTAAACATTTGGAAAGATGATATGGTTGACTCATGCTTTAGCAAAATCATTTTGGCAGGAGTGTGGAAGATGAATTGGAGGAGAGACAACGGGGCAGGAGACTTTCGGGTGCTATTAATCTAATGAGGGATAAAATCATACAGTAATAGTCAAGTGAGTTGAGAGGGGACAATGGAAACACTGCATATTGTAGAGATAGATTAGATATTTGAAGAGAGAGAGTGAGACATCAAGGATAATATTGTTGTGAACCTGAATGATGGAAAAAGATAGTGGAGACTTTGAGAGAAAGAGAAAAGTTGGATAGAAGAGCGAATGTGGTGGAGGTAGAGAGGAAGACAACAACTTCTCTCCTGGACATGTTGAGTTTTCAAGGTCTACAGGACATCCTGTTTCAGATATCCAAAAGGCAGCTGGTGATGTGCACCTGGAACTTGGGAGACTGGAGCTAGATATAGAGATCTATGAATCATTTGTGTAGACCTAGAGATAATAAGATCATCCAGAAAGGTCAGAAAGGGACAATGAACATGGGGAAAATGTGCCACAGAAGAAGGGAAAAAAAAGAAAAAAAGGGAAATAGAGGAACTGGCCTTGGTGAATATGTAGACCATTTCTTCAGAGCTCAGAGTGGAGGAAGAAAGTTGGAAGGATAGTATGATGAGACTTTTAGATGGAGACAAGGCTGTATCTAAATAAGAAGAACCTCAGTGTGAACTGCAGACAAGAGGAAGATCAGGATGAATTCTCTCTACCTTCTTAGTAAAGTAATAATGATAATAATTATTCATATTTATATAACATCTTTAAGTTTGCCAAGTGCTTTATAGATGTTACCCCATTTGATCCTTATAAAAAGGAGGTAGGTTGTTAACTCCACTCTTCCTATACCTCCTTTACAGATAAGAAAAATGAGGGGGAGAAAAGTTAAATAATTTGGCCAGGGTCACATGGTCAGTATGAGGCAGGATTTGAACTTAGACCATTCTTGATTCTGAGTCCAATGGTTTATTGTATCACTTAGCTGTGAGTGTTAAGGAGAGGTCCTCAACCAGGGGGATAATAACGCAGTTGGGATGTTTGAGGAGAAAAAAGATGGTTCAGAACAACTTGTGTGGGGAGGATAAGAGACAATCAATTGGGGAGGAGGGAGAGGATTGCCTTGCTCTAGAGAGGACCTAGTTGTATGATCCCCTCTATTCCCATTCCAAAAAAGTGTAGAATTTGGGGAGGAGGATGGTGGAAAGAATAAAGGTTTGAGGTTTGGCAAAGTGGGAGCATCAATAAGGTAAAGGGTGAAATATTTGAGAGGAGACAGCAGTGTGCCCAATTATATGGCTGAGATTAGAAGGGAAGAAAGTTCAGTTGGAAAGGGGGCAATATCCTGGGAGAGCACTGAGAGATGAAGACATTGATGGTCACAGGGAGGAAGTTAAAGAATGGCTACAGCTGAATAGATGGTACACTAAGACAGTCTATCAGGGCACACGTGGCAGACAGGTCTGATAGCTGCACAATGAGAACAAATATGAGAAAAAGAGTGGAAATAGCTCCCATCTGGAAAACTCTGCTGAGCTTTCAGTAATTCTATCTTGATCATTATTTATTTAAGCATTAAGATTGTTGCAGGTATGCTATATGGCAATGAATTCAAGTCACATCAATAAATTTAGGTAATTTATCCAATATCCCTTTCTTTGAAGAAATCTTGGCTGAAACAAAGGGCCACAGAAAGATATGTGGTAGGATAACGCCATTTGCTGAGAAAATATTGCCAATGAGAGGAGGGGCACATGATTAGACAGATAGCTAGAGGAAGTATTAAGTGGTTACTATAAGTCAGGCATTATACTAAATGCAGTACTTGGAATTGTGAAAGAAAAAGGGTAAAAATAATGTTTAAATGTATAATATTAAAAAAAAGATGGGCTGGGCAAGTAAAATCAACAGGCACTTATTAAGCTCTTACTGTGTGCCATTATCAAGATAGGCAGAGAACACATGGACCAAATCCTGCAATGGTTCCTGTGGAACACTAAAAGACCTAGTAATGACTAGATGTCTGCTGTAGGAAGAACCAATACACAGAATTTAAGGGAGATCAAGGGCAGAAATTTCATAAGCATTCAAATTGCAAATGGCACAGGTAAATGAAGCCCAGAATATAAGATCTTAATTCAACTGAAGTATCAGGATGAGATATTTATTTACACTTATTTCTTCAGTTAAAGTCCAGAAGTGATTCAAGAATGGTCTGGTGTTTCAGATTTGAGATTGGTACACCCTGAGTCCTATGGAGAACACTTAGTTCTTAGCCAAAGGGACATTATAGAGCAAAAGCACAGAAGGGATATTGATCAAGAAGGATAATATATTGATTCCCTTAGGTATAGTCTCCTTACTGCTGTGTTGACCATGAAGGTCCACTGGGCAGAAGATTGAGGAACAAGCTACTCTTACCTTCTCATGGGCTAAATTTTGGATGTCCTGAGGGTCACTGAGAAACTCTATGACTTGTCCAAACCTTGCTTCCTTGAGCCAATTGGGTATCAAAGATGATTCAATAACAATGAGATGCTAGACACTGACTCTAATCCAGCAGCCTAATTTTTTTCACATGTTGCTGATAATGAGCAGTTCTTAAGGCATAAATTCTCGGTTCCTATAAGAGGAGCTGTCTCCTTAATAATAATAATTATATCAGTATGCTTATATTATAATAATGTATGTTCTAAAGTAATATAAAATATAGATTGTTAAAATATTGTTGCTAACTATAACAATATTATAATAATATTTTATAACTAGCACTTATATAGTGCTTTAAAGTTCTAGGCATTTGCAAAGATTACAGTATCATACATTTAGATAAGAAGATGATATCAGAGACCAACTAGTCCAATCCTTCCACCTTAAAAAATGAGAAAATGAAGTTCTAGAGGAGTTAAGTGATTTATCTAAAGTCACACATGAAGTAAGAGGACTTGTGTCTATGGGATCTATAGCTTTTCCCATTGTACTCTGTAGCCCTTATGATAAAGTCTCTAGGAATGCCACGCTATGAAAAAGAAAGCATATTTCTTCCAGCTCAGAAGTCTACTGAGCCAATGAAGACTGTCTCGTCTCACATAGACTGTAACTCTGGAATTTTCTCCTCCCTCCCATCTAGCCAACAATTATGAAAAAAAAAATCTCTTTTTTGACACAGAAAAGCAGGACAATCCAAACCTAGTGACTCTAATATTATTTTTACTCTTGGGACGTGTTTCAAATGTTGCCAATTCCTTGATCAGTGTCTTATACACAGTTCAATTCTTAGAATCTTCTTATTTCATTAGAACAAGAAGAATCTTGCAGAAGTTGGACAGTGTTTGAAAGTTGAATACCAGTTTGTTTATGGGAAAGTTGGCTATGGCCAAAATGAGTGTGAGAAGCTTATCCAATTAGGCAAATAGTATTTATAGCAGAGATTGGGGCAATAGGAGAAGTCATGAAAAGACACAGAAATATGTTTCTAAGGATCCATGATTTCTTTCTGAACAGACAGTCCTCCTATTAATTCTCTTGTTTCCCATAGGAACATTCACACCATGTTTCTTTTTCCTCAGGTTCCCAACTATATTAGCAAATCCTGTCACTTAAAGCAAATGATTATTAAATTATTACATATAGATTATATAAATTATTATTAGAGCAAAACCTTCTAATTTATTAGGAAGAAGAAGGGATTTTCTCTTGACTCATTGTTTTCTTTCCTCTTCATATCCAGGCACTTAAGATCAAACTTTCTCCTCCTTCTGAGCCCACTTTCTTTTACTCGCCCAATCTCCCATGTTTAAAAACTTATGATTTACTTTGTTTATTCCTTTATGATACGAGGTAACATAGTGAAAAGAATGCTGGGCTTGATGTCAGAGAACCTTCGGTCTATTCCTGGCTCTGCCTCTTACTACCAAGCATATTACTTCCCTTCTTCAGACCTCAGTTTCTCTATTTGTGAAATGAAGGGTTTGGACAAGATGATCTCTAAGATTACTTCAAGCTACAGATGTACTATGACTCATAATCAACCATTTACCAAGTTTTGCCCATTCTAGTTCTAAAATATGCACCCAAATATACACTTGGAAAGCTTCTGCAAGATCAACTTATCTGTAAAAGTCAATTTTCTTTTCATTATTAGTACAGATGATTCACTGATTATTCCCTCCAAGGCTGAAATTGGATAATGCCAAAAATTTTTTAGGTAGAAGTGAGGAAAGAACATTTAAAATTTCTGCAAAAAACCCCCAAACATGTCAAGATATATAACCATCATTATGAACTTTCTGAACTATTTAAACAAAAATATCCCTACCAATGAGCAAGACATATTTATATCCCTCTCACTACAGACTTTTTCTGTTTAAAAAAATTAAACCATTTAATGGACCTTGCTTAAATTTTTCCATTTTATCAAGTTGATTAGCTTCAATTTAGGTTAATTTAAATTACATATATGTTACTTCCAACTAATAAAACTAGTTTGAATTTTATGTTCAAAAACTCACAAGTGGTTACCATTGCAGCAAACTTAAAAATAGACCAAAAACCAGCTCGTGTCAGCACCCAAGTAAGAAAGACTATTTAATGACAGCTCTAATTATTACATTCTCTTGTTTTCCACTTCTGAAGAGTAGCAATTAAATCTCTCTACTTAGACTCATGTGCAAAGTAAAATAAAATGTTCTGCACCTGCTATACTAACACCGATTCATCTCTTCAAATGCTTGGAGGATTCATTTCCTCCAATAGCAGGTCTTGGATCAAAAACCCAATGGCTCCACAGGAAGTCATAACGGTGACTCAAATGACCCAAGTTCCTTAGTGTCTCTACTTATGGTTAAAAAGAAAAACAAATACCTTTCCCAGTTCCCAACACACACACACACACACACACACACACACACGTAAATATAGAATATATCCATCCATCTGAACACACACACAGAGATAAGTAAATACAGAATATATCCATCCATCTAAACACACACACACACACACACACACACACACACACACACACAGAGATAAGTAAATACAGAATATATCCATCCATCTAAACACACACACACACACACACACACACACACACACACAGATAAGTAAATACAGAATATATCCATCCATCTAAACACACACACACACACACACACACACACACACACACACACCACACTTACTTTCCTACCCATTGAAAGACTTGTATTTGTTCTATACCATAGGAAATGCGAGATAACAAGAGGGATTGGTCACTAAGAGAATATAAACCATTGTATATAAAGATTATATCATTTATACAATAAATCTGATATCCTTAAAAGGCCCTTCCAATTTCCCACTTGAAATTTATGGCCTTTTGAAACACTTGTCTATGATAAAGAATTGACTCAAATCTCATATGCATAACAGGTGCTGGAGCCAGCTCAAATCTGCTTCTTAGAGCCATTTTCTTTGTGAACATTTAACCCTCAAAAACTAACGAAGACTACAAATCTGGGCTTAATTTGTTGTTTTGTGGACTTTGAGACTTAAGAAGATGATGGAAAAAATGTTAATAATGCAAATTAATACATAAAAGTGTGTCCTATTCTAAACATTCACAACACACCCATGCTTTCAGCTTGCCTGAATTATCACCTGGAATTGAAATCAATCATTTTTTAATCACTGGTTGTGATAGAATTTGAATTACATTCTTAGTTTATAAAGGTTTGAAAGCACAAAAACATGGGATTTGGTGGTAGATTTTGGATGGTAGAGAGCTATTTATAACTGTAATATTTTTCAGCATCTCAGTTTCCTGACTCATTAAAAAAGGAGAGTAGGCTAGTTTTCAAGTTAAATCCTAGTGACAGAGACAGGACTCAAACTATAAGATTTAGCATAGATTTGGAAAGGATATGAAAGGTCCTTGATTCCAGTCCCCTTGTGTTTACAGATAAAGACCCTGTGGTACTTTTCCACCATCACACAGCTAGGAAGTGTTAGAACCTGGGGCTGACATTCAGTTGTTCCAACTATTACCAGGCCTAAGGAACCAGAGTTCCTTAGCCTTGAGGTAGAATGTAGCTTTGATGTGAGGATATTACCTTGGTTACCCTCTAACAGGTAAATCCATCTTCGGCATTAAAATGGAATGGCAACAGAAAGTTTGCTCTAGGAGTACACCCACAGAGCAGCAATGCCCTATAATGATGAAAGAAATGTTAGCAGAGTGTTGTTTCTCTCAAGCAAGTTTAAAAATATCTTGTGGGGGGCTCTAGGGGGGATATTAAAGTGACAGTTGCAAAAATGAGATTTTTCTCAGAGAGAAAAAAAAAATTCCATGTGACATTATTTTTGGAAGGGAGAAGAAATATCTCCTTACAAGACTCAAAAATGTTGTTTTAAGTGTAATTCTGGGAGAAGGATGGTGAGTAGAAATCTGTGCTTACAAAGAATAAGTGACAGTTATTGAGAGAGCTTGATATGCTGGGAGCTTATCGAAGTCTATCTTGATGACACTTGCATATGTCCCCATCATTCCAAAACAGAAGCTTAAGAACAGAATCATCAGAGAAAAAGAAATCACAGACTCTGAGAATCTAAGAGGAAGAAGAGGAAAGGATTTCAGGCCATCTTGTCATAGAACAAAATTTCAGAGCTGAAAAAGACATCAGAAGAAATTTAGTCCAATCCAGACTTGAGTTAACAAATTGGCAAGCATTTATTAAGCTCTTAGTATATGCCAGGCAATGTGCTAAGGTCTGAGGATAACCAAATCAAAGAATGAAACAATTACTGCTCTAAATTACCTTCTAAATGGGGAATGGACCTTTTATCATACACTCCAGAGACATAGAACATACCACTGGTGCAATGCAAGTTGGGATTGCTCTTGTCATAGGAAACTATTCTTTATAGAAAGTCTACATTTATTTGTCCAGAGTGGCCATTGTTTCTTCCAATCGCTGCCTCAACATCATACCAATTTTATATGTTTAATATAGAATTTTCCAAGGTAAACAATTTTTAATCATTTTAAAGAAAAGATAATTACTACGTCAGGGGGAAAAAACATGGAAGCCCAAGTCTAAATGGAAAATTTGTAGTCAAAGAGCCTGGATTGGTATCCCAGGTGGATCACCGATCATCTGCATGAGCTTGGGGAAACTCTGAATTTCAGTGTCCCCATCTGCAAGATGAAAGGATTGAACTTGATGATTCCCTTCAGGTTCTAAAATTCAAGGGTAATGTGAGAATCTTCATGGCCAATCTTTGGAACTGGGAAGAAAGGAGCTGCCCCAAAGACTAGTGTCCCAAGTGGATTGTTAAACTACACCAGTAGAAAGAATTTCCATACCAGGAGTACTCTATACTGATAGAGACGATGTTACAAAGATCCCAAAGACCTCGCCTCCCCAGTTTTCTTTTTCTCAGTTCAGCCATTGTTTTAAAATCATGAACAACTTGTAATACTTCTATTCCTCAAAAAAAAGAATAGTTTCCCCTGATATCTGGATCAGTAAAAGACAAAGCAAAGATGTTTTTGGCAAAAATCTCCGGCCATGATGGGTGACTTGGGCAAATACCATTATGAGCCAAGGAAGACAAATAGCAAAAGATGAATTACCTTGAGACTTTTAACATCCAAAGGAACCATTTTTATTCTTTGCCACCTTGCTGCATCCAAAAAGCAATTATCTTAATGGTGGACATGTGCATAGTATAGGAAAAAAGAACAGTCCTTTTAAATTAAAGGCAAGTTATAGCCCTTAGGACTCTGATGTAAGGGAGGCTACAAGGGTCTCCTTGCTTTTGAATTAGGAATTTGTTCTTGTAAACTCAAGATCATGTATATAATTGTATTTTTAAAAAGATCTTTGGCACAAGTCCATATAAATGAGTGAACAGTATGTTTGAAAAGAAGGCTCATGTTCTTTGTAAAAATGTCTGTTAACAAATGAAGGGAAATCCAAAAGTCTTTGCAAAGGCAGAAAGAAGAAATACTTCAGTACAAACATCCCACCACTTAAGAGCCCAATCTTAGATGGGTCTTTTAAAAGAAAACTCATCCTTTTAAGAAGTGGAGGGCAAAGAGTGTCTTATTTGATTTTTTTTTTTGTTCCCATGAACAACCAGCCCTATCCAGTCTGATCCAAATACAGCCAAATTCCCTCATTCTCACTTCATGTTTTGCTGAACATGCCATCAATCGTAAATTTTGTCTTTTTTCATGCTGATGTTTCATTATAAGTCAGCATGGTGAGGGTATAACTCCAAATTCTATCTCACGCATTAGCTTTTCTTAAAGTCTCTCTTCATTTCTCTGTGCCTCAGTTTTCCTCTGTGTAAAAGAAGCAGGTTGCACTCAATGGTCTCTAAAATTACTTTCTATTCTGACTCTGATAAAAAAGGGAGGCACCCCTAGGTTTGTGAATCTGTGTTCAAAAAGTATGATCTCCAGTGAGTCCTGCCAACTCAAGTAGTATTTGAGTATAACTTTTGCCAATAGTACGTGCCTGTCCAAAAAAGACCATCCTCCTTTGTTACCTTATATTTGGAGGGTTTCATCAACAGAGACTTAGAGCTGTCTAGGTGGCCAATTTTATCAGCTGTAATAACTGAGGGAGACCAAAAGCACTAATAGTCGATAAACAAATACCGATAAAGCATTTACTATATTCCAAGCCCTGTGCTAAGCACTAATGACAGAAATGCAAAAACACAGCTTACAATGTTGCATTTGAGACAATATGAAAACAACTGTATACATGTCAAATATATACAGTATAAATGAGAGTTAAAACATGATGAGGCACATAGTAGGTACTTAATTAATGCTTAGAGATTGACATGTGGAATGAGTACCTGCAACATTGATCCAAGAACCCTGAATTAACTATGCAAATAGGGACAAAACAAATTCCTACTGTAACAATTCTATTGGCAAAACCTCTGGGAAAGAAGCCATCTTATAATGAACTATGTTCATTCATAATTCATGGGAAGTAGTCAGGGATAGTGACAACTTCCCAGCTCATCAGAACAAGCATTTCTCTTCTTCCCCTTTCTCATACCCCAACTATGTTTGCAGATATTAAGGACCAAAATACTTCCTTAGACAGCTTATGTCCTTAAATAGGTGATGGTAAATACAGATGAGGCAATGGAAAACCATAAAGTCAGTGAAATTATCTAAAATAACACCTTTCCTTTTTCTTTACCTTTTCTTGATTTTCTTGGTGGTCCTTTCTCTCTTTCAGTCCAACTGGGATCTATCTACCTACTCCACTCCCTTAGTTCCTACTAATTGAAACTTGCTCTCCCATCCAAGAAGCTGTGTATAGGAGTAATATAGTACCTAAGCTCAGAAATACAGAATCAAAGCAGAAAGAGCCACATTCATCTTGGAATTATCTGTCTGAAACACTGTATCAGATGGATGATTTGGCAAGACTTCCATCCAAAGAAAATACTTCTAATCTACTGATATGATAGCTTTTAAATATATAGCTTTTCAACTCTCTTTCCTTTATTGTACCATGGCCATTGATCTCGTGGTTTTTCTCTGGGTGAGTCTGGACCTGTGAGTTCTTGATAATGAGAAGTGCCTGATGAGCCAAATCCCTCTACTGATACAGATCTGCACGACCTTAGCACCTCTAATCTTAGGAGGTGCCTCAAGTGCTGAAGGGTTAAGTTCTTAACATGGGGAGGATGGGAACCCAGATCTTTCTAGATTTAAGACCAAGACTCGATTTACCAGACCATGATCCCCCTCTTCACAAATACATTAGCACTAATAATAAGAGAAATGCTGACTAAAACAATTCCTGAGTTTCACCTCTTACATAAAAGAATAGCAAAAGATGTAAATGTTTGAAGAAATATACTAAGACATAGGAGGAGGAGCTTTAATTGGCCTGACAGTCATAGCAAATTATTTAGAAGTATACAAGAAATACCATTAATTTTTATTTTAAGGGTTAGGAACTCTCTGACCTGGAAAGCCAACTAGATAAACCCTGAGAATTCTCTCTACAATATTTCCGACACCTTCCTCTGGTTGCATGTCCCCCACAAGCAGAGGTAATATAGATTTATGTAAAATCCTATACTTGAGTTCCAAGAAATAAGTCATTCCTATTATTCATAATCCAGATAATAGCAGATTGTTTCCATTTTGCTGTTGTCTTCAATTTTCCTCCAGGGAGGAAAAACCTCTACTTTCTGGAGTCCATTGACCCAATGATTCTATACATCAATGAGCTAAAATGGGGAAAGGGAAAACTTTTTATAGCAGAAATCTTCATGGTAGCAAAAAAACAAAAGAAATGAAAACACTTGGAAATTATGTGACTACCTATTGATGGAGAATGGTTGTACAAATTAGGGTATGTAAATGAAATGGAACATTACTATTCTCTTAAAAATGACAAATATAAGGAATTCAGAGAAACACAAGAAGACTTCTCCAAACTCACCCAAAGAAAACCAATAGATCAATGGCTATGATACAATAAAGGAAAGAGAGTTGGAAAACCATAAGAACTCTGATCAATTTCCACTTCAGAGCCTGATTACTGAAATAAGCCTGCCTCCTTAGCACAAAAAGGGGGTGAGCTGGACATATTAAAAGAGGCATTCATTAACAGACTCATTGGCAGACATTGTCAATATGTTTGTCTTGCTTAGCTATATTTATTAGCTATATAGGTTCTATCACATGTGTGTGAATAATTTCAAAATAATAGGGATTTTTTAAAGTATCAATAAAACAATTATTTAATAGAAAAACAAATCCATGAAGATAAAATTTATTGAGCATTCCCTTAAGAAAGAAACAGATCATTGCTTTTTGATGTGGTTAACTCTTGTATATTTGTCCAGACCTTTCTTCTCATTAGAAACCTCTTCCGGACACTGATGCAGGTGCTCAGAATGTTCCAGATAGGATGAATTAATTCTTTGTCAAAGAAATGACATGATGTCAGACAACTACAGACCTATTCTTTTGATCCTATAATGGTGTCAAACACAGGCCTATTCTTCTGATACTATATTTAATATTCTTATCAGCAATTTGGATGTATCCACTGAGGGTGTGCTTATCGAATTTGTGAATGACAAACAGAGAGGGTTAGATAACAGATTAAATCAGAATACAAAAAACATCACAACAACCTAAAACACTGGGCCAACTTTAATAAGATCAAATGTAATATATATTTATGTAAAATTCTATGCTTGAGTTCAAAGAAAAGTCATTCCTATTATTCATAATCCAGATAATGCATTGTTTTCATTTTGATGTTATCTCCAACTTTTAAAAAGTTAAATTATCAATAGGCAAGTTAAGAATTAATCTCTGATGTTAGCAAAGAAAGAGCTGTAACAGATGTCTGGGTGGTAGGAGTCCTCTATCATAACTGAAGAGAGAAGAGAAATGAGAGATGCATCAAAATACAGATGCTACACCAGATGCCAAGTGGGCATCAGGTATGACAGAAGTATTGAGGTACTCACGAATCCATTTGGTCATTTTTCAGTCATAGTTGACTCTTCATGATCCCATTTGGGGTTTTCTTGCTAAAGATACTGGAGCAGGTTGTTATTCCCTTCTCCAGCCAAACCCATCTTCAGACATTTTCTAGCTATGTGATCCTGGGCATGTCCCTTAACTACTATCTACCACAATTTCCTCATTTGTAAAATGGGGATACTAATGGTAGCCACCTCCTAGGGCCATCATAAGGATAAAAGAAGATGTTTGTAAATGGTTTAGTAACCTGCCTGGCATCTCGTAAGCATTATATAAATGTTGATGACCATGATGACGTTGATAAAGATGATGAGGATGGTGACCCAAACACAAGATACTCAGACCCAGAGCAATTCCTCATAATAAAGGCAACTTTCCCACAGGTGTTTAAAAAAAAAAAAAGTCTGTGCTTTCACAGCCCAATTTTGGCAGTGGAGAGGAGAAAGTGAAAAGTTATATAAAACAGGAAGTTAAGTTCACCCTGTTTTGCTTGAAACCCACGTAGAACAAGACAGCTTCACACAACAGCTATAAAATCAGAGACAAAGAAGTAGCAAATGAGAAATCAGGGAAAATGCTCTCTCTCAGATATACATTCTGATGTACCTAGTGAGTCTGGGCTCATTTTTAAATAAAAAGTTGCACTATTCCTACTCAACTCCCTCTAGACATGTTTTTATAATAAAACTACTTGGAAGCTGCATGTAGATGGGAAAATTATTAAGTGGCTACCAGAGGGAAGAGTCAACTGACCCCTGGGAAAAATCCTCTGCTGGTCAGAAGCAAATGATGCTTCCGGCTTCTTCCTTGTTCAATTTGTCTCTAGATAACAAATGCCCAAAAGAAGAGGTGGGAACTCTGTTCTCATGGGGCTAAGAAAAACCTCAGGCAGCCCAAGGACAAGGATGGCCTGAGTCAGAGCTGGCAGGGCCCCAAGCCCAGGGGAGGGAGTCAAAGGGGGTTGCAGGGATGAGGCAGGTTTATGCTTCATGCTTCTTCAGAAGCAAGATTAAAACCAGCGGATTTGTGGCCACTGAACAGATGTCTTTTCTGACCTCTGAGTAAATGGGGCTGGAGGGATCGGATCACACATTTAACTCAGAGGCTTCTCCTCCAACACTGGCAATTTACACCGGAGAAAAATGAAGCAAAGAACTTAAAGAACTGCCCATAGTCACAGAGGCTTCATCCCACAACATTATTTATGATAGATTTTTATGGAAACATCTTCACCAATATGGTCTCCCTCTTTTCTTCCCTTCACCCCTCTGTATCTCTGTCTCTCTGTCACTCTTTCACTCATTCTCTATGTGTATGTCTCTGTATCTTTCTGCTTTTGTATTTCTCTCTGGGTGTGTCTCTCTCTGTCTCTGTCTGATTGTCTTTACATCTCTCTGCTTTTTTGTATTTCTGTATTTGTCTCTGTCTCTGTGTCTGTCTGTCTTTCTCTTCATGTCTCTATTTCTGTCTCTCTCTTTATTTTCCCTTCCTTTCTCTTTATTGTCTTTTTCTTCCTTTCCACTTCCCCCCACTTCCTCCTTCACTTGACTCTTCTAAAAAACTGAAGTTTTAACAAGGAAAAAGTCTAGCAAGAGACTGTGTCTGATTCTCAGTGACATTGCTATACTAGTGACTCGTGAGTCTCCTGCACTTTGGGGGTTTGCAAAGCATATACCTCCCAACCCTAGGAGTTAAATCAGTTCAGAACAGTGGATAGAAGACTTAGTTTCGAATCAGGAAAACCTAAACTAAAGTAGTACAAAGGAAAGGACAATGGAACTGGACTCGGAAGAATTGAGTTCAAATGTCAAAATGTCAGTTACTACTAGTAGTAATAGTAATAGTAGCATTAGTACAAATACTAGTAATGGTTGCTATAGTGGTGGTAGTAGTAATAGTAGTGTTAGTAGTAGCAGTAATAGTGGTGGTGGTGGTGGTAGTTAGGATTGGAAGTGCTAGTAGTAAGAGTAGTAGTAATGGTGGTTGTAATTATAGTAATGATCCTAGCAGTAGAAGTGGTGGTGATGGTAGAAATATTGGTAGTAGTAATAGTGGCAGCAACAATGTAGCAGGAATAGACAACAAAAGCTTTTCCTGCTTTCTCTTCCTTCTGAGATCATTCTTCATTTTACTCAGAATGTACTGTTGTTGTACATCATCGTCTCCTCCATTACAACGGGAGCTTCAAGGGGGCAAGGGCTACATTTTGACCTTTCTTTGTATCTCTAGTTCTTAGCATAGTGCTTGCTATATTGTTCAGTCATGTCTGATTCTCCATGTCCCCTTTTTAGAGTTTTCTTGGCAAAGACACTGGAATACTTGGCCATTTTATTCTCCTGCTCATTTTACAAATAAGGAAATTGAGGCAAATAGGTTCTCTTATCCAGGATCACACAGCTTATAAGTCTCTGAGGCCAGATTTGAACTCGGATCTTTTTGATTCAAGAGGCTGAGTTTTATCTAAATTATGCATGTGTCTATTCACCTAACTGCTTACTTGACATGTAGTAAAAGCTTACTAAGAGAGAACTAGATAGCATGGTGGACAGAGCATTGGGTTTAGAATCAGGAAAATCCAAGACCCTGGGCAAGTCTTTTAATGTTTATCTGCTTCCTCATCTGTAAAATGGGAATAATAATCACATTTACCTCCCAGGATTGTTGTGAAGAAGAAATGAGATAACAGGCTCTGGTAATATTATCATTATTAATTATGAGTATTTGAATTGGCTTGTAGGTAATCAATAAGGATATTTCACCCTAATCCTGATCCCAAACAACCAAATCCATC
The DNA here is from genome assembly GCF_902635505.1 of Sarcophilus harrisii. NCBI lineage: Eukaryota > Metazoa > Chordata > Mammalia > Dasyuromorphia > Dasyuridae > Sarcophilus > Sarcophilus harrisii. The sequence continues at coordinate 29,160,656 of NC_045428.1, forward strand.
AATTGAATTTGAACACAGACCTGTCCTTTCTTCCAAAAGTCTCCTACCACATCCCATTGCCTCTCATAATGAGGAGGCCAGATATAGTGATTCACTTTAGGATTCACTGCAACCTTAATTTCTTCCCTGAATATGGGTGGGGGTAGGAAGGAGGAAGAAAGGAAGAAAACAACTCTCCATTGCCCATGACTGGGCCACGGTCTGAAGAATACCTTCCAGGACCAACTGGTGTCTGATCTCTCAGGCTCTCCAGAGAGCCAGATAGAATAGAATCTCCCTGAGGGCAGGAAATGCTGCTTTTTTTTTTTTCCATAGCCCCAGTTCCTAGCATGGTCCAGGATACATGGAGGACATTCAATAAATGTTTATTAATTAATTTATTGCAAAGAAATTTTTGTCTTTTTTTATAATTAACTATGATCATAATCACTGTAGAAATGTGATGACCATTAGGTAAATTAAAGCAATTTAGTAGAACCCTTTTGATTCAAAAAAGAAAGATATAAATGGGGGCATAGGAACATAAAAAGTGGAAAGGGATAAGAATTGTACATCACAATGACAGAAATAAGCAATTTTCTTGCATTCTTAATAGCAATATAAATAAATGAATGTATTTTATTTATATAACATATAATTATGTAATAGTATATATTATATTTAAATAAATATGCTTTATTTATATAACATATGTAATTTGCTTAAATAAATACAAATAAATGAATATTAGTGTAATTATTATGTCATATTCTTTTCATTACACAAGCTTTCAAAAAAGGCAGAATCTTATTTCTGATATAAATTAAATTAATTTTTTGGGAAACTCAACCTATACCATAGGAAGCTGTGGACATAGACATTCTCCAGGTCAGGGATTCTTAAGTACCCCTCTGGCAATCTGAGGAAACTTCTGGGCCCCTTCTCAGAATAATGTTGTTAAATCATTGAGACAAAAGCTAAGATTCATTAAGGAAGTAGTAAAAAAAAAAATCAATATTTTATTTTTTCCTCTTTCTAATTTATGTTTCTGTTTGTTCATCTATATCTACCTTCTCTCTCTGCAGTGGAACATGGGGCCCTGTTCTTCGTTTTTAAGTAGTCTGAGCTAATTCTGGAGGAAAGAAATTACCTTACTTTTCTTGCAAAAGTAGGTGGGAATCATATGAAATACTTGCTTTCTCTTTCCTTCTATGAATCTCAGGATTCATTTAAAACTCATTTGCTTACTGTCTCCATATTCTGTCAAGAGTCTCACATGTTGGAGAGGCTACCTTCTGAGTGTTTAGAAACAATGAAGGCTTGCTACACAGGGACCCCAGAAGCTCCCTTGGCACTCCAAACCATTAGTATTCGTTCCTTAGGAAGAGAAGTAGGAAGAAGGGAGGGGATTAGAAAGAGATGGGATTTTAAAATGTATCTCCATGAATAAACAAGAGATATAAGTAGTACATAAGAAAGTTAACAGAAAGGTTGCTATTAAGTGGTTCTCTCTTCTAGAGTTTCCAAATGGGGCTGAAAACACATGAGTCAATGATAGGTTGTAATGAGAGACTTTCCTGATGATTTAATATGAGACAAAGTTCCAAGCAAGATGTTCTCAGAGGTAAACATTAGCATAGCATTATCATGACTCACAGCTAAATCACACTGTCCTTTGAGATGCTCCTCAGGATTCCCTGAAATACTTTAAGAAAGATTGCATTATAAAGATACTTTGATCACTCCAGGGATCCACGATCCATTAACGTGGATACTCTCTCCAGTTGTCAAATCATGACTCTGAGATAGGGTGCTCAGAACTGAATGTAATTCTTGGTATACAGTAGGTACTTGATAAATGTTTGTTCCTTGAGTAAATTCATTTATGCCTTATAATTATGCATGATTTATGTCTGGGCTCTCTCACAAATCTTCTGGATGATGAGTTTCTTTCTCTAGATCTCCAGATGTTTTTTGAATGCCAATGGAGCAAAGTTTATCTTTTGCTATCTATCCCTTCATGGCCTGCCCAAGGTCCAAATGAAAGAGAAACATCTGGTAAGATGGTAAGGTCCACCTGATGCTCCTATTTATGCTTGACAATGTGTTGGTCACATCAATCTCCAGAACACTGTGGAGTCTCCTAAATGAGATTTAGGAGATTTAGAATTTGGCCCAGATACATAGAAAAAAAACCAAACAGATGACAAACGCTTGTTTTTTCAGAGTAGGGCCAGATGGGCGAGCCACAGAGCTGGTCTCTCAGTTCCCATATATTGGACAGACACTGAACTTATTCCAGAACTTTTAGCCAAAGAGGATCCGAAGTCATATTGAGCTCAGCCTATTTGGCCCTAGAACATTTTCTCCAGTTATAAGAAACTTCCAGCACAGTTTTCTAAGTATTAAGTCTCTACTAAATTCCTCCTCCAGTGTTTCATAATTACACAGCAGCGATACTGAATTCTCAAAGGCTCTTCTAAAAAAATGCAAGCTACAGAAGTTCTTAGCCAGCTGGAAAGGTGTCAAAAAGTGACTGATAACAAACTGTCCATTTGTCATTGAAAGACCCTCCTAGATGAGTTCAGAGAGGCTCATTAACAGGCTAGCCATAGGAATGTTTCAACTATAACAAAATTTGGAGACTATCTACCAAAAGATAGATGGACTCTCCATCCATGTCATTGGATGATGAAATTACAAATCCTTGTAGTACTGAAAGCCTAATATTCACCCAAGAATAAAGTGAAACAATACAAAGCCTTTTGTTGTTGTTGTTGTTGTTGTTGTTGAGGCAATTGGGATTAAGTGACTTGCCCAGGGTCCCACAGCTAGGAAGTATTAAGTATCTGAGACCAGATTTGAACTCAGGTCCTTTTGACTTCAGAGCTGGTGTACTATCCATTGTACCATCTACTTGCCCCTACAAAGCCATTTCTTACAAAAAATAAAAACTAAACTAAACTAAACTAAAATTAAAATTAATGGACAAAATGAAGACGACAGAAACAATATGTTCCTTGACTTTTTTTTCCATATAGATGGAGGAAGAATCCTGGATTTCTGAACTCTAGGCTTTCAAAATGACTCCAGACTCAAGAACAGCCAGAGTTGAATAAGAGAGTTTTCCTTGGTGGACAAGTAAATCCCTATGCATCCAATGTCTCTTGAACAAAGTTGAAAAAGGCCAATAATGGAAGCTTACATTACATTGTGATCAGTTGATCAAAGAGAAAGAAAGGAATGCAAATGTTCCTACAAAGGATTAAATTCAGATGCAGTGGGTCTCCTGATATATTTCTTTTCTACTTTCCAACGTATCACACACTGACACGTTATTGTCCTCATGTTTTAATTGGGGTCTAGGCTACTAACTGCTACCATCTGTTTCTCTTTTGTAATAGATCTTTAGGTATATGGTGAATATCAATATCTTTACTAACACATGTTCTGTAATCTATAACACATGGAAAAGACCTGGTAAGTGTCCCCTTGGTCTCGGCCCAAACCGTTTAATGCCCAATTCATGAATTCAAACCCATTACCTGAATGGAGATGTCTGGCTAACAATTAGTGCCTTCAAAAGATGTCCATTTATACATTCTGGTGAAGAGACCTAATTCTGGTGGATAAGGAGTCCTCTTCCTTGGGATCAGTGGTCATTATGTTTAAGGCTGAAGGATTAGGCTCATTGGCATTAGAAGTGGCTCTGACCTTCAAGATAGTAGTGTGATGAAGTTCCCCTTCTTGACATGGGATAAACCGAGCGGCTGCATTGAATAACTTAGCTCAGAGTCAGAGCAGTAACTAAGCAAAAGTATTGAAAAGTGTCTCAAAGTGAAGGATAGGGGATGATATTATTTCACTTTCAGAAAGATGGGTGAGAAAGATTTGGATCTATGATTTCATTTTGTGCAGATAATGTCTCACTCATATACCCTCATCCTTTATCTATCTTGCTACCTTTTGGTAAGTCAGACAAAATATACAAAGTAAAAAATTATCAGAAATAGTAGAATCTTATACGTATTAAACATAATTAGTCCTATGCATATTTGTGGGATTACATCAAAAATGGAAAAGAATTTGGAAAAATTTACCAGTATGTTGAAGTTCAAAATATTTTGGTTTTTGGGGGGTGGGAGATAGGAAAGGGAAGCATCCACACTGTTCTCTTGAAGATCACCAATACTGAATGGCACTGAGACTCCTAGGCTGTCTATACCTATGATTTCATGGACACCAGAAACTCCCAGTGTGGAAACTCCTTCCCTTGTATCAGCTACTTGGAGACTTAGAGAATTCTAAGTCTGGGTCACTGAGAGATTAAATATCTGGGTCACACAAGAAGCTTATGTCAGATGGAACTGGAATGAAGGTTTTCTTGACTCCAAAGCTGACTATTTATCCTTTATCTTCCTCCGATTCTAACTTTATAATTTTTTTTTAAACCGCAAATTGTTTTGAGTATAATTTTCATTTGGTTTTATTGTATAATATTGTTTATATATGTTATATATATATATATAATATGTATATAATGTAATATGTGCATATAATATATACACAAATATATTTGCATATGTTCATGCACACACATATATATACATATATGGACATGAATGGGAAACGTGAGTTTCTCAAGAAAACCCATTTTGCTCTCCAAGCAGGCTTTTGTCATTTTCTAATATACTGTTCATGATCCCACAAAACGAAAGCAGCTCAGAAGTCATTTGATCCTGTGCACTGTTAGCAGGAAGACCATAGACAATATCCTTGAGAGATCATTTCAAAGAATGGGGAGTTTTCCACTGACCATCACCAGAGCAGAGCAGCATAATCCCAACAGTCAGCTCAAATCAAATTACATTTACCCGATATCTACTGCATATATGGCACAGATCAGGGAGATAGGAATACGAGGATAAAAAGGAGAAAGTCCTATCCCTGAGGAGACTCCATCCAATATGTATAAGTAAATCCAAAGTTATCTGATGATGGGGAGAAGATGAACAATTAAGGCGATCTGGGAATACTTCCTATAGAAAATGGAACCTGAACTAACCTTTGGGGAAAGCTTAGAATTCTTCGAAGCAGAGGTGAAAAGAGGGCGCATTTCAAGTGGCCCATAGAGTAAGCCTAAGGAAAGGAAAGAGGGTGGGAGAGGGTTTGTAAAGTTAGCAGTCCAGGTTGGCTGACTGCTTTATGAAGAATAGTATAAAATGTCTGGAAGGTAAATGGGAGCCCAAATGTTGCCAAATAGAGAACTAATTCTCTAAGATAGAGCAGACATTTAAAGCACTTATGAACAAGTTTTGATCCAGTTTTGAGAGCTAAGATCAGAGAGGTGGGGGAATTATAACTCTGTATTTCAAAATAAATTGCTGTGAGCCTAATGACTCCTTGAAGAAGCCGTAATCATGGACCAGGAGCATGATCTCGGGACATAGACACCACCACCAGGGCGTGAGGGACCCAATTAAAAAATGTGTTGGTAAAAATGGAGAACAACCAATTCTCCAAAATAATGACATGACATAATTTTAAGTTTAATCTGAATTGTTAACATGTTCTCAATCACTTCCTTAAATCTAGGCCATCAATAGAACAACAAATTAAGCCATGATTTATAGCATTTTTTTCCTTTCCAAAGTATAAATGTTCACACTGGAAACTGAACAATTAAGTCATAAGCTACTTCAAGCAGATCACTGGATTCAATGAAGCTAACCCAATGAACTTCCCCAGAGCCAATTCCTTTCTCATTTGCCAAGTTAGGAGGTTAGATGAGATGATGTCTGAAATAACATTCTACTTATAAATCCTATGAATTATAAATTGGAAAACACGATATAAACCAGTTTAACATATTTATTAAATATTTGCCAATGGAAAATAGAAGATGAATTTAGATACAGCCACAAAACATTTCCATACATGCCTTAAAGCATAGTGCATAAGTATTTTTATTCCCATTTTCCAGATGAGGAAACTCAAACCTAAGAAGTGTCCTTAACAGGTTTTTAATATGGGCCAATACTCTACCAATATACCCATTGGTCTATCTACTATGTAAAAATCAGCCAGGATTACTTCTCCTTTGACTAGAGGATTACAATAGAAATGTGGTGCTGAACTCATTTTGCTCTGATAAGCAAGATGGCAAGATAATTAATTATTCAGCTACTGAACTTACTTAATTCTAAAGTACATTTAGAAAATGGTCTATACAAAACAGAAACATATACATACAGGATATGTATGAATGAAGCACTAAATCTGGAGTCAAAAGAGACCTTAGTTCAAATCTGATCTAAGTACTTATTAGCTGTATATCCCTGGGCAAATCACTTAATGTGTGCCTCAGTTTCCTCATCCATAAAACAGAAAAAACAATAGCGTCTTCCTCCAAGGATTGAAATAATATTTATCAAGTGCTTTGTGGACCTTAAAACACTATAAAAATGCTAGCACATAAGCTCATTAAGACAAAGGATTGTTTCTTTTTTTGCATTTATACCTTCAGTTTCTTACATATGCTTGGGATGTGATAGTCCTTCAAAGAATGCATGTTGATCGAGTCAATGTGGCATAATAAATAGAGAGCCAATTGCAAATTTGAGAGATGTGAGTTCGAAATCTGACTGCTCCATACTGGCTTCTTGACCCTAGTCAAGTCATTTTACCTCTCAGGAAATTCTCTAAAACTGTAAGTTTCAGAGAAGGTGTCAACCTGCATTGGTGAAAGGAGTTTGCTCACCTGGAAGTTTCCTATACTAATGAAATCACAGGCATCTATATAATGTATATGTTAATCTTTTGGTATCTTGACAAGAAACCTTACTTCAACAAATTTACTTGGTATCTAATTGGAAAAATAATTCAGTCTGGTACCTCGTTCAATCACATTCGACTCTTCCTGACCTTGTAGACTATAGCATGTCATAATGTCCATGGGGTTTTCTTGGTAAGGATACTGGAGTGATTTGCCATTTTCTTCTCAAACTAAGGCAAACAGAGGTTAAGTGATGATTCTCTCAGCAACATATATGAGTGAATATATGAGATAGGATTTGAATTCAGGTGGCCCTGACTCAAGGTCCAGAGCTCTATCCACTGAGCCATCAAGCTGGCCTACATGGTAGCTAGTAGGTATGATCAATCAATTCAATACAAAAAAAAAAAAAAAGAATCAATACAGGATAATTCCTGCCCTCAGGGATCTCACATTGGAATAGAGCAAATAAGGAACATAACAAATAGCCACACTTCAAATATATCTGATACAATATCAATAACATGGGAATCTTACAAATTTGCATCTACTTATTTCTTTTTAAACAGCCCCCTGGGAAATAGGATAAAGTTGGGTAATGAAATCATAAAGACAAGTGATTCCATTGTATAATTAGCACAAGATCATATCAGATACATTTTTAATAAGGCTGTATGATGTTCTACATCTCAGGAGCCTAAAACTGAACAATTACCTGGTCATTCCATAAGTTTCTCCCTATTTCACTCCCAAGCTTGGGAGTAGGAGGTATATAGCAGGAGCAGCATCAGATGAAGCAGAGAGAAGTGTATTAATCACTCTAGACAAAAGTCCCAATGTACGAGGTAATGACCAGGCCCTGGAATCCCTCACGACTGTTAAGGTCCATATCTACTACAGAGCTTCCATTTTTGGAAGCCAGTCTTGTTAAGCTTTCTGAGTTGGGCAATAGATAATCTATATAATTATTTGTAACAATATAACTGCAATTCAGTTGTAATAATATTTAACACATACATAAAAATAGAGGTGAACTTATCCATGAATAATAGTTTATCATCAAAGAATGTGATAAATATAACTATTAAAGTGGATTTAAATATGTATTTAAACAGATTTAAAATTTTTATTAGATAGATTTAAATATTATATTACCTTCATTTTGGGTCATATTGTAGAAAATATTGTATAGATTGCCTGCATGTTGAGCTATCATGATTATTTGTTATCTCTCTCAGTCTCTTTGGTTCTCTCTGTGAATGTAGATAAATAGCTACTATATAATGACAGCCAAATTTCAAGCCAATGTAGAGTGGGTAAGTTATAATGGTTGTGAATAGAGTTGGGAATATTTCAATGGGCATATTACAAGGAACGAAAGAATGAAAATTTCTGTTGAATTTTTTTAATGAAAAAAAAGAAAAAAGAAAAATACCCATTCCTTTGTTATGGATGAACTAGCTCCATCAACAAATACTGTAAATTTTCCTAGTTCATTCCCCTATATCTTCCTCCTCCCCCCCAAAAAAAAGACAAATTGGGAAAGATAGTCCTTCCTGAGCTGTCACTTCTCTCTATTTCTTAAAGGTGAAAATCTTGAGGGATTGTGTATGTAGAGGAGAAGGAAGAGGATAGGAAAGGAAACAAGCATTTATTAAGCACCTATTTTGTGCTAAGTACTAACAAATATTATCTTGATTAATCTTCGTGACAACTCTGAAAAGTAGGTGCTACTATTATTATTCTTACAAGTTTACAATTGAGGAAACTGAGGCATTCAGAGGTCACCCATTTGCACTTAAGTGTGACAAATCTTTTCATTAAAATATTTTTGTCATTCAGTCACTTCATTAGAATCTGACTCATTTGGCATTTTCTTGGCAAAGATATTGGAGTGGTTTGTCTTTTCCTTCTCCAACTCATTTTACAGATGAGGTCATGCAGCTACTAAGCATCTGAGGCCAGATTTGAACTCCAAAAGTTGAGTCTTCCTGACTCCAGTTATGATGCTCTGTGCACTATGGCATCCTACCAGCCCCTCTTTACAATATGCCCACAAGTTAAATCTTTCTGGCTCTAGTCTACACCTCCTATTAAATAAAAGAAATTCTCTTTGGACACTGGTTGCCAGAGACTTACATTTCCTTAAGGATAACATCAGATTTTGACAACCTATTTACTCAAACAAAAGTGAAATCAAAAACCCCTTCATATTGTTGACAATTATCTAAAGAAACCCTGAGTAATAAATTCAGCCCTTAGTTTTAGGGAGTAGATAGTCAGTAGCCTTTGTCCCAATGTCTACGATGGTCACTCTTAGTTCTCTCTCTCAGATTCCCCAGCTTCCTTAATAGAAAGATGAAATATCTCTTATATAATTCCTCCAAATTATTTTACACTAGCTACATTTTTGCCTTCTTGAAATGACTTTGTATATTTTTTTACTTTACAAATCATTTAGTATTATCTATTTTGTATTTATTATTTTCTTAACATGTCACCCTACACTAATGTAGAATATCAATTACTTCACAGCAGCAATTTTCTCATTTTTTTATAACTCCAGTGACTAACAATGCTTTCCACATAGAAGGTATTTTAATAAACATTTGTCAAATTGAATGAATAAAAAAAGAAACTTCATAAATTTGAGGCTACATTTGGTTCCTGAATCAAAGAAAATATATCAAGACATTTCTCTTGGAAGAGTACTGATAGGGCAGCAATTGGAAAAAATTACACACACACATATACAAAACACGCACACGCACACAATTTATGACTCAAGCTTCTTGGAAGAATTCAAAGGCAAGATAAATTAAAATAAACAAGACTTAGCGGCCCAATAGTTTAAAATGCCCTTGGACAATAATTTACCATCTAAAAAGATCATAATAGAATAAAACCCTCCAATGAAATATATTTAATCAGCACTTTCCTTTCAAATAGGAAGTCAGGCTGGTTTAACTGGCTCTCCTTCAGCCAGGTCCACTCTTGAACCATTTTTTCTGCCTCCATTTTCCTATTATTAGAATTGTAATTCAAAATATCTGTATCCACCCAGATTAGAAGGATGCTGACAGAATTAGGAGTGAAGTTCCCGCAAAATGGACCTGAGCCTCTTGGGAGACCGCTAACAAGTATCATGCACCCTCAGGTCATTTGAAAAATATTAGACCACTTGCTAAGAATCTATCTCTAAAACAGTCACGTAAATCCAATTTTTTTTCTGCTGTCATGAGAATGTCTGATAGTCAACACATTCTTATGATTAAAAAACAACAACAAAATGATTCTTTTGCTTTAAAATCAGAATATCATAGTTGGAAGGGACCTCAGAAGCATAAATAGCTGAAAAATTCCCTTTTTGTTGAAATTGAAGCTAGTTTTCCCCTCGGATTTTTACCTATCCTTTGCTTAGATTCATTTATATGATCATTTGCAAAAGTTAAGACACAGAAAATTTAGATCTGCATAAATATAATATGAATAAAATGTTTGTTTTAGAATAAAAAATGCAAAAATAAGCCACAATACATTTGACAAATGTTGTTCCAGTGTTTGCTTAAAGACATTTATAAGGAGGGGCAGCTAGGTGGTACAGTGGATAGAGCATCAGCTCTGAAGTCAGGAGGACCTGAATTCAAATCTAATCTCAGTCACTTAACACTTCCTAGCTGTGTGATCCTGAGCAACTTACTTAATCCCAATTTCCTCAGCAAAAACAAATAAATAAACAAAAAAACAACATTTATAAGGAAGAACCCACTATAGAAAAACGCAATCCATCTCATCAAAAATTGTTCTAATTAGGAAGTTTTTATCTTCTTTTATCTTTACATCTAATTTAAATTGTCTTCTTTTTAAATTGGTAAACATTTCTTCCTCTATGCCATACCTGCTTCATCCTCTTTAGCAGAATTTTCCAGGATGGTCAATTTTCATGGTTTGGGAAAAAAAATATGGTATCCTTGGGCTACTTGGGGACTAATATGACACAGTGCAGAGTGCCAAGTCTGTAGTCAGAGAAAACTGAATTAGGCTCCTAGTGTTCCTACTCACCATCTTGGCCAAGTAAGTTTCTTCATCTACAGAATGAGGGGGGAATAAATGAGATGAAAGCCATTTCCCTTCCCATTTCAAAGGATCTATAGGATTCAATAAGATAATAATTCTGTAGGCTCCTATGCTATTTTGCTCCCAAGTCTGAGGGGAATCTAGCATGGAGGTAAATTGGAGAGGAAGGTAAAGTAATTTATTTTCTGTTTGTAAAATAAATCTATTTTGCTCATTAAAAAAACTAAACTAAACTAAACAAAAGTCCCTTGTCAATTTATGCATAATGCTTGATTTGGAGTCAAGGAATCTGGTCTGAAATTCTATATATATGACACCTATGTGACTCTTTGTTACACAAAGACATTTAGAGAGACACACACTCTCTCTCTAAACTTTCATATTTGTATATTTTGAGAGGCAATTGGGGTTAAGTAATTTGCCCAAAGTCACACAGCTAGGAAGTGTTAGGTATTTGAGGTTGGATTTGAATCTGGGATCAGTGTTCCCCTATAGCACCACTTAGCTGCCCCCAAGCTTTCATATTTTTGCCTATAAAATAAAGGAAAACTATCTGCATGACCTTCAGCAATTCATTTCAAGTGTCTGATCTTGGTTTCCTCCTTTGTAAATGAAAAAGGCAGTTAGACAATGTCTAAAATTACTTCTAGTTCTAAATCTATGATTTGATTACCTTTCAGGTCCTTTCCACCTCTCAATCTGCTTTGGGGAATTTAATGAACACTATCAAGGATATTCTGAACTCAATTTAAAATCCCTTTAAAAAATCTACACAACTCAGCCATTTGAGCAGTCAACAATCCTTGTCTTACATCAGCTAACTTGGCTGATAAAAAGCAACTTCAGCAGTTGGAAGTGGCCACCATCATAAAAGCATGGAGAAGGATGTTACTTGTAAAAAGAAGGGAGAGGGAAGCAGCCATGGTGGCTGATCTGACCCCTGCTTAGCCAAAGTCTTTCAGTCAGAATTATCTTGCCCTTACAAGACTTGTGTACAACACGCATTTAATAAAGAATAAAGGTATAAATATATAATAAAAGAATAAAAAGAATAAATCCCAGAGAAGAAAATCCCTCTTTCCTTCCCATTATTTCCTCAATATAAAAGTTTAAAGCTTACTCTACAATTAAATTTTTAAGAAAAAGTGATTTCCACTATGCTCTGATCACACACACACACACACACACACACACACACACACACACACCAGCAGTTTTATAAGGACGGGGTTTGCTTAGGAGAAATAATCCAATGTGAGCAGAGTTTATTGGAGTGATTCCATTCTTAGAAAGGTCTTTTTTTCTTTCTGTCTTTAGAGCTGCCTTCCACAGGCAAGGGCAAAGAGAAAGCATTGTGAGACCATGAAAGCTGGGAAGGGAGAAAAAGGGCTTGCTTATTAATATTCCCATTCCAGCTGGCTTACCCTCTTGCCCGCCTGCCAGCCATGGAACTGGTTGTATCTCCCCATCACAGCGCTAAGGGAACAATGGGACATCACAAGTCCAATGCGTCATAATCCCACTGTACGCCCGAACAAGGAAGCCAGGAGTCATATGGGAGGCCAGACACCCAGAGACTGTGACATCTGTAACTGGGCTAATTCCAATTAAAGGCAGAAAAATAAACATATATGCATTGTGCTCATGCGCACGCACACAATCATACACAAGCACATCCCTATGATGGCTAGAGTGGGAAAGGAATAAAGAAAGCAAAGGCTTCTCAAACAGATGTTATTCAGATTGATTTTCTTTAAATCACTCATGCATATTCAGAGACGCCGGTTCCCCACTGCTGCCTTCACCCCAGTCAAAGCCAAATCCTCATGATGCAGACAACAAGGCAGATTCATCGACAAATCCCAAGGTCAAGCAGTAGATTTGGTTTGTGGCTTCCTAGGACAAGAGTGTTACTGGGGTTATTTTTTTGGTTATTTTTGGTTTTGCTTGTTAATTTCCTTTGAGTTTGTTTAATATCCAGAAATACCTCCTCAATTTACTGAACATTTCCTCACCTCCCGAGGCGGCACAAAATGTAGGAAACCTACAGAAAAGGAGCGTAAACATCTCTCACCCTGGTTATCGACACCACATGGATGAAAAGTCATTCTTGAGTGCCGATTGTCATCATTTAAAGGGAAACTCGTGTTCGTACCAAGTTTCCCTCCTGTCACTTGGCTATTAAATTATTCAAAGTTCTCTGGGTGTGAGCACTAATAATATCATCCCAAGTCATTTGAGAAAAAGTACTTTCACCTACTGGTAGAGACAGATGGATGGCAGGAGAATCATCTATCAAGTTACAAGCAGACAAATGGATTTCAGATTACCAGATTGGGGAGGGGGGGGAGGGAGAGAAAGGCACCAAGGGGTGTGTCTAGAGAAAGAACAATGAATTAGAATTGGTGTCTGAAGGAACTGGTAAATTCACCAAAGTATCATTTTTTCAGCCACAATTTTAGAAGAAAACACAATTTAAGTCTCCCAGCTGATTAGCAAGAGTTCCATCAAAGATTACAAAAATACAATAAAATCTCATTATTAGGCCAGTCCCTGGGGACAAACATGACACCTGCTTGGTGGGCTTTCAAAATGATGCTGGGAGATACAGACATGGGAGATGTGATTCAGTGTGTGGTGATTAACAAAGCTAGTCTTGTGTTTCACACTTCATTACCAGTTACTCAGTAAAAAGAAGGAAAAATTGAGAGGAGAGGGTCACAGAACTTGGGTTCAACTCCTCCTTTGGCCTGGGTGATGCTGCCCAAGTCACTGGAACTCAATCCTTCATGGATAAAGTGAGGGAGCTGGACAGACAATCACTAAGATCTTATTCAGTCCTAAATATATGGCACCATTGAAAAGGGAACTGAATGATAAGGCAGAATGGCAAAATTCCCATTAAATTTGATATAAACAATTCTCCCAAAATTTTGCCCAGTATTTCAATATTAATAGCTTTTTGTATACCCTGTGAACATCCCTTGAAGTAGCAGTAACCACATTCCCTCCTTTAATACACCAATTCCTTCCTATTTTTAAATCAAATTTTATTTTATTTTCAAACCATGCTATATCTTCCCTCCCAAGATTATCCTTATTTATTCTAATTGACTCCATTTCCTTTTTTTATTCCAGTTCCTTTCTAAGAAGGATATTTCATATATATATATATATATATATATATCACATATAAATAAGAAGTATATTTCAGCCTTTTCTAGGAAAAGAACAGAACCCAACCCAAGCTTGTGACTTAGGTCAATGGAAGATCACACTACCTTATCAATGAACTGGAGAGGTTGGGGGGGGGGGAATTCAACTGACCATAATGGTCATTATCTATAACTACCCAATCAATTTGTAACAAAAGAATCATTCACCCAAAACAACTATTTGGAACCAGCCCAGTTAGTTTTTAGAAAAGGGGAAAATAACATTTAAATCACATAATTACAAAGGACTACTCAATATTATTTAATTTGAGCCTCAAATGAGTAAACAAAGAGTCAGGAAAGGATAATGAGGTGAAGTTATTTGTCCAATGTCATATAAGTATTAATGTGCTACACATGTGTGGTCCTTGTGAGGTATCACAAATAGGAATGCATATTGTGTTTGTATATACATACACATACATACATGTATATACATATATACATATAGTATAGATGTACACATGCACACAGATGACTAGTCCTGAGATTAAACTGCTGGAATATATTCCCTTTACCAAGGCTCAACAGCATCTTTTCTGAAACTCAATAGACCGGGATAGTTACCTGCAGCACTGAAAGATAAAATCGTTTATCCGTGATTGTAAACCAACAAATGTTTCAGTTTGGGACTTGAATCCAGATCTTCATTATACCGAGGCTGGCTCTCTATTCATTCCACCAAGATGCCTTTCAAAAATATTCCCATTTATTAATATTAATGTAACAATAGTAACATCTGACATTTGTAGATTACTATAAATTGGACAAAATATTGTATATACATTTTCTTGTTTGGGTGTCACAATAACCCATAGAGTAAGCATGGTTATCGTCCCCTTGTAGTAAATCCTAGAGATATCTTTTCACTAAGCCGGTGGTCAGACAACTATCACTGAATAGTAATAATTTTTTGGTGAATTATAGCTTCATCCAGATATAAGACTCCATTTATGATAGCAAACTCCCTTGGAATACCTTATTCATATATATATATATATATATATATATATATATATATATATATATATATATATATATCTTACTCTGGCAATGGTTAAGGATAAAAAAGAACCTTCTAGCAGTGAGATCTGTGAGAAATTTTGGAACTCCCAGTATTAGGGTTGAAAAAGCCCTCTACCCCTTGAAGTCTTGGATTCATTAACTAGTTCCAGCACAGATATATTCAATTAGAACAGAGCTCTCTCCCTCCAACAGGCTTCCTTGGTGTACTGTGTTCCTGTTGACTTCAAAGGGAACGAAGCAAACAGAAAAGATCTCCAGTGAGAAGACAGCAAGTGAAATCTGGGGCAGTAAGAGGACAAAAAGACTTCTCCTTTTGGAACGACAGCTCTGTTTGAACTACACAGAAGATGAGGTTAACATTTGGTTGGTTTGTATGTGGCCACTGTTGGAGCCTCTTTTCCCATTGCAGAATGTAGGGGGTCCAATTTTATTCTTCTAATTAACGCTAATTAGACAGGCTACCAAATTATCCATGCTAAAGGCACAAAGAATTGGGGAGTAAGGCAGATTTTGCAATTTGTGATAGATGTACAGAAACAGTAAGATAAATTCTACTTTAGAATCGACAGTCTGCTTTAGGGGATAGTGACTTAGCCCCATTGGAGTCAGCAGGACCAGGGTACCCACCAGTGCAATTACAAAATACTCACAACACTTCGGTGACCTCTAGTTTTCTCATCTGTATAATGGGGATAATAGTCCCTTTGGCACCTATCTCATGGGACTGAGAGAACAGGCAGGCTCCTGTGACTCAACCTTGCTTCTAGACTCTCAGGTTCTAGAGGGGAGGGGTCTGAAATTTTTTCAGGGTCCACATTAGTGGCAAGACTTGAGTCCTAGAATGAGGACTCATAGGGACAAGATAGAAAAAGAGGAAAGGAAGGAGAAAAAGGAGGAGGAAAAAAGAAGAAATAGATAAAAGTCAAAGGAATGTGATGAGAGAGGGGAATGGAAAGAGAGGAAAGACAAGAAGAGATGAGAAGGGGGAAAATGAAGAGATAGAAAAGGGAAATGGAAGTGGGAAAGGGAAAAATAATAATAATATTTATATTGTGCTTTAAACTTTACAAATACAAATATCACCTCATTTGATCCCCTAAATCCTGGGAAGAAGAGGCTTTTATTACCCTCATTTTATAGATAAGGGAACTGACAGGTTAATTGATTTGCCCAGGGTTTCTCAGATAGTCTCTAAAACTGGATTTGGATTCACATCTTCCTAACTCTAGTACAGCACTCTATTCACTTAGCTGCTTCCTTCTTCACCCTGTGAGTCCCATCACTGGACTCACAGTGAAAGTATTCCTGAACCCCAGGACTCATCTTCTGACTGATTAGCTCTTAGGATCTCCAATTTAAGGAGGAAATCTGGGCCAAAAATGTCTTTATTCTTCTCTAGGATGCATCACACAAAACTACAAAACCTTCTCTGTCATGCTCCCTCGAGGATTACCTTTTCCCCCCCTCTTTTTCCAGCTCTCTTTTATGTGGGGTCTTTCCCCATTATAAGAGAAGTATCTTGAGGTCAAGAACTGTTGGTCTTTCTAATTGTATGTATTCCTGGAGTTTAGTATAATACCTAGAACATAAAGCACTTAATAAAAGTGTGTTTTCAGGGTAACATTAGAAAATAGCTTCTCATCAATGTGGGGATCATTTCTGAGCCAGACAAAGGACTAGTTTGTTCCAAAGATCCATAAATGTAGCAAATAGTAAGAAAAAATAAAAATGAAAATATATGGTATATAATTGTTGCGACTCTAAACTGGTCTATTTAAATAAGATGGTAGCAAAAAAAGGAAAATGAATAAAAGGACAGATATCGATATAAACTGTGACTTTTCTCAGGAAATTTGACCAATTTAATCACCATGTGAATACCAAAACCATAGAAACTGCCTCTTCCCTGTTCTCTTTGCCATGTACAATACCAGTTTAAAATATAAACTCATTTTAATACGTTATGGTAGAATATCATCTCATAACACATGAGAAGCATGATAACATCTTTAAAGAAAGTTTGACAAGAAACCCAACCAAGTGAAATCATCCCAGGGGCATTCAAGGAACGAAGGAGGAAGACAAACAGATGAAAAATAGAAAAGATTTGTCAAGATTTCTATAGTTCTTTTCTCCGTCCACGACAATGGAGTCGTCCGTCACATTTGGAGTCTAAAATCACAGTTGCTGATGTGTTGCATTGCAAGTAGAAAAGGTAAAAAGAGTAACTTGACTAGCCCAAGTATATCCACAAAGAAATTCTACGCTGGAGACAAGACAATTTTAAGAGATTAATTCTGAAAGTATCTGAATATGGGTAGGGTACCAGGTAGCAGATAACATTACTAGAACAACAACAAAAAGAGACAATAAGTACCAACACATGACTCTGCTCTCCCTACTCTCCCATGCTTACAAAATCTTTATGGCAATAATCTGCAAGTGCACTGAGGGCATCTTTGATGAGGGTACGAAAAGGAGACAAGCAGGCTTTAACAAATGATTTCCTATAACAACCACATCTCTATAGTCAAACAATCGACTAAAAGATGGAGAAAATACAAGATCCCACTGTGCTCCCTGTTTGATGAGTCTAGAAAAGCATTTGCTTTGGGAGACCAAAATGCTGCTTTAAAGGCTTTCCTCCAACAAGGCAAACAAGGTAAGCAGGGGAAAAGAAATAAAATTGCATACATTATACCAGTGAGGGGAAGAATGACATAGAAGGTGGTATGGCAACAAATTTCTGCGGAGCAACAACAAAAGGAAAACAACATGGAAATGAACAGGGTAATGAGGATGAGAGATCTAGAGATGAAAGGAGGCTTTAAAAGCACTGCATTGGATCTCTTGATTTTTACATCTGAGGAAACCAAGGCTTGAGGAAGGTGAGTGAGTCACTAGGTATCCCATATCTAGTAAGTGAGTGAAACAGTATATGAATTCAAATATTTCTGTCTGTCTCTCCAAGCCCAGTGCTCTCCTCACTCTGCCACCTAAACAAAGACTCTACTCAGAAAGAGAGAGTTTGGGAGGTGCATAAAACCCCAAATCTTGAGACATTTAAAAATTCCCTCTGTTTCTTTACAAAATGCTGACCCATAAATATGGAACCCACATACATGCCAATGGCGATATGGACCCTGCTCAAAGTGCATAAAAGACCTTAGAAAGTATCGTGAATTTATGCAAGCTAATACCTACTATTCAAGCTAAGTAAGATAAGCAAGCTACTACTCAGGCAAGATCTATACTACCTTCCTTTTTTTTTTTGAAAGTTTATCTTATTGAACATTTGATTATTGACAACCCTAGGGAGAGGGGAGGGTAGGGAAGGAGTGAGAAATTTTGGAACTTGAAAATTTTTGAAAAATGTTAAAATTTGCCTTTACATGTAACTGGAAAAAAATAAAATACTATTTATTAAAAGAAACTTAGCAAAGCCCTTGAAATAAGTATTTGCCTTACAAATACTCAACTGACAAACAAATCCTATATCCTATAATATCCCAGGATCACACCCCTTGTAGTCCAAAAAGGCCTACGCTATGGTATAATCCTTTTCATCACGTCAGAAGTCTTTTTCGCAGGCTTCTTCTGAGCTTTTTACCACTCAAGTCTTTATCCTGCCTTAGAGTTAGGAGGCTGCTGACCTCCCATAGGAATTCACCCACTAAACCCTTTAGAAGTTTGCTTCTAACTAAATGTTAACTACTACTAAACATGGCCATCCTACTCGCCTCAGGCGTCTCCATCACATGAGGCCACCACAGTCCTATAGAAGGGAACCACAAACAAATGATTCAAGTCCTATCAATCACCATTGCCTTGGGCCTATATTTCACAATCCTTCAAAAGTCTTAGTGAAGTTTCAACATGTGTGTGATATGTATCTTCCCTAAATGTCTACCCTCCCAGAAATGCCTCCCCTTTCTCCCTGCCTCTGCTGCTATTGAAACTTATTGGATTCTAGATGTCTGGCAGTTTGATGAAGCCAGTATTTCTCTATACAGAATAATCTTTTTAAATCCATAAAATAAAATACATAGAATTATAAAGGAAACCAAGTTTATTGGAATATAGCTTTTAAAAATAAGTTCCTGGACACCAGACAAAGAACTCTTGGTCAAAGAATTTTGACTTCAGAAGTGGAGAAAGGGAAGAAAGCATGAAAGGAGTGGAACAGCTGACCCCAGAACCATTCCCAGGCAAGGTCAGATTCATTATCTGGGGTTTGCCCCTCAACACAACAATATTTTTCCTCATATTCCCTCAATGCTTCTCCTTCACTTTGTCATCACATCTGAAATTCTACCATTTGTGTTGATCTGTGTCTTCTTTCAAAAATGAAAAAACCCAATAGATGGGTAAATTCTACCTTATTATTTAAAATAGATTTAAATCTATCTAAAACCAATAGCAGAATCAAAAAGGATGAATTCATTTAATCAGTTCGCTTGATGTTCAACTAAGGTAATCAATCCAGTAGGACTGGTGATATGAATGATTATGAGCCTTCATAAATAAATTGGTAGAATTCAAGGCTATGAAACAAAATTAGATGGTAGACAAAGGCATAATATAACTTTTTGAAAGGGAGGAGAACACATAAGCAGGTTCAATATCACTTCAATTCAATTCAACAAACATTTATCATCATAAGGAGATAAGCTTTAAGGTCAGTTTCCTGAAGCTTTTCTTCTTCTGATTCAAAATCACTAATTCTCTGAAAGTAATTCATGTCCCCCCAACCTGTTACCACCTTTACAGCATTGGTGAAGACTAGTTGGGGTACCTCAAAGAGGTGAAATCAGGTGAAGAAAGTGTATGAGAAGTCCACTTGTGATCACATTGTCTCTGGGCCAGAGTAGACCAGTTTTACAGATAATACAGAAGCTGGGACTGATCACAGTCTCCTTCTTGACTTAGCATAGAATGATCATAGTGTTCAATCAAGGTCTTCTCCCCTTGGACCAATCTCACTGGGTATCAAGAGAACCCTGGCAACTCAGGCTGGAGTAGGAACTCTTGTAGTTTTTTACTAAGCAGCTATCAAAATCAGTCATGGAGTGTTAGAACTGAAAGAGACCTTGGGGACCCTCTTGTGAGGGACTTCATTTATATTTGTTTTTGTGCTATAGAACCCAGTGAAGGTGAAGCCTTCTCAGAATCAGAACAGTGAATTTAAATGATTGAAAGAAATGCTGAATTTCAATTAGAGATTACTGAAAATCAATATGCTTCCTCAATCAGATTCACAAACTCCCTGAAATCTACCCAGAAGCCCAATAGGGTCAAAAAATCTCAGGTTAAAAAAAAAAAAAACAAGCTTTGTCTATTCCTCCTTCCCTCATTTTACAGATAAAGGATCTGAGGTTAAGTCATGAAATTTCTTGCCAAAGATCATAGATCTACATAGTGATAAAGCCAAACCCTGATGTCATACCTGCTGAATTCAGTGGCCTTTCCATTATAACAGAAATGGTCCATATTCCCAGAGCCTAATGGAAATCAGTATGGGTTTTGCACAAGTCAGACAATGAGGTCTTATTTCTTAAAGGTAAGAATTCTCCATCTGTGGTACACCCCAAATTCAACAAGCATTTATTATACGCAATACTTGAGATAGATTGTACAAAGGCATGGAAAGGCTGTACTAAGTGTTGGGATCAGTGCTCCCTTAGTAAGGTACCTGGCACACAGTAGGGACTTAATAAGGCTCCTCAACTCCACTCCACTGAAATTACAATTTTTCTTCAGGTAGATGTTTGTGTTTTCTTAAAGAAAATGTTGCTGATCATGTATGTAGATATAAATGAGTGGGTTTGATGCTCTCTCTGAATTGGATTGAAACATTTTAGCTAAATGGGTTTTGAATTTTATTTAGTCTCTGATTTTGCTGGAAATTTCATTTTCCCAAACATTACCCAGAGAACTGGACCCCTCAATTCAAAAACAAGTTTTCTTCATGTATCCCTCAATGGTTGTCATGTGGCAGAGGGTTTATACTTACTATAATGGCCAAAGAAGGAAGGATTAAGAACAATAAGGTGATATTACAAAGAGGTACATTTAGATTTAATGTAAAAAGAAACTTCCCTACCCAGGAGTAGAACGGGCTGCTTTGGAAGGGGCTGGGCTCCCCTTTACAAGAAGTCTTCAAGAAAAGGTTGAATGATCATTAGTTAGAGGAGTCATGGGGGATTCTTGTTTTTGTATGGATCGTACCAGATGGTTACTGAGGTCCCTTCCAACTTGTCAACAGTGATGTTGGTAATTTTCTTCTTAACATTTTGCGGGGGGAACTGTTTCCAGAAACAGTCACACATTGCTTCAAAATGAGAAATGGAAGCCATGAAAATTGTTTCTACTTCTTTTCCTAATTAACAAGTTTAGAAGAACGAGTCAAAAAAGTCATCTGATATTTACTTTATTTGCCCATGTTTTTGGATTGAAAAGTTTCAAATCTACATTTTCCAAAATAATCATTACCACTTTCAGGGGGATGCTAAAGCAAACAAGCATCAACAAGAGTGTCCCTAATGGCATAACTGAATAAGTCAGATTGCCTTGTGTTATCAGACAATGAAAAATTGTTTGATTAAGTCTTAGACTGAGGAATACCCAAGAGGCTTTGGAGAATCCTAATGTTCCAATCTCAAATTTAAAGGCTTTTTTATTCTCCTATGATTTCTTAGTCTCAAACATTAGTACTTGTACTGAGATACTGTATTCAACACAGTTCACATTTACTAAGACTTTATACTGCTCTAGGTACTATATACTAAGTGTCAGGGACACAAAAAGGGGAAAAAAACCTCAGAAACCTGACTTCATGGAGTTTACATTCTACTGATATATAGACAATTATAGCATTTTAAAAGTGTTTATGTAGTTTTAAGTTATTAAGACTGAAACTCTATATCAGGTATATGAAAAATTCTTTTAAAGAAAGAAAAAATTAATAATGCTTTTTACAGGTTAATAGGGTTTTTTTTTTAAGCATAAAGTGACCTCAAAAATAACCTAGTTCAACCCCATTGATCTTCCAGATAAAATAACTGAGGCAAAAAGAACTTGAACACAATTCTTTAATTTGAATCCTCTTTTAGCTGCATCTTTAAGATTCATCAAATTTCATAAGATCAGAAATGAAAGTAGACTCAGAAGTAATCTAGTATATTGCTCTTTTACTCAAATGAGGGAATAGAGACTCAATGTCACATAGACACTAAGCAGAAGAGCACAATTTATAAAGACACAATGGTAGAGGCAGCTAGATGATGCAGTGGATAGAGCACTGGCTCTGGCCTCCAACACTAAACACTCACCTGTGTGACTCTAGGCAAGTCACTTAACTCCATTTTCTTTCCTCCTCCCCAAAAAAAGATTCAACCCTAGTTGCACTAAGTTAAAGCCAGTTGGGGATTGTAGGGGTGCATGTTCTTATTGAAACAAATAAATTCCACTGACTTATTGCTCTATTTTCTGACAAACTGACAAAACTTGTAGGGCTTCTTACTGGCACAGTTGCATAAGATTTATCATCAATATTATCTTTGGGTTACACTGAAGGGTTCCTCACCAATGCAGTTCCATAGAACTGAAAGGTACCTCAGAGGCATCCAATGCCATCATTTTATTAATGAAGAAACTGAGTCTCAGATGATTCAATTACAGTGAATGGCATAGCTTTGAATTCAGGACCCATTACACTAAGTTCAAGACTCTAGATTCAGCCCTCTTTCTCCTGTTTTGCTCTAATCTAAGAAGAAACTGTGAAAACATAACTGCACAGCAGACCCTTCCAAATAAATGAGTATAAGGCAATGAAGGGCATGTATTTCAGCATCCCTTTTATTGACGTCCATCAATGAAAAGATAGTGGACTTTGCAAAGGATGAGTCACTAGGAGTACGGAGAGAGTGGAATGGGGGCAGGGGAGAATCAGTCAGCAAAGTCAGTAACATGCAAGGGGAAGCCTAATTCATTTTTAAAATATGACCTACTTTCTGCCACCCAGGATTCATATAGACAACCGAAACTTTAAGAAGCTTTACTCGACAAGGTCTGTTCATTAAAATCACTCTCTCTGCTTTACGGCTTTCAGTTCTGAGGTATAAGAAAACAGATTTCCCACTATGGGCATCTTGTGAAAGGCCCCTAGAGTTAATCTCACCTGGTGTGAGACTAAAAGCAACTAAAATCCACACAAAAGTCAAAGGTTGTTGCAGTCGGAAAAAGACTGAATAAAGGATACCATCATTCTACTTCCTAATATGGATTTTCTGGGAAAGGGTACTTTGCCCTAAATAGGATAGGATAGAATAAAAAGAGCCATGTTTCTAGAATTCAAAATCCCGGTTTCAAATACCACCTTTTCCATTTATTTTTTACGTGGTCTTGTACCCATCATCTAATCACTCAAGGCCTCAGTTTCCCCATTTTTATAAAATGGATTGAATTATCCCTAAGATTCCTTCCAGAGCTTAAAAAAATTCTGTGGGACAGAATTCTGTAGGTAAATAAAGCAAAAGTCCTAGATGTATCATCAAAAACACCTGGGTTCCAATCCCAGCTCTAGCCCTTTCTTGTGTAGGACCATGGGCTCTCTGAGCCACAGCATCCTTATTTATTTAAAAAAAAAAAAGAGAAATGGCAAAAAAACCTGCGGCTTTATAGGTAACTATGGCACAGAATTGGTGGGAGGTTCTAATCTATGTAAAACATTTTGCAAACTTAAGAGTAATGTCTAAGTCAATAATTTGTCATCACCATCAAGCACATAGTAGGTACTCAATAATTGATGGACTGATACTTGTTAAGCATCTGTAAAATTAAAATATGTCTTCTCTGCCCAAGATCACCTGCCGTCAGTCTCTCTGCATTAAAGTGCCCTGGTGGTTTTGTCTAGACACAGTACTGTGTAAATCCTGGGTATGCTTCCAGACCATTGCAGACACAAAGGAATATTTAACAACTAGTTCCATTTAGCTTTCAGACACTCCAGATATCTATCAATCCTGAATTAGTTAAGGGTTACTGGATCTTGGACTATAAAACAAGGGAAGGAAAACATTCTTAGATGCCCTTTTGGGGGGAAAGTAAGGGTAGATCCTCTTAAAGTGGTCTTCCTAATTCTTTCAGAGATTAAAAGGTTCCTTTGTTCACATAATCTACCTGATAGAGAGGAGGGAGGGCCACTTTTCCCACAGGGCAAAGCCAACCAAGATTAATGAAAGCCAGCTATACTGCCTCTTAATTTTCTCTTTCTTCCTCTTATCTGGTTAGACTTCTCTAGATAGAGCATATAGATTTTCCTTTAACAAACAATATATATTCAGAGGGCAGATGCGTTTTGAGAACCCAGCTAGTTACAAAGGTTTAACGTTACAGGGATTCCATTTATTCACACCAAAGGCCAGTCTTGTGCCCTAGTTATCACCACAAAACAAAGTTGTATATCCCTATAAGCCGGCACCTATGGTTAAGTGAGGACCCCCAAGGATCTCCCACACAAGGGGAGGAAAGGACATTTTGGGGGATGGCACAAGTTTGAGATCTAAATTTGAATCCCGATTTAAACTGAAAAAGTCAGTTTAACAGTCTGTGTCTTAGCTCCCTTATCTATAAAATGGGAATAATACAACACCTACTTTACAGGGTTGTTGTGAGGATTAAATGAGATAATGTCTACATAGCACTTTGTACTATGATGTGTGTATCTATTTAAAATGTCAGTTTAAAGTTTTTTAGGGAATAATATTATGCCTGAGTAACTGGAGGCAATGGTTTGGCCTGATTCTAGTGTAATTTATTTATCTTCTATTTGTTATCAGGAGGTTATCTGTGTCACTATTTTTCAAATCTGGGGCTTCTGATTCTGAATCCAGCACCCATTTCACTGGACAGCACTGCCATTCTTGAAATTGAGGAATGAAGTAATGCTTGTGAGCTTCAAAAATGTGCCATTTTTCTTTCGTTTTAGCCTCAAAAGGGGCCTCAGCAGTATTCTTTTTCTAGCCCTCACTTTACAGATGAGGAAATGGAGGGATAGAAAGCTTAGATGATGTGCACTAAATGAAGAGCTAGATTTAGAACTCATTCTTGGACCCTAAAAGCAGTGTTCTTTCCATGAGGGATTTCAACCCTCACAGTAGGGAAGATAGGAAGAAAGAAAGGGAGAGAGAGAGACATAAAAAAGAGACAGACACAGACACAGAGAAAGACACACACACACACACACACACACACACACAGAGAGAGAGAGAGAGAGAGAGAGAGAGAGAGAGGCAAAGTACACACACACACACACACACACACAGACACACACCCTCCTTGAAAACAGAGTCTGTTAATTCCCCAGTGCTCAGGGTCTAAGCAGGGGTCTGACTCCATCTGGCCTCTGAAGAACACACTACCCCCCTATCTTGTGGTTCATTATCACCTCCCAGAAAGGGATGGAGCTGAGTAATTCTGCTCTTTGTGGGGCTCCCAAAGTGGAGCTTAGGGAGCAAGCTCTGGCCAGGCTTTCTATCTGCACCGAGTCCCAGTTGCCAGACTGGCTTTCCAAAGAACTGCATGAGCCGCCCAGTTCTCCAGGTGCTCTGCTGCCAGCCAAGCAGCACCTCCTGCAGCAGAGAGATGTCAGAGAGGAACAGATGTACCTTCTTTAAAGATGAGGAAAGTTCTCATGAATGAAACGGTGACAAGGGAGGAGAGGGCTGTGGAAGAGAACAGAAGGAAAGGAACTGCATTTTCCAAGGGCCTGGAGATTGTTGCCTTTTCCCCTTATATACCCCTGGGGAAAAAGTCTTGGAGTATCGGAGGAGGAAGGGCGGTCCAGACCCATCCCCTTCTGAAAGGTAGCAATGGGAGGCACATGGGGTTTGGAGCACACACTGGAGTTTCCCAAGATGTGTGACCTTGGGCATCCTTCCCATTTCTGGTTCTGGTCTCACCTTTAAAATGAAGGCCTTATCCTAGCTGATGTCAAAGTTCCTTTCTAATTCTAAGGCCCTGATTACTTCCACATCAACTACTAGGGAACTGTGACGAGATCCTCCTGGAACTGGCCCAGCTTCCAGAAGAGATGTCATTTCAGGACACATCTCAGTTCCACAATTTCCCTTTAAGTGGAGAAGCACCGAAGGGGTGGCGGGCCCTCCGTGAACCACCCCACGTAAATTCAAGTCGAGTGAAGGCAAAAACAATTATCCAGGGATCTAACCTGAGTCACTACAAATCACTGGTGCTCTGTCACTGTGACATCAGGCATGGAAGTTCCCCAAGTGATTAATGATTGGCTACCGGAGTCCTTAGGCTTTCATCATCCCACAACAGGCCGCGTCCTGCTCTGACCCCAAAAGGAGAACACAGAGCATCCAAATCACTTGATAGCAGTTGTGCCATTGGCCAGGCTAAGTCACAGGGAGCCTATGTGGAGCGACCCTTCCCACTTTTCCTTTTCTTTATTTTTTGGGGGAATATTAATGCCCCCCCCCATCCAGTCTGGGCCAGAGAAAGAAGGAAAAAACAGGCTCCAGAAACCCTAAGCAGGTGTTGATGTTTACTCACTCAAGTCTGGCATCAGCAACTGTTTGTAGGGTCTATGGTAAATGGATGAGCTTAACATTTTCCTCCTTCCTGAAAGGAAGTGCCTGGAGACTTGATGAGCTACACAGCTTGAACCAAACCGAAAACCTTAATTCCTCTATCAGTTACACATCACTCATTCGTTCAGAATACATTTGGAAGCATCAGTTGACAGCGATGTACATGTACAATGCTATGAATGGATTTAACAGAATTAATGACCAAAAGTTCCATCCAACAAGCATTGATTAAGCACCTACTAGAAGCAGAATGCTGGAAGAGACAAATAAGAACATTTGTTTTCCAGTCCATTGATAAAGACCAACCCATTCTATCCTTCTCCAAGAGTTTATCACTAAAAACTAAAAAGAACTTGGTCTCATGGGCGAGTATTATTTTAGCCATGAAATTTACAAGTATTTCTTGGGAGAAATATGGAACTACCAGTCAGCTAGTTAATAGATACTTATTAAGGTACCACTCTAAGTCCTGGGATTGCAAAGAAAGGCAAAAAACAGTCCCTGCTTCCAAAGAGCTCACAACCTAATGGGAGAGACAATAAGGAAATAACTGTACAAAGATGTATAAAAGATAAACTGGAGATAATTAATAGATGGAATTGTTATTGTTCAGTTGCTTTCATCATTCCTGATGAAACTTCTATTTGGGTTTTTCTTGGCAGAGATAGTGGATGCCATTTCCTTCTTCAGGTCATTTTACAGATGAGGAAACTAAGGCAAATAGAGTAAAGTGACTTGATCAGGATCACATAGTTAGTGAGTGTCTGAGGCCAAATTTGAAATCCTGAAGAGGAGTCTCCCTGAATCCAGGCTCTGTGTTCTATCCACTGCCTCACCTAGCAGCCCTCCATAAATGGAAAGCACCACCATTAGTGGGAATCAGGCAAGGTTTACCATAGCTGGAACTTGAAGGAAGCTGGGGAAGCCAGAAGGCAGAGAGGAAGAGGGAGAATGTTCCAAGCCTGGGGACCAGCCAGAGAGAATGCCAGGAGTGGGGAGAGGAAGTGTCTTGTGTGAGGAGCAATCTTTAGGAAGATTCCTAAAAGTCAGGTATGACCTTAGCATCTTCTTATTCAATAAACTCCAGGGTTTTCTCATCACATCCTGGATCAAACTTCTGTTTAACCTTCATTGTCCTTCACCACCTGACCCCCTTTTACCTTTCTAGTCCTCTTCCCAAGACCCCACCCTCAACCATGGAGAGTGCAATCCAATGACTGACTTCTCTAACAAGACCCTTCCTCTCTCAGCTTCAGGCAACTCTTATTGACTTAATTCCATGCCTGGAAAATGGAGAATTAGACAGGACATTATTGATCATTTCACCAATTCCCCATTATTTTAATGATCGGGAAACTGAGGCCAGAGAGGTTAATCAGCCTCTCCAAAGTCATACAGGATGTATCAAAGATCAGCTCTGAAGGCAAATCCCACCAGCCTTTTTTCCATTGTGTCTCCTTCCTTCTCATTTTATTTTCACGTAACACATTTTCTTAACCAAAACATTAGCTTTTACCAGAGCTAATGGACATGGGGTGAAAGGCAGTCCAATTCCATTCTGCAGCATCCCCTCCCCCTCCAAAGGATTTACATTTTAATTCACCGTTTCAGCTGCCTGAAAAACAGATGGCAGAAAGCCTCAATCCCGCTACAAAACCATAGAGATTGAAAAATACAGGCAGGCAGAGAGAAGAAAAGAACCACACCCATATCACACAGCCCAGCACGTTGGCCCAGCCAATACAAAATTACTTTGGCGTTGAAAAGTAATTTTTTTCCGCATCAATATTTTCATCGCAAATGACTTTTCCATTTTAAGGTGAGCACTTTACCTTGGCTCTATATTATTGCATTCACCCTCCTGGGAGGCTCACGAATTTGAAATGATGTACTACATTAACTTGTGAAAAACACAGGGACCCCACATGGGCAGATGCTTCTGCTTTCTCTGCCGCTGGCTTTAGCCATCCTCTCGGAACGGATCCTTTGTCCCCGAAGCCGGTCCCCAGGATTCCACCTACTCCGACTGATGTGTGCCGTACGGTGATTATTTATAATGGTTCTAATCTTTTCCTGGCCTGTGTAGGTGGCTTCCCAAGTTATTTATCTCTCTCCAACACATAACAGTAATTGGGGTTGTACTACAGATAACAAGGTGATTTTCTATTTCTTCCCCCCCCCCCCCCCCACATTGCCTCTTACTGACGCACGCCGTATCATCTCAGCCAAGAACACCAACGAGTTATGGATGGCGTGAGGAGGGGCAGGGATTCAAAAATCTAAGCCCCTGTTGCAGCACAATGAAAGGGCATGGCCCATTTCCCATGGCCTTTCTCAACCAATTTAAAAGCTCAGCCTTCAACCGGCCTGGATTGAGAAGGGGGAAAGAAAATTCAAAATGAACAGGCTTTCTTCACCTCCTTTCACCCAGTCTCCCTTTCCCCAGTCTCATCCCAAAGCTTTGAATCTTAGAAACTGATAGTTTATCAGCCACAGAAAATGAATGTGTACGTGGATTAGTCAAATGGGAAAAGTCTCTTATTCTCTCTTTATCCTTGGATTTAATCTATATTTACTTTTCTTTCTCTGCAGGAATGTAAATCAACTTTAATCTTCACCAGAAAGACACTTATCAGATGTCTGATCCATAGGGAACAGTAATAGATACTAGTCATAGGCCTCTGCCTGACCTCAGAAAGGTCTTTTGGACCTCTGGTGTCCACTGGAAGAGATCACAAGGGATCAGTTCCTCTTACCCAGATATGAAATGAAATCACCGTCTAAGTAGTCAAGGATTGTGGGCATCCATGAATTCAGCCCCTTTTAAAAAAATCCCCCCAAATGTAGCAGTTTTCCAGACAAAAATATATTAAGCCTTTTTTATGATGTGCAGATCATATTTGGAAAAAGGAGCATTTCTGATCAGTGTGAGGTCTGAAATTTGACCTCTCTTTCCCACCCAAGTAAGCTTTACATGTATTCAAATGTGCATCCACACAATACTGGTTTGCATTAGTTGTGTTTGTACAAAGGCTTTTTAATTTGATATAATCAAAATTTTCTATTTTGTGATCAATAATGGTCTCTAGTTCTTCTTTGGTTACAAATTCCTTACTCTTCCACAAGTCTGAGAGGTAAACTATCCTATGTTCCTTTAATTTACTTATAATCTCGTTCTTTATGCCTAAGTCATGGACCCATTTTGATCTTATCTTTATGTACGGTGTTAAGTGATCCACACTATACTGGATATAAATCTAAATAATTTCCCTTCATGTCATCCATAAGAAATATTCATTTTTTCATCACTAATGTAAATTTTTTTCATCATTAATTCCTTGAAAATAAAGACAGTTTCATTTTTGTCTTTAATCCCATCATGAAGCCCAAGGTCTGACATAGTATAGGTGCTTAATAAATGCTAATTGATCGACAGGACCTCAATGATTATATCAATCACAATGTGATTTTTGGATTCTCCATTATGCTACAGTGGGGACTCTAACTGAAGTCAGTGCTTATAAAACAGCACAGCCCCACTATGGCAAGCCCCTCTCTAAGTAATCAGGGCTCTTAAGTGATATTAAGATTAATATCTCATTTACCACACACGTCATGTTCTTTGGCCCCAGCTCCAGCTATATGAACAGTTGCTTCAAATTGGTGCTCTCAGCCCTTTTATTAGAGCTAATTAAGCATGTGCTTGGAAGAGAGAAAGGGTGATTTGTGTATTCATGGGAACTAAAAAGAATTGGGATATGGGTCCTAATCATATGCTCACCTCACAAAATTCCAGATTTACATCTGATTTTCTGCGAGGTGACTTGTCAAATGAATTTCATCTTCACTTTGGTCATCGATTGACTCATCACACAGCACAGGGCCTCCCTGAGCCTGAAAATCTAGCTGCAGCCCACTCACCGTCCAAAACAAAATCTTGTCTTGTGAATTCATCGTCATCCTACGTCCCACCCACATCAGCCTAAAATGTCAGAATGAAGACTTCCCTCACCTCTCTAATGAAGGATTTATTTCTAGACAAAACCTGACAAAGTGGCTTTATTTTTGCTAGACCACTGAAAGCCAACAAGCAACAACTAATCACAATACTTAGCACTTAAGTATTAGGGATAGGAATATGAAATCAAAAGGTGAACTAGTAAGCAATCAGCCCAGAGAATCACTTCTGCTCCTAATACTGTGATCTTAAACAAATCACTCACCCTTGTTCTATCCCCAGTCTTGCTATATTAACTCCTTAGGTCATATTAATAAGGGGATGAAAATTTGTTGAAATGTCATCAGACAGCCCCAAGCCCAAAGGATATTATTTTCCAGTTTTTTAGAGAATAATTCCAGGAAACTTCAATGTGCCTTTAGGACTCACTGTCTCTAGATTCAAGACAAAAGAAAAAGAGATTAAATGACCTTAAGGAGATCAGCTATTCATAAGAAACATAGATGTAATCATTGAGATAGAGGAAGGAAAAAAAAACTATAATTTATTGCATATTTTTCCCCTGGAATACACTACACTCCAATACATCTGGCTTTTTTACTGCTCCCCATTCAACAACATCCAATCTCCATCTCGTTGCCTTTGTCCCACAAGTTAAGACACACTTTTCTCACCTCCAGAATCCCTACCTTCCTTCAAAGTTCTACTCAGGTGTTTCTTCTTACAGACATTTGGGGATTAGCCCCACAACAGGACAGCTAGGGAGCACTATAGTGCACAGATTCCAGAACTGGGAATCAGGAAGACCCATCTTCCTGAGTTCAAATGTGGTCTCTAATACTTACTGGTGTGAGACCCTGAGCAAGTCACATTAGCCTCTTTGGCTCAGTTTCCACATCTGTTAAACAAGCCTGAGAAGGAAAAGTCAAAGCTCTGCAATATCTCTGCCAAGAACACCCCAAATGGAGTTATAAAGAGTTGAAAAATGGCTGAACAACAAGAGAATTCTCACAAGTAACTTTACATTTATTGGTATATTATGTGTTTACTTACATGTATGTAGGTACCTGCTCCCAAAACATTGTAAGCTCTTTGAGGGCAGGGAGAATTCTGTTTTGTCTTTGTTTTCCCCATACCTATCATAATGTCTGGTACATATCAGTGTTTATTAGATGAATAAATAAATGTTTAGCTGCAGACAATTTGTTAAGTTTCTCTGAGCCTTGGTTCATCATCTGCAAAATAGCGATCTGTGTGACCCTACACAAGTCATTTACTGTGCCTCAGTTTCCTCATTTGTAAAACAGGATGCATGGATCTGGAGTGAGCGCATCTGCTTATGAATCTCTGCTGCTTATGAAATTCTAAGAACTAGAAACAAAGGGACTGAAAAAAATGGAAATAATCTCTGGCCTCGAGTCTTTTTATTGAAAACTTGCTAAAATACAACTGGGATTATTTTCTTTAGCAACCAGTCTTCTAGCACATTCCTATCTGTACAAAGTACACACTCACCAGATAGAAGTGAATGGGGTCACCCATCGACACCCCTATATGTACACGTATATTAGTCAAGTAAAGATGTATGCAAAGAGTACCTTCCTAAAAGCACCAAGAGTATCCCGACCATTGACCAATTGTTTGTCCTCAAGGAGTTACTTTCCTCTCAAGACTTACCTTTAAGCTGATAATTACATCTTTTTTCCCCTTTTTCTTTTTTTCTTTTCTTTCTTTGTTTCTTTCTTTCTTTCTTTCTTTCTTTCTTTCTTTCTTTCTTTCTTTTTTTTGCTGAGGTAATTGGGGTTAAGTGACTTGCCCAGGTCACACATTTGAACTTAGGTTCTCCTGAATTCAGGACTGGTCCTCTATCTACTGCACCACTTAACTGTCCCTGATAATTGCATCCTAATTAAACTCCATTCATTTTGAGGATTCAAAAAATTGAGATCCATTATCAGATGACTTCAACTAAGAGCTAAAACCTTGAATTAGAATCTTAAGTTACAGAAGACCTTATTTTTTGGTGCTGAGGTAACTCCTCTCCCAAAACATGTCTTCAGTGGAAATTATTCCAGTTCAATTTGTCAATTATGTTTCATTTAGAATTTCAAATCCTAAAATATGTAAGACAAGGTCTTTTTTTGCTTCTGAACAGCATAAGGGTCAAAGGTTTAAAGCCAGAAAGGACCTTTGAGGTTATCCGGTCCAAACCCTGTCATTGCATAGGTCAGAGGTTCAACACAGCTTTTTCAAGTTGAAATGGCTTCAGATAATGGAAATGGAATTTGGAGCCCAAGGACCAGTTCTGTTGTCGGCTGTCCATCTGGTCTTTGGCAAATTACCTAAGCTCTCTAGCCTCAGTTTCCTCATC
Source organism: Sarcophilus harrisii (assembly GCF_902635505.1). Classification (NCBI taxonomy): domain Eukaryota; kingdom Metazoa; phylum Chordata; class Mammalia; order Dasyuromorphia; family Dasyuridae; genus Sarcophilus; species Sarcophilus harrisii. The sequence goes on from NC_045428.1 coordinate 29,193,672, forward strand.
TGTAAGGAGTTATAGGGATTGGACTGCAGGGCCTCTAAGGCCCAGTCCCAGCTCTCATTCTGAGATCCTAACATCCAACCTCCTCCCTTTAGAAGAGAGGCAACAAAAGCCCAGGAAGTTTTCCTATCTCAGCCAAGTTCACATGCTAGAGTTTATAACTCCATTCCTAATTTGGCGAGCTATTTGAAGCATGCACTTAACTCGCAGGCTTCTCTTGAACTAGAAGAATCTGGGAGGTCTCATAAGCTGTGAATTATACACAGCAATAGTGAAACCAGGAGAGGGGAAAGTAGCAATGGCGTGGTGGGAACTTGGCATCTGGAAGACAAGGGTTCAAATCTGCCTCACACTCTTACCAGCCTCAGTTTCCTCCTCTGTAAAGTAAGAAACCTCTGAGGTCTTTTTCTAGCTCTTGGCCACAAAAGGAAGGTTCTCTCTGTGTCCAAGTGGGATGGGGAGAGGGAAAAACAGAGAGATGTCTATAACCTAACAGGGCCTCAAAGAATGTAAGCAATGGCCTTATTTTTTTGCAAGCATAGAAGATCCTTCCCAGCCCAGAGCTCTCTTCCAAGGTGCCATCATCCCTACTGGATGCAGAAGCCTTGTTCAGCTTGTCCTCAGCCGGCACAGATGAAAAGAAAAAGCAGCAGCAGTCTCTTTAATCTGAGGAAATGAGCTGCTGCTACAAAAGGTTCCTTTTGTTTCAGCTTCACTATTAGGAGCATTTAAGATGTCACACCTACTAAGGAAGCAGAAAGCTGGGTGACTCATTAAAAAAAAAAATCCTAAAAAAGAAAGGGCGAAAAATCTAAATAAAGCCCCTTGCATTTGATGGTTCAATAGTCAGGATTTATCTGGGCAATCAGACAATTTGGTCAAACCTGAAATGACATATTTCAGAGTTCAAGGGAGTGAGCTGAAAGTCAATTGGCTGATCTCATGAACTCGAAGCTTTTTATAACAACATAGCCCGGACAAATCAGATCCAGGGTTGGGGAGAGACAAAGGCTAAGCTGTTGTTGACCGTCAAGACAAAGGAGAGCTGGAGAAGGGGTTTGATGAGGTGGATGGGGCTTAAATGGGATCAGAAAGATTCCAAGAATTTTCTAGTTGTCATCTGAAACCAAAATAATGGGCCTCCCATGTCTGGAAGAGCTCAGGCAGTCCGAAACCTCAAAGTCCCCTGAGAAAGCATGTGCTGTGGCCAGTGAGATTAGCAGCCAGACGCCCCAGCTGGGGAACCATTCACTCTTCCCTCTGCTCTGTCCCCACATACCCTCTCTTTGGGCAAACACATCGACATCAGTGTTCCTGTGTCCCAACAGGTCATTTGGAATAAGTTGGTCAAAAGAAAACCGACTTGGATCCTTTTCAAGTTACAAACTTTGTGATCTTGAGCCGGTTAAATCAAGTCAAGGGAGTCCACAAATACTCATGAAACCCCTACTCTGTGCCAAGTACTGCCTTTCTGGTCTCTAAATTTTGAATTCCTCTATCTTCAAAATGGAAGAGCAGAGGAAAGAGCTCTGGCTTTAAAGGGAGGAGGTTTGGGTTCAATCCTAACAACCACTTACTAACTGTGTGACTAGATAAGCAAGTATATTTAAAACTCTGGGCCTTCACTTCCTTATCTGAAATGTGATGGGTTTGGGCTGAATAAGCTCAAAATATCTTACAAGTATAAATTTATAATTCTATGATTCTAAATCATTTCTCTATTTCTTCATTTGTTAAATGAGGATGTTGGATGAAATCCCCCATAAGCTTCCTTCCATCTATAAGTACTATGATCCTAATGACTGAATGATTCTGGCTCTGCTAATTACTAACATGAACCATTGGGCTAATCCTATAAACTCTCTGGGCTTCCATTATCTCATCAGTCAAATGGGAGGGCTACAGGGATGATCCCTACTCAGGGCATCCCCTCTAGTTACAAAGTCCTTACAATCCCAAACTGCCCTATAAGCACCTGGTATAAGCACCATACACTTAGAAAAGGTCAAGAAGTAGGATTGGAGTACAGACCCTCTGATTCCAGAAATGGAGTCTTCCCCTGAACTACTGTCCAATCCTAATCCTTTTTGGAGTTAAAATACGAAATAGAGATACATGCCCCCACATTTTCCTTTCTCTTTTAGGCTGACCAATCAAATGGTGTGTTCATTTTTTCCACTGCCTTTGTAGAAACATGCAACTGTTTTAGATGGCAATTGTTTAGATAGCAATTTAGATCATTCTCTTCCCATTTTTTTTGTCAGGCCATACCATAATATTTTAATTTTTAAAAAATTATTTTATCAATGTCTCATTTTTATGTCACTTAAATTTCACCCTCTCTCCCTACCCATTCCCACAAAGGCATCCCACATACCAGAATATATATTTTAAAGGAAAAAAGAAAGAACAGTTAGCAAAAGTAATTAATATTTTTAAAATATGATGATATGGGAACAGAATTGGGACCTCAAATTTTAAAGGGCTTCAATGGCCAACCAATGGAACTTAGAATTGAGTAATATAGGATTATTATAATTATTACAAGTATAAATTTATAATTCTGGAAGAGCTCAGGCAGTCCGAAACCTCAAAGTCCCCTGAGAAAGCATGTGCTGTGGCCAGTGAGATTAGCAGCCAGACGCCCCCAGTTGGGGGACCATCCACTCTTCCCTCTGCTCTGCAAAAGAAGAACTGGAAGTATCTTCTCATCTCTCTTCTTTGGGACCACAAGCTCTTTCTTTATAATTTTGCAACATTCCCTTATAAATTGTTTTATAGTTCTTTCCATTTACACTCTCACAGCCAGTGAATACAACCTTTTTGCTGGCTTTGCTAACATCACTCTGCATCAGTTCATGTAAGTCTTTCCATGCTTCTCTGCATCCATCCTAGTTATCATTTGTTATAGGACAGTAATAGTCTGTTACACTCACATGCCATAATTTGTTTTAGCCATTTTTTTCCATCAAGGTACATCTACTTTGCTTCTTGTCTTTGTTACTATAAATATTACTTTAAATATTTAAATAAATTTAAATATTTTGGGGAAGATTCTTCTAATCAATGACCTCCTTGGGGCGTCCAACTCTTAGTGAAATCACTGGGCCAAACAGCATGGACATATTAGTCACCTTATTTACATAATCATACTTTAATACTTCACTTACAGTTAGTGGCTTCCTACCACTGGAAAGGGTAAATCATTTACCAGCTGGAACAGCAGTTTCCTCCCTCCTATCCTCCTTTTATCCAAATTGAAGCTTATCCAAGGTAACAATTTCCTGGTGCGGGTTGCAAGGAAGGCACTTAATTTATGAAATTTCCCCCCAAAAGGAATTAGTGAGATCAGAGACAACTGGGACAGAAATGGAAGGTACACTATACTTCACTCCAGGACATAGACTGTAAGGACCACCATCTGGTACCCCAGCCGCCTAGCCTCTCAAGAAAGAACTGACACGATCAGATGGGTTTTTATGGAGCTAGTGAATCTAATACTTGCCACCTGCAAATTTCCAGAACAAGACGACCAAAGGTCAAGACTACTCTGTACTGAGACAAAGATATCGAGCTCATTGCCTAGGTGTGTAATGGCTGTACTTTAACTCAACTAACAGATTTCTGCTTCCCCCACACCTGTGATTATGTTGGAAGAGACAACTCCTCTGAAAGAAACTCCGTCTCTCAAAGCTGATAAGCAAATGTTCAGCAGCATTCGGTCTTATTCCTAGCAGCTATAATGAGGTCATAGTCCCATTACTCTGATCTCATCATACTTTATCTGGAGTATTGGGTTCAGTTTCAGAGCATGTCTGGAGAAGGGCAAACAGAAATGGCTCCCTTGGGCTGGGATTGGGTCTGTTTCATCAGATATCTCCAAGGGGAGATTGGCTGTCTGGAATACTGTAAGGGATTGTGAATTGACTCCATGTATTAGAAAGTCAGATTGCTTATGTAAGTCCACAAGCTAATATTATCTAATCTTTATTATTAATAACATATCATTATAAATTATTAATATATTAATTATTATACATAAATAATGATTGATGTGTTAATATTAATACATAATGTTATAATAATTAATAATATGTAATAATTTATAATAATCCTATATTACTCAATTCCAAGTTCCATTGGTTGGCCATTGAAGCCCTTTAAAATTTGAGGTCCCCAGGAGATCATTATATACTTCAACAACAATACTAGATGATGACCAGTTCTGATGGATCAGGCCATCCTCAGCAACGAGATCAACCAAATCATTTCTAATGGAGCAGTAATGAACTGAACTAGCTATACCCAGAAAAAGAACTCTGGGAGATGACTAAAAACCATTACATTGAATTCCCAATCCCTATATTTATGCACACCTGCATCTTTTGATTTCCTTCACAAGCTAATTGTACAATAATTCAGAGTCTGATTCTTTTTGTACAGCAAAATAATGTTTTGGTCATGTATACTTATTGTGTATCTAAGTTATATTTTAATATATTTAACATCTACTGGTCATCCTGCCATTTAGGGGAGGGGGTGGGGGTGGGGTAAGAGGTGAAAAATTGGAACAAGAGGTTTGGCAATTGTTAATGCTGTAAAGTTACCCATGTATATATCCTGTAAATAAAAGGCTATTAAAAAAAAAAAATTTGAGGTCCCAATTCTGTTCCCATTTTTGCTTCCTTAGTACAGGTTCCAACAACTCACCTAACCATTAGAACAATCTCCATACTAGTCTCAGTCTGTCTCCAAATTCTACCTCCAATCCTAGCTACAAAGCACTGCCAGACTGATCTTCCTAGGGCCAGTCCAATCACAAAAGTGCTCTAAAATCCTCAATGGCTCACCATTATCTATTAAATATGGTACAAATTTTTCATAATAAGATTTTTAGAGCTAAAAGTGATTTTAGGGCAGCTAAGTGGCACAGTGATAGAGCACCAATCCTGAAGTCAGGAGGACCTGAGTTCAAATCTGATCTCAGACATTTAATACTTTCTAGCTGTGTGACCCTGGGAAAGTCACTTAGCCCCAATTGCCTCAGCACCAAAGAAAAAAAAGTTACTTTAGAGACTCTTTGTCTTTTATCTACATTTTATGCTCAACTAAGGAGAAAAAAAAAAAAAACATTTCTAAACTATTAGGGCTATCTCAAAGAGGAGTAGTCACCTTGGAAGATTGTGTTCTCCCTCATAGGAGGTCTCCAAGGAAAGGTTAGATGACCACTTGTATGGGGCATAGTTATTCAGGTAAAGATTAGACCAAATGGACACTTTGATCTCTTACATCCAATTGGATCCAATAAATATTTATTAAGCACCTACTAAGTTCCAGGTAGAGTGCCAAGTGCTGAGGATACAATTAAAAAAAAAAAAAAAAAAAAAAAGGTAGTCCCTGCCCTCAAAAAGCTTATGAATTAATAGGGAAAGACCACACACAAAAGGAAGTAAGAAAGGGGAGGACTGGGACACGTCAAATGCTGAGATATCTTGTGTATCAAAATGAAATTTGGTTTCATTGTTAAGAGGAACTCCTCTACTTCTTAAAAGAATAATTTTTCCTTACTTATTCTTAAAGCAGTGGACAATGAAGATTTTTTAAAAATTCTCCTCTCCACCAACTCATTTTTTATATATTGATATTTCTGCATTTCCCTAATGCTTTCCCAGCTCAAAGAAGAGGACACATGGCAACACCATTTACAAAGAATGGCGAACATGACTGATGACATTATTTTTTATCTCATTAGTCTGGGTCTCACTTTGTGCTGAAAATCAGAGAAAAATGGTGCTCAGGAAGGGCCCCCATGGACACATTTTCCAGGATCCACTAAGCCTTGGCAATGGATATTGAATGAAAGTTTTATCTAACATCCCATCCCATACTGGCTGAAAGCTTGCCCAGGATACATCTTGAACAGCCAATGGAAACTCAAGACTCAACAAACAATTCATGGAAAGGAAAGTTATTTTCAAAGACTTAAAAAAACAAACAAACCAAGAATCAGATAGTCCCAAAGTACCCCATGCTTCTTAACACCTTGGAAGGACTGTTAACAACTGTGACATAATATCCAGCATAAAGAAGCACATATTTATTTTTCTTTCAGGGTCCCCATTGAAGGATCAGGTGTTTTTGTTTTTTTTTTTTCTTGTTGGTTTGTTGTTGTTTTTCCAGCACCTAAGACAACCCTTAACTCTGGTAAATCAGGTAAATCTGGAGCTTTTACGATGTGCCAAGTCCTGTGCTATAAAATTGTGTTGGTATAACAAAGAGAGATTCAACTTTACCTCTTATTCCTTGTGCTAATTAAGGCACGAGTGGCTGTGTGTTTGTAAAGTCATGTTTACAATGCCTACAGTGATTCCCTCCTGATGTTATGAGGGACAAACAAGGGAAAGAGACTGCCATTCACTGGCATAGGAAACTGTCCCTAACAGGGCAGGCTGGTACTTTCTGCAGAAATTGTAGTATTCTGAGTTGCACGTGATGCTCAAGAGTTGTACCGCCAGGCTGAGTCAAAAGAAGGACTTAATATTGATGGACACCTAGGCAGTTAGGTGGTGCAGTGGACAGAGCACCAGCCCGAAGTCAGGAGGACCTGAGTTCAAATAAGAGTCTGAGTCCTCAGACACTTAACACTTCTTAGCTGTGTGACCTTGGGCAACTCAACCCCAATTGCCTCAGGCAAAAAAAAAAATTGATGGCCAGCTCTTTATACCTAACATTTATACATATAGCACTCAATATAGGACAGGCAAATGCTTTAAATTATTGTCTCATTTGGTTCTTCCAACAACCCTGGAAGATAGATATTATTGTTATTCCTATTAAACAGACAGGGAAATTGAGGCAAGCAGATGTCACATAACTAGTATCTGAGGCTAGATTTGAACTCAGATCTTTCTAACTCTGGACTAAGCTCTCCATCCACTATGTGTACTACCTCTCTTATCTGAAGGATGCTTTGCAAATGTTGAAGGATCATATCATGTCAGTTAGTTATTATCTTCTGTCAGCTCAACTCATATCAAGGACACTAGCTAGACAGCTTGTTATTTGTCTTGGGGCTCCAGCAAGGATGTGACCTTGCCCCCATGAGAGGCTCCAGCCTCTGTTTTGATCTGGGATTGAGGGTCCCCATGAAATCTCCTAATTAATTTCCAGACGATGAAAGAAGCATGAAACACCCAGACTTCTGGGAACTTCTGGAGGGGGCACCGGAAAATCTATATTTATTGTATTTTACTCTTGGAAGGATTCCAAATACGGAGGAGTAGAAAAATTATGGGGTAAAATTGTTGTTTAGTTATTTTGGTTATTTTTCTATTCTTGAGGCTCGGGACCACAAAGTGGAAAAAAAATCACCAGTTCACACAGACTAATGTGACAGATGTGTCTGTGTTGTGTCTGTCACCCCAGCTCGAGGTGGGACTGCGAAGCAATGGAATGACCCTTCTTCTGCCAGTCACGCATGAGAAATAGCCCTTTCCTTCTAATTACACTTCAGAGGGAAGGCTGAACAAGCAAGGTTGCTCCAAAATTAATTATGTGTCTCCATGCTTGGAAATTGTTCCAATTTATTCTATGTGCATTTATTATGCACCTACTAAATACGAAGCTGCCTGCTAAGAGATTTTTTTCAATGAAAAACAACCCCTAATCTAAAGGAACTGGGGATGGGGATGAGGGATATAACAACAAAGATAAAAATGTACAAAGGAATTTTCAGAGAGAGATAACAGTAAGAATCACAGGAATTTAGGACAGACTGCCTGCCAGAGGTAGCTCCTAAACTAAGCCCTGCAGAGTCTAAGAATATAAGGGGAGGATGGAATAGATAAATGTCCATCTAAGGGATAGGGACAGACCATGTAAAGGCACAGACAGCAGAGATGGCCTCTGCATTTAGGGAACAGCAAATAAGCCAAGTCATGAAGAGTTGGATATGACTGATTAACATCTGAAAAATCTAAAACTAATTTTCATCTAAAAGAAATAAAAGGATGATACTTGAGATAGTTAAGTCTTGGCCACCTGCAAACTTGCTACAGACTCTCCTTAGAAACTTGTTTCTCAAGTGTTTGTCTGATTGAGATTGTTCTATAGCTACATGTGCCTTTGGATGTATATATCTCTACGTGTGCATATTATTCATACAATTTGTGCTTACTGAATATTTCCTGCAAAAGACACAGGAATCTTCTCCATCATAAAAAGGTTTCCAATATTCAGAATTCACAAGCTCATGAGAAATGATCTAATTTGACAAATGACAAAACTGAAGTTGAGGAAGAAAAGTTTGGTTTGAGATCACTCAGGTTCTAGCGTAGGACTTGACCCCAGTTCCATTGGTTCTTCTTTCTTCTACATCATGTATTTGGGGCACTATGAATGATGAATGAATTTTAGAAAGGTTCCATAAATATCCAGAAGATCAAAAGCACGAATCTGAGTTGTAGATCACTGAGTAGATTATTCTTCCCAGTTTTCCATTAAGCATTTTGATCTTACCTTTGAACTTGGAACAGACATAACTTATCTATCTACCTGAACTGGACTCTACAATGAAAAAAAGATTTTAGGGTTCAAGATCTGAAGATTTTTAAAGCAAGACAGTTTAGAAAAAATAATAAGTTTTTGGCATCTTCATAATTCAAAAGTGGGAAAGAATGGGGAAGAGAATCCAAATCATGACATAGAACAGGAAAGGAACCATATCTCAATGGAGTTTCAAACTCTATCTTCACTCAAGCAAACCTTCACTCTATATAGCAGATATTAAGACTGATGCCAGAGAGGGAGACTGCCTCCATCTTGTTTTCTTATCCAAGCACACAGTCTGTTAGGCCCCACAAACTCTACCAGAATGTTTGCACTTATCAGATGCATTCTCCTGGGCCTCTCCTGTAAGTACGGCTTTGGCCCCATTCAATTGCAAATCTGCAAGAACCAGGAATTCTGTTCTCACTTTTGTACTCCCCAGAGCTTAGCCCCAAACTCTGCACACAGTAGGTGTTTCATGATTGTCTCTTGAATTTATTGCCTTGGAAACACAGCATGCAAATCAGCTGTATCTTTGTACCTGCCATCTTCCCTAGGAAACTAGCAAAGCTCAGGAGTGTCCAACAGAGTGTTTTGGGCGACTTTCCCAGTCTAAACACCCCCTGACACCTCTAACACATGCCTTCTTGATTCCTAAGAAACAGTCTTTTGGTTCAGTCTCCAGCTTTCAAGTCAAGTACATAGCTTAGTAAATAAGTAATTGCTGAATAGTTAAGTAGTTTTAATATACTACATCAAAGGAAGCCATATTTTCTTATCTTTTGAGCCAGTGATCAACTTCAAGACAAGAGTGATAATTTAAAGATATGTATTTAAAGATACACATATGTATGTATAGATGCATTTTGTGTGTGTATATATATATATATATATATGTATGAATATATACACACAGAGTCCCAAAAATCCTAGTCCAGCTTAAAGCTATTAATATTTCCATAACACCCTGTATATATGAATGGATCTGTAATTTCATTTGTAGAAGGAATACACAGAAGAGAAAACTCACTTTTTCAATGTGAATCGATGCCTTCTCTAAAGGTGTTCTAAGTCTATAAGACTCTTTAGTCTTAAAGAATAGATTTATAGTCTTCAGGCTTGCTCAGGGCAGACTTGCCTGGAATCACATGGTCCAGTGGTGGGATTTGAACCTTCCTGGATCTTCCCTGGCTGTTGTGACTCAATTCTTTCCCCATTCCAATCCAACCTCCAAAGCTGTTTAAATCTGGTCATGTTAGCAGCTAATCCAATACAGTGGCCTTCTATTAGCTCCAGTCCTTGATTGACATTTAAAGTTCTTCACAACCTTCCCTTTTCTACATATCTCCTTTTCTTACATTCAGCTCCCTCTCCAAGCATTCAACTGTACCAGTGTCCGCTTCCTGTTCCATTCATGCAGAGCCCAGCTCTTCAATGGATGTACATTCCTACTGACTGTATCCTATACATGGGATATTCTCCTTGCTCATCTCTGCCTCTTTACTCTGCCGACTTCCTTTAAGTCTCATCTCAAACCCCACCATCTTCAAGAAACCCCCTCCTTAGCTGTGAGTACCTTCCCCTCTGAAATTACCTTCCATTTATATCTTATGTGGACTGTGTTTAAGATTCTCTCTCCTATTAGAATATAAGCATTATGAGGGCAAGAACCTTTTTGTTCTTTTTTTGTATCTATAAATGTCTAGTACATAGTAAGCAATTAATAACTGATTGACTCCTAAGTAGCTTTAATCAGAGTATTTCAAACAGAACACTGGAAAGTACCTTAGAGATCCCTAAAACCAGCTCCCTCACTTTTCAGGTGACAAAAATGAAGTTCCCAGGTGAGTGACTTGCCGAGACAGAACCAGGACATAGACCAAGGTGCTAGGACTACAAATTCTTTGGTTTTTCCATTGTACCACATCGCTTCTTCAATGTGGTAATATAAGATTTTATTCACCCTCCCCCTTCTATTTTAGTTAAGTTTTTTGGAGATTACTTTTTTAAAAAAAGAAAAGAAAGGAAAGGAAATCTCTTAAAAATCTTTGAAGGCTTCAGGATGATCAATATCTGTAAGTGATCACTACATGTGGCCTATAAGAATTGTGAAAGTCCTAGAAGCTTTAGCTTACATCTAGTAAAACTTACATCTGCCCTTAATGATAATTTGCATTTAAGCCTTTATTTTTTTTTTTTGGGGGGGGGGTCCAGAAAACCAACCAAGAATGGGGAGGGAAGTTTTGGGATGGAAAAAGAGGGGAGTGGGGAACCATTCCAGGCCTGCAATTAAAACCTACTTTCCACCTTCTCCATAGAAGTCATTTGAAAAGATAGGTCTATTTATAAACTAAATGTAGACTTTTTTATTGATCAAAAGGACAAACAGTTAGTGATTTCATAATTTCCAGGATGCCCCATTCTTGGGCAAATGAATCTTTAAAACATAATAAACTCATTATTGTGATCTAGTTTGGGAAAACACCATGAGAATTAGTGAAAAGTCTGAATTCAAGTGGAAAATATCATTTTTATTATTTTTAAGAGTGTGCAGTAAGAAGTCTTCTCTTGCTTTTGAAAATAATTTCTACTTACTATTTATTTTTTATATTTACTCATCTCTTGACATGTTGTTTTCCCTCAGAAGAGTGTCAGCTTCTCGAGACTAAGCATCTCTGTGTTGCTTTTTGTCTATGAATCTTAATGCTTACTATAGTGCTCTGTGACTAACCCATGATCAATAAGAATCTATTCAATTGAAGTGAAATTAATTGAATTGATGCTGATTCCGTCTTCCTTGAAGGTTTCCAAGCAGATGTTGGGCAATCACTTGTTGATTTTACTATTCTCTGTACAGGACAGACCAAATGGCTGCTGGGGTCCTTTTCAACTCGCAGATTCTATGATTTTGATCATGTAAAAGACCTGAGAAGAATTGAGCAGATGGAAAGAGAAATAGCTATAAATAGGAGAACTTCCTCCCCCTAGTCTGTCTGAGAAGAAACCATGGACCAAAGATGAGTCATTTGTTAGAAGCCTCCACCAAGACAGAAGTACATTCAAAGATTTGAATTTAGGAGGGGAGGAAATTCCATTAGTGATAAAAGGGAGCAGTTGAAGAAAATGGGAACAATTGTGGGTCAGTTATAAAAGATGGCCCCTCAATTCAGGGTTATTTTCTAAGAATTCTGGAGCAAATATTCCATTTTCTTTATCTCATTTCTAAACAGCACAGTGACATTCATTTAAGAGCAGGCAAAATTAACCCACCACTTTCCCTTTCTTAATACCAGCTCAATGGGTTGTTGAAAAGATAAAAAGATAGCATTTTGTAAATTAGAACTGCTATACAAGTATATTATTATGTATATGTAATATATATATATATATATATATATATATATTATTACCATTCACAGGATGCAGAATTAAAGGAGTCCTTACTTTAGAGACCATCCAATCCAAGCCTTTCATTTTACAGGTGACTATTTATCCTTCATTTTCAAAGACAAACAGAAGATCAAAGAGGTGATGTCATGACATACATGTGGATTGGATTTCCCCGAAGAAGGGCTGTGCAAAGTCACCAGCCTCACCTTTTTCTCCGGAACCATCTGGGTCTGGTGGCCAGATATAGATCAGGATGGCTGGAAATGGCCCTGGATGCTGTGGGAGATCTTGGTCTTTTTAAGCTAAGGTCTTTAACAGATATCCAAATGGAAAATATGGCAACTCAAAAGACAAGTTTAGGAGGCCCTTTAATGATCTTTACTGGGAAATTGAGGTCCCAAGAAAGTAATTGAGATTCCTCCAGGTAACACAGGACACAAAGCTTCTAGCTGTCCTCTATTTCTGGAAAGAACTTCTCTCCATTCCTTCACCTCTTGGAGAGCCTCATTCCCTCAAGAATTACTCAGCTACCACTTCCCATATGAAGCCTTTCCCCATTACTCTCCCTATCCTAGCTGATAATGCCCTCTTCCCACAAAGCACCTTGAATCAATTTTGAAAATATCTATTTGGGTACATGTTGGCTCCCTGGATGAAATGTAAGGTCTTTGAGAGGAGCCCAGATTCTTATCTACTGAGTATTCATTCCTAATGCCTCACACAGGATCTATTTGTTGACTGTGCCCAATCAATTCTAAATAATTTTTGATTGCTTGGGTCAAACTCTCTGGGTTCAAATTCCTGTTCCCAGACCATGTTGTGGAGACAGCCCTGATTTCCTGAAAGCAACTGGTCTCATGCAGCTCAAAGGGCTTTCTGGATAAAGCCAATCAGAGAATGCAAACTTGTCACCCAAGGACAGACTCAGCTACTTATAAGGGCTCTTCATCAGAAAGTTAGTCCCAATTTTTGAATAATATGTGGCCACAGCAACTCATTAACATCTGTGCCCTAGTGAGAGTTATAATCTAAGCTGATGGAGAACAGCCATACTGATGAAATCACAAGTCCCCAAATTCAGTGGTATCATCATCATTATCATTATTCTTCCATTAACAGCTACTTATGTGACAAGAGGACTTGGAGACAGGAAGACACTGATTAGCTAGGAGGCCCTGAGCAAATTCCTTAACTTTTCTGAGTCTCGCTTTCTTCATCTGTAAAAAAGAGACCACACAAAATTTTTGCGAGTATCAAATAAAATAATATTTGTAAATCAGTTTGGAAACCTTAATGTGATATCACCATTCTAGGTAATATCATTATCATCACCATCATCATTTATAAAAATTATTTCAGGTTAGGACTCGTGAGAAAAGATATATTTGAAATTTTGAAAATTTCTCTATTGATGAGCTAATCAAATAACCATTATACTGTTAAATCCAAAACTGAATTAAGATATCAAGTCTGGTTGCTTTATGTTGTGTGATGATTCATGAATAATATTTGCTAATGGCCTAGAACTAAGAAACCTAGCTGACTAAAATCTCACCACCAGCAAGAAACTATTCCCATCTTTCTTAATTCTAATGCTTCCTTCTCCTAGGGAATTTCTTCTGGTCTATTATGTGTGTGTATACATATATACATATGCATGTGTGTGTGTATGTGTGTACATATATATATATATATGTCTGAAGAATTATGGAAGTGGAAGAGAGATATTATATGTTCATAATGTGTTTATATGTCATCTCCCCCATCAAATTATAAAGCCCTTGAAAGCATCGACCATGGCTTTTTGCCATTTTTTTGGTATCCTAGATGCATGGCATATAAGCACTTAATAAGTGCTCAGTGACTTCACTTTCATAAAATCCAGAATCAGAAGGACAATTTCTAGGCTACACAGGTAATAAATAACAGAGCCAAGATCTGAACCCAAGTCCTGTTCATTCCATGTCTCTTTCTATTATACAAAAACTGATTCACAGAAAATGAAGTCTGTGATTTCGTTTGCCAATCAGTAAAAAATCAGTAAAGTTTTGATTCAGCTTGTGGTTTCACTGTCAGGAATTATGAGAAAATATCTGCACACCTGAAAAGGTCAAGTTGCGTGGGAAGACTCATATACACTGATGCAAAGTGAAGTGAGCAGAACCAGGAAAATATTGTACACAGTTAACAGCAACATTGTAACTTTAAATGACTTAGCTACTCTGATTAATAGAGATAATTCCAAAAGTCTCATGATGACAAATGCTATTTGCTTATAGAGGAAGAACTGATGGAATCTGAATGCAAATGTAAGCATAATTTATTTTCACTTTTTTTGCAACATGGCTAACACAGAAATATATTTTGCATGATCTCACATGTATAACTCTTATTACAACTCTTGCTTTTTCGATGGGTGGAAGGAGAGAATTCCAAATTCAAACTTTTAAAATTAATGTTAAAAATAAATACATGATGAATTTTTAGAAGAGTACATGCAAAAAAGAAAAGTCGGACTGCTACCTAAAGACTGTCACAAATCAGTGTATTCTGAATGAGGATTGGTTTTCCCAGCAACAATACATATTACTAGACTTCAGAGAAAATAAAATGCTTTTAAGAGTGAAGGGAAGCAAAGAGATCATAAAAAAGGGAAAAAGACCCACATGTACAAAAATGTTTATAGCAGCTCTTTTTGTAATGGCAAGGAACTGGAAATGGAGTAGATGCCCATCAGTTGGAGAGTGGTTGAATAAGTTATGGTATATGAACTTTATGGAATATTATTGTTCTATAAGAAATGATCAGCCGGATGATTTCAGAAGGGCCTAGAGAGACTTACGTGAATTGATGCTGAGTGAAATGAGCAGAACCAAGAGAACATTATACACAGCCACAATAAAATGATATGATGATCAACTCTGATGGACTTGGCTCTTTTCAAAACTGAGTTGATTCAGGCCAGTTCCAATAGACTTGTAATGGAAAGAGTCATCCAGTGAGAGGAGTATGAGGACTGAATGTGGATCACAACATAGTATTTGCACCTCTGTTGTTGTTTGCTTGCTTTTTCTTTTCTTTCTCATTTTCCCCCTTTTTGATTTGATTTTTCTTATGCAATGTAAATGTGGAAATAACTCTAGAAGGATTGCATATATTATTGGAATACTTGCTGTCTAGGCAAGGGGGTGAGGGAAGGAAGGGAGAAAGAATTTGTAACATAAGGTTTTGCAAAGATGAATGTTGAAAACTATGCATGTATTTAAAAAATGAAAAGCTATTATTAAAAAGTAAATAAATAAAAGACTAACACTAAAAAAAAAGAGTAAATGGAAGGGAAAAGAACCTCAAAACCATTTATATTAATGAAAACATTATAAATAAAATTTTCAAAGACTTCATAACTCTACTCAAGTAACCAGCGTACAATTTGAGGCAAGGATTCAAGATCCAGCATGAAACCTATATAATTTTGGACATGGGTTGTACAGAAATTTCTTTTATTTAACATTGCATATTTGTTATGAGGATTTTGTTTTCTTTTCTTTTGTTTCAAATGAAGGGAGTGAATGCAGGAGAAAATAGGTTTCTGTTCACCAGAAAAAAAAATTAATTTTTAAACTAAGAAAAAAACAGCAAAAAAAAGAATGGAAGGATGCACTTTGACACAGAGATCCTGCTGCCTGCTATAACCTGAAAGGGTTACTGAAAAAAACTGATGTCATTGAGACCACAGTCAATTGGTCAATCAACAAGAATTGATCAGATTCTTACTATATTCCTCTGCTAGCAGCAAAGAATTTTAAATGAAGTTGACACCCATCAATGTGGAAATGGCTAATGGTCAATCAACAAGAAATGATCAGATTTTTACTATACTCTTCTGCTAGCAGCAAAGAACTTTAAGTGAAGTCCATGTCCATCTAAGTGGGAATGGCCAATGATCAATCAACAAGAATTGATCAGATTCTTACTATACTCCTCTGCTAGCAACAAAGAACTTTAAATGATGTCCATGTCCATCTAAGTAGGAATGGCCAAACTATTTGTGGCACTTAAATGTAATGGAATGTTATCGCAATGTAAAAAAAACTATAACGATGAACATGATCTCTTAAAGACTCATGAAGTGACATAGAAACAAGAATGCAAAACCAGAAAAACAACATACAGATAAGTGACTGACCACAACTATATTGATAATGACCAAGTCTAGTTCCGAAGGAGGGTTATAAGAAGATTCTGTTCCTCCTTCTTTGCAGAGGTGAGGAATTGGGGACCCAACAAAGAACTGCAAGTGTTTATAGAAGACCTTTGAGGCTTGCTAAGTACTTTACAGATGATATCTCCTTTGAAATACATGAAAGTCTGGAAGGGAGGTAGTATCATTTATCCTATTGTACAGAAGAAGAAACTTGGGTAGTCAGCAATTAGGTAGCTTTCTCAAGGTCACACAGCTGCCAGTGTAGCTTACTGTGGAGGGACAGGAGAACACTCCTCTCCCTTATTCTCTTGCATCCAGCCCACCATCATTATTCTAAGTCTTCCCATGGCAGTGGCTTTGAATGGAAATTTGGCTCCCCCTTCACGTTATTCAATCAGCATGTCAGGAAACACAGATTAGGATGAGGGAATTAGTCATCAACATGACTGGACACTCATAAGCCTATTGTGTTTACGGACTAAAAAACCAATTTGCAGGCAGAAGATATTTTTCTACCACCTCCATCAACACTGGCCACTGGATCCCACCTTGAATTCATGTCACACGCGCTTAGATGATTAACGACAGGTATTCATCTGGCGCTTTTTGTCCTAAGCAAAAGATAAAATAGAGGACCAAGGCAGAAGCCTTCTCCTTCTGCCTCATAAATCATCGCTTAAGCAGGTTGGCCCTTGTGCAGGCTCCTCTTTTCCTCATCTCTTCTCCCTGTCTCACTCTATAATCACCGGTCTCAGGTTACAGAAAGCTGGGCCACACCTGCCCTTTTAGGAATATGGGCAATTGAGCCTTCCTGAGATACTCCTCCCCCATGATGGCCATGGAGAGCCGGAGAGAGGAGATTGGGCTGCTCCCTCTGGGTGCTGGGCTGGCTGCCTCTGTATGTTTTTCAAAAGAGATTAAGTAGAATTAGATGTACCAGCTGCTTGGGAAACAAAACATTCTTTTGTAAGGTACCAGTCTTCCAAGGTTCAGAAAGCCCTTCAGGAGAGTAATAATGGTGGGCAAGGAAAAGCCTTAGGGATGGAAGTCAGAGGACTAGGGTTCAAATCCATTCTCTGCTGGGCTGTCTGAGCCCAGTCAAGGCACAGAAAAATAAATGAATGCATGGATGGATGGATGGCATTTATTGGGCACTTACTACCTGCCAAGTGTTGGGCTAATCTGTAGAGACACAGAAATGAGACAGTCCCTGACCTGGAGGTATTTATAAACATTGAGGTTGAAAATACATATATGGAAGTGGGGGCAAGATAATGATATTTTAATCTAGGAAATCATAGGGATGGGAAGGGTAGGGAAGGGAATAAACATTTATATAGTATACCTACTTTGTGCCAGGCACTATGTTAAGTGTTATAAAAATAGTATTTCATTTGACCTTCACAGCAATTTTGGAAAATAGGTGTTTCTATTATCTCTATTTTACAGATGAGGAAACTGAGGCAGACATAATTTAAGTGACTTGTTCCAGCATTTGAGGCTAGGTTTTGAACTCAGATCTGTCTTCTTCGAAGCCCAGTGCCAGAAGATAGGCGGTATCATTCTCCCCATTGTACAGAAGAGAAAACTTGGGCAGTCAGCAGTTATATGGCTATTCACTGTACCACTTAGCCTGGATGATGAATTTTTTTTTTTTTTTTTTAAAACTGGGTAAAATTTGTCACTACCTTTCTAGCTGACAAAGGCCCTGTTCCATTTACCCATACTGATACCTTAAGTTCCCAGTACTCTGCATCTGTAATCTATAGAAAGAAACAAAGGTTCCTCTCCTGGGACCCACTGGTAAATGAAATGATGGATGCAGGTAACTCTCGCTGTCACTAATGGTCAATGGTCCATTGCGTCATTTGTTTATGGAGAGATTCAGTGATCTGGAACTGGGGTTTCCTATATCACTTTCCTTTCTGACACAGGCTGATTACCCTTACCAATCAGACCAAGAAAATTCCTGTGAACCAGGGCCAAAAACAAACAATAGGTAATAATGATCATAATGTTAATATCTCTTTTTGTCCCAACCTATGTTTTTGCTGGTAAGGAACTCACCACAAGAGAGAAAAAAACTCTCTCCCTTAATACAGATCAGCATTGCTCTGAAGCTTATAATCATAGAAGGTTGTCTGGGACACTGAAAAGGGATTTTATTTATATATCCAGGGTAGGTTAGCTGCAAGGCTGGAACCCAGCCTTTCCTGACTGTCTACCCTCTAAGCTAGAGTTTTTCCACCATTTTTCTGATAAGGATCCCTTTGGCGTCTGATGAAGCCAAGAAACTCCTTCCCGGAATTATATTTTTAAATGCTCAAAATACATAGAATTACAAAAAGCAACCTTGAAATAAAGTTTAAATACCTTGAAATAAAATTTAGCTTGAAATAAAGATATATTTTTCCCCACCCAAATTCTATCTACAGCCTGGGGGCCAGGGAATAAGCAGTCTTTATTGTAAGAATCCCAGCATTAAACACAGTAAGAAGGGCCACTTCTCAATAGTATCAACAGCAGCTGACAAATATTGTTTCACATACATGGAGTCACTCGATTCCACAACCCTATGAGAATGATGTTGCTTATAAGCTCCCACTGGGAGCCAGTAGGTCTTTCCATTCTCCCCAAATTATTATTTGTCTATTAGTCCAGCTATTAAATTCTCAGTTCTCTCTAGATAATAAGGAGGTCTCCTAGTCAGTCAGCCAAAAAGCATTTAAGTGCCTACTATGTGCTAGGGGAAATACTAAGCCCTCATTTTACAGATGTGGATCCTAACTGCCAGAGGAGGTCAAATAGATGGGTACAGAGCCAAGATTCAAATACAGGCCCTCTGACTTCACTTCCAGAAGCAGGTACAACCCCCTTACCTGTAAAACAAATGTCTACAGTTATAAGGAAGGGAGTCTGGACAAGACTGGATTGTATTAAAAAGCATTTAAGATACTGATCACATCCTCTCAGCTCGCCCTCATTACAGCCCTGTGAGATAGGGATTATAAGTAGGTTTTGTTCCCATTTTACAGATGAGGAAACTAAGGTACATCCATTTGGCTGGGTCACAACTGTCACAGTCAGGCTACAAATTCAAGAGGCTGGGTTTTGCTGATTGAAACGACAGGGCTTCCCATTACACTACTCTTCTCAGCCATCCTCTCAGGCTGAAGGCACACTCTCACTAAAGAGATGACGGGATGACTGAGCGAAGCACAGCTGGATGGAACTGACTTTTGAAGGAAATTTGCGATGCATTTTTTTGTCTTTCAGAAGCCATGACATAAAAAGAAACAGTCTCCCCACTCAGCTACCACCCACATCAGCCTGTCGGGTATGTGACTGGGTTAGAATTACATGGAAAGCTGGAGGAGACTTTGCAGATGGATCCCTTGGTCCTATGCCCTCATTTGAAGGCTCTTCTCCCCTCCTCCCCCTGAATTTATAATCATCTAGTCTGGGGTTTGATTTGAATATGAAAAAAAGAGTCAAAGAAAGGGTTGCAAAACAAGGTAATAGCAGTGGTGATGACATTTCAGGATATACAATAATTGTATTTAAGGAAATAATCAATTAATAAACATTTATCAAGCATATTCTAGGGGCAGTGAAGTAGCCTAGTAAATAGATCACTGGGTCTGGAGTTCCAAGGATATGAGTTTTACTTCCAAGCTGTGTGACCCTGAGCAAGTCACTTAAGCCTGTTTGCCTCAGTATACTCATCTGAAAATTGAGGTGGAAGAGGAAATGGCAAAATGATTCCAGTATTTCCAGCAACAAAACCCCAAACGGGGTCACAAAGAGTTGGAAATAACTGAACAACAATAATAAGCACCTACTATGTGCTAGACATTGTGCCAAAATATAAAAAAAGAGGCAAAATAAATCCCTGCCCTTAAAGAGCTTACAATCCATTGGGGGAGACATGCAGACAAATATATACTAGCTATATATATATATATATATATATATACACCAAATATATACCAAGCTATACAGGATAAACAGGAAATAATTAACAGGGGAAAGTACTGGAATGAAGAGGGAGTTTCCCCTAGAAAGTGAGATTTGGGGGGGACTTTAAGGAAGTCTGGGAGGTCCGAAGCCTGTATTTCGGAAGAAGCTCAGGCACAGGAGGATGTGGTGATAGGAGTTTAAAGGCCAAATCTCTGGCCCACCCATAAAATGCTCCTCCTTCTACTGTGGCTGTTCCTTTTTAGAAAGCAAAGATTTCTACATTTGATAGTCCTCTTATTGGTGGGAATGATCCTCCTGGGAAATAATGATTTGGTGTGTTGTATAATAACTTTTCTCCACTTGGCTAAGAAATCAGTGACTAATTACCTAATTGTCATCCCCAGTTCTGTCTTTTGTAGATTACAACTAAAAAGAACCATTTAGTAAAACAATTAAGTGTCATGAGCATTTTGCATTAGTACTAGTAGAGACTCCCATGGGCCTCCTAACGCCAAAATCTAAAATGACTTAGTCCCAGAAAGTTAGAGCTAGAAGGAACCCTTTTATCATCTCTTCCAAGGTCCTCGGTGATCAGAGAGGGAAACTGAGGCCAGGAGAAACTACGCAATGGATTTGGCCCAAGTCTCCCACCCAGCAAGGATAAAGCTGACATCAGATCTTCCTAATTTTGCCCCCTGGCAGGAATTTAAAATCACATTCCCAAAGGCACAGCTTGCCTGGGGTAGGTGGTACACACTTAGTAGATTTTTTAGTATCTTTAATCAGCTTTCACACCTCTCTAGCTTTGATCTTAATACATCTTTGCACAGAGATGGGGAGCAGGATTCAAGATACTCACTATTCTCCTGAGTTTTTTCTTCTGTTTTGTTATTTTTAAACCTGTCCCTGGGCAAGTCACTTATCTGCCTGCCTCAGTTTCCTCATCTGTTAAAAAATAAGCTGGAGAAGGAAATGGCAAACTATTTCAGTATCTTTGCCCAAGACAACCCCAAATGGAGTCACAAAGAATCAGAGACAATTAAAATGATTGACTATATATATATATATATATATATAAATGTGCTTATATATGAGAGAAAGTAATTTCAGAGAAGGAAATAGCAGAAGGGGTGGCTCTTTAAAAAAAATCATTTGTAGTTCCATTGATCTTGCTCCCTCCTTCTTTTTTTACCTATTTTTTAAAAAATGTTTAATTTATTTTTTTATTTTGTTTTACTTTTTTTGCTGAGGCAATTGGGGTTAAGTGACTTGCCCAGAGTTACACATAAGTGTCTGAGTTCAGATTTGAACTCAGGTCCTCCTGACTTCAGGGCTGGTGCTCTATCCACTGGGCCATCTAACTGGCCAAAAATTTACCTATTTAATAAGGAGCTAAACTAGAAGAAACTTCAGAAACCATCCTCCATCCTTCTTTTACAGATGAGAAACTGAGATAACAAAGCCTAGAAGGGTATGTGATTTGCCTAAAGCTACATAGGTTAAAAAAAAGTCATGTAATCTGATGGTCCTCCAACTTTGGAACTTAGCACTATGTTTTCATATACTTCATAAATGTCTAAAGATGACACTTTAGGTCTCCATTTTGGTCCAGGAAGAAGGAAAAGTTATCAGAAAAACTGAAGACTGTGGAAGGTTACCAGGATGTTGGCTGAGTTACAGGATCCTAGCACTGGGACAGTCACCTGACATACAGAGGCTGCTCTTGAATGAATAATCTTAGGAGATTTCAAACATATGGAGAGGCAGATGTGCAGAATATGTGGCTCGTATGTGATTTCACTGTTGTCAGAAAAATATCCAGGAAATGTGCCTATTATAACTTAAGGAAGATTTGAGAGGAAAAAACTGAAATGTGTGAAGGTTTTGAGTCAGTAGAAATACAACTAAAACTTCTCCAGGGGTAGGATGCACGCCCTCAAATATCCTTTTTCTTAGTTTTAAAGGAATGGCAATGAGAGGACTAGAATTCACTGATTCATTGATTTGGCCCCTAAACTTCTATGGAACTCTTTCTCTGTGTTAAGCACCTTGCTAGGCAGGGCACTGGTGACTAAGACTTAATCCCTGCCCTCATGGAGTTGTAAGTCTAGGATAAATCTTCCATGGTTCTGTTTCTAGATGATATGTACTATCTTAGAAGAATTTTAATTAAAGAGATATTGAAAATATAACAGAAGAAAAGAATCATAGAATGGTGCTGTAAGAAGGGATTATAAAAGTTCCCAACATTAACCATTTCACAGATCTGGAAAATGATGTCTCTTCAGTTCTCAATTTAGATGAATGAATTCCCTCTTTACTTGCACTGTTCTGTCTCTGGGAGAAAAACCCTAACTGTGAAATCCCATTTAAGTCCCTATATTGTGAAATCAGGCTTTCCCAAGGGTTTAAAGGCCTTTGTGAAAATTACACGGTTAATGCGTTTCAATTCAGTAAGCCCATGTCATAATGCAGTATGGACTGTCATCAGCAATGGATTCACCAAAATGAAGATGAACAGTCCCTGGCCTTGGGAAGCTTAGATTCTATGGATGGAAAATATATGTGTGTATACAGATATAATGGTATATGTGTACACATATATGCATATGTGTGTATATATATGTATATAAAGGGATGTGTAACATGTATGGGAGAGAGATAAAAAAGAGAGAAGCAGAAAGAGAGAAGGAAAGAGATTAAGAGGGAAAAAGAGAAACACAGAGAGACAGGGAGAGAGAGAGAGACAGGGAGAGACAGAGAGAGAGAGAGAGAGAAAGAGAGAGAGAGAGAGAGAGAATGAGAACAAGAACTTTAAAAATTCTCCTAGGTCAAATTCAGAATGTCAGAATGAACAATCTAAATAATACTTGTAGTCCTGAAAGTGACTCTGGATTATAGCCAACCTGAGAAGAAATATTTCAGGCTGGCAATACCTTTAACAGCACGGAATCATCCCTCCCACCTCAGGGTTTGTGTTGCCAGCAGCTCCTGAAGTACCAGTACCTGCCAGAGAGAAGGTGGATTCTCTCACCCACACAGGTGCTCTCCCTGTCAGGGTCTCCCCTCCACAGATCTGTGGCTTAATTCAGCTTTAATTTATTAGAACTGACAGGATCACAGCTTGGGGCAGCACAGGCACAGGCCACAATTAGAGACTTCCTTACTGAGGACAGTTACAATGGAGAGCCCACCAAGTGAATGTTTTCCAAGATGAAGTCTTCTCTTTTCCCAGGAGCAGAAGTAAAATGGATTCCTATAATTTTTACTAGTTTCAATTAAGACATTCCCCACATTTCAATAATCCTGAGACCTTATCTATTGAATGAAATGGACCAAGGACAGAAGATCCTTGGAAGATTATAAGGGAAGGCTCTCTGGAAGAAGTTAAAAAAGAAATGGCCAGTTGGTTGGAAGCAGACTTGTGATTTCATGTAAGATCATAAAATTAGAGCTGGAGAAGTAGAATTCCGATTGCTGCATTTTAATAGATGAGAAATAAAAATCTAAGAAAGTAAAATCATTTCCTTTAAACCACAGAGAGCTGAGATTTGAACCCAAGGGTTCTAAACCAAATTTTTTTTTTTCATTTTATCACAACCATTTCCCCAAAGCCATGTCAGACAGGCAACATTTTACTTTGTAGTCACCACTGGGGAGACAAAAACAAGCTAAGAAAAAACAAGTTAGTCTCTGCCCTCAAGGAGCTTACCTACTCCTTAGAGGATACTTTTTGGAAGTCATTGTGAGGATGATAAGGAAGCTCACCTTGAAGTACCTTGAAGTTTACCCAGAATGCTTTTGCCAACCCTTTCCTGTACTTCCCACAAGAACCCTGTGAGGTCAGCAAAGCAGACACCTCATACTATAACCCTCCTTTGTAAGCTCGTGCTATTTAGAGCTGAAAAGAATGTGTCTTCTATGCGATTCATTTTACAACTTAGGAAACTGAGGCCCAAAAAGAGAAAATAAGATGCTTGCTTAAGATCACACAGGCTCTTTAGCAAGCACAGTTAGAATTAAAATTCAGGCCCTCTGAGTCTTTCTATTTCACCCCAAAATGCAGTGATTCAGAGAAACTAAATAACTCACCAGCAGGCCATAGAAAGGAGACAGTCCAAAACCTGTTTCCCAAAGTCAATAATCTTTTCCTTATTGCACCCTAATTACAAATTAAATCTATAAAATCTTCACTATTGACTACACTCAATCATATAGGCAAACCTTGGACATTTCCATTAAAATATCTAATAGACAGAACCACTCAATCCCTTTCAACCATTCAAACCTAGTTAAACAGCCTCCTCCACTCTCAGGATCCATGGTTTCACTGCAGCTCAGCCATACATGGGGACACTCATACCCTTGAACTCATCATCACCCATTCCACTTCATGAACATGACTGAGTTGAGTCACTTAACCTATTTCCCTCACTTTTCTCATCTATAAAATAGAGAATAATAATAATGCTGACCTCCCCAGGTCATTGTGAGGATTGAATGAGATAAAAACTATAAAGTGCCTGCCACACATTAAGTGATCCACATATATGAACTATTATTTATTTTTTGCTTGCTGTGGTTGTTATCTAAAACATAGATGCTCCCTCTTCCCACAAAAAAACAAAAGCAAAAAACCCCTCCCAATTCCCAACTCTTCAATGTGGCTTGAACCACATTAAAATGTGACTGGGAAACGATTAACGAAATTAATAAAAATAGTGATACTCTTTAATTCGAAGCTCATTATCTTATCACCTCAAGGATAAAATACAAAGTACTCCATTTGGAACCTGTTTTCAAACTATCTTTTCTAGACTGCTCCTGGAGATCATCTCTTTCTTTGCCTTAGACCACTAGATCTGGAAGTCCTGAGTGTAAATCTGGTCTCTACATATTTTAGAAATGAGACTTTTATTGGAAACACTGACTGTAAAAATTGTTTCTGATCTTTCTACTTCCCTAATCTTGGTTGCATTGGTTTTGTTTGTGCAAAAACTTTTTAGTTAAATGTTTTCAAAATTATTCATTTTGCATTTCAAAATTTTCTCCATCTCTGGTTTGGTCATAAATTTTTCCCTTCTTTATAGATCTGAGAGGTAAAGCTATTCCTTGCTGCCCTAATTTGCTTACTTATGGTATCACCCTTTTATGTTTAAATCGTGTATTCCTTTTAGGATATACACACACACCAACTATATATACATACACAAACACACTCACACACACACACACACACACACACACACACACCTCAACTATATATATAGTGTGTGTATATACGTGTGTATATAGATAGATACCCACACACCAAATGTATACAGTATCTATCTATCATTCTATCTATATAGGCTTAGTTATGACATCATTCTTTATGTCTAAATGGTATATTCATTTTTGGGGGGGAATGTGTGTATTTGTTGTTGGTCCATGTCTAGTTTATGCCATACTGTTTTCCAGTTTTTCCCAGCAGTTTTTGTCAAATAGTAAGCACTTAAACTAGAATCTGGAGTTTATCAAATAGTAGATTACTACGGTCATTAACAGTTGTGTTTTGTCTTCCTGATCTATCTCACTGATCTGTTACTTTATTTCTTAGCCAGTTCCAAAGAGTTTTGATGAATGTCATTTTATAATTTAGATTTAGATCTGGTATGATGGGGTCACCTTCTGTTGTATTTTTTCATTAATTCCCTTGATATTCTTGATTTTTTGTTCTTCCAGATGAAATTTGTTTGTTTGTTTTCCCCAACTCTATAAAATAATTTTTGGTAGTTGATTAATATGACACTGAATAAGTGAAGTAATTTAGGTACGATTGTCATTTTTATTATATCAACTCAGCCTACCTATGAGCAATTGATATCTTTCAGTTGTTTAGATTTAACTTTATTTGTGCAAAAAGTGCTTTGTAATTGCATTCATATAGTTCTTGGGTTTGTCTTGGTGGTCAGACTTTATATTGTCTACAAGAATTATTATTCCTGATTTGACCAAATCCAAATTAATTTGACTATGGTTCCTGACTAGTGCAGAAAGAGTAAGTCAGGTGACAGATCAGAACCACAAACACCATGGTGGAAGTTCTACAGACAAAGGACTCAGATCCTCTGGGCCTTGGTTATGATCCAAACAATAAAACGGTTGGTAAAACTGTCAAGAAAATGGCTGGAAAGTAAGGAGAACTTTTAAAAGTGCCTACTATGTGCAAAGTATTCTAGTTGTGGGAGATACTGAGACAAAAATGCAGCCGTCTCATGCATATGCAGAATTCTACCCTAAATATCCTAGAAGAGCTTCTAACAAGGAATTCTTCTATAAAACTAATAATCCTCTAGGACAGTTATGTTTCATTTTAAGATGACTTGACATATGAAAATATGGATTTCTACAGATAAATCTGGGGGTTATTATTTGCTTTAGGAGAAGATTCAACAGAGAATTCATTGAGATAGGCTACCCATCTGCTGCATTTCAAATAATCCAAATGACAAAATGTCTATATGCACATCATTTTTATCCCAGAAAGATATTTTGTTCCTTGAAGTAAGTATACCCTGCTGTGCAAATAACTACCTCCTAATTTATCTGTTTTGTAAGTTCAGATCTCTATGCACTGACCTTTTTTTTATTAAAGCTGGCCAAAACCAAGTAGCTAACTATATATTAGAGGCAAATGGCTCCCCTTCAATCAAGCCCTAATCTGCTCTGTTGTTCAAATGGCCAGCAGGGATTACATTGTCAGCACAGCCAACCAGCCACCGGATGCTCAACAACTTCTGATGACTCAGGAAGGAGTCTCCGTGCTTGAATAGTATACATGCAGTCATATCTAGTTGCCTAGCAACTGGATGTTATACAAAATGGGTATCAATTATATAAGTTCACCACCACTTGGCCAATTAATACCTCACACAGCTCCATAACATAAAGAGCTCTAGTTCTTGGAAGAACACAATCAAAGTACCTATAATGTCCCCATGATCAGTCCAGTCCATATCCCAAATATTCCCACCTAATTAAAAAAAAAAAAGCCAAGAAGAAAAGGTGTTCCATGAGCCCAAGTCTCCAGAGTTAGGTTCAAATACTCTGCGAGAGCTGGAGTACTTCAGCAACCCAATAACTATTATTTCATGTTTACTGAGTGACCCTCTCTGTGCTCAGCTTTTGAGAGATTGAGTTCATCTGGCTGCTGAAAATAAAACTCCAAGCTGTGGGTCAAAGTCCTAAGGAGTTAGATCTAGACTTGATAGAAAGACACAACTGCTTTATAATTAGAGATATTCTAGAGTGGAACAGGATTGTCTTGAAAGCTAGTCGGCTGCCCCTCCCTGTATAGCTTCAGGCAAAGGCTGGATGCCCACTTCTCAAGCCTGGAGTGAAGTGGATTCTCTTTTGGGTGTGGCTTGGATAAAATGGACTGGGAAATGCCTTCCAACTGGTTCCATTACCTACCAGGCTGGCTCTAGTTACTGATCAAAAATAGCCCCATTCTGAGAAAGTCATCCCAATATAAAACTGAGTAGAGATGTGGTGGATAGAGATACAGTGGTGGGTCAGGAGGTCTTGTCTTGTAGCCCTGTGCTGCTCAGTAAGTCACCTAATGTCTGAGTACCCTAAGCTGTTTCCCAAAACTACAAATTACCAATGAGTGACCACTCAGCAACAGCAGGGTTTCCACAGTTATAAGAAGATATCAGCTAACAATTATCCATTAAGGGCCAGGCACTGCACTGAAACACCATCCCTGACCTCGATGAGCATGCATTTTATTGGATGACAGAGGAAATCCAAGAGGGAATGGGGAATTTGCAGCAGATGCTGTGAAGAGCTCCCGGGATCAGATGAAGAGCTGGTAGGGAGCATGGAGGTCAACGTACTGAAACTGAAGCCCAGAGATATGTAATGTAATGACTTACCCAACAACTTACAGAGAATTGAGCCTATATTTGAACCCAAGCTCTCTGGTTCCAAAGTCAGCCCTCCTTTTTTTTCCCATACAACAATGCTCATCCAAAGCCTTGGGCTTCTTAATTCAAACAGAGCTAATTTTGAACAGCCCTTAAATTGGGTTGGCTTTTTCTTTTAAAGAAAGGGTGACATAGTTTTCTTGAAATCAGCACCATCTGGTTATATCCACAAGAAAAATAACCATTTATGCTGGTTCATTTCCAGTGTTTTCCAAAAAATTAGGTTCTCAAGAGTGTCAGATTCATGTATTTTGAAGAACGTTTGAAGTGCACGTACTAAAATTAGGCCAGGTTCCATAGGCAGTCATTTCAATCGACAAGAGGAAGGATTTCAGGCATCAAATGGAATCCTAGTCACTCAGGAAGATTTTTTTTTAATGGGACTTCATGTCTGAATCCACATTAAGAAATGCTCTTTCATGTTTAACACGTATGGGACTACCTGCCATCTAGGGGAGGGGGTAGAGGGAAGGAGAGGAAAAGTTGGAACAAAAGTGTTTGCAATGTTGAGAAATCACCCATGCGTATGTTCTGTCAATAAAAAGCTATAATAATAATACTTTTTAAAAAAAAAAGAAATGCTGTTTCATTTCCCCAGTTAGGAAAAGGATAGCAATTCCTCCAAATTAACATAGAAAAGCAGTTTCTAGAAGTTCCTATTGTCAGTCTACTTTCTTTTAGCAGGTGAAAATCACCTAGTGCAAACTGAAGCAACAATCATAATCACTTTGGATTTTTTCCTGAAGATGTAGATTTTCCTCTATTTTCTATTAAATGAGTCAGATTTTAACTCTTCAAGGGAAAAAAAAGAAAGGCAAACAACAAACTTAAAAGAAGATATGGATAAGGGTCACACAAAATGAAGATGCAAGTCCCCATAGGTACCATTAGTCTCACTGGAGGGAATGACCATATTAGTGAAGTCACAGATTTATCAGAGTACAGATAAAATCTGAACTCAAGTTCTTAAAAAGAATCAAGAAATGGGAGCTCTATCAGTGTCTCAAATTTTAATTATATTTCCTAAATGATACAACTTACTCTCAACAGAAGGCCAAGATATGGATGTTTTTCTACTAACACTACTTACAAAATGTATTTAGGTTCTGCTGCAGGCCATCACCAAATCTACTTTTCTGGCCTTGATTATTTAATAGCTTAAAACTCTGTAGTAGATGGCAGCTTTCATTCCCCTTGAAAACCTGCTTCGGCAGTAATTAGAGTCACCAAGAGCTGAGCAAGCCTCAAGGAGGTTTCAAAATCTGAAATCAGATTTCATTTGTCATGAAGAAATACCACAATAAGTAATTTAAAAACAACAGAAACAGTCAAATTATAGAATCCAAGTTAGACAATGAGAAAGTAATGAATTTCCTAAAGACTACAGCTTGAAGGCATCCTGCCATCTGACTTAATTGTCCTATGGTACTAGGGATGTATTGGTACCTATTCACCTCCAGTGTAATGCCCCTGTTCAGCTGCAGTGGGTGCTGAGCTTATCTCTCTCTGTTCTAAGTAGGGAAATATAGTCCTGGTGATATATAAGATTTAAGAATCTATTGACGTGTTTCCAGTTGGATCATCCAAGTGTCTCATCATATAAGAAATTAAAGCTCTATTTACAAAATCTCAGGGACATCAGAATCCATCTGGCCCAATCGTAATCTGAATAGAGATGCCTTCTACTGCATTTGCCTTTAATATTCAGCCTTCATTAGGAGATCCCTAATAAGAGAGAACCTACCTCCCCAAGGAATCCAGGTTATCCTTTGAGACAACTCTTAAGTCTCTGACTGTATCTCCATTATCTTTATTCCCCCCGCAAATTGCCCTGTGACAACATGTAGAATAAGTCCAATCCTTCTTCCATGTGACAACCCTCCAAATAACTTCAAGACAATTATGTGCCTTCCCAGAAATAACCATCACCTCCTCTATAGATGCAAGAGCCCATTAACTTTAATGAATTCTGTAGGAACTGGTGGGCTCAAATAAATTCCACCAAGCGGTCAATATTCACCTATAGGGAAATACAAAATAAACCTTGGTCATATGTCTGTGATCTTACCTTATAGACTTGGCCATAGGTTCCATTTCCAACAAGTTCCACTAATTCAAAGATCCCTGCAGGGTCCTGAAAAAAAAAAGCAACAAAAATGGAATCTATTACTAATGAATTGTTTTAATCCAAGAAATAATCTATTTCAAGCAAGAGAGGGTAAGCATCTCAACAAGTGAAACTCACAGAGCCCATGAATGTTGATATTAAGTAACTGAGACATGGTCCAAAAAAGTAAATTGGTAAAGATTTACTTTATTAATTCTATTTTATATTCCAAGTATATCAATTCAAATCCTGGGGACTAAGATATACCTTTAAATGAAATTAAAAGTTAATGATGATGAAAATAATAATAACAACTAATATTTATACATTTTAAGATTTGGAAAGTACATATAATATGTCTGATCTTCCAAACAATCCTGATAGCTCCTATATACAGTGATTCTATACGTATATTTATATTTATTTAAAAGTGCTATTCCATACACATTTATATTTCACTACAAAGAAAGACATCTCTGAATTGATTACATTAGGCAAGAGCTATTCCTCATCCTTACCTCATTCTGATCTTTTCCCTTCCCCCTTCTCTGGCTTCCTTCTTTCAGGATCTTGCCCAAGCAATCATTCCTCTCTCCATTTCTCCCTCTCCCTCCCTTCCTCTCCCTCTCCTTCTCCCTTTCCCTTTCCATCCCTTCCTCCCTCCATATCTCTCTCTCTACCCCCTCTGTTTCTCTCTGTCTCCCTATCTCTCTGTCTGTCTCTTTGTCTCTGTCTCTCAGTCTGTCTTTCTCTCTCTCTTTCCCTACCTCCCCTGTGTCCTCAAATCTTTTCCACTCTGATGATTTCCTTCAATATCTCCAAAGATGTTCATCTCCCTCTTAATTCTTGGGAGGAAAGAGAAAAGGAAGGGCTAAGGTTAGAAGCCTTCCCTTGTCTCTCTCTCCACCTTCTACATATCATCCCTTCCATTTCTCTCTGTGTTACTGCCAATCTCCTGGCATATAAATGATCCTGTATATTCAGTGATTCCCCTTCCTTGGCAGCTACTCACATCCAATTCTGCAATCTGGCTTCCATCCCTACCACTCAACTTCATCTGCTCTTTTAAAAGGTCACCACACGTTCTTATCACAAAAATCCAGGGGGGTTTCTCAGACTTTCTCCTCTTGGTTTCTTTGTAGCTCTAGCTCTTGAGGATCCCTGGCTCCTGCAGGATACACTCTCTAGTCTCTGACTTCAGAGAGTCCACCC
Source organism: Sarcophilus harrisii (assembly GCF_902635505.1). Classification (NCBI taxonomy): domain Eukaryota; kingdom Metazoa; phylum Chordata; class Mammalia; order Dasyuromorphia; family Dasyuridae; genus Sarcophilus; species Sarcophilus harrisii. The sequence goes on from NC_045428.1 coordinate 29,225,059, forward strand.
TATTCTTTTCACCCTTTTCTCTGTCTCCTTTTTTGAAGATCATTTCTTCTTTCTTCCTGACCCCTTACTCTTAGTGTTCCCCAAGTTTCCATTCTCAGGTCTCTTTTTCCAGTTTACTAAGGCTATGATAAACCATTTTTTAATCAAGGGGCTTGTCCCTCTCTACACTTTCCACATACCTATTATCAAGAATTAAATATAGGCTGATACAAACAAGCATTCTTAATATTTGGGAATTCATGGGAAAATCTGTAAGCATCCTTCATAATTCCATGCCTTACCTCATAAGACTTCTTCTTAGCCTTGCCTTTTTTATTTAGCATTAAAAGAAAGATTTCAACCCAGGTATCTCCTAAAACTAATACGACTCTTCTCTCCATTATCCCATATGGACTCAGAATTTTTCATAATATTTTTACCCATGGAAGAAAGCAGAAGGAAATACATTTCTCTGCCAAAGCAACATGGATTTAGAGCTACAACCACTAGATGACCTTAGAGGTAATCTAATCTGATGAGAATCATGTATTGAGAGTAAGAAGGGATCTCTAAGACCATCTAATACAATCCACTCATATTACAGATGGAGAAACTGAAGCCCAGAGTGGTCGTAGGTCACAGAATCAGAGATTTGAATCTAGAATAAACTCCCAAAGCCAACCTGATCCACTCCTTTCATTTTACAGACAGAGAAACTGAGGTTTAAGGAGACTGGTTTTCCCAAAGACTACTCTGTCCAAAGTCTTGCTATGTAGGCAGTAGGTGATAGAACCAAGATTTCAGAAGTAGCAGCAGCAAGGAGCACCCAGCCAAGTGAAGGCTTCCGGTATTTTAGAATGCAGCATAAGATAAAAGTAGCCCTGGGTAAGCGTGTCCCTAGAAACAAGGAGGCACAATCAAGGGAAACAGTCAAGCAAGGATGGCCCTAAATCTGTAAGTTTTACTTCAAGAAGAAAAATCTAAATTTAAAAATGAAACAAAAACAAGGAAAAAAAAAAAAACTAGCCAGCTGCCTTTTTTCCTATATTGAACTTCCCAGGAGTTTGCTCAGTGATGCTTCAGGAACAAATTTGGAGCTAGGCTCTCCATTTGCTTGAAATATCCCAATTTTACTTTCAACATTTTGACTCAGAAATGGAGAGCAAGGAGAAGGGTGACAGTATATTATATTTGTTCAAGGTTCCTGAAAAGCATAACGAGGGGGAAAGAGTAAAGAATAGGAAACAGTTCTGAGAAACCTCATCTGTCTGTATTTAATCAAGGCTGACATGGTCCAGAAAAGTATGCCTGACTTGTTCATCCTTTCTTGGACAGGAGCTTCCAAAGGTCTGGCAACCTCCAGTCCCTTAAGTTGGTCAGGAAGAGAGGAGGCTCAACAGGGTGTCACAGCTGTTCCCAATTCTCCTTGACCTGCCTCTTCTGAATGCTAATTAGACCTTTTAAAAACCTCTCTAATGGTGATTTAATAGAAAATACATCAAATTTGGAGTTGGACCCTGGGAGAAGTGAGTGGATGCCTTCTCTCTCACCAACCCTGAATCAGCAGAAAAATGCAAATTTAAAGGTGTAATAAATAAAAACAAGGAGAAAAAAATCCATGTTCACATCCCATGTGTACCATTTTCTATCTGCAGGACCCTGAGAAAAAAATCACTCAAGAGCTAAGGATTTCTCTCTAGAAAATAAGAGATTAGTTTGAGGTTCTACTTCATATTAATCAGGTTGGCAAAGATGGCCAAAAAAGGAAAATGGCCAGTGTTCAAGAAGCTGTGTTAGTTACTAAGGCACTATCAGTAGAGTTATGAATTGTTACAGCTATACGGAACTCTAAGTCACTGTTACCTCTGCCCTTTGTCCCCAAAGTACTTCTAGTAGGCTTATATCCCAAAGAGAAAGGAAAAAGGGAATGGACAACTGTCTTGTGGCACAAAAACATGGAAATCCCAACAATTGGGATGGAGCTAAATGAATTCTGGTGTCTGAATGTGATGGAATCAATTGTACTATGATAAAAAAATGGCAAAAGGAAGATGCTGAGAAAAACCTGGAAAAATTCTATGAACTTAAGTAAAGCTGAATGAGAATGACTGAGAGAAGCCAACAAAGACACAAATAAGTCAATGGAAATAGAAGGTATATGGGGGAGATGAGGGGAAAATACTAGAACCTGGGAGAAATTACAAAGTACAAAGTGCCTTGTTTTAGAAGGCACTGGGAGGAGTTACAAGGGCACTAGAACTTGGGAATCTCAAGATAGACCTCAAGTGGGAGACTTCAAACAAGCTGATTCCTGAAGGAAGTTAGTCATTCCAAGAAGTGCTATAGTAGTAAGAGATTCCAGGCATGAGGCACAGCCTGGGCAAAAGTACGGAGGAAGGAGATTTCTCTCCCCCAGATCCCTAAAGGAATGAAGATGTGTGGATATGGTCCTAGTGATATTTTTTTCCATAAGTATCAATCTGATAGATTTCCTGCCTCCAAGGCAAGTCATCCCAAAGTGACTGCCACAGACACACCACTGCCTTCTTGATGCTTCCATATGCAAAATTCCATATCTTAGGGACTCTAAGATAGGCACCGAGAAGCTATTATCACGCAGTGTAACAGAGGGAAATGTTTAATTTACTAAGTAAGTTACAAGTAAGTCATTTTGACATAATGGATAGGGGCTGAGCTGGAGTCAGGAAAAGCTGGTTTCAAACCCATCCTTCATCACTCACTAGCTCTGGGATTCTGGGGAAGCTTTTTAATCTCCACCTGCCTCAGACTCCCTAAGATTTACCTGCTAAGACATAAACTTAATATTGCCCCACTTCCATGCTTTGGCCTAAGCTGTCCCCCTTGACTTGACTGCTCTCTCTCTGTACCTCTCTGACCTTTAAAATCCCACAAGAGGTTTTTCCTAATTCTCTTTATTGTAACATTCCCCCTACTCCTTCCCACTTCTCTGTCACCCCTCAAATTACTTTTGTTTCATATATATATATATATCTTTTGCATATTTATCTATATACATGAGAACAGCTAAGTGGTACAGTGTACAGGGATTGAAATTAGATTGACTCATCTTTCCCCAGACACTTAGTAGCTGGACAAATCACTTCACCCTGTTTACCTCAGTTTCCTCAACTGGAAAATGAACTGGAGAAGAAAATGACAAACCCTTCAGAATCTTTGCCAAGAAAATCAGACATGACTGAAACAACTCAACAACAACCATCTATGTACATGTTGCTTCCTCCCAAAAGAAGGTAAGTCCCTGGGGGCAAGAACCACAACATTTCTGTCACTTTTCCCAGTGGTTAGCACAGTGCCTGACACACAGTAGGCATTTAATAAGTGCTCATTGGATTAAATGGAATTGAATGCCACACACAGGCAAGATGGCAGTTCCTTCATTTAGTCACATGCTAATTAAGTTATGGGGAATGTGAAAACTGAGTGGCAAGCACCAACTTAATTTGGGATTTCTGCTATTCGCCAAGATGGAAGACTGGGAAGGTTACAGACACCAAAAAGAAATGAGTCAATCTATGACATCTACCAAGTCCAGAAATCCCCCTGGGCTACACATTACTTTATTCAGATCTTAACCTTTGGTGGTAGTCAGGAAAATATGTCCAGTGCCAAGCTAGAGTTCATCTGCATTGTTTCATGATCTTTTCCTCTGTCTGTCTCTATCTCCCTGCATCTCCCTCCATCCTATCTCTCTCTGTTTCTCTCTCTGTCTCTCTTTCTATATCAGTCTCTGTCTCCGTCTCTCTGTCTTTGTCTCTGTCTGTTTCTCTCTCCATCCCTCCCTCCCTCCCTTCCTCCTTCCCCTCCTCCATGTGTCTGTGTGTATGCACATCTCTTGCCTTAGAGTAGGAATGAGTCTTAGAAGTAATTTATCCAAGAGGTGTCAAACATACAAGTCACATCATTCCTGGGTGGTCCAAAACAGGATTAAAATGGAAAACATTTAACAAAATTGTATGTATGTATGTATGTATACACACACACACACACACACACTTATCTGTTTAGTTTTATATATATATATATATATATATATATATATATATATAAAAAACTAAACAGATAATTTTACATTTTACAACTAAGTCAAAATGGAGCTTACAGCGCTCCATCGGTACCTATTAACGGCCTCCATTTCTCTTTGCCTCTGGCACCACTGATGGAGCCCACCACCCTCCACTTACAGATAAGGCTAGAGAAATAAAGATGTGGAGGACTGCTGAGGGAACATGGGCCACTGATGATCTCGAAGGCAGGTCCCCTGATTCCACACTGAATGACCTCCGAGTACTGGTATCTCAGCACAATTAGGCTTCTCTATCTTCTCTAAGACTTCGACCATTCACAGATTAGCATTCAGGTGACATAATGCTGGGTTCGGGGTTTTATTTCCCATTTTGCTTCTGACATACAAAAAATTCCTTGAACTGAAATGAATTAAAAGACTTCCTAGCGAACATTTTTTCTCCACTTGAAAGGTTTCAAAGCACTTTTACATACGTTAGCAATCGAGTGTCAAAATTATCTTATAAAGTAGACTTTACAATTATTCTTCATTGTCTTCTTGTTGCTAATTGTCTCTTTGTGACCCCATTTAGAGTTTTCTTGGCAAAGAGAGTGGATTGGTTTGCCATTTCCTTCTCTAGCTTATTTTACAGATAAGGAAACTGAGGTAACCAGGACAAAGTGACTTGCCCAGGGTCACATAATTTGTGTCTGAGACCAAATTTGAACTCAAGCTTTCCTAACTTCAGATCTGGCACTCTATCTAAGTGCCAGCTAACTGCCCATTACAGTCATCACATTTCCATTTTACAGATGAAGCGGTTCTATGTCACACAGAGAGTGAATATTAGAGGGAAGACCCACATCTCTCCATTTTACCATAGTTGTGTTGCATTTATTAACAAGCATATGAAGATATAAAGGCAAAGAGGATGGTGAAAAGTGTGTCAGATCAGACAGGACATAGACCCTAAACTCTAATTTAATGACTAAACATCTCCAACAGAGAGGTTTCCACTTTTGATAAGCAGTCCCCATAAAAAATCTGAAAGAGCAGGACCTCACGTCCAGCATCCTTGTCGGGACCAGCCTCTCCCATGATCCTGGCAAATGAGCACGCTGGGTAAATGAAGAGACCTCACAAACCTAAAACTAACTACTCCTCCTTGAACCATATTTAGCAGGTATTTTGTTAGACTTTAGACAAAACTGACAAGCATATGCTTATGAAAGCAAAACAGAACAAAGAAAACAGCAACAGTAGGAGAATTCTCCATATTTATCTTGAATCTTTGTGCCTTTTTCGCATCATCAGAGCCCTGACGTAGCCAGGCAGGGGTGCTGAGTCAGCCCCTCTTGGGCACGAGTCTGTGCTGCCTTCTCAGCTTTTGCAAGGTAGAAAACAGCTTTAAATATTTAATATTTCCAGAAATATTTGAAAGTTGCTACCAATTTCCTGAGGTCTCCGAATGGCAGATCTTCTGCCCTAGACAAACAGGTCCTGTGCCAGGATGCTGGTCTATGTTCCCCGCTCCAGACCAGAACAGAGATGGTGGGTTTTGCTCTCACATGTCATCCTGTCCACACAGAGAGAGGCTGGGCAGGGAATTTAATCTAGTGGCTGAACTGTATTGATAATGCATTGGTTAAAGAAAGAAAGACATGAATGATTAATGAGGGGATACACTTAAGCATCTCAAGCCCAAACTTTTAAGTCTTGACCCTGCCTCACTCTAATCACCACATAACCATAAGCCAGTCACTTCACTTCTCAAAAAGGATTTCCCAGTTTATCAACTGGCAGTAATAATACTTGCCTGATCTATTTTTAAAGAGGATCCAATGAGGTAACATACCTGAATGTACTAATGAGCATGATGCAAACCCCAAGCAAACGCTTCCTCAACTCAAATCCACTTTAAAAAAAAATTTTTTTTTTAATTTTTGCTGAGACAATTGCCCAGGGTCACATAGCTAGGAAGTGTTAAGTATCTGAGACCAGATTTGAACTCAGGTCCTCCTGATTTCATGGCTGGTGCTCTATCCACTGGGCCACCTAGCTGCCCTTTAAATCTACTTTTGACAGGTTGGATTTCCCCTCTGCTTCCACCCTGCTAATTCCGTTCCCTTTCAGATTGACTCTCTATATATTGAATATGTAGTTAATGATCTACTGATCATCCTGCCATCTGGGGGAGGGGGTGGAGGTAAGAGGTGAAAAATTGGAAGAAGAGGTTTGGCAATTGTTAATGCTGTAAAGTTACCCATACATATAACTTGTAAATAAAAGACTATTAAATTTAAAAAAATAATAATAACATTTATTCCTAGAGATTCTTGTGAGGATCAAATGGGACATCACATATAAAATGTTTTGTAAATGTCAAAGCATTATCTAAATAACCCATCATATTTAACTTTTCTAGAGTTCTAGATAGGTAATTAATTTCCTTGATTATTTGGTGGGGAAGAATAGATATGTTTTATTCTAAAAGGAGGTACATTGAGATTACTAACTTTGCTCCCTATCAATTGTTTACCTTTTCCTGTAAATATTTAGATGTTATGCCATTTGGTGCATGTATTTTGACTATTAAAATTCATTCATATGATACTTTTCAGCAAAAAAAAAAAAAAAAAAAAAAGAATATTTAGTTAATGATTTATATACTGTCTCCCTCATTGGAATGTAAGCTCCTTAAGGGAAAGGGCTGTTTTTGCTTTTCCTTGTACCTTCAAAACTTATCACAGTCCCTGGCACATAGTAAGTGCTAAATAAATGCTTGTTGACTGGCTGACTGACTTGCTTTGAAGGGAAAAACTATGCGTCTCTCCTAAAACTGAAGTTCTTAACCAGGATCAAGAGGTGCCCAACTGATCGATGAATAGATTTCAGGGGATCTGTGCACTTGGATCCAGAAAAACATTCATTTTCATTTTCATTAACCTTTATACAAAGTCTTTCTCTTTTCTGCACATCCGCCAATGTCCTCATCTGACGAGAGGAATATTATATATTCTGATTGTTGGTCCTTCTGCCTTAAGATGCATCCTCCTCATTGAGGGCTACATCCTTAATATACTTGAGCTCCTATGTTCTCTTACGTCATGCTGACTTTGGACAATGGATATCCTTCTGTTTTCTCTTACCCTGCTTGGTCAGACTGCATCAAAGATTACAAAGATTATGATGAAAACTATACAGTCCTTCCTTACCTAATGTACCTGTCATTTACAGCTATTTACTATTTCATTTTGTTAGCTACTCCCCCCAAATAATCCCCCGCAGCCCTACTCCATACTGCTGCTGTCATTCCCTCCCTTTAAGAGACAACAGAAATGTCAGCTCTAATTCTGGCCATTGGAAGCAATTTCTTCTGCCTCTGACTTCCCCTAGCACTTGCAGAAAATTAACTAAATCAAAGAGAGCAGTGTCCTTGAATCCCACTTCACTGCTCTTGCATAGATTATGAAAGGAAAAGTTTTTCATGGTCATTACAATTGTTAATAATATTTCCCTCCTATATGACTGTCTAATTATTAATTTACACATTGTAGTCTTTCAGTAGAATTAAAGCTAATGGAGGGCAGGAACTTTGTTCTATTTCTCTCTTATGTATCTGTTTCTCAAGTCATGGTGCCTTGAATACATGGGTGGCCTTTCAAATTGTTTATGGGAGAGGCAATCGGTGAACAGATAAATCTGACATAAGCATCAATAAGTTCAGTTATTGGTGGGTAATTTAACAAAACTGACTCTCTAAATATATTGGTTAATATGCCTAGAGTGCAGGTGGAGGAGATGCTGGAAAAAAGAAAGACAGGAAGGATAGGAGTGGAGGGAGGAAATGGGAAGAAGAAAGGGGAGAAACCATTGGACCTAACCTAACCAATGAATTCTTGGGTGTATGAAACAAACAAAAAGTCAGCTTTTCTATAGTCTGGAAGACTATATATAAGAGCATTGACTCATCTCTGTGTTAAATATCAGGGGAGATGAATAATTTAGATGAGACACATTCCCTACCCTCATGATGCTTACAGTCTGTGGGCAGACAGAGAGAGACATGATGTTTCCATAATCAAGTAACTATTAAACATTATATTATAGCATGGTACAGTCCATAAAGAATTAATCTTGGCAACAGGAAGACTGAGGTCAAGTATTGTTTTTCCTTTTACTATTAAGGCAAGTGAGTGTTATATATCTCAAGGAGAGATCATTAAGAGGGATTTAAGTAATTTACTCATGAGTCACACAACCAGTGACACATGGCCAACTCATCTAACTTCCAGGACTTAGGGTTAGGGTAAAGCCCCAGTCAACTTACTCCAACAATATGTAAGAGAGGAATTGCTGTCTTGGATTGGGAGTGAGTCTTTCCACACAGGGAGTTCCTTATGCCAATGAAGTCACAGGTTTGTGTTCTTGGCAACTGGATCAGCCGCTTCATAAATGCTGATTGATTAAGCCATTTAGTGTCACCTCTATCACTACTTCTGGTCTCCTCACGTCAAGTTACAAAGCAGCCTTGGGTCAAGTTGAAAATGAAAGCTGGCTACCCTCCTGGGCAGCTGAGCTTTACCCTCAGTTGTACATCTTCAGTATTTCATTTTCTGATTTGTGGTGGTAATGAATTGACACATGCTATCACCCTACCAACAGCGGATCTTGGCAGGAGCAATCACAATGGTGGTTGAGATGAAAAGGAAAATCTTTTGCCAAGAGAGGAGATAAATACAGAGCCTTTAAATATTAAATTCCTTTTTATGCTCAAAAAAATCTTTTCACATTAATTAGAAATGGGCTAGGAGCCAGGCTACTATGCACCAAGAAAGAAAAATTAAGCTACACAAAACATAATCATTCTCCTTTAATCAGGAGAATATGTATATTTAGTTGTGGGAGAAAATGATACACAGAAGCGGAGATCCTGTCAGGCATATTGATCAAAAACAGAAAAGGCATATTTATCTCTGGAGAGGAAAATGCCAAAGGCTGTCTCATGTACCTAGTAAGAATTTTGAAAGTTGCAACCGAAATGATAAATTTGCTCAATAATCTTCTGATGAACCAGTTCAATTGAGGTATAAAATAGGGCAGAGTTGAGGTGAAGGATGAGTATAAATTCACCCCAAAACAGGGTTAGTCCTTTTCATGGAGAATGTCTCAATAGAAGAGGGATTCCTGGAGACTGTGAGGTTCCATAGAACCCATGGTTGACATGGTGGTAAACCATCTCAAGCCCTGGTCTGCTACAGAGCCTCCTCAGTGAGAGAAGTGGTCAATCAAAAGAGGTCCACCTAACAGTCCAGAGATGGAGATGCAAGAAAAAGTTTAAATTTCTAGGCAATGGTAACAAATCCCAGGTACGACTCTCCTTAATTCTGAAACAACCTGTTATGAAAATGGATTTGTTTGAAGTTTGAGAACAAGGAGATGATTGAAATATAAAATGCCTCTAAGGTTCACCTGGTACCATTCTCGTCAGCCTTAGGGAGTTCATTTTAAGCAAAAATCTGAGTTTAGGTATGACTGATCTGAGTCCCCAGTTAGGATAATGCTTAGTTTTTAGGGGGAGAGGAGGAGGAAGAAGAAGGAAGACAATGAGGAGGAGGAAGAAAAGGAGAAAGGAAAAGAGGAAAAAAAGGGAAAAAAGAAGAAAAAGGAGAAAAATGGTATTTAGATAGTGTTTTAAAGTTTGCAAAATGTTTTACATGTTATCCTATTTGATTCTCACAATACCCCCTGGAAGATGGGTGCTATTATTATCTCTTCTTTTACAGCTAAGGAAATTGAGGCACAGAAAAGCTAGATGACCTATGAAGGGCTGTCCAGCTAGAAGTATTTAAGGTAGGCTTAAACTCAAGTCACCCTGAACCTTGTGCCACCAAAGTCACTTATCTCATAAAGTGCCAGAGACAAGATTTGAACCCAGGTCTTTCTTATTCCCAGCTCAGCTCTCTATACATTTTGATGGACTCTCTCCATTAAAAAAAAAATTATATAGATAACAGATCATAGGGTTGTTTGTAAGAAGAACCAACTATTGCTCCATTCCCCTTCTATCAACTTCTATCAAATGTATCCACATGATCCCATGAGAAACAAAAATTTCAGATTAGTCCCAAAGACCAGTTATTTCCAGGCATATGAAGAGACCACAAGTCCCAGAATGAAGATTTGCAGAGGAGTATATAGCTAGAAAAGATCAGAATTCTACCCTCAGGATTTGTGAAGAGAACAGCCACTGAGCTGCTGAGACTTGCTGGGTAAGGCTGAAGTTACCATGGACAAGAATCACTTCCACAGGATGGGAAGGCACAGAGAGGCTGCAAGTGGCTCAGTGCAAAGAGCACCCCATCCATAAGATCCCTCCAAGAACTATAGTCTCAAGAAGTCTTGAGCTATACTGAATTAACATGCAAGAGGTTGCCTGGTGTATTTATTTACCAAGCGGTTATTTCTTAGGCTGGGATGATTTATACCAGCTACGATGAACCCGAGTCATTTTGATAAATTGCCATAAGTCCAAGGAATAAAATTATTCCTCTTACAACATAATTTACCTTGAATGTTCTCCAAACCCAATCTGGATATAACTTTTTTCCCTTAAATTTACACCCATATTCACACCCTGAATCTCTCCAAAGCATAGAGTGATGGTAAATGAACTGGAGAGAAACAGCATGGAGGCAAAGAATGAAAGCTAAATGGCCCTTTGAATAGAGCACCGAGTCCGAAGTCGCGAAGACCCGAGTTTGAACTGGCTTCAGATTGCAGCTCTGTGACCGAAATTGTTTGCCTCCATTTCCTCATCTGTAAAGAGGGGATAATAATAGCACTTTCCTCCCAGGATTGTTTAAGGATCACATGAGATAATAACTGCAAAGCACTTAGCACAGTGCCTGGCAGAGTAGATACTATATTAACATGAGCTATTATCATTATTATTAGATTGGCTTTGGATTCTAGATCTGGATTCAAGTGGGACTCTCTTTGACACACACTAGCTGTGTGATCCTAAGTGAGTCACCCAAGCCTAGTCCCCATTTCCTCTTTCTCCCAGGCAGATCTCTAACACTTCTTAGAACAAGAAGCAACCTGCATAGGTAGAAGGAATTGACTGCCACTATGGGAGTTCTCTCTATACCAATTAAATCACAGATTTAGACCCCAAAAGGTAAAGGATTTGGCTTGAAGTCAGTAGAAAGCTGTATCCAAATCTTGCCTCACATATGTAATAACTATGAGATGCTTCCTACAGCTCCAGGGAGCATTGGTCTAAAGCAAAACCTTCAATCAGCAGAATTGTAGGAGACCAGGACAAGGTGAAATGAAAGGACATTAAATCAGAGGGCAGACTCACATGTGTGAGAGACTGAGTTCAAGGCAGAATAGGTTTGAGCTATGACTGGCACAGCATTGAACTGTAAGTCCCACTTCTACCAGTCTCCAATCTCTTTTTTCTCTAAAGCATCCCCCTCAGTCTTGCCAACAAGTGGAGAAAGTTGAGACCCAGAGCAGAGCTGGTAAGTAGGACTCTACCCCAGGGTGATAATATGTAGAGGATGCTGAAATCAATTCTACATCTTCAGATGTATAGAAATAATAGTTTATTATCCATCTGAAAAGACAATTCAATTAAAACAGGAAACTATTTTAACAGGTGTTTTTGTACCCGTCAATTTGGGCTTTTTGCTGTATCCTGGAGATTTGATCTCCCCTCAATTGAAATGGTCTTAATATTTTGATTTGAGGGTCATTTTGTGCTGTACACACACACACACACACACACACACACACACACACAGAGAGAGAGAGAGAGAGAGAGAGAGAGAGAGAGAGAGAGAGAGAGAGAGTATGCTAGTTATGGAATAGTGACCTAGAATCCCAGGAGGAAGAAAATCACTACTGCCACACAATCTGAAGAGAGCGCAAAAACTCAAGCCACACTGTTCCCCACATTGTTCTCCATTGTTCCCTAGAACTGCAGCCACTTGGGGTCATTAAGGAGAGCCAAATGGGCTGACTGCTCATTTTTAGAGGAACACTTTTTATCTTCTTCCTTATGTTAGGACCATTGCCTTTGAACTTAAAATCTACTTTCCCCACCATTGTCAAGGTAACCTGACTGTTCAGAATAACTAATTGGGCAGCATTTTCCAACTGTCGAGAAAGAGCAGCTAGCGAGTCAACAGAGCCATGGCAACAGGAATTAGGTGCTGAGATGGAGCCTTTGCCATTCAGGCAAAATGATGCCCTTTCTCTAGCTCTACCTTTCCCACCTTGAGAGAAAACTGAAAGAGTAAGGCTACCTTTGTAGAATATTTTCAGTATCTGTAAGCAAAAAAAAAAAAAAAAAAAAAAAAATCAATATTTTCACTGCCTGAAAAATATGGAAAGGGGGAAAGAAGGGAAATCATTTCATTGTCACCTTCATGCTTTATGGAGACTTTATTAAAATAAGTGTTTGTAATGTGTTATTTGGAAAGACAGGGGGCTCAACATAACAGCTGGACTGTGAGGATTTACCTGAATAACAACTGAAAAAGCTTGTTACATTAGTAGTAGTAGTAGTGGTGGTAGTAGTAGTAGTAGTACTAGTAATAGTAGTAGTAGTACTAGTATCAGCAGCAGCAATAGCAGCAGCAACAGTGACAGCAATAGAAGCAGCAGCACTAGTAATAGTAGTAGCAGTAGCAGCAGAAGTAGTAACAGTAATAGTAGTAATAGTGTTAGTAGCAGCAGCAGTAATAGCAGCTGCAAAAGTAGTAATAGTAGTAGTTTCTGCAGTACAGGAATAGCAGCAGTAGTAATAGCATTAGCAGTAGTAGCAGTAAGAAGTAGTAGTACTAGTACTAGTAATAGTAGTAGTACTAGTACTAGAGTAATACTAGTAACAATAACAGCAGTAACAGTAGTAGTAGTACTATAGTAATAGCAGTAGCAATAACAGCAGTAACAGTGGTAGTAATAGTAGTACTACAGTAATAGCGGTAGCAGTAGTACTAGTACTATAGTAAAAGCAGTAACAGTAGTAGTAATAGTAGTACTAGTACTCTAGTAATAAATAGTAATACTAGTACTCTAGTAATAGCAGTAGCAATAGTAGCAGTAGTACAAGTACTATAGTAATAGCAGTAGCAGTAATAGTAGTAGTAGTAGTAGCAGCAGCAGCAGCAGCAGCAGTAGTAGTAGTACTATTACTAGTGGCAGTGTCAGCAGCAATAGTAATAATAGTTGCAATGACAGCAGCAATAGTAGTAATAGGGATGGATGGGGTGTTCTGGTAGGACTAACCCCTCGGATATAAGGGCTTGCCAAGCCCTTCTCAGGGCCACTCACCCTCCTGTGAGGTCTACCTGGCACTTAAATCTCACCTGTGTGTGTGCAGCAGCCACATCTCAGCAAACAGGCTAGATCAGGCTGAAGGTGTGAATGAGGGCAGTGTCTCAGCCAATCCTGAGAAGACTTTCCCCCAGACTTTTCCCCCCGGGGGCAGGTGAGAACAATTTGTTCCAGTGGCCAAAAAGGTGGCAGAAGCTGGCACCGTGGGACGCTGAGCGCTTGGTCAGACATGGAAGTTGCCAAGGGATATCGCTAGCCACTTTGCCGCAATATATAGTAATAGCAGTAGTGTAATGGGCTGAAATTCTTGAAGTTTTCATGGCACTGAGGTCCCAAGCACTTGAGGCCGATTAGCAATTGGACGATACTCTATTAATATATGCTTGGAGAAAGAATGGCCCCGCCCACTCTCTGTGCAAGTTTGATGTGTTGTATAGGAGATGATGTAGAGGATTTGGTGGGTGGGGTGTGAGAGCCAGAAGCACTGCTGGCGGGGTTTGTGTCAGGACTGCTCTCACTTTGTATGGCCATTTCCCCTTCACCTCCGCAAAGAATAAATATCAAGGATTTTCCCTTAACCTGAATTCCTGACTCCAGCTGATTTTAAAATACACGGTCATCACACAATAGTAGTAGCAGTAGTAATAGATCTATGACTGAAAGAATGAAGACTTTGTGTAATTCTGCTTTGTTTAATTCAGTTCACACAGGGAATTAGAGTCAACACACCACTTGTGATGTCATTGGTCCTCTGAAAATGACGGACAAAAGACAACATCAAGAATAGCAGTGATGGTGGTGAGGGTGGTGGAAGTAGTTGTTTATTATTACAACTGCCATTTCTAGGGTGTTTTAAAATTTGCACTTTATATAGCTTATTTCACTTAAGCCTCAAAACAAACCTCTGAGCTATTCTCACCTCCATTTTACAGATAAGAAAATTGAGATCCAGAGAGAGTGATTTGGTCCTGGGTCAGAAGGGATAGGGCTCCAGGAACAGAACCCAGGTCCTCAAATCCAGAGCCAGATTCTTTCTCATTGTCATCCTGCTCCCAGTCCCAGGTTCTTTTCATTACATCACGTTTATTAACACTTATTGGGAAGAATCAAGAACCTTTTAAACACCAGAGGAAAGGGATACTCATAGATAAGGACAGGAGATGGGGGCCAGTTGGGGCAAAAAGAACTAACTCTTTAAAAATGGGACTCCTTTTGAAAATGCATATAGCACCATTATGTGTCTTCTCCCAGAAGTAACTGGGTTCCTAGAAAAAGGGCTGGAAATTTCACCTCTACACGCTTCAAATATTCCTAAATGACAGAGAACAGCTCCATTTTAAAACTTGTAGTTGTTTCCTCATTTTTTAGTTTTGTCAGATCCTTCGTGACCCCATTTGAGATTTTCTTGGCAAAGAAAGACTTGCCAATTCCTTCTCTAGTTCATTTTACAGATAAGGAGATTGAGGCAGTGTTAAGTGACTGGACCAGGGTCCCACTGCTAGTAAATGTCTAAGGCCACATTTGAACTCAAGAAGATGGTCTTCATGACTCTAGGCCTGGTACTCTGTACACTGAGCCACCTGGCTGCACCCATTTTAATACTATAAATCAGTGGAAAAGACAAGTCAGTTTCTATAGTATATTAAAGAGAAAATAAAGAAAATGGCACAGGTAAGAATGAGGAGGAAAAAAAAGGATGAAAAAGAGGGCAAAGAAGAGGAAAAGGGGGAAGAAAGCTTTTATTTTCAATATGCTGTTTTTGATCACACTAGATTTCCATTCTTTGAATACCCAAAAGGAAGAGAACAAGGCGGGTTTCTAATTATTTTCTCTCTTTAATTGTGAATAAAAAACTGGAAAAAATAAGCTAACATTATAGCAGAAATTTTAGAATCCACAGAAAGCAGAACTACTTTGGACATTTAGAGTCATTAAAATCTAGGATGGCAGTAAGAGCTAGAATAGGGTGGAATGAATCAATCACCAATTATCTCACAGCCCTCAAAGTAACTACCTTAATCAGATGAGAACACCTTTATTGAATCAATCATTCAATCCAAAGCATTAAACAAGGTGTGAAAAGTCCTTAATCTATTGGGAAGGAGTCAAAGTCATTGGATAAAATCAAATTACACTACTAAGAAAGTGTACTGAGATTGGCTGAAGGACTCATTCACATTCTATGAGTCAAAAATAAAAGAACATGAAGCAAGTTTAGAACTTCAACACTCAAGTGTTAGGCAAGTCTAGAGGAGAGATGGCAGACAAGTTTCAGAATGGAAATCAATTTGCAAAGGGGGGAGAAGAAATGCTTCTATCTCCTCCCCACTTGGCTATAGGAGGATCTTGTGAATTTTATCATGTCAGACTTGGTACCCATTGCAGGTGTCCTCTTGGTATTCCCAGAATAGTTATATCTGCATCTAGCTCCAAGGAAAAACTAGATGCACTGGAAAAAAGAAAAGCAGCCCCAGGTTTCTCAAAAAGCCAAGATACTTTATACCTAAGGGCAGGAGTGTGCTGGAGCCACTTGTTAAATTTTCCCCGATTTGTAGCAAATGAGCTTGACTTATTGTTAGTTTATAATAATCATTATTTATAGACTTAAGAAAGTGATGAAGAAAATGTTATGATGCAGATTGTACTTAACAGTGTGTCAGGAATACTTTTTTTTTTTTTTTTAAAGAACTAATTGTTAAATACCTTTTGACACCTCCTCATGGGTTCTCACAGATTATACCTACTTTCCATTCAATTCTCTGTGTATTCCTAGGAGAACATGTTTTTTAGTTTGGGGAATATCTTTTATTAACTGTTCTTACTTAGGAAATAGCAGTTTGTATAAATTAAGCAAATCTGTCTGGCTAATTGATACACATATGATAATCAATAAAGGAAGCACACCAGTGGAGGCTTGAAAGTGACTTTCTCTATTGATTATCATGGGTATATCAATTAGTCAGGCAGACCCCTGAAGGGACAAGTAACAAGCCAAACTTTGAAGACCCCATCTATCAATGAGAGTGAGGATTAGGAGAGTGAGCCAAGAGCTGTCAGAGCATGGGTAAGAAAGAATGTTGACTCAGGGCAGAGAGTGTTTCAAATCAATCAAAAAAGCATTTATTAAAAACTTACAATGTGTAAGCATTCTGTTAAGCAATGGAGATGCAAAGAAAGGCAAAAAAAAAAAAGTCTCTATCATTTAGGAATTCTCATTCAAACAGGAGATATGTTAAACAACTATGTACACACCTAGATGATAGGATAGATAAGGGTGAATGGAAAATAATCTGAGAGAGGGATGTACACGGAGGGATGTAACAAGCTGACAGGACCACAAAGGACTTTTTTCACTTTTATTTCTGTATCCCTAGTTCCTGGCATATAGTAGGAGCTTAATAAATACTCACTGGATTGAACTCATATATTTAAAGAGAGGAGGGAACATAGAGATCACTTATCCAAGTTCCCTTGGTTCACAAGTAAGAAATTTAAGAAGCATTTCAACAGTGAGGTGATTTAGACTACTTCCAATGGAGTTGTGATGGGGAGAGCCATCTGTACCCAGAGAGAGGACTGTGGGGACTGAGTGTGGGTCACAACGTAGTATTTTCATTTTTTTGTTGTTGCTTGCTTGAATTTTGTTTTCTTTCTCACTTTTTTCTTTTTTGATTTGATCTTTCTTGTACAATCTGGTGATTTTGGAATTATGTATAGAAGAATTGCACATGTTTAACATATATTGGATTACTCGCCGTCTAAGGAAGGGGATGGGGGCAAGGGAGGGAGAAACACATTTGGAACATACAGTTTTGCAAGGGTGAAGGCTGAAAATTATCTATGCATATATCTTGAAAATAAAAAGCTTTTTAAAAAGAAAAAAATAAAATTATTTCAACTGATAAAAAGAGAGAAATTGAAGAAGCAGAGAGCTCCAAGAATTTGCTCAAGGTCACACAGCTAATAACTAAGAGAACCCAGATATGAAGGATCTTCTTCATAGAGAGATAGAAGGAACCTCAGAGCCCATCAAGTGCAGGTCTTTTATTTTATAGATGAAGAAGCTGAGTGCCACCGAGGTTAAGTGTTTGCCTAATGTCAGAGAGATAATAAGCAGCCAGGGGTGTGATTGAACTCAGGTCCTTTGCTTTCCAGATATTTCAAAGAACAGACATTCATCTGTGGGAATGGGCCCAACCCTGAAGGATTTCTGAAATTTGTGAGGAAATGGCAGGGAAAGTTTTCAGGGCTTTTTCTAGCTCTTATACAACCAAAGATCTTTATTTCCCGAAGCAATTCCAACTTGGAAATTGTTTGATGAAGCAATGGCATTTTGCAAAAATCTTAGAACCTTCAAATGCACCAGTATTTACTATTCAGTCATTTTAATCACGTCCAACTCTTCACAACCCATTTGGGGTACATCAGATAGAATCTATGCAGCCACTCAATGGTGCATAGGTAGGAAGACTTAGCAGGATGGTGAAGTATAATTGATCTGACTTATGGATTGTCTATGATGAATTATTCATCTAGACAATGGCTTCCCGATTGGCATTTGCTAATTGGGAATATGTCCTTGAGGAAGCGGGGCCACTTGCTTTTCTCAACCCAGGCTTCCCCATCCCTGTTAAAATCCTTCACTTTTAAAGGTACCTGCCTACCCATTCAAAGGAACCCTTTACATATTGTAAATTCTCCATATTGGAGAAATTGATTGCACAAGAGGCAACAAGGCTAAAATCCAGGGTTTGGGTAAAACAATTCTATTCGATTCCAGCAAACATTTATTAAATATCTACTATGTGTCAGGTACCACACTAGACTCTAGAGTTACAAAGAGAAGAACAAAACAATTCCCAGGACTGGACAGACAAGAAACCAGAGGACCAGTGGTTAGAGATAGTAAGTGTCTGTTTCAAAATCAGAAATAACAACAAAATGCAATATGGTGCTTTTGAACAATAAAACCTGGAGTTGAGACTGTTAGGATTAGATTGTGGCAAGAAGAAAGCACAATTTCAAATTTTCCCCTCTGACTACCTTCCAGACAGTGGTTATTGTGATTGTTGCTTAATCGATTAGTTGTGTCCAACTCTTCATGACCCCATTTGGGGTTTTCTTGACAAAGAACCTGAAGTGATTTGCCATTTCCTTCTCTGGATACAGAGAAGGAAACTGAGGCAAAGAAATGATTTATCCAGAGTCACATAGGCTGGATTTTCCTGACTCTAGGCCCAGTGCTCTATTTAACGTGCCATCTAGATTTCCCTACCTTACAGGTACAAGAAAGCATGCAGTCCATTTGTCAGAGGTCTAGCCCTTCCCTCCTGAAGGAAAGAGCTCATTGCCATGATATCCCAATTAACTTCTTTGGCAATAGACCAGTGGTTTCTCTAAGAGGTCTTTTCGGTAGAACTCACCAAGGAGTAGACTTTGAGGCAAAAAAAGCCGATGGGAAGGGTAACAATAGAGAGATTGTGGGAAAAGGGATCTCTGCTTCTGATTGCCAGGCAGACTAATGACATAAAAATAGCAACTGCCCAGAGAAACCCTTTCTCTACCTAACTCAGTTTGAACACAGAAGCCACCTGTCTTGCTGTCTGCATGACTTGAACAAGATATGCAAACTCAATCATTGGCAATGAGTGAGATATCACTTCTTTGGGGGGATTTTTGGGAAAAGTGAAGTGTTCTAAAGCTACCAGCAGGAGAATTATAGAATGCAAATGGAACAAGAGTGGAACAAGGATCCCTGCAGAATGAAAGTGCCTTGTACTGTACATTCAGAACTCAATAAAAAAGAAAAACCATAGAAAAGATTCCCATTGCCCAATAATTCACTGTTTTCCAGTAATCTGCTCAAGGACTAATGAACAGAATGAAATGACCTGTGTAGACCCTGATGATATATATATGAAATCTGATACACTGAGGAACAGTGCCCTTGGGGAGAACAATGTGGACCAGATCAGCAAAATATGAGAAATTCCAAGCTACAGCAGTGTGAACAAGATATCTCTCCCTGTCAGGGGTGAGCCTTCTGCTCATCCCAACTTTGTACCTTGGGGTTATGGGACCCTGTCTTATAAAAGAGACACCCTTAGGAAACAATGGCTTTTAAAATGATTTCTAAAAATTAGGACTTTTTTGTACTGAGTGGCACCATAAGGTGCCCCCTTCCATTGAAAGAGTTGGGTGCCCTAGGAATAAGAAAAAATGTATTTAAGAGTGCAGGAAAGTTTTGGAAATGTTACATCAAAATCCAAAGGCAGTATGGTGGAATGAGCAGAGCTCTGGATATGGAGTCTAAGGAGAGAGTCAGTAGAGACTGATGGAAGAAACACTAATCCTATAGTCAGAAATCCTGGCTTCAAAATATAACCTCAGTCATTTACTACTGTGAATTTGAGCAAATCACTTAATCTTCCCAAGCTTTGATCTATATGAAAAATGTGGCGGTTGGACAAACTTGTCTTAAATGCCATTTTCATCTCTAAATATATGCTCCCAGGAGCCTCACAGTATTCTGAGCTATCCCTGGAAGGTGCAGTAGATAGTGCACTGGTCCTGGAATCAGGGAGATCTGAATCCAAATGCTGACTCAGACACTTCAAAGCTGGGTGACTTCAAGGAAGTCACAAAACCTCTGTTTGCCTCAGCTTCTTTGTCTGTAAAAGAATAATAGCATTTTCTCCAGAGTTTTTGTGAAAATAAATCAAGATATTTGTAAAATGGGGCAGTGAAGTGGCACAGTGAACAGAGAGCTGGGACTGGAGTTGGGAATTCATATTTCCTTCAGATACTTAGTAACCATGTGACTCTGGGTAAGTCACTTCACCCTGTTTGACTCAGTTTTTTCATCTGTATGAGCTGGAGAAGGAGACGGCAAACCAGTCTACCATCTTTGCCAAAGAAAATCCCAAATGAGGTCACAAAGGGTCAGACGTGACTAAAATAGCTAAATAACTATAATAAATTTGCAAAAATGCATTACAACCTTAAAGAGCCATATAAATGATATTGTTATTCATTAACACGAACATTCCTTCTTATTAATTATTACCACTTGCTAAGAGAGAGGATCACAGCGTCAAAGTGAGAAACCTGTTAGGTTGCTAAGGCAATTAGCAGGTAGGGTCAGTCTAGGCTTGCCTTCTAGCTGCACATGTATGAGAAATGTGGCAAGGGAAGTGATGACAAACGCTGGTTACTGATCCTCCAAGAAAGATAAAAGAGAGAAAAGATAAGGAAGAAGGAAGAGTTGAGGGTGGTGCCATAGACAGGAACAAAGAGGGCAATGACCCAATCTCATGTGAGGAATTCTGAGCAAGTGATGCTCTGCTGGACAAGCAAGAGGAGGCAGGCAAAGGAACCCTAATAGACCGCCAAGAAAAGTGAGTTCAATTCGCGAATTTTTATGGATAAGGAAACTAAGACTCAGCAAGGTTAAATGGTTCAGCCAAGTTCACACACCACAGGCAGTAAGAAGCAGGACTTGATCCTGGGTCCAGATATTGGTCTAAGCCTGGAAGAGAGATCAAGAGCTACCTATGTAGGAGATATCATGACAAAGTAGATGATTCCAGCCTTGCTAATGAAAGAGATTCATGGCAGAGAGGAGAGAGGAACAGGAGATAGAGACAGAGATAAGAGACAAGAAGAGAGAGAGAACATGTATGTGTGTGTATGAGAGTGAGAGAGAAAGATAGAAGGCAGGAAGGCAGGAAGGCAGGCAGGCAGGAAGGAAGGAAGGAATGAAAGAAAGAAGGAAGGAAGGAAGGGAAGAATGATACTAATAAGATCAGTCTTACTAAAGAACAGAGACACTCATCCTCTGACCACTGGGCTGGGGATAAAAGTAAGTGATCATCATGAGAAGTGCTAAAAAAAATAAAAATTACATAAATTACCTTAAATTAAATTAAATTAATTAGATAAAATTTAAAAGCTTTTACACAAATATAATCAACAAAGACAATCTAGAGAAAAAGTAGAATGGAGAAAATAAATTCGCAACAGACATTACTGATACAGTTCAGCTATCCAAATTAGAAAGAGAATTGACAATAATATACAAGCCCAGAATCCATTTCCCGGTAAGTGGTTTTCTAGACTAAAATTGATAGTCCTTCAGTAGGTTCAGGCTTCCAATCTTTTCAATTCAGAAGGATCTGGCAATGCATAGGCATAACTTTGGAGAAGTCAGGAACACAGAGATAAACCGTCATGATAAATGTGAAAATGTGTATAGAAGAACTGCACATGTTTAATCTATATGGGATTACTTGCTGTCTAGGGAAGGGAAATGGGGAGAAGGGAGGGAAAAAAAGTTGGAACACAAGATTTTGCAAGGGTGAATGTTGAAAACTATCTTTGCATGTATTTTGAAAATAAAAAGCTATTATTAAAAAATAAAATAAACAAAAAAACAAAGATAAGACCTTAGCAGAGCAGCTCTGACAGAAACTCTAGCAAATAAAATGATCTAGTAGAGTATAGAGGCTTTTCACCACATTAGCTAAAAATAAAAGACTTGGTTAAAACCAGGAATTTCTTTCCAAATGCTAGACCTCAAGATGATGTATTCCCTGATTAACGTCAGCACCCCAATTTGTGCTAACGTGTTGCCTTAAACAGCAAGAATGCGAAAAGAGAATTATGTATGTGTATACATGCACACGTATAATACATATACAGATGTGCACACACAGAAATGTATGTGTGTGTGTCTGTATGTGTGGGTGTAATATAGAAGCAAAAACACAAACTTTTAGGCCAAAATCCCATTTTGATTTTTTCTATTTTTTTGAGAATGCGAATGTGGGAGAACATAATGGGAATATTCCTGACCTCATCAGTGGATTCAAAGGGTCCTAGCAGTCATATCATCTGTTTCCTTACCTCCTAGATGAGGTATGGAACCATCCTAAGAGACCCATGAGTAAGAATCCTATTTTAAGGCTCTCTCAAGGAAAGAGATTTCACAACCTTCCTTTGTAATCTCTTCCTATAAAAAAATTTGGCCCTATTCCCTGCCAGGATGTCCAACGTAGTCCTATTTCTAGGAACCACGTCATCCAAAGGAATCCACTTTAACCTTGCCTTTAGAGGCAGCTAGTGCTTTCCTCTCCTACCTCAGACTTATTTTCTCCCGGCCCCAGAGGACTTTTTGCAGGTCACAAAAGCAAGGAATTCATCCAGATCTGGCAGAGTGAGTTAGACAAGGCCTGCAGAAATGCCCCTGAAATAGCGCGGCTCTAGGCGAAAGTCAGCAACAACAAAACATACACAAAATATCTTGGTCAATTCCTGGCCAGCCGCCACTCTCTCCGAGAGGCATTCCTGGGCATTCTTGGCTGGAATCCAGCTGTTCCACTGAAAGAGAGGGACTGGACACACAAAAGGGTTCAGGGAATGTCCAGCTGTGGTCAGCATGAGCATCCCTGGCCAAAGCAGAAGGGGTACTTCACAGCTGCCCTCCAAGCTATTATCTGGGCACAATCTCCCTCTCCCCAACAAACACCTGCTCCCACCAACACTTTATTAACCAGTGTCTAGTCACAGAGATGGGGATTATCTAGCAACCCCTTGAGACATGATCCAGGGTCCCAACAGCCCAAGGTTTCTACTGGTAACATTGAAGCAGAAGAAATTCCATTCAGTCAGCATTTATGGAGTCCCTACTGTGTGTAAGGCACTATCCTAGGCACTGAAGACACAGAAATGAAATGAAGGGTTCAATTCAGAAAAGAGATAGGAAGGGGTATCTTTCTCCAGAAGTTATTAGTCATCTCTCAAACCAAATAACATTGTATTTATTTTGCACATATTTTGTCTTAATCTCTCTTTACTTGTTTTCCTCCAGTAGAATATATGCTTCATCAGGGCAAAAGCTACTTGTCTGTTTGTTTTTCTCCAGTAGAATATATGGTTCTTCAGGGCAGAGACTATTCCATTTTGGTCAATACTTAATAAATGCTGGATGATTTGAGCTTCATCATACTGAATTGCTATTTTAAGAACATTTTGCCTTCTAGAAACTCAGATTATACTTGAAGGGTTCAATACTGAAGGAAAGGAATCTGCAAGATAACTGGAAGAGAGACAGAACATTATAATCTGAGAGGGGGCAGAGAGTTCTTAAGCCTCTGTGTCTGTCCTGGAAATCTCAGGCGGCCATGAGCCAAATCTCATTCCTTTCTTAGGATGATGTTTTTAAAGCCATAAAAAACCACATAGCATTACAAAAGAAACAATTTATACTTAAAAAAAAAAAAAAAAGAAAAGAAAAAGAAAAAGAAAAAAACAGTTACCAAAGTATTTTTAAAAAGCAAGGTCACTCTCATGATGTCAAATGCTATCCTCCTCCAGATGGAAAGAAGATGGACTCAGAAAAGAAAATGAAGAATGTTTTCTTTTCTTTGGGGGAGGAACATGACTAATATGGGGATCTGGTTTGCTTGACTAAACATTTTTTTGTAATGGACTTCATTTTTCTTGTCTTCTCAATGGGTGGCAAAGGGGGAAAGGGGGAGAGAATGAATTCAGAACTGAAAATAAAATAAAATTCTATTTTAAAATGTTTTTAAATTTAAAGAAATACTTTTTCAAGGAAAGTCATGAACATGAAGTGAAGATCTCTGAACTAGAAGTCAGGAAAGACATTCTATAGAAGGAAGAGCCTGAGTAGAATCTTCTGAAAGGTAGAGGCAATCCTCAGATGGGCAGGAGACTCTCTTCAAGCCAATGGTGGTTGAATGGCATAATAAAGAGACTCATGCAGCCACGGTGAAAAGTTTGTGAAGGAGAAAGAACACCAGGAACTTAGCATCCACATATCAAGGATATGTATCCAGTCATTTCCCAATCTCCTATCCTACCTTTCTATGGTCACTATGTTTACAGAACAACTATTGTTCAGGAGGGCCATGTTTCTATCTTCACTGCAGATTTGAAACAAATCGGGAGGCTATCCCTAATAACAAAGAATAAAAACATAGTGGAGTTTGTCAAAAGGATAAGGGCTAAAGTACAAAGGCTTCCTTTTAATGCTAAAATCTTTCAAGGACCTCCATGTGACAGTACTTGGACTATTTAATGTCTTTGACTTGAGAATATAATGGTGACATTATAACTGAAAAGTTTGGAATAAATATCTCCCCAAATCTTAGTGCCACAGGCTGAGAGCCACTGGCTAGTGCAGAGGCCAAATGCATCTCTCATTTATTACCTCATTTATCTATCCACTCAACAAGTATTATTGACTAGTTGCTAGATATGAGGAAATGGGGTGATATTGGGCATGGTACTGCACATTTCTAAGAATGAGAAAGTGATAGTTGATAGGAACTCTTAATTAGAACATATTAGAAGTATTGTGCTCAGTTTTTAAAATGGGATACTCTAAGATTCTCCTCTAATTGTGAATATTCATTGCAGATTGGCCAGAACTCATCCAAGGAAACCTAGCTTGAAAATGACGTTCTCTAAGAATTGTTCCAAGACCATAGAACTAATCCTTGATGTAAAAGACGAGATTCTACAGAATGTATGGGAGTTTCTATCCCTAGAGAAAGAGGCAAGACATCTTGCCTGGATAGTTTAGACTTTGATTGGTCTGAAGCCAAGAGTGGGACAAGAAAACATCTTAAGGATCTGCCTGGTTCTCTCAGCTCCAAGCATTTTCTCTGGCTGTCCCCCAATCCTTGAATGCTCTATCTCCTCCACACTTGACTATCGACCTCCCTGATTTCCTTTAAATCCCAACTAAAATCTTACTACTTACAGGAAACTTTGCCCAAGCTTTCTTAATTCCACTGCCTTCCCTCTGTTAATTCCTGCTTATTCCCTATATAGTTTGTTTGTATATATTTCTTTGTTGGTGAGCTCCTTGAAGACAGGGATTGTTTTTTGTCTCTTTTTTTATCCTCAGTGCTTAGCACAATGCCTAATATATAGTTGTTTTTCAGTCATTTCCAAGCTATATCTGGCTCTTTGTGACCTCTCTCGAGGTTTTCTTGGCAAAGATACTGGAGTGATTTGCCATTTCCTTCTCCAGCTCTTTTTACAAATAAAGAAACTGAGACAAATGTGACTTGTCCAGGGTCACAGGGCTAGTAAGCATCTGGGGCCAGATTTTAATCAAGAAGATGAGTTTTCCTGATAGTACTCTATCCATCATACTTCCCAGCTGCTCCCTAGTACACAACTGCAGAAGCTTTATAGATGTTTACTGATTTGTGTATCCTGTTTATACCTCCATGCTGAAATAAAAGGCTTTCCTTTCATTGTACACTTTCCCTGAATTCATATATCATCTATTTAAAGTAGGCTATAAGCCTCAAACAGTTTTTTGTTGGATCTCTCAGAGGGCTTAAGAACAACTCAGGAAAGGTGTTTCCCACTGAGAGTATCCAATAGGAAGTACCCAACTAATATGATAATATGAATAAGAAAATTATCAAAATCTTTATTTAAAATGAAAGATTTTGAACCTACCTATGAAAATATGGGAAAAGAAAATGCTATAAAAATATTAAAAGCTACCACTAATCATCAATGATAGAATCATAAAAAAAACAAGTTTTTGCTTCGATCACCAATGAAAGATAAAAAAATAACATACATACATACATATACATGCCCAGGATCACAGCTAGCATTTATCATTTTTGAGGACCTCAGAAATGGGAAAATAATTCCCAGATACTTTCCTTTGGTGGACCTCTTAGGCCAGAATTTCTCTCTGCAAATATGGCAGAATAAGGATCAGGATTATTTAATGTTCTTTTTATAAAGCATTGAGTGTTTGGAGAGTGGAAAAGAAGTAAGATGGGCTCTCAGAATTTTGGAACGAAGGGCATTGACCCTATTTGGGGTCAGAAAACCTTTTATAATCTGGATGTTACCTACCTCTTTGGCCTTCTTTTATATTTCTCCCCTTCCTATATTTGCCTGTATTCTTTCCCATTTACAGCATACCCTCTCCTACCTTCATTGCCTTTATATGTACACCATCCTTTATAAGGAAACCCACCCTCTCCCCATCCATTGCCTTGATAATTTTCTTCGAAGCAGAACTTGGGTACCATTATCTCAGGGAGAAGCTTGATGATCCCCTAACCCCAGGAGAGTGTTCTTACTCTACTGAAATTACTATGTATTTCCTTTGCAAATACTTTGTATTTCCTTATTTGTATTATTTCATTCCCCTGAATAGAATGTAAGCTCTTGAGGGCAGGGATGATTTTTCTTGTCTCTGAATCCCCTAGCAGTGATTTACCTAAAGTAAGTAACATTCAATATAAACATATATTGAAAATATTGAATAAAAGATTTAAAAATTTACAAGGTTCAGTTAGGGCCATGTCCCCAGAGAGATTATCAATCAATGAAATAAGTGGGAACCATAACTCTGACCTTTACATCTCCAATGTCCAGCATCAAGAATCTATGCATTGTGATCTATGACAACAACGGAAAAAGATATAGTGTATAAATTTTGAGAGTTTCAAAAAGGCAATGTCTTTTAAAATATTTTATTATTATCTTTAATTTTTACACACATGTTATTCCTTAATATATCCTTTATATTTCCATAACTGGGGAGTCATCTCTTAAAACAAGGGAAAAAAATAGTTCACCAAAACCAAACCTTCACAGCAACTGTCTTCTTTCTTTTGAAACTTTTTATTTTCAAAACATATGCAGATATAGTTTTCAACATTTACTTTTACTAAACCTTGTATTCCAAAAAATTTTCCCTCCCTTCTCCCATCCTAGAAATCATTATCCAATATATGTCAAACATGTGCAATTATTCTATAGATATTTCCACACTTATCATGCTGCACAAGAAAAATCAGATCAAAAAGAGAAAAAAAAACAAAAACAAAAAGCAAGCAAAGAAAAAAGAGTGAAAATGCTATGGTGTGATCCACCCTCAGCCCCCAAAGCCCTCTCTCTGAGTGCAGATGGCTCTCTCCATCACAAGACCATTGGAACTAGCCTGAATCACTTCACTTCAGCCAAGTTTTCTAACCAGAAGTGAAAGATCCAATATCCACGGTTCCCCATATCTAACTTACGAGGAAAGGAAAGAGGTGTATTTTCTCAACTCTTTCAATGAGATATTGTGACTAAGTTGGGAAAATTTCACTGAACTTACTAAAAAATATTAGGGAGTCCAGAATGGCAAAAAGAATCATTGCCAGTTTATAGCATTTGAAGAAACACACTTCAGGTGAGAGAGACCCTTTGCTGTATGAGTTAATACCATCTGCCATCATCCATTGTCTAGGCTCTACCTGGTATTTTACACAGACTAGTCCTATCTGACAGACTGCAGATTGGAATGAAATAAGAATTTTCTAGCTGTCAGGAAAAGCTGTAACTAAGATGAAAATGCTCTTTAATATAATCAATGTTTTCTTACTTCCCCATCAAATTTTGTTGACTAATCCAAATCTGGCTCTTCATTATTCTCTCTCTGTCTCTCGCTCTTTCTCTATTTTTCTGTCTCTCTGTCTCTCTGTCTCTCTCTGTCTCTCTCTGTCTCTCTCTCTCTCTCTCTCTCTCTCACACACACACACATACACACCCCTTTTAAGGATGAAATTTCTGAGGTGCTACAAAAGCATTAACCCCTACTGGCAAGTCACAGAAAGGGACCACCAATGAAAAAAAAGTCAAGCAACTCACTCACTGAACAGGGTTTATGGTTTCCAGACTCATGATTTCCCGCAGGTATGTCTAAGAAAGTGAGCAAACTCACTTTCCTGCTAAGAGCGTACATCATTCCATTTGAAGTCTGCCCAAAAAGGGCAGCCAACAGGGTGCAGGATGGATGCTGAGGTTGGGGGCAAGCCCACACCTTCCCTTGGAGCCCTGTCAACAAGACAGCTTGAAATTCTGCTCGTGCCTTTACAAATCACTATGGGCTTGATGTGTCAGTTCCCAACGCCTTTGGTCTAAGAGTATGAAGGGCAGCTGTCTCCAATTTTCCTGCTGAATGCCTTCCTTGTCTTTTCACAGTCTGCTGCACCCTTCCTTTTGTTACTCATGGACAGATTGATGGACAGACAATTGGGTGACAGACAAAGGAAGAAATGTCTTACCTTTAAATGTGGTGTTTTTGAGGGCCAGGTATTTCAAATCTGAAATCCCTCAACATTTGAAAATGAGATTCATTTGCAGTCTTTGATCCCTTATCTTTCTACTATTGCTCTAAATTA
Organism: Sarcophilus harrisii; assembly: GCF_902635505.1. Classification (NCBI taxonomy): domain Eukaryota; kingdom Metazoa; phylum Chordata; class Mammalia; order Dasyuromorphia; family Dasyuridae; genus Sarcophilus; species Sarcophilus harrisii. The sequence goes on from NC_045428.1 coordinate 29,253,670, forward strand.
GCTGGTGTGGATCTCAGGAAGTGAGCATACTAAAAAATACTATGGCACATAAAATAATACCGTAACTACTCTGGCTCCCTTATGGAAATGACATTTCCCCTTATCTTAAAATTTTATTGGTCAAATCAGAGAGAATTAATCGTGTAATGAAAAATTAATAGTGTAATGATAACAGTGTGAAAAATGAATTTTCACAATGATGACTTCAAGGTAATTCAACAAAGATTTTGTTTGTTCACTCATGTCTTTGTGACCTAATGAATCATAGAACGACAGGCCCTCCTAGCTGCCACTATCTCAAAGCCTAGCCAAGCTCACATTCGTTCCTCTCAATCTTCCCCAATATTAGGGTATTTTCCAATTAGTGCTATCTTCTCATTATGTGACCAAAGTATTTAAGCTTTAGCTTCAGTATCTGACCTTCCAGGGAACAGCATGAATTGATTTCTTTAAATATTCATTTATGTGATCTCTTTGCTGTCCAAGAGTCTCTCAAAAGTTTTCTCCAGCAGAACAACTTGAAAGTGTTGCTTCCACAGTGCTCAGCTTTCCTTAGAGTTCAACTCTCAGAGCCATACATTATTAACTGGAAAAAAAAAACAAAAAACTATAGTTTTGACTTTAAGGATCTTGGACAGCAAGGTGATTTCTCTGCTTTTTAGTACTCTGTCCAGAGCTTTGTTTCCAAGGTGCAGGCATCTTTTAATTTCATGGCTACAGTCAATCATCTGCAATGATCTTTAAGCCCAACAATATAAAACTGGACACTGCTTCCATTTTTTTTCTCCCTTTATTTGCCAGGAAGTGATGGGACCGATTGCCAAGATTTTATATTTGTAGTTGTTAAGCTTTAAGTCAGCTTTTACATTCTGCTTTTTCACCCTCATCAAGAGGCTTATTAATTCCTCTTTGCTTTCTGCCATCAGAGTGATATCATCTACATATCTGAGATTGTGGCTATTTCTCCCAACTTTAATTTTAGCTTTTGATTCATTTAGCCTGACATTTCACATGACGTAGTCTGCATATAAGTTAAATAAATAAGTTGACAAAATGTAACTTTGTCATATTCCTTTCCCAATCTTGTTCCATGTTTAGTTCAAACTGTTGCTTTTTGACTCACATACAGGTTCTTCAAGAGACAAGAAACGTGAACTAGTACCCCCATCTTTTTGAAGATGCGCAACATTTTGTTGTGATGGATATAGTCAAAGACTTTAGTGTAGTCAATAAAGCAGAAGTAGATTTTTTTTTCCTGGAACTCCCTTGATTTCTCCATAATCCAGCAAATATTGGTAATCTGGTCTCTAATTTCTCTATCAGCCTACACTTCTGGTAATTGTTGGTTCACATATTGCTGAATCCTATCTTGCAGAATCTTAAGTGTAAACCAGCTGGACTGTGAGACAAGAACCATTCTTTGGTAATTTAAATAATCTTTGGTTTTGCCCTTCTTTGGGTTTGGGATTTAAGGGATCAAATCTGATAAGTATCTATGGACAGAGATTGGTAATACTGTACAGAAGCCAGCAACAAAGAACATTTCAATAAACATTTAACAAGTAACTACTTCCGTGAAAGGTATTGGGCTAATCCTTGAGGATACAAAGATAAACTACTTCTTACCTTCAAGGAGTTTACATTCTACTGGAAAAATACAAAGTATACACAGAAAAGAAGAGAAACAGGGATTGGACCTAAGACTTTCTTGATATAGGGAATGCCTAGATGAGAAAACTTCCTCTTAGCTTTTCTGTATTATATTAGCCTTAGAATACTGGAAGGATCACATAATCAGTATGTGTCAGAGGGGGGACTGGATTGGAACCTAGGTGTTCCAGGCTTCTAAGTCAAGAGTCTAACCATGATACTACACTACTTCTTGAATATATTGTAAGATATTAAGTAAAAATGGGGTGTCCCAAATATCTCAATTGAGTTCTAAGCTTGAATTAAGACTTTTGGGACACCCTGTATAAAACATGCAAAGTGACACAAAGATATTTTAACAGGAGAAAACTACAAATGGAAGGATACAGAATGGACGTATGTAGAAGGTGACAACAGAACTGTGCTGAGAAGAAAGCTAAGATGAACATCAAGATGCTATACATTTCGAAGACTGGGGACCACTCTGTGCCTGTGCAAGGGTACAGAGACTTGAAGAACAAAAAACTGCCTTTTCTAAAAAGCTACTAGATCCTTGGAAACTGCTTAATTTCTCAAATATACAAGCACAGCCATCATACATTTATCCCTCAAACATAGACATAGATCGAGTGGATGTCTCAAAAGACAGCTTGCCATCCAGCCCAACTGGCCCTTGACCCAAGCAGGCAGGTTCCTCCACTGAAGCATTAATCCAGGTCTTAGCACAATATCAGGCACTTAGTAGGTCCTTTATAAGTGCTTGCCAATTTGACTATTTTATTGTCCAAGTTTTTAGTTTGACCCCTTTTTTTCTTTCTCTAGCTCTAATTTTTTTTTATTGACTCCTTCTTCAACTATCTCTTATTTAACTCTCATTTACTTTGTTTTTATTCTAGTCATAATCATTCTATATATGTAGGGAAATTTCTCTAAAACTACTCATCTGTAAAATGAGGGGATTGGACTAAAAATGATAACAAACATAAAAGCAAATTAAAAAAGAAGAGTTTTCTTATCCAGGCATTCTCTGTGGCAAATTTTTTTTTTCTTTTTGTGTTGTTGTTCAGTCATGTTCAATTCTTTATTATTCCTTTTGAGGTTTTTTTTTGGCAGAGATACTCTAGAGTTTTGCCCTTTCCTTCTCCAACTCATTTTTTAGATGAGGAAACAGGCCAACCATGTTAAGTGACTTAACCAGATTTACACAAGTAGTGAGAATCTGAGACCAGATTTGAACTCAGAAAATGATTCCCTGACTCCAGGCCTGGTATTCTATCCACTGTACCACTTACATGCTATTTTAAGATTTACAAAACGCTTTCCAAACATGATCTTATTTAAATATCATCACCTATTTTGGGGCGATAATATTTATTATTCCCATTTTGAAGATGAGGAAACCAAGGTTCAGGGTGAGTCTAGAGTCCCATGACTGGAAAGAGTATTGGAAGCTAAACAAAGTCCAGATCTACCTAACTCCAGCATTCTTTCCTCTTGATCAACAGTTCTCAAACATTTTATTCCAAGAAACTCTTTAGACTCTTTAAAAAACACTGAAGGTCCCTCAAATTTTTTGTTTAAGTGGATTCTAGCTATTGATATTTGCCATATTAGAAATTAAAATCTTGTAGCATTACTAAGAAAAAAAAGTTTTGATCTCAAGAGGTGCCTGCAGGGATCTCCAATACCCCTAGGGATTTGCAAACCATGCTTGAAGAACCAATAAACCAATGAATATGATGCTACTTTTCAAGCATAGAAAGGTTACTAAAGATTGCTTCCTACTCAGTAATCCTATTGATTAAAGACTAAGATGTCCATAAAAAGGCATGTTATATAGGGAAGAAAGGAATCACTAAAGATCACTAGAAATGAAATTAACTTTAATTTTGCCCCCTTCTGACTTGCTTTCCCCACACAAGTTGCAGGAAGTATTTAGGGACTTCTGGAACTGGCTAAATAAGTGAGCTCTTTCTAAATCTTTCTTCCTCAGTTCCTTAATCTGTCACCTTCTGCCAATGGTTAATGGACTTCCTAAACCAGATTGCTATCTAAATGCCAACAGGCTTCCTCCAAATTGGTAATGAAAGAGGTCACTGGTCATCAAATTATTCTGGAAGAATAGTATTAAATTCACAGGAGGTATATTTTCTTCAGCTTAAGAGGAGAAAGTCTCTCTGGACTTAGTGGACACACAACGGGGCACTAGACAGGAAGCCCTATCATTACCCCACCAGCTTGAAGCAGATAACAAAGAGTGCTTCTAAAAAGTGCTCTGTAAAGCTGACTCTAAAGAAAAGCCTTTGGAAAAGCTTATAACCGGATGAAAGTCCAATGGAAGTGGAAGGATGGGGCTAAGAAGCGCTTCTTCTGGCATCCTCAATTGTGTCTCACAGTCAAACTCAATTCCCCCAATCTGCCTTTCTCAGCATGGAAACCACAAGTCAGCATTTGCTACTGAATTACCAGAGGGAAACTCAGAAACCAGTCAGGTTTTCTGGAACTTTAAAGGAGATGCAGGATGTTCTTAACACCCAGTATGACTCTTGGTTTCCATTTACTGCCTCTGAAGAGAGTAAAGGGGAGAATTCATCTGATCTCTCCTTAGAACCATTTTGGGTTGCTTTGTTTACTGTTAATTGTGACTTCTTAAGCTGTTCCACAGCACCTGAAAATGTTCTTGTTGCCCTTGGAATTTGCCTGTAATACTGTTTTTGGATAAGATAGAGCCACAGGATTTATTCTGAAAGACTCTTTTGCCATGACATGAAGGCAGGGATCTTCTACCTTTGTGTTGTGGACCTCTTTGGCTGGCTAGAGAAACCTACAGTTGGCCCCCTTTCTCAGAAAAATGGGCCAAAGTATATAAAATGCACAAATTTAAAAAGAAAATACACTATACTGAAGAAGTTATATGGCAATATCAGTGTTGATATAGATATAGATAGATATATAGAAAGATAAAAATACAGATAAAAGATGCTGAGATATAGGAAGCTAGAGACAGAAAAAGATATATTATATAGAGAGAGATATAGAAGATATATGGACATAGGAATATAGAGATATAGATATGATATATAGATATGGAAAGATATAAACTATATATAGTACTTGCTTCATTTCTGCAGATCACAACCCAATTATGACAGACAATGTTAGAGATACTTAAGGTTTACTATTGTAGATAATAATGATAGCTGTTATTTATATTATATCCACCATGTTGCATGCTAAGCATTTTACAAATATGATCTCATGTGATCCTTAAGAGTTAGATACTGTTATTATCCCCTTTTTACAGTTGAGAAAACTAAAGCAAACATAAGTTAAGTGACTTGCCCAAAATCATACACTTAGCAAGTGTTTCAGACTGAATTTGAACTTATATCTTCCACTGAGTCCTATAGTTCATATAAAAGTTAAATAACTCGTCCATGATCATGCAGTTAAGTTCTCTAGATAGTGTTTTTGCATTGATTAGCATTTTTATTAATATGAAGACCACTGTCACATTTATCTTTAGTCTACTGGAAAAAAAATGAGATAAATAGAAAGAACTGTTGAGACGAGACCTGAGTTTGAATCCTAGCTTTACCACCAGCTCCATGTGTGACTTGGGACAACTAACAGAACCTCTCTATATTTCAGTTTCTTTGCCAAAAGAGGCCAGCTTAGCATGGTGGAGAAATTGTTGGCCCTAGGCTTAGGAATTTGGTTTATTTTTGTATTTGGTCATTTTTTTTTCAGTCATGTCTGACTCTTTTATGAGATAGATTTAAAGTTTCTCTTTGTATCCACAGTGCTGAGGACAGTGTCCATCTCATGATTCCTAGGAAAGGAAACAAGCACCTATTATGTACTCTGCCATGCCTTTACAAATATTATCTCATTTAATAAATATGTGTTGATTGATTCCAGTATCACATATACTCAGTGGGCTAAGAGAACATTTACAGCACAGTCTCAGAATCTGATGAAGGCTTTCCAAAGTTTTGTGTCCTTCCTACATACCAGATGGGCATATATATACATCACACACAATTCAATGAAACACACCTACTAGGTACAAATAAAGCATCATGCTAGAAACTGGCCATGTGTACCAAATGTATAGAAAATCAAAGAATCCTCTCTACCTTAAGGATTATATACTCCACTGGTAGGAGACAGCAGGTACACAGCTAAGTAAATACCAAATCATTTAAGAAGGGACACACAATCAAGGTAAATAGGAAAGGAATTAGATGCCAGCTTCTTCCTATCAGAGAAAAAAAAGAGTATAAAGAATAACACAATGAGGACAAAAAGAAATTGGTGCAATGGAAGAACCCCATGTACTAGAGAACTTAGGTTCCAATCACATTGTCAATTGCTAGATTTGGACAAGACACCTAACCCTCCTCTTGGAGCCAGTTTTCTCATTAAGAAAATATGAGGATTTTATAATTCAGGAATTCAAACTTTAAATTAAAAAAGTTTTAAATTGTCTTTTACATGTAATTGGGGAGAAATAGGATTTAAAGAAAAAAAGAAAATGTGAAAACTGAATTAGATTACTTCTCAGGCCCCTGCCACTTCAAAATCTGTGATTTTTAATTTTTTTTTCCCCATCACTGTGGATATTTGTATTTGAATCCAATTGCCATAGTTCCTAAAATTGCCAAATCCTTTTCTAGCACCTAGAAGAGGAAATCTCATCATCCCATTTTTTATGCATCCGTAGGTTGCAGTTTAAAACCATTTGCATAAATGGAAAAAAAAAAAAAACCTGCTGAAGAATCTAGGATGCTGGCCAGTTACCCAGGCTAACCTATTACTCAGAAAGCACTGCTTCAACTTGATCTGATAAGATACCAGTTTGATTCAAATTTTGAATCCCAAATTTCACTGCCAAGTCTTTTAACAACCTGATTTTTCCCCACTTATAAGATCAAACGGAGCTAAGCCAACAATCATCCAAGTTTAATTTTGGATCAGAGAAAGTACATAAAATATGAAAGTTGCCGGCCAGATTGAATTAAAGGCTAAATAAAATGACACCATAGAAACTCTCATGTGCAACAGTTAACAGATGACATCATTAGCTTCATGAATAACATATTTGAATCCATATCAACACATGATAGGTGCTTTTTGAAATTGCTTCTATTTCACAATTTCTCCAAATGCTCAAATTAAAGCTTTGGGAAGCCTCTTTGGACACCATGAAAGATCAAGATAGAATATTTTTAGTATAGGCGAGAGAACTTGCCATAGAACTACTCACTGGTCAAGTTCCTTCTCTGATGCACACTGACCAGATAATTCTCAGAAAATCACTCAACTTTTACGGGCTCAGGGCAACTAAGATTATAAGCGGGAGAGAAGTCAACTTGCATTGATTCCTCATGTGTTAGATCCACTGACCAATGAAAATGCAGGTCTAATTGCTATCTCTATTGTTATGATGTGAGATTGTAGAAGATGCATAAGATACATGTATTCACGTAGCATTTATGATCAGAAGATCAACAATCATATGATCCAACTATATCTCACTATTTTTCATATAAAGAAACTGAGGGCTAGCGGACTTGCCCCACAAAGTACCAAGACTCCAGGATATGAATGAGAGTCTTTTGACTCCAAATCCAGTACACTGGATTAGAGCTGGAAGCGGTCCAGAGCGGGGATCATCTGATCCAAAGATTTCATCTTCTCAATGTAGAATTTGGGATCAAAAAAGTTTTAATATCTGCACCTAGAGTATGATACAAAGAATGATAGGAAGGACCTGTTCATTCATCATTACACCTTGCCCCTCAAAGATAATCATCTGCCCCCTTTCCCCAAAGAGAAATAAATGAAGTATACTTGCAACACAGCCCACTTATTTAACGATTGAAACAACTATTACATAAATACGATAAATATGGTATCAAATCAAGAAGCATTTATTAAGGATGCCTGTGTCAGAGACTGTGCTAAATATTGGGAAATAAAGACTGCTCTCCTCTAATGGGGGAAAACAGATTCATATATATATATATATATATATATATATACACACACACACACACACAGTATAAACTCAAATAGAATAGATATTAAAAATATACCATACCTAAACAGAAATTAGTCTGGGATCAAGAAGAGAGTTATGCATAAGCTACCATTTTCTAGAGAGAAAGGAACCACTTGAATCAGGCATTTTCCCTATAGAATATGGGATCATAAGATCACAGATGGAGAGATAGAAAAAAATCTCAATGGCCATTAGTACAAAAACTTCATTTAACATATGAGGCAACTGAAAGGTTAAGTAATTTGCCTAGGGAGTCACATAGCTGGAAAGTGTCTGAGGTGGGATTTGAACTCTAGTCAAATACTAACTAGTATGGGGATATTGCAGGTTCAGTTCCAGATCACCACAATAAAATGAATAGAACAATAAAGCAAATCACATGAATTTTTGGTTTCCCAGCACATATAAAAGTTAAGCTTATACTACATTGTAATCTATAAGGGTATAATAGCACTGTGTCAGAAAAAAATGTACTAATTTATAATTATTTTTAAATTTAAAATTTAAATTTTAAAAGACAATCAAGTCTAAAAAAAACGCTAACCATTATTTGAGCCTTCAACAAGTGATAATCTTTTGCTGTGGAGAGTCTTGCCTCAATGTTGATGGCTGCTGATTAATCAGGGTGGTGGTTGCTGAAGGTTGAAATGGCTGTAGCAATTTCCTAAAATAAGATAACAATGAAGTTGCCACATTGATTGAATCTTTCCTTCACTCAGAATTGGCCTTAGAGGCCATTGTAGGTTATTAATTGGCCTAATTTCAATATTGTATTGTCTAAAGGAGTAGGGAGGCCAGAGGAGAGGAAGAGAAATAGGGGAATAGCAGCTCTGCAGAATGGTCAGAATACACACAGCATTTATCAGTTAAGTTCAGTGTCTTATATGGGCATGGTTCATGCCACCCAAAACAACTATAATAGCAACACAAATATCGATCATTATGACAAAACTTGAAATATTGTGAGAATTACCAAAATGTGATATGACATGAATACATGCTGTGGAAAAAATGACGCTGATAGACTTGGTTCATATCAAGGTTGGTACAGACCTTCAACTTGTTAAGGAAAAAAAGGAACAATAACCCATAATATTGCAAAGTGCAATAAAGCGAAACACAATAAAATGAGGTATTCCTATACTCTATCTACTATCTAAAGTTTCTGAATAGCAAAAAGAAGTGATTTTTTGTTTTTCTCCCATTAATTTGTAGCAGTATAGCTATGGACAAATGCACATTTTAGAACAAGTAGACTAGGGTAAGGGGAAAAAATCAAATTCTTCTCTGAAATTTAAAGGAGAGAGACAAAGAAATGCAGAAAGAAAAAGAAACACAAAGAGAGATACAGACATGTCTCACAGAGAGAGAAAGAGATGGACACAAAGAGAGACAGAGAAAGAGACACACAGACAGACAGAGACAAATACGCACACGCACACATAGTGTCTAGGTTGTCCATTGTCGATCATCTAAAAGCCCAGTGTGTCACCTTGAAGGAAGTAGAATTAAAAGGGGGAAAAAAAAAAAAAACTATAAAATTTTCAAATATTTATCTTTGAGGGGCAGTAAGTTGAGAAGAATACAAAAACAGCTTTCAAATAAGCCTGAACCCCTAGGGTCTGAAAGATTTGAGGCTATGCACAGAAGTCGGGCATTAAGGACAAATTTGAACAACCACTGAAAAAACAAAATCGATAATCTCTGTATCCTCTCCCAGACGGTTTCCATCCCAGGATGCTCCCCTTCCTCACTTTAATCTCACTTCAAAGAACCTTTAGTAACCTCCAAGTCTCAGTTCAGGTGCCACCTCCTACAGGATCCCCTTATGCTTCATCACAGTTATTCTTTTGAGATAACCAGTATTTTCTTATCTGAATAGACAAAATCTCCATCCAGTAGAATGTGAGATCTTTGTGAGCAGTTTCCTTTTTGCTATTGTTTTTGTAACCCTGATGCTTTGCAGAGAGTAATAAATGCCAGGTGAGTTACACTAGGTTGGACATCATGCATATCCTGCCCTCTGGGGTGAGGGGGTGATCCTGAGTCCATCTATAAGACCATATGACAGAAGGAGGAAATATGACACAAACCTCCGTTGTTTTGTTTAATCTTTCTTTCCTCTGATAATTGCTCCGGGTCAGGGTATGTGACACCCAATAGACATCCAAGTTAATGAAAAGCCTGTACCTTCCTGACACCATAACACTCCCAATTTTCCACATGGCCAAGACTGAAGGGGGAAAAAAATGACCACGATGTCTGATAATGGCGCTCCTGACAAGATATAATCCCCATAAAAACAATTTTCATGGCACTCTCATCCAACAAGGGGAACAAAATAAACAGAACAAGCTATTCTTTCTCTTCCATCAGTTGAGTGTATTCCTTCCCCATTCAGACAAGTCGTTTTTTATTAGATGTGTTATAAGAAAAGGGAGAGGAATACTTTCTTATGACCTCTAAAGCCAAGCTATAGTATCCTAAAATCAAAGACTTAGAACTGGAAAGGACCTTAGAGATACCTCTTCTGATCTCATTTGCATCTGAGGTCACTTGGGTCCAGGAAGGCCAAATGTATTATCGAATGAATGTAAGCGCCTTGAAGATTAATGTTCTTAACTGTGTATTTCCAGAATTCAGCACAATATCTGGCACAGATTGTTGTTGCTGTCAAGTTGTTTTCAACCACATCCAACATTTTATGACCCCACTTAGGGTTTTCTTGACAGAGATACTTGTCCTCGCTGTCTCCAGCTCTTTTTAGAAGATGAGAAAACTGAGATAAATAGGGTTAAGTGATTTGCCCAGAATCACACTGTCTGAGGACAGATTTGAATTAAGGGACTCAGCTGTTCCAGTTGGTACTTAATAAATGTTTAATAAGTTAGCTAACTTGCACATATTTATCTCATATTAGATTGCTTGCTGGCTTGGGAAAGTTGAAAAGAGAGGGACAAAAATATGGAACACATGGTTTTGCAAAGGTGAATGTTGAAAACTATCTTTGCATGTACTTGAAAAGATAAAATATTACTTGAAAAAAAATGTTAGCTGACTGATTACCCAAGGTTATGTGGATTTCCTGTTCTGCAGATGAGAAAGCTGAGACCAACACATATTAAGAGGCTTGACCATCAACATGTTGTAGATTACAAATGTAGTAAGTTACAAAGGCCCAGGATTTAAAACAAGGTGCTGACTCTAAAATGGCTCAGAAGAGAAAGAAGATGGGCCATATTGGGACAATATTCAGACAGACTATTGAGAATCACTCACCTTTGGGCTCAGATTGGTAGTTACTGTAAAAAGGGGTAAGAGTTAGCTTTGTTCAGTGGTCATCAACAAATTTATATTTGGCAACTCCTTCATTAAGATAGGAATAATGAAACAAAACAACAACATGGTACTAGTTACTCCTTCTTAAAATGAATGCCCAACTTCAAATTATGGTCCTTGAAAGAATTCTCTGACTCATTTTGCTCTGATTTTCCAAGTAGAAATCAATGGAAAACAAGGACTCAGAACTGGATTTATACATATTTTCATAACATTGGCCATTCAAATTTACTTGGAAATCCTTTTGTGATCACTCATTTAGCTAAAGAAGAAAGCAGTGGGGGATTTTAAATTAGACTCAGAAAGCAAGGCTCTGGAAGCAACAGTCTTTGTGATAACAAAAAGATGGAAACAAAATGTGTACCCAACAACTGGGGAATGGTTGAATAAACTGTGGCAGAAGAATGTAATTGAATATTTTGGTGCCATATGAATGTCAAATAGGAAGAATTCAGGAAAATAGGGAAGACTTACATGAAGTGATGCAGAGTAAAATAAAGCAGAGCCCAGAGAACAATATGTCATATGAGGACAAGGCAAATAAAGTCAATTACAAGAGGCAACTAAACTCTGAATGATCATAATGGTCAACAATCCCTCCACATTAGTCATATTAAAGACCATGTTAAGAATTTCTGTTAACACATAAATGAGGGGGTGTGGGTGTGTATTGAGGAATGTTTATTTTATCAAAACAAAATGTATGATTACATATTCTTTTAAAAGTTAATGTATATCTTTTTAAAAGGGATAAGAGAAATCAAAATCATAAGTATTGAAAAATCTATCCAAATGTAGAGCTTCTCATCAGAGCCAGGCCAAGAATTAGCTCCATGAAAGATCACCTGGATTCCATTTAAATCATCATCAATAATGATACCTCAGATGTTCTATGGGTGCAAAGAATCTTCAGAAGATGACACTAGTTTACATTTTAGATTACTATGAAATTCTTGTGATGTGATCTTCTAAATTCCCCACTGCTCTTGCCCAGAATCCTAATATTAGAGGGGCAGAGCCAAGATGGTGGAGAGTAGACAGGTCTTTGAGATCTTTCTGGCCTCCCTAAGATCATCACCAGATCAAGACTCTCAATGGATGTTGGACTGATAGAACTCACAAATATTTGGAGTGTAACAAATTTCCATCAAAAGATATTTTGGAAGAACTTCAGGAAAAGTCTGTCTCAATATGGCAGAGGAGGGAACAGTTTGCAGCCTAGCACAATCAGAGCACAGTGCAGGGAGACCCAGGGCAGAGAGGTTTCCATACACAAGGGAATTTAGTGGGAAGCTTGTATCCAAAATACCGCAACATTTGCTAATTTATCCTGGTTCAGAAGCCAGTGGATCAGCAGACTAACTGTGATACCTCTAACACAATTACAATGCTGAATCCCTACATAACAAGTGAGACTTGGCCATACCCGGCCAGTGCCAGAAGGAAGCCAGAAGCACCTGCTGACACATATATGATTCTGAAGTCTAAACCAGGCAGGGCCAAAACAAAGAAAGAAAACGATAGACCATTATCCCTAATTGATGTAAATATTGATATTGATGTAAAAAACTTAAATAAAACATTAGCAAAATATCATAGCAAGTTATCACCAGGAAAACACACCATAACCACAGAGGATTTATACCAGGACTGCAGGGCTGGTCCCATTCTAGGAAAACTATGAGCGTAATTGATTATATCAATAACCAAACTAACAGAAATCATATAATTATCTCAATAGATGCAGAAAAAGCAATAGATGCAGAAAAATCCAACACCCATTCCAATTAAGAAAAACACTAGCAATCATAGGAATAAATTGAGTTTTCCTTTAAATGATCAGTAGCATTTATTTAAGACCATCAACAAACATCATATGTGATGGAGATAAACTAGAACCATTCCCAATAAGATCAGGAGAGAAACAAGGTTGCCCACTGTCACCATTACTATTCAATATTGTACTAGAAATGTTAGCTTTAGCAATAAGAGAAGAAAAAGAAATTAAAGTAATTAGAATAGATAATGAGGAAACAAAACTATCACTCTTTCTAGATGATATGATGATTAGAGAATCAACTTAAAAATTACTAGAAACAATTAACAACTTTAGCAAAGTTGAGGATACAAAATAAATTCACATACATCAGGAGCATTTCTATATGCTACCAACAAAGTCCAGTAGCAGAACATACAAAAAGAACTTCCATTTAAAATAACTGTAGAAAATATAAAATATTTGAGGATCTATCTGCCAAGACAAAGCCAGGAACTATACGAACACAATTACAAAATGCTTTCTGCACAAATAAAGTCAGACCTAAACAATTGTAAGAATATCAAGTGCTTGTGGGTTGGCCGAACTAATATAATAAAAATGATAATTCTACCTAAATTAATCTACTTATCCAGTGCCATACCAATCAATTGTCAGGAAATTGCAGAGCTAGAAAAAAATAAGAACAAAGTTCATCTGGAAGAAAAAAAGGTCAAGAGTTTAAAGAGAATTAATGAAAAAACTGCAAATGAAGGTGGCCTAGCTGTACCAGACCTAAAACTATATTATAAAGCAGTGGTCATCTAAATCATTTTTATACTGGATAAAAAATAGAGTAGTTGATCAGTGGAATAGGTTAGGTTCACAAGACACAATAGCCAATGACCATAGTAATCTAGTGTTTTATACTTTAACATATTTAACATGTATGGGACTACCTGCCATTGAGGGGAGAGGGTGGAGGGAAGGAGGGGAAAAGTTGAAATAGAAGTTTTTGTAAGGGTCAATGTTGAAAAGTTACCAATGCATATGTTTTGTATATAAAAAGCTATAAAAAAAGATAATCTAGTGTTTGATAAACCCAAAGACCCAACCTTCTGGGATAAGAACTCACTGACAAAAATTGCTGGGAAATTTGGAAGACAGTATAATAGAAACTAGGCATTCACCAACACCTAACACCCTAAATCAAGAAAGGTCAAAATGGGTTCATGATTTAATATACATTGTTTTATGAATTATGTTGGGATAAAAAATCAGAGCAAAAGGGAAAAAACCATGGGAGAGATTAAATAAACAGAAAAACGTAGCATGTTTTAATTGACATTCAGTCTCTTTGGTTCTTTTTCTGGTTGCAGATGCCATTTTCTGTTCAAAGTCTATTGGGATTGCTTTGGATCATTGAAGCACTGAGAAGAATCAAGCCTTTCATAGTTGATCATCGTACATTTTTCCTATTAGTGTGTATAATGTATTCCTGGTTCTACTTGTTTCACTCATCATCAGTTCATGTTAATCTTTCTATAAATAGCTTGTTCATCATTTTTATAGAACAATAATATTTCATTATATCTTCATGTACTACAACTTGTTCAGCCATGCCCTAATTGATGGGCATCTACTCCTTTTCTAATTCTTTGCTACCACTAAAAGAGCTGCTGCAAACATTTTTGTACATGTGAGTCCTTTTCCTTCCTTTATGATTTCCCTAGGATTCAGACCCAGATAGAGATACTTACACGAACTGATGCTAAGTCAAAGGAGTAGAAGAACATTGTCCATGGCAACAACAAGATTATACAATGATTAACTCTGATGAACATGGCTCTTTTCAACAATGAGGTGATTCAGTACAATTTCAATAGACTTGGGATGGAGAGAGCCATCTGCACCCAGGAAGAGGTGGGGACTGTGGGGATCATAACATCGTATTTACACCTTTTTTTGTTGTTGTTTGCTTGATTTTTGTTTTCTTTCTCATTATTTTTCTTTTTGATCAAATTTTTCTTGTATAACATGATATTTGTGGAAATATAGAGAAGAATTACACATGTTTAACCTATATTGAATAACAATGTCTAAGGGAGGGAATAGAAGGAAGTGAAGGGGGAGAAGGGAGGGAGAAAAAATTTGGAACACAAGGTTTTGCAAGGATGAATGCTGAAAACTATTGTTGCATATATTTTGAAAATAAAAAAGCTATTATTAAAAAAAGAGAGAGAGAGAATTCCAACCTGAACAACCCTTTGCCTCTGTGAACAAAATTACAACCTTCTGATAGGGTTAAAAGGAAACTATGTAGGAAAATTAATAGATTTCAGAAATAAATCTACATAAGATCTTACAAGTTAATAATAGAATGATTTAATAGTTTGGTCCTCAATGCCTAGCACAATATCTGACACACAGTAGGTGCTTCATAAATCCTAGTTGATGACTAACCACTGTGAATACAATGAAATAAACAAAACAATATTTATTTCCAAGGAGTATAAGTTCAATAGAATGAAAAATAGCATTTAGAAGAGCTAGCTGCCTAGCCAACTATCATCTATCTATATGTGTGTGTGTGTGTGTGTGTGTGTGTACAGAGTGGGGGGACAGGGAGGGAGGGACAGGGAGAGAGAGGGAGAAAAGGAGAGAAGAGGGGGGGGGAGGGGAAGGGCAAGGCAATTGGGGTTAAGGGACTTCCCCAGGATCATGCAGCTAGTTCCAGTTAAGTGGATTTGAACTCGGATCCTCAGACTTCAAGTCCAGTGCACTATATAGTTGCCCTGCACGCTTCCTAGCTATGGGATTTTGCTACTTACCCTTAACTGCCTCACTTTCCTCATCTATACAAAGAGCTGAAGAAGGAAATGGCAAACCATTCCAGTATCTCTTCCAAGAAAATCCCAAAAAAGATCATGAAGAGGAATACACAACTGAACAAGAACAACAAGGTGCTAACAACCAAAGGAATAAAAATAGATTATCTTTTCCAAACATCTTCATTATACAGTTGAGCAGAGAGGTTAAATATTCTGCCCAAGATCACAAAGACAGTAACTAACAGTCAACAGCTAAACCAGATCTTTAATAAATCATGCAAAGCTTTCTGAATTTTACTTTCTTCATTTAGAAAACGAAGCTACCTTACTATACCATTCTACACCCCTTCCAATTCTATGTTGATTCTAATGTCATAAATGGTGGGTTGATTCCCAGCTAGGCCACAAAACTCCCTCATAAGGTACAAATTATCTTAATTTATACTTTCCATTCCAATTGACCCATGTACAAACAATACCCTGTGGGGGCCTCCAATTTCCTGTTGGTTCTTCTCTTTTTCCCATCATGTGTCAGCAACATTATGGCTTACACAAGCTTTCCTAAGTTAGCTGAGAACATGAGCACCATGTCTCTCCTTGTCGCTATAGAAAACCGTTTTCTACAGTGCACAGCCAGGAGAGAAGGTGGGAGCAACAGGAACACATGGCCTACTGCTATAGAATCATCCAGTATGGGGTAAGGAGGGGGAAGCCCCTCTGGAGGGCTCCCAGGGAAACTCCTCCTCGCTCCAGAAAGGACAGTGAAATGTAGGTGGGAATGTTCAAAAAGACTCAGTAAGTCAGGGACAGCCTGAATGTATTTCCCTTCACAGAGGCGGATAAGAATAATTCCATAAGGAGAAGGGTGTCCAGTAGAGCATGTGAGTCACCACAGGGGTTCACATGCCATGTCTTCTACTTATTTGTGATATTTGGGGCAAAATACTGGATATCTCTAGGCTTCTGATTCTTCATCTATAAAATAAAAAGAGGAGCTAAATGGCCTTCCAAAGTGTTTTCAAGTTTTAAATCAATAATCATATAATCCTCCCAGACCATCTTCTCAGCAGCAGCATATTCTAGAGGAATTAAACTCTTTGACCCCTTTGGAACTAAGACACCACAGGTCCTGACTGGTGCTTGTTTCACTTCTAGGCCCAGATCTGGTCCTCTTCAACTTCACTATCTCTAGCTGAATCTTAAGAAACTAAAGGACAAACAATGGAGAAAGCACCCATATTATTTCTTGGATTTGTTGTTCTATTTCAATAAACCTCTTACAAGACTCATGCAAAGAAGCCTGAGACCTCAATTTAGAAGTAATTTTGTTTAAAAGTGTGTCATTTCTATGTGACAGTCATGACAGGTAACTCAATGCTATTTGCTGATGAAAATAAACACATTTTATGACATTACATTACAGAAGGGAGAAGCTAAGTTAAGTGAAAAGGGGGCCAGGCCTAGAGATAGAGAGACTTATCTTCATGGGTTCAAATCCAGCCTCAGACATTTCCTAGCTATGTGATCCTGGGCAAGTCACTCAATCCTGTTTGCCTGTTTCCACCTGTAAAATGAACTGGAGAAGTAAAGGCCAAACCATTACAGTATCTTTACCCAGAGGACCCCAAAGGGGGATCACAAAGAGTAAGGCACAATTCAATAACAATAACAACAACAAAAGAAACACCAAAAAAAAAAAAAAAATTACAGAAGGCAGGGGTATTAAAGTTTGCAAAAAATGACCAAGCCCAATCCTCATTTTACAGAATAGAAAACCAAGGTTCAGATAGGATAAAAGATGGACTTGCCCTAAAAGTCAGCAGTTGAACTTAAATTTAGTTACAAATTCAGCGCTCCTCCCACTAACCAAGGCTGCCTAATCAACAAGACTGTAATAAGTGCTCACTAATTGCCTGTCTAGACCTTGTCTCTACCTTCAAAGAATTTACCACCTAGTTATATACAAAAATATATAAATGAGTAGGACACATCTATCATGACCCCACAAAAAAGAGTTTTGAAAAATAATTCAAATAATAATTAATATTAATTAACTCCCTATTTTCCTCTCCTCAGTGGACATTCAAATAATGCATATGGACACCATGGTACAGAATTTCATGACATCAACAACCTCTTTATGTTTCATCTGAAAATGAAACTAGTCTTTGCTATCAACTCCTCCACCCAAAACAATATTTGATAAAAAATAAATCAAAAATCTGCCATTTTGTCATTGGTGGGGAGAACCACCATCTCCTCTACCCCAAAAAATTATTCAATGAAGAAATATAAAAAGCATCTACCATTTTGTTATTGGAGATGGATACCTACCATCCCTTCTACCCCCAAAATTCATTTTATGAAGAAACAGATAACACAGGTCATAAGAACAACCAAAATCAAGCAGCTCAACCCTTTTATGATTTAATAGATAAGTCTTAAGTAACTGTTGGGCACAAATTGAGATTAAATGATTGGCCCAACTCAGGTTGGGCAACAGTTGGGAAGTGCCAGTCAGGGAACAAGAGAACACAGGTTTTTCTAGTTCTAAGCTCCAAATTCTATGTGCTCTGCCATTATGTTAATCTGTCTTTATAATTAAAAAAAAATTAAAACAACACATTAAATTATCTATTCTTGGCACTAGAAATAGAAACCATAGAAAGAAAACATTACATCTTCAAGGATTTTACATTTTGGGGAGGGGGAAAGTAGGGAGATGGGTACAACATGAACCAAAACAAGTGAAAATTCAAAATCATTTGGAGATGGGAGGAGAAAGGGCGTACTGAAAATATTAAAGCAAAGAAATTCAAAATATTAAGATCATTCTTTTTTTCTAATTTAGATTAAATTTCTAATCTAAATTTTTTTCTAATTTAATTAGATTTTTAAAATTTAATCTAATTTTTCTAATTCTTTGTTTCTTTGAGACAAAGAAGGAAAAAGTCACGGCTTCATTTTCAGGTCTTTTCGATACAATATCTCGTTATTTCAACAAGTTATCTCTGGCATAGCTTCAAAGGCCATTCAGCAAAAGAGTGTAACAGTTACACCATTATTTGTTACTATCTCTTTCTTTTTCCTACCCCACCCCCACCCCAATGCCATAATTCCTGGCTTTCTCTCAGGGATTTTGCTGCTTTTTATAACTTTTGCATTTATTTCACTGAAACTTGTTATTTCTATTTCATCCAACTTCCTGCTTTCCATCTCACACCTTGTTTCTTTAGCGACACTTCCAACTGTGAATGTTGACATTTGTGAATTTCCTGGATCCTTCCTGGCTGTGAGAAATTCACATCCTGCATTGTCCAATCAGATTTCTAACATTTCTCCTTCTTCAATCCTCTTCCACCTACCCCTGTGCAGTGAAAGTTCTTGGACAGGAGCTGGTTCCTTCTGTGTCCTCATGGAACATCTACATGAAAAGAATTGAAGTCTAAACTATCAGAATTTCAGTCACTCATTGAGGGGGAGGAGTCAATCATCGACCTCTCAATGCTCAAAAATACATGTCTCCTAGTTCAGTTCTTGTATGGTCTCCTATTTAAAGTATTACACTTGAAACACTGTGCCTCAGTTATGAGGAGAAATGGAAGGGAGATCAAGTCTACTGAAAATTTCTAATGTTTTGGTCAACCCAAGGCCACCCAAGCCCCTAATGCTATTCCAAATCCAAATTTCTTTGCAAGAGAACTTGCTATTTACATTGAATTGAACACCTCAAGATTGGGTAAATCAATCACTTAACCAGGACCCACAGATACTTCACATGTGAAAACTGAATTATAGAGCCTCTAAGGCCCCCTCGAGCTCAACATTAATTCTCTCACCCCAACCATACACCTCCTGATCCTGCCACAAACACTTCTGTCTATCTCCCTTCTCCCATCAGACTGGCTTTAAAGTTGGAAGAGAGTCATCTACTCAACTCCAAGGATATTCCAACATCCTCACCTTGGAGATGAGACCCAGACTGAGAAAGAGACTTGACCCAAAACTGATGCTGGCAAAGCCAGGGACAAAACCAGTTCCTGACTTCTCCCCCAGACCTTCCACACCTAGGCTCAAATAATCAGTAGGATACAGTGGAATGAAAGCTGGGGTGTGAAGGATGTGTGGATTAAGAAGAGTAGGATAAGGTGTATAGATTAATGAGAAAAGATGGAAGGAAAAAATAAGGAAGGGATTCATGGAAAGGGGGTTATGGCAAGAAGGTTAAGTAATAGCAAGGCAAGTTAACTGGTGGAAGTTAAGTGGAAGAATTAGCAGGAATAGAAAATGAGATCTACATAAACACAACAAGAACAATCAGGAATAAATTTTATTAGGGGGAAAAAGTAGGGAGAGTAATCACTGATTGCAGACTTTTGTCTGAGGCTTTTTTTTTTTTTTTTTTTTTTTTTTTGCTGAGGCAGTTGAGGTTAAGTGACTTGCACATGGTCATACAGCCAGGAAGTGTTAAGTGAGGTCACATTTGAACTCAGGTCCTCCTGACTTCAGGGCTTACTCTCTCTCCACTGCATCACCTAGCTGTCCCCAAAGTCAAGCCTAAAAAGGATTCAATCAAGAGAGAAATCTGTATTACATGCCAGCCACATTAATATTATTTTAAAATGTATGTGTATATGTATGTATATGGTACATATATATGGAAGTGTGTATGCATATATGTACAGGAGTATGTATGTGTGTCTATATATGTATATGTGGGGAGCTACGTGTATATATACATGTATACATAAATATATTCATGCTTAACTGTAGTCTGTTCAAGGGAAGTGTGGGGTAAGGGAGAATAGAAAAAAAATAAAGTAAAAACTGCATAGCAGAAAACAAAAGAAAACCTACAAGGAAGCAAAGATGTACAGTTATAAATACAATGTTTTCTATTATTGCATATGCTTCCTTGAAATGGAAACTTATTGTTACATATTTTGAATCCTCCCTGATGTTCTGCTGGATACATGACAATGTTGCTCTTGTTGTTTCTGTCTTTCTTTTTCTGTTTTGTTTTTTCTTATTTTGCAATTAAGTTGTTTTATTTTAAATACATTTTTAAAAGGAATAAAAGCTGAGGTATCATCTTAGGGAGGGCAAGTTAAGCTTTCTGGGTCTCGGTTTCTAATGTGCAAAATAAGAACGCTAGACTAGATGATCTCTGAGATCTTTTTCAGCTCGAAATCTATGAGCTCATGAACTTTGCTACTTTGCTAAGACAGGATGTGTTCATAAAGAAATCATCATATCCTCCCTCTGCCCCACCTTCCCCAACCCCATAGAAAAAAAGGAAGCTAAGCAACAGTCTATTAATTATCTGCTCAGGATGCTTAGACTACAGATAACTATAGATTTTCAAGAACAAACCGATCCAAATCATTGGCAAATAGTCCTGAAATCCCTGAGCCTGCCATGTTGATTTCCTCATAACTCAAGTTTTCTTTAGTGCTGACCTATTGAAAGATAAAGTAGGTTGAAAGCCTTGTGTTTTTGGTACAGAAGAAACTAACAGCAGAAAGATGTTAGTTGGATATCTGTTTAATGAGTTTTGTTAAATCTGGACTATTGGTCTCCTCGGCTGTCGTCCATTTTCTAGGCTAAGTGTTGAGAGGTCAATGAGCCAGTGAAACTGAAGGGATAAAGAAGAACTAATGGCAGTGATGGTTCTTACAAAAAGGACTTACTAAAGTGGTCAGCAACATGAACTCTTACTTCATAACCTAGCTCTAGCAAGTTTATGAAAACCAATCATACTTCCTGTGGGGTAGAGGAATTATTTTGTAATAAGTTCAAGTTTAAGAAACATTGAGCACTTGGTACCCAAGGACAAATAAACAACTTTTGGCTCAAATATAAAAATGCTCTGAAAGAAATGCTCACCTCCATATGAGAGACTTGGACTACAGATTCTTAGTACCTGTTGAAGTTGGGTCTGAAGTCACAAATTTTCAAGTCTAGAAGAAACACTGGAGGTGGTATAGTTCCACCAGTGACTGACAAAGAATCTTTTTTTAAAAATGGTTTTTAAAAAGAGTTAGGAGGAAGTCAAAGAGTCAGAGGACCAAGTCTCTAATTCAAGTTCTACTCTACACTGTGGGGCTTTGGGCAAATCAGTTAATTTAATTTGTTTTAATTCAATCCAACTAATGAAACTAAAGAGCACCATGTTTAGGATTGTATAAAATGAGGAGGGGGGGGAAATGACATCATTCTTTGCCCTCAAAGAGCTTACCATCTGACTGTTGTGAATGGAATACAGCATGCATACAAATACGATCCAATGAGACACAAGCAAAAGAGATCCAAAATTCTAAGAGAAATTGGAAGCTGGAGAATTGGAAGGATCCTGGAAGAAGGGGTTGGATTGGAGTGATGGAGTTATGAGTAAGATTTCATGCAAGAAGCTGCAGCATTTGAGTCAGGCCTAGGAGGAAATGAGGGATGGAGGTGGAGGAAGGATTCTAGGTTTGGGAAAAAGCATCAAGAGTCTCATGTTATCCTAAGTTTCTTTCAAGCCTGAGCTCAACTAATACCCGAAATCCATTATTTTCTCATTTGTTAATGCATCCCTTCTTCAAGTAGACAGATAGACAAGACAGATAAGAAATAAAAATTTCTTATTATTTGTACTTGTCTGTGCATAGTTTGTGCCCCCTCCTACTAGAATGTAAGCCCACTGAGGGCAAGAATCATTTTCATTGCCTTTGTATCTCCAGCACCCAGCACAGAACCCTAACATAAAACAAAGCACTTACTACCTCTAGGAACCAAAATAAACTTCTCTGTCTGACTTTTAAAACCCTTCACAAGCTCTTTCCCATCTACCTTCCCAGCCTTATTATATAATACTCTCCATCATATTCTCTACAATGCAGTCAATCTGACTTTTTTGCTATTCCCCTCTCACAACACTTCATCTGCCATCTCTGGGTCTTAGTGCAGGCTGTTTTCCATTCCTAGAATCTGTTTTCTCCTCTCCTCTACCTCTAAGAATCTCTAGTATCCTTTAAAGCCCAAATCTTC
Organism: Sarcophilus harrisii; assembly: GCF_902635505.1. Classification (NCBI taxonomy): domain Eukaryota; kingdom Metazoa; phylum Chordata; class Mammalia; order Dasyuromorphia; family Dasyuridae; genus Sarcophilus; species Sarcophilus harrisii. The sequence continues at coordinate 29,276,342 of NC_045428.1, forward strand.
TGGAATCTGGACCCAACATCCTTCAATGACATCAAGCAGCTTCCTAGTCAAGCAGCCTCTTACAAACCATTTTCTTTCTTTGAGTCTCATCTATAAAACAAAAGCATTGGATGAAATGATTACTAAGGTCTCTTCTGTTTTGAGCCTCATTTTTAAATTAAGTCACCCAAACAATTCACTGGCACAGCACTTATCTTTTTGGGGAAAAAAAAAAGAGACACCCAAAAGAAAAGAGAACCCTAACTGTTTCAGAGTAATACCAAAAGCATAGCAATGGACTGATGGCAATAAAACAATCTATAGTTCCTAGATTAGCCATAGCTGGTATCTTTCTCTCCCTCCCTTCCTTCTTCTCTCTCTTTCCCTCCATCTCTCAGTGTGTTTCCCTGTATAAGATATAAAGTCCTTGAGGGCCCAGACTGGTTTTGTCTCCCAAGCAGCACAGCACCTTGCATGTAGTAGGTTCACATCATAAGATCATCTTAACCCCTGCATTTTACAGATGAAGAAACAAGACCCAGAGGGACTGACTTGTCCAAGATCATATGGGTAGTCCAGAATGAAGTGGCAGGGTTTGGGATCAGACTCACTCCTTTGTACTATACTTCTAAGAGTCCATTTTGGACCTTTATGAAGAAGATATCACCAGTATTGTTATTAGTATTAAGATAAAAAAAATGGAGATCCAGAGATCCAGATCTTCCTCACCGCAGATCCAACTGTTCCACTCATTACAGCATCCTGCCTCTCACTTAATAAATGCTTGCTGAACTGAAGTAAGCAAATTTACTATCACATAAACCTGGATAGGCATTCTATATGTCATAAATGCTAATATCTACTACTCCAAATGCTAAACACTAAAATTATTGGCTTAAAAGCAAAAAAAAATTCAAATGACATCTGCAATGGCGTGTAATTCAATTTTTAAAAGTTTCATCAGTCACCAAAATCTTAGCACTCACCCTCAAATTGACAAATAATTGCAAGGGATGTTTTAAGTTACCTCTTAAAGCATTAATTACTTACCATATAGGAGGAAAACCCACCATAAAATTCAGGGCATAAATCCATGGAGTTTAGCAAGAAGTATGCTTATTTGAATACCTTCCAGTTCCAATTTGATAAAAATTCTACTTAGTCCCCATCCAAAGAGAAGTAGACATTCCCCCATCTCCCATTATACCCAAGTAAAGCAGAAGGGCTTTGAGCAAATCCTATGTACAAAGTTTGTAGATGACCCTAAAAAGAATCTAAATTGCCCCATTGTTGAAATTTACATTTGCTTTGGAACTCAGCCACCAAAAAAAAAAAAAAGAAAAGAAAAAAGAAAAGATTTGAGCTTAATCTCATGGCTTGACTACAATAATTATTTGCTTCCTTATCTTTTACCTCTACTCCTGATAGTAAGAATTCTCTGTTCTCATCTAGTCTAGACCCAAACTCTGTCAACTTTCCCCATTGCCCCAGGCCATTAACCATTGTTCCTCCTATTCTGGGTCAGATGTAAGGTCAGCTGTTTCAACCTTGCCTTTATGAGCTCCTTTAAAATGTGAGTCATCCAATACCTACACCCAACCTGGTACTGATGTCCAATCTCTCCATTCTGGTCCCTGAGTTCCATAGCCCTGATAAGGAGTTAAATGAGAGTAGAACCAAGTAATCACACTGACTTTGTTGCTGTTCAGTCATTTTCAGTCATGTCTGACTCTCCATAACCCCCATTTGTTTTTTTTGTTTTTTTTTTTAGCCAAGATACTAGAGCAGTGTGCCATTTCCTTCTCCAAGTCACTTTATAGATGAGGACCTGAGACAAGAAGAGCTAAGTGACAAGCTAGTAAGTGTCTGAGGCCAGATTTGATGTTTCTGGCCAGATGAATCTTCCTGACTTCTGGCCTGGTGCCCTATGACCAGTGGTGCCATTGGGGTGCCGCCTCCCCTTGTTCTTCTTCCAGTGTTTGTTTGCTGTATAATACCAAACCTTGGACTTTCACAACTTTTATTATCATCTCCACACTGATGAGCCCCTTAATCTGTGTCTTCTCTCCAATTTCCAATATTACCACATGCTCACACACACTGACCCACAGTTGACTCTCTCCTCAAAGGTCATATTATCAACATGTCTGAAACTGAGCTCTTTATCTTCCACCCTGCCCTTCCTCCTAAATCTTTCTGTTGTTGTTCATGGCCCTATCATTTCCCCAGTCATGCTGGTTCGTAACCTGAGTCATCTGTGGATCCTCCAGTATTCTGGTTCTGGTTCTGGCCACCATTCTGGCTCTGCTTCCTCAACACCTCCTGTATTCACTCCCTCCTTTCTACTCCCATTCTCACTACTTAATAGAGCAGGGAGGATGGCAGGGAAGTTGAACTGTGGGGAAAGCAAGGGGGCACCTAGAAGCAATGGTCCTGAGTGGAACATGAGCATTTCAACCAAGCCAGCCAAGACACATGGGCTCTCTGTTGCTGTTTGAGACAGACTCTCCTGCTATTCTATTCATTCATTTCTCTCCCAGCTGTGTGTACTTAGCTACCATGACTCAGCTGCATTATCACCCGGGGAACTTCCTTGTGCCATCCTCTGTTGAGTTCCTTTCCCAGCCTCCAGTCAGGGGTTGGATGCAAGTCTGCTTCATTCCTCTTCAGTCTCCACTACCCCATGCTTGGCCCCCTTCATCCCATCCTATATACCTTCTCTCCCCTCCTAGCACCTTCTCCGCTCTCTCCTACTTACTTTAGAATGGCAGCTCCTTGGGGGCAAAAGCAAGTTTTATTTTTGCTTGTGTTGTATCTCCCGTGCTTATCGCACAAGGCCTGGAACACAGTAAGTGCTTAACAAATGCTCATTGCTTTGCATTGGCCCATTCATTCATTCATTCACCTATTAATCATAGAAGCATGAAGGAGGCTATAGTGTCTGGGAAGTAATATTAGGTATGAGTGACACAAAAATAATAAAGCTATCACTGGCCCTGAAGGAGATTATATTCTACCAGAGTCTTGGGGAAAATACTTAGGGATGAAAAAGAGGAAGAAAACAAAAGTATGATCACAATGATCTCAAATGTCTTTTCCTGTGTCTGTGCATCCTGCAAGGGGGACCTTTGTGCCAAATCATGATAAAAACCTGCCTGAGGTCTGAGGTGCACACAACCCCAAAGTACTGACAGCTGTGACTGCCTTTCTTAGTCATCTAGTCCAATTCCCTTCATTTTTCCAGATTTAGACACTGAGATGCAGAGTGGTTAAATGACTTGTCCAAAGTCACATAGGCCGTAGGAGACAGAGGCTGGATTTAAACTAGAGTCCTCCAACACAAGATACACAATGTTGTTCCACTATATACTATCTATTCCTGTGTCAGTAAAAAGCCCCATTCCTTTACAATATAAACTGAACCCTTCCTGAGAGCACATCAGTCCTGACAGTCAGATGTCATGGGACCTTGACACCATTCAAGTGTAGTAACTCATTACCTAACACGGACTTTCTCTGTCTTCTCTCTGACTCCACTTTTTTCTCCTTCCCACTTTCTCAACCTAAAGACTCTAAGAGTTTACTAATTGTGCCAGGCAAGTCACTTAAACTCTGTTTCCACATCTGTAAACTTCCACTTCCTTTCTGTGGGACTTAAAGTTCTACTAGTAAGCTTGAATTACTGCCAGCTCTTATTTTACCAGATTTCAGTGGATCTGGAAATGTGATTTTATCTAGGTGAAGAATTTCCCGTGTTAAAATTCCCTCCACTGATACTGATCAGCAATTTCTTGGTGATTGATGATCTCAAAGGGCTGCCTGGAAAACTGAGAGGTCATATGATCCATACTGCAGGAAGGGTGAATTAAACCAACTGTTCCTAACTGTTACACATATACACTAATTATCAGGTTAACTTCCAAATTATTGCTTTGATAAAACTGTATTTCTGATAAAAAAAAAACAACAATAACAACAACAAACAAAAGCAAAAGAAACAAAACAAAACAAAACCTACTCCTTCTTCACCCTGTAATCTAATTAGCCTATTCCATACTATTCCTTTTTTGTTTTCTTGATACTCTATTAAACTAGTCTGCCTACTCTTCTCCCCCACTCCCTCCAAAAAATGCTGGATAGTTTTCCTACCTTTATTAATTCTGTTTTCCCAATCTAAGAGACTCATCTCTATTGTCTGCCTATTGAAATCCTATCAAGACATACCTCTAATCCCATCGCCTCCATGATGACTTTTATATCATCTCCATCCATGGAGATCTCCCTCAGTGTGTGTTACTGTTCTTAATGTATGTTGTTTTTTTACTATCCGTACTATCCAACAGGTGAGGAATAAAGATTGGACTTATGATTTCATTGGTGGAGTGTTGTTCCTAGTGAGAAACTCCCTCTATCCATACAAGTTGGCACTTTTGCTACAACTTACAGTTTTAAGAGTGTAAGGTGAAGTGATTTGCCCAAAGTCCACAACCAATAAATGTACACAGGGTATACTTCCACGTTAGTGGACCTATTATGCATCCAGTAAAACCTCACCCCTCTTGGGGTTAAATGTACACTGCCTTGCAGTAGGACGATACTACTGCTAGAGAGTAAGCTCCTGGAGAAGAACAATGATGAATTTGCCTCTATCTCCCCGACAGTGCTCTGCCTCGTGCCCTGCATAGTTGCTCAAAATTTTTTTCTCAATGGTAACAAGCAAAGAAAAAGCTTTAGTCATCGTCCTTCTCACCCCCCACTACGTAAGATCCACAGTGTTTCCCAAATCACAATTCTCTAGGAAGAAGACAATCTGCTGACATCACATGGAAATTCCCTGATGTGTCCTCTGCCCTCCATATTGCAAAAATAAATTAATTACACTGATCACATTGTATATCCACAGAACAAAAACACACTTTAAACCCAAGAATATTCACTGAAATTAATAAAGGTATGGGAAAATGTAGTCTCCCCTACATACCCCCTCTTTTTTTAGCTTTAGGAAAATGTCATTCTGCAGCCCCAACTGAAAAAGGGAAACAAGAAGGAGAGGGTGACTGAATGATAAGGATGTTTATAAAGTCTCTTTGTAGCTTTGCTATGCCTTTTTACCCTGTTCTCTCTCTCTCTCTCTCTCTCTCTCTCTCTCTCTCTCTCTCTCTCTCTCTCTCACACACACACACACACACACACACACACAAAGGATGAAAGGGGAAAAAAATTGGCCAAATTTGAAATTGCAGTTCCAAAGAATCTAGAAACAAGAAGTTTAGAACCGAGTCCATCCTTTCAGCTTTCAATGTTCAATCAACTATATTTCTGAAAGATTAAAATTAATGAGGCTATCAATGAGAGCTTCAGCTATTTGGCTGAGAAAGTAAATAATAATTATTAACAATAATGAATAACAAGGTTTTTTAATAGAATCAACACCTGTCTTCCACAGAGCTCCAAAATCTCCATACGTTTATTCTCTTAGAATTTTTCCCCCTCAGGATGTAGCTGGTGTGGCAAAATGCTGCATTCTTTGAACACTGGATTTGGAGCCCAAGGATCTGCTACTTTTTATTTACACTGTTTTGGGGGAGTCACTCAATTCAATCCAACAAGAACTGGACATACGTAGACAAAACTGAAAAAAGGAGCTGTCCTCAGGAAGCTGATATTTTACTGGAGGCAGGAGGTAGGGAGAGGGAGAATGAGAGAGGAGAGGAGAGAAGAGGAGGTGGATGGTAATGTGAAATCAGCCTGGAAAGATAAGGGAGAGCTAGATTTAGATGAGCTTCAGTTGCCAAATAGGAATCTGATATTATTGTAGAGGCAATAGGGAGCCACTGAAGCTTGTTGAGTTAGTAATGCACAGGGTCACACATTTCTTGGTTTAGGAATATCTCTTTGGTGTCTGGAGAGTGAATTAGAGCAGAGAGAATGAAAACAAAGAGACCAATTATGAGACTGTTGTGACAGTCCAGAAGAGGTGTTAATGAGTGAACCAGGATGACCAGTGAGTGAGTAAAAGAGACCAATAATAATCCTTTTGAGTCTTATTTCCTTATGTGTAAAATGATCGAGTTGGACTAGATGAATGCCAAGGTCTCTTTGGCTTTAAATCTACTGAGTTCCCAGATTGCATATTCTTTTGATTTTATAGAATGGGGAAAAAAGAAAATGACTTTTCAAGATCTTATAGCGAGACTGCAAGGTAGCTCTATTTCCCAAATCTGACAGTCAGTCCTATACACTTTCCACTTGACTTCCTGATCTCTCCGATGAGGAGATGGCTCTTCCAATGTTTAAGAGCTGATTTGGCAAGGGAAGGGATAGGGAAAGAAATAAGCACTTATAGTACACCTACTATGTGCCAGACACCATGCTAAGCATTTTATAAATATTATCTCATTTGATGCTCAACAACAACCCTTTGGGAAAGGTGCTGTTAGTGTCCCCATTATACAGTTCAAAAAACTGAGGCAAAGAGGCTAAGTTAAAGAGTTAATAGCTGTGTGTCCAAGATGGATTTGAACTCGGGTCTTCTGGACACTGGATCTGGTGCTGTACCCATGCACCACCTGAGTAAGACAAAACAGAGAAGGGGCAGCTTAAATCCAAAGTGTAAACACCCCACAGAATCATAGTAAGCTGTATTAGAAAGATCTCTTGAATAGAAAATAGAAGGAAATTGAGCCAGGCAGGTGGAGAAGGGTGGTAATTAAGAGACAAAGATCCAGGAGGCTTCAGGCGTGACTAAATCATCTCTAAACATCCTTTTACCATCCCATGGTTTCCTTTCAGGTTCTATTAATAAGGATGTTGATTAATATTTATATGTTGCTGGAAAAGTTTGCATATGGTTTATATACATCATCTTATGTGATCTTCACAACCACCTACAATAATGATATATTATTATCACTTTTTACAGATAAGGAAACCGAGACCCACAGGTCAAGTGACTTACCCATAGTCACACAGCTAGTGAGTCCAGGAGGCAGAATTAGAACCAAGAGCTTGTAGCATTCCATTCACTACCACACAATAGGTTAATAGGAGCTAGGATTGTTGGGTATTTTTTCTTTCCCATCCCCAGCGCCTGACAGAGCTGTGACATTTCATTATTTTATCATTCTAGTCTGACAACAAACAGTAGCAGAGGTCCAGGCAGGAAGGACCAGCAGTGCCTTCAGCACTCAGGAAGCCTCTTGATCCAGTATTTTGGGGGGCATTTTTCAAGCCACTCTCCTCAAGAATGGGCAACTAGGAGCTGTGGGACCACCCACTGACACTTGAGGCTATGAGCCAGGGTACATAAGTACAAGGGTGACAAGGAATCTTACAGATCTTTGAGGAACTCCTTAGCTTGCCCAAAGTCACCCTGACAATTACAAAACAAATCTCTGCTTTTCATGTGGCCTGACGATGACAGAAAACTCTTCCCAAGTCTGAAATTCTAAGAAACGATGACACATGGGGATTCTCTCAGCTTTCTCTGTTTTTCCTCTCAGTCCTCGTCCCTGCCTCGATTCCCTTTATGTGCTCCCATTCCTTTTTCTGTCCTCACCTGTTAAGACTGAGGTTGGGGGCTCCACCTTCTTTCCCCAAGAACTCAATCTGCCTGAGGATTCTCCCTCACCTTGACTGATGGCCCCTCATGCAGGACAGTCATCCATTGTTTGCACAAATCCTCCACTAGGATTGGAAGCTTCTGAGCCTCCTCTTATCATCCCCTGGACACCACTCCTGTCCTTGGTCTGTCCTCCTTTTGTCCCTCACTTTTACCCCATGGTTTGCCCACCTCCTTTGCCTAGCACATTATTGCCTTGGTCCAGCCACAATGCTCCTTTTGATAGAAAATGTGACTTCTCCTATTTGACATTTGAAGCCATTCATCATTAGGCTACAAAAAGAAATGGGGTATCACAGAAAAGTAGGCTGGACGTGGAGTTGTATGAACTGGATTCAGATTCTAGTTTGGCCCGGACCAATCACTTAATTTGCTTGATGCATCAGACTACAAACAATTGTTATCTAAGTGCTTATGTTCCATGTACTGTGCTAAAATTCACCAAAATGGAGGTTCTGGGAAGAACTCATCTATGGGGGAAGGGGGTTGCAGATGGGCGTCAAGGGAGCATGCTGGAACAGGGCAGCTAAGTCTAGAGAACCAAAAATGGCTGATTTGGGCCTTTTCCCCCAAATGAGACTTGGTAGTCTCTCTCATAAAATAAGAAGATGGTTCTGAATCCTTTTAAGACCATGGTCCTCTGTCACCAGCATGTTCAAAAGTATCGTGGGTAATATGCTGTAACCTGTTTACACCTACTATATATTGGACACCGATTCTTGGCAGACTGGGATGCGACTTGTGACTATTCATTAGAGAGACGAGTACAGGATCACTGAAAGCGCTTAGTACTTCGCAAATAAGAGTCCCATCTCTTTTTCCTCTCCAATCCCAAGCGTGCCCCTTGTGGACCTCTCATGCTAACCCAGTGGATGCACTGCCTGGATGGGCTGCCTCTCCAAATCCTGGTCATAGAGGAAAATGTGGACCGTTTCAACCTGAATCCCTTACTTTGACCAGGGCTTTAAAGCTTCCTGAGGAAATCTAGGTCAGAACAACTACAGTCCTGCCCTTCCAGGAGTACATTTCCTGCTCCGATGGCCTTGCCCATTTTCTACTCTTATCTGTCCTTTTCTCCCCTTATCTCTCTGCTTCCTCCCTCTTTCCTCGGTGTTTGTTTGTTTTTCCTCCCCCTTTGATCTCACTTGTTGCAGCTGGGCTGCTGGTTCAAAATGCCTGTCTTTATGGACTCTCCCCAAGAATTCTCACATGTGACCGAGACTTAAGCACGTGAAGCCAAGGACAGGTTCCTCCATCCGTGCCCTTGCCGGTCCCTCTCTCTCCTCCCTGCCACAGCCCAGAAGTCAATAAAAGCACCAAAAGTATTAGTTCCATGTTTACGGCTGGAATCTCGGCCCATTAATAGCCGAAAAAGGGAGAACTCAATTTAATGCACTTGACTTCGGAAACTGTCTAGCATGTACAGTCCATTACCATCATGTCTGCTAATTACCGTACAGTGCAGCACATTGCATCTATAATAGAAAAATGAATTCAAGCTTGGCAGGAGAGACTGGAGAGAGGAAATTGGACTGATGATGACGAGGATGAGAGCTGCAGAATTTCATTTTCAGGACCCAGCCTCCAGCCCACCCTGTTACTGGAATCCCATTTAGAGATTGTATGCTTGTTGAGCAGTCTAAGGTACAGGGAGACCACAAGAACCTTTCCAGTACCCACTAATGTCAATCGATACATTAGAGGCTAAAAAAATGTTTCCCATCAGACCCCTGTCAGAAAGGACTAGGGCAGGAAGCCTTTCCTTTTGACCTCCAGAGATTGTTCTTATTCTAAGACTTAATACTCCTGGTTTCTACCATGGGGATGATGCAGCATTCTCCCAACACTTGATGCCCTTTGAAGCTAACAAAGGACACGCTTTTCTTTCTACCCCAGTGTCATCATCAACACAGAAATGCTCAAGTGGCAACAACTGGACCTTTGAGCTGAAGACGGGATCAAATTATGCTTCTATCATTTACTGGGGGCAAATCCCTAATTTTATTAGTTTTCCCTTAGTTTCCTTTTATATCAAAACCTGGCCTAGGGTTTTGCTCACTGTAGCCATACAAGTTCTATTCTTTGAATGAATCCTCCAATTTGTCTCTCTGTGTGTGGGGAAAGACTCTAGGTTCCTTCTTTAAAGCCACCCAAAACTCAAGAGCTTTGGAGTGAATTCTGTTTGATGAGAGAGCCCCTTTAAAAAAAATAAATGAAATCTCTCTGTAATCATAGAATCGGAGGATGAAAGCTTTAGAATCGGGAGAAATCTCACTCATGGAGATCTGGGAGACAGCTCTTTTCCAAAGCTATCGTGTCTGGACTTTATCTTCAGCATCAGCTCTATATAAAAAGCTCCCATCCCCACAGTTACTCCATTGTCTCATTTAGGTGCAGAGGAGACCCTTGGCTCTATATGGTAATAATAACAATAATGTGGGAACCAAAATCCAACCCTTCTTTGGAAGAGTACTGAGAGATGAAGGGTCACATGATATGTCACAGGGGCAGGACTGAACCCCAGCCTTCCTGATTCTCAGGCCAGTTCTCTAGATTTTTATAGTATTAAGTGACCCTGGTATAACAATTTACACACATGATCTCATTTGAGGCGGTTACATGGCACAGTGGATAAAATACTGAGCCTGGAGATGAAAACCTGAGTTCAGATCCAGCTATAGACAAATACTAGCTGTATGATTCTGGACAAGTCATTTAACCACCATCTGCCTCAGTTTCCTCATCTGCAAAATAGGTATAATTATAGCATCCTCTCAGGGACAATAATCATACTTAGTACAATGCCTGGCCTATAGTAAGCATTAAATAAATGTTAGCCATTATCATCAGTATGTATCCTCATCCTCATCATTATAATTATTATCTGAATCCTCTAAAACAAATATTACAGAGGAAAAAACAGAGACCACTAGAATTTATGTCACACAGCTAGTAGGTATCAAAGGGGAGATTGGAACCCAGTCCTTCCTGACCCCAAACCCAGCAACTGTTCCAGTTTAGCCAATAGCTACCAATAGAAATTAGGGAATGATTCCTTTTGGAACATTTTCAATGATACACACCCTCGATCTGTTTTTGTTCATTTGTAAGACCAACTTTCTTCTTGCCCCATTTCTTTCTATCCCCACCCCAAAATAATAGTTACAGATGCTGCTACAGCCTTCAAATGTTTCCAAAGAGCTTGAGATACTACATCATACTAAAGCTATGTATGAAATATCATCAGGCCCATTTCCCAGATGAATCGCTAAATCTCAAGTCACCTGAGCATCATTTGGTCCAGCTCCTGCAAGGAAAGGAGCCCCTGCCCTATAACCTGGCAAACAAATGGACATCCAAGGAAGGCAAGTCCAGCTCCTCCTGGAGCAGCCTCTTAGGAAGTTTCTTCTAACAATCAGACCTACAAGCAACTTCTCCTCATTAGCTTCTGGCTTTTCCCTCTGGGACCAAATGGAAGAGACTTAATCCTTTCACATGACAGCCCTTCCAAAACCTAAAAACAGCTGTTCTAGCCCTTCTCCAAACCCAGTCTTCTCCAGAATAAACACTTCCATCTCCTTCAAGGGAGTCTCATATAACCTAAGGGCATGGGGGCACAGAGAGATTTCTTGCTTGGCCAAGGATCCCAAGGCTGGCTACATCAGTGCCAGAAGAAGGATCCCAGCCTGGGCCACGTACCATACCACACTGCTTTTTCCTCCAAGGCCTGCAGAGAACAAAGTTCCCAGGGAATATGGCACCAGCAATGGACTAGAGCTCCTCAGTGAGAACCAGTCTTAATTGATTAGGCAGATACCACCCCCACGAGCTTGGACCCCTCAGTGATTAATTTTGTGAAAAACAAAGTTTTTCTCTCTTTGAAGGCAGTCCAAGGGTGCAGTGGATAATTACTGTATTTGGAGTTAGGAAGAGTTGGACAGTTGCTAGCTGGGGGACAGGAGACAAATCATTTAAGCTCTTTATGCCTCTGTTTTCTTACCTTTAACATAGGAATAATAATAATACTAGTAATTTTGATCTCACAGGGTTGGTGAGGGTTCTAGCGAGATAATATGTGTTGAGTGCTTTGAAAATCTTTAAGTTATAAATTAATATCAATAATTAGAATTATTTTCTTCACTGAGATGTCATGCAGAAGAATGAGACCAGAAGTTCGAGCCTGAACTTTGCCACTGAACTATGATCACAACAAATTCATTTTCCCCTTCTGAGCCTCAGTTGTCTAATTTGTAAAAATAAAGGAGTGAGGGAATAGGTGATTTCCAAATTCTCCTGCAGTTCTGCCAGTTTGTAAGCACGAATGCTGTGTCAAAAGGTAGAGTGCCTGAATTTAAACCCAGCTTTGACCGATTACTGCTTGTGTGAGCCTGGGTCAGTCAGCTAAGTCACAATATAAGAAAAAGACTATTGGCTCTAGAACCAGAGAGCCTGGGTTCAAATCCTGATTCTATGGCTAACTAAGAGTGTGACCTTGAATGTCCTCTCCAAGCCTGTTAGCTCATCTGTAACATGAAAGGGTTGATTCCTGCTCTAAATTTGAGGTTCTGATTTCCTCATATTATTCTTTTCGTTCATCCCTCATTTCCAGGAGTATTTTTCTCTATTTAACTTGAAAATTAATGCTAAGGGGGACAGCGAGGTGGTGCAGTTGTTAGAACACCGGTTTTGGAGTCAAGGGCACCCGAGTTCAAATTTAACCTCTGATTCTTGACATTTACCAACTGTATGACCGAGGCAAATCACTTAACCCCAATTGCCTTGCAAAAAACAATAAATAATTAAATTAATGCCAAGTTTATTATCTACTGTGTTACAGAGCAATTTTAAAGAGCAAGAGAGACCCTCAAAAGCAATAAATGGAGATACAAAAGACTCCTTCCTCTCTTAAGTATTCAATTAAACCTCTGTGGAAAGGAAGAAATACTTACACAACCTCAAGATTTACAGCTGGTTCTAATGTCTGCCAAAAACCAGTTCCCGGCATCTTTAGAAGCAGTCTCCCACACTGCCCTGATCTGTGGCTAAAAGACACCCTCAGAGGTCATTTGTGCCATATGAGGAGACGAAGACTAACAGAGGTCAAGGAGTTTGTCCAAAGTCACACAATAGGAAGCAATAATTAGGATCTGAACTCAGGTACTCGACTCCAAAATCAGCTGCTTACCTGTTGTACCACAGTTCAGTTTTACAAATAAGGAAACTGAGGAAATACAGTTAAGGGATAAGATAACAAAAGTAGTAAGCATCAGAATCAGGATTTGAACCCAAGGCTTCTGATTGTATCAGCAAGCATTTATTATGCACCTACTATGTTCCAAAGCATGTATTAGATTTCCAGGTGCTGGAATCACAAATATCCAAAAATGGAACAACCCGTACTCACAAGTAGCTTAAATACTTTTGAGATTCGGGGTCAGTTTCCAGTGCTCCATCCGGCCAGATCAGACAGTGTGGCTTTGGTCTATTGCCTTGTTTTGAAACATATTTGTATTTGTTTATACAACTTCATGGCTTCCACTGGGATTCCTGATGCTCTTTTCAAGCCAAGAATGGGATGACTTGGACTAAGGAGAGACAGAAGCATCGTGGAGGAGGCTGATCTGTGTGGAGGAAGCAGATCTGTGTGGAGGAGGCAGCAGCAAAGATTGGACTTTTATAGAGATCATTTGCAGACTTTCCGTTCTTAGATCCCCAGAGATGCCTCTAAAACCTCCCATAGTCCAGCCTGCAGGTGTCCTGGACCACAAAGGACAGCTGTTCTCCTACCTGGCAGCCCCCCAGTCCTTGAAGGCTCTACAGAGACCTACAAGGAGACAGAAGCTGCCTCATTCTCTTCCCAGAGCTCAAGAACAGTTGTCCAATTTCAACATCTGAGACTTTGCCAAAATCTCCTAAGCCAGTGATTCTCCAAGTGTGGTCTTGGGACCCACTGTTCTGCTCTCCCTTCCTCAGGGTTCCTGTCTCAGTCAGCACCACACAGTTTTATGCTTAATTATGCTCCAATTGGTGCACAAGCTCTTTCTCCCCTTTCCCAAGAAACAGGAGCCTGTGTCAGATTCAGCATGCTTAGTACACTGCTGAGTACAATAGGAGGTAGTAAATATCTATCCACTCATGGATGGATGGATAGATGGATGGATGGATGGAGAAAGAGACAGAAAAAAAGAGAGTAAAAAGGGAAGTGAGGAAAGGAGGAAGAAAGGGAGAGAGGAAAAGGGGGGGGGCAAGACAAAGGGAGAGGGAGAGGGAAAAAGAAAAGGAAAGGGAGAGGAAGAGGTAAAAAGAGAGAGAGAAGGAGAGGGGGAGGAATAGAGAAAAGGAGAAAGAGGGAAAGGAAGAGGGAGAGGAAAAAGGGGAGAAGGAGGCAACAATTTAAAAATATGTTTTAGATGAAGCTGAAGGTGGCTGATTGATAACTCTAAGTCTTTATAGTATGGCCACCATTTTCCTTCTACTAGAAAGGTTTTATTTAGTTTTAATAAAAATGATGCATTATCTCTTAAAGAAGACAATTTGACACATTGGGAATTTTGGAAATGACATCTTGAGATAGCTGAATGGTTAGGTGTGTCAAATGCAATGGATAGGGTGACAGATTTGAAGTTGGGAGGACTTAGGGATGAATACCGATTCCGACATTTACAAGGGTTAATCTCTCCTAGACTCAATTTCCTCATCTATAAAATGGGAATAATGATAGCAGCTACCTTACAAGGCTGTTATAGGGGTCAAATGAGATAATATGTATATAATACTTTGCAAAATTAAAGAACTATAAAGGTTAGCTATTATGTTTACTCATTATTACTCATTCAGTTGGTCAATAAGCATTTATTAAGTGCTTACTACGTGCCAGACCACAAAAGGAAAGCAAAAACAGTTCTGCCTTCAAAGAGCCCCCATTCTAATGGCAGAGACAATAGGCAGACAGCTCTTCTCCCTACAAGATGTACACAGGAAGGATGGAAGGTCATCTTGAAGAGAAGCCATTCAAAGCAGTCCTGCTCAGACAACTGCTCAATGCCTGTGTGGTCTCAGGCAGGTTCCTTCCCTTCTCTGGGTCTTAGAGGTAGCCTTGGCAAAGTGGACCTAAAGTAAGGAAGACAATTTCAAATCCCATTTTAAAAACCTACTAGTTTGGCTCACTGAATTGCTGAGATGGAAAATGCCATACACAGCCAGACAGAGAGCTGTGGACACTGAATGCAGATTGAAGACAGTATCTTCACCTTTTGCTCTGGTTTTTTTTTTTTTTTGGGCTAGTTTTTTTTTTTTTCCCTTTTGTTCTGATTTTTCTCTCCCAATATGACTCATATGGAAATAAGTAAAAAATGGATGTACTTATATAAGCTAAAAAACATAAAATTTAAAGAATGGTATAAAACAACAACAACAACAAAAAAAAAAAAAATGCCACAAAACTAAAACAAAACAAAACAAAAATAAAAAACCCCAAACAACCTACTAGCTGTGTGGGCTGATATGTCAATTAACCCCTCTGAACCTCAGTTTCCTTCCCTGTAAAATGATTATAAAAATGGCAATTACCTCACAGATGTGACATATAAAAAGTTTGAGACTTAATTTCTGAGTAATGAATCACTGTATTAATTATGATTAGCAAATAATGAATAAAAGGATTGGTCATCTGGTCTTTCTTGTGAATCAGAGATGGATAATGACAGCCTTCTGATGCTTAGCTGTCTTTGGAAGAGTGGGTGTTCATAACAGATGGCAATCAACTCTGAGTGCTTAACAATCAATGAAAATAGCGAATATTATAAATGAGGTGGAACTATTCTAATGAGGGGCTGCAGATAGAATTCACTCCCAGACACCCCCACCCCTCAATCTCTTAATCTCGTCAAAGGATCTACCTTCCAGCCAAAGTAAAACACAATGGGTTTCCCATTTGCATGGGGGCTGAGCAAGATTGGGGGAAAAGTTAAAACCAATCTCATTATTAGTAATGTCCCTCAGATACTGGCTGAATAACCTACAGGGGTTGAGTTCTGAATAAGGAAATCAGAGAGGGAAAAACCTTAGCCCTGACTCAATAATCGGTCATTAATATATGAGAGAAATAATCACCTCTCTCAGAGGACTGTCATGAGGGTGGATCTAGTGAAATAATGTAGCTTCTTCAAGATTCTTGAGGAGATGGGCCTAATCTTGCAAGACCAAGCTAGGCCTGAAAGAGAGCTAGAGGTCAGCGATTCCTACTATCTCATTTGGTAAGATAAGGAAGCTGAAGTCCACACAAATGTGATAGATTGCCCCACATGTGGGTGGTGAATGTCACCACCAGGACTGGAACCCAGTCTTGAACTTTCAGTTCAGGGCTTTTTTTAATGAATTATTTGTGACTAGAGAATGCATTGAGTATTTCAGAATTTTGAACCAAAGGAAAATAGCAAGGTAAATGACTGCTTAATGGACATTTCCCTAGGACCCAATAAATGGATTTTTCCTTTCTATTATTTAAAAGAATAAAGTGAGAGTATGGCCCGGAACTGCTGGAAGTGTGTTTGGAGGGACTTGGCCTGGGAACTGGTTCATTCTGTTTAGTAAATTTCTAATCCACCAAATTTTTAGAGAAGTGATATAAAGGATGACATGAAAGAGACACATGACTGAAAGCAGAAGGCAAACTGGTCACAGAGCAAGACCAAGGAAGAACCAATGGACAGTCTACACACTCCATGTAGTGTCTTATAGTGTCAAAAGAACTAAGGAATGCTTCAAGAATATTGGTTGGACTCCTTGGTGGTAAATTTGGGGGAAATCATAGACACGACTTACACAGGAAAAACGTTCATGGATGGGTTTTCAGCTCCATCCATGGAGACAGTTGGGCAGCTAGGTAAATAGTGGGCAAAATGCTGAATCTGAAGTGAAAAGACTCATCTTTGTGAGTTTAAATCCCACCTTAGACATGTACTAACTGTGTGACTCTGGGCATGTCACTTAAGTCTGTTTGCCTCAGTTCCTCATCTGTAAATCGAGCTGGAAAAGGAAAACCACTCCAGTATCTGCCAAGGAAAGTGCAAATGGTGTCAGGAAGAATCAGACATGACTGAAATGACTGAACAGGAGACAATACCCAAATCAACAAGATCCTAAATATGATGGAATACTGAAATACGATTAGCCCAACTCTATACTTAAAAAACAAAGCAACGTCTCTCATCAGCCCATTTTGATCCAAATTTACATGATAACATAAACCACCGGAGTTATGTTAATTATAGGAATATAACCTATCATCTCTCCTGTACACCAAACTGTCTTGAAATTCTTTTAGAATTATAGGAGCTAGACCTTCTTAAAACTTTTCTTTCAATATGGTGGCCTGCACCAAACATGAAATTTGAGTAACACATCCAGCTTGTCATCCCATAAGACAAGTTCAGTCAACTTCAATCAAATTAAGTTCCTACTCTAAGCAAGCCCCAGAACAGAGGGAGAAAAATCTTTGCTCTCAAAGGGTCTTGATTCTAGGATGCAGATAAGTAAATGTCAAGTTCACATATAAGGAGGCTTTAAAAAGCAGAAAAGATGAATAATTGTAATGCTCCAAAGAGCTTCAAGAGAGGGACCTGTGTTCAGTGGAGGGGGGGAGGGGGGAAATTCTGTACAGCAGAGGTAAAGAGGGAGAGTTTTCAGGCCAGTGGGAATCTTTCAGATGACAGTATTTCCGAATCCAAAGGAAGCGTAGAGCACAACTCATCCGGTGTCGTTAGGTACAAAAGAAGGAAACTGAGACCCATCTAAAAAAATTAAAAGACTTGCAGGAGGTCACAGTTTAAAAAATATAAGGCAGCTCTAGAATGAATCCAGTCATCAGTCTTAGATCTCAATGTCCTTTCCACCACTCAGGTGGTTGATGGTTGCCATGGAACCAACCAGCCAACCAAACCAGAAATACCTGGTGAGGAACTGAAACAAACACCTTTCCTTTGCCGGGAAACCCAATGGCTGATTCCCTCTAATCAACAGTAACCCAAGTGAGGAAGAGACTTTATGGGGAAAACAGAGCTGTCTCCTCAAAGCTGATGCAACATCCATTTTAAGAGACAATGAGATTCAACTGGAGACCCTGTGTGCCACAGAGTTGAAAAGCAACAGACTAGAGGTCTCAGGAGGAAGAAGCATCCCAGAGCATCCGGGGCCCAGCAGTGCCCCTGCTGCTGCTGACAAAGCCCTAGGTACCTTTGACAACAAGTACACAAATTAAAAAGTGGGAGGGGGAGGGCAGAGGGAGCTTGGAAGATCTGTGCTTATAGTAACATCAAGGGACACTGAGCTTTCTGGTCCTTTCCTAGTCTAAAAGCAGGGGAGGGGAAGAGCTTTGTCCTTAGAATTTGTACCTCTAACATTTTACTCTAAGTATTTTAAGGTGAATTGGTACAATTTCTGTTATGAATTGCATAGGTTTAACCTGTATTGGATTACTTGCTCTTTATGAGGAGGAAGAAAAATTTGGAACATAAGGTAATGTGAATGTTGAAAACTATCTTTGCATGTATTTGGAAAAATTAAAAATAAAAATAATTTATAAGCATTAAAATAAAAAGTTCTGTTTCAGAACTGGGCCATTATAGAAGGAAGAAACCCTGGGGATTCTATCTGGGAGAACCTGAGAACATTATCAGGGAGCATATTTTTTGGAAACAGCTACTTAGGCAAGTGATGCACCTTTATATACACACACACACACACACACACACACAGAGCTGGTCCTGCCTCCAGATTTCCCTTGCCTCATTTTCTGTCAATCAGAAGTAAACAGAGGAATGAAAATTCTTTTAAAAAACACCCCAAATTCTTAGCCCACCTCCCCAGTGTCCGGTCAGCTTGTGAAATAAATGTTGTTCAGGATGATTTCAGAAAGGCCTGGAGAGACTTACACGAACTGATGCTGAGTGAAATGAGCAGGACCAGGAGATCATTATATACTTCAACAACAATACTAGATGATGACCAGTTCTGATGGATCAGGCCATCCTCAGCAACGAGATCAACCAAATCATTTCTAATGGAGCAGTAATGAACTGAGCTAGCTATGCCCAGAAAAAGAACTCTGGGAGATGACTAAAAACCATTACATTAAATTCCCAATCCCTATATTTATGCACACATGCATTTTTGATTTCCTTCACAAGCTAATTGTACAATAATTCAGAGTCTGATTCTTTTTGTACAGCAAAATAATGTTTTGGTCATGTATACTTATTGTGTATCTAAGTTATATTTTAATATATTTAACATCTACTGGTCATCCTGCCATCTAGGGGAGGGGGTGGGGGGGGTAAGAGGTGAAAAATTGGAACAAGAGGTTTGGCAATTGTTAATGCTGTAAAGTTACCCATGTATAAATCCTGTAAATAAAAGGCTATTAAAAAAAAAAAAAAAAAAGAAATAAATGTTGTTTATATCTGGCAAGTACCTGAAAGGGCGATAACCTCCGTGCCTTCTTTCAAAGGCTTCCTCCCCAGAGCCTACCCAGAACATCATTAGTCTGACAAAGGAGCGTCTGTGTGCCTCGTCTGGTCGCCATCCTGGCAGTGGAGAGTTATTGTCAATAATAATAATAACAGCTTGTTGGTGTCTCCTTTGGTCACCATAATAATTCCATCTGGAATGCTTTATTATCTCCATTTTACAGATGAGGAAACAAAGGCTGAGCAAGACTGAGTAAGCGCCTTACACAGCTAGTAAATGTTAAGAGCAGAATTTGGACTTGGGGCTTCCCAACAATTCTTAAGTCTGGTACTATCCACTGCCCTACCTGGCTGTCCCCATGAATCAGGTCCCATCCTGATGTCTCATGCACTCCTGCACTCCTGATGGCTGGGACAGCAAGAACCAAATTAGACAAAGCTTATATCTGCCAACTGATGCCCAAATTGATCCCCCCAGACTGGCTGCAAGGGGAATAAGCCCTATAGTTGCATAGAGCCTGTCAAGACACAGATGCGGCATGATTGGCAGGAGTTGAGAATCTCTACCCAGTTTAAGTCATGGATACTTACACATAAATAATAACATGTGGCAGTTCAATAGCATTGAACTTGGAAGTCAAAAAACCTGGAATCAAATGCTACCTCAGATCTGAGTAGCTGTATGATCTTGGAACAGTCATTTGTCTTTCCTGAAAAATGAAGAGGTTTCACTCAGTGATACCCAAGATCTTTTCCAGTTCTAAATCCATGTATGATTTTAAATTTCTACAGCACTTTACAGAACAGAACAGAATGTTCTCTTCATAACAGTTCTTTGAAGCAGCTAATGCAAGTACCATTATCCCCATTTTATAGATGAGGTAGCTGATGTACAGGAAGGGAGTTACTCATCTGTAACAGTTCAACCAGTAAATATTAAAGCCACAATTAAGATCAAGCTCTTCTGATTCAAACCCCAAGTAACAGGGGGTAAGAGAGTGGGCTGCATTCAGAATCAAAAGCCATGGCTTAAAATTCTGCCTCAAATACTTATTCACTGGACTTTCATCTGCCTCAGGTTCCTTATTTGTAAAACCAGGAGCTCTTAACCTGGTGTCCATGAAATTTTTTTTTTAAACATTTTGGTAATTATATTCCCACATAATCAATGGACATCCCTTCCACCTTTAAATCTGTAGGGCTATGATCTTGTATCAGCTGTTTATCAACTCTAGAACTTCATGCAAGTTACTAGAGTTCTACAGAACTATTTTCCTATCTGCAAAATGGCCCCTTCCAGCCCTAAATCCATGATCCATGAGATCTGCTATATTACCCCAATCTACTCCCTTCACCCCCAAACACAGGACACTATTCCTAGAATTAGGTTTCCAAGAGTCAAATATTAAATTGACGGCTTCCCAAGACAACACCATGGCCCCTGATGTTGGTGGGCACTCCTTGCCTCAGACAAGAAGGGAACTAGTTAGTTTCCAAGCGGATTTCGTGTAAAACATTTGGGTTATGATAGCCAAGTTTCTGAAATCATGAAATCCAGGCAAAGTAAGCGAACCCTGTTGGGTTCCAAAGGGCTCCTTCCCCTTTCTGGTGCTTCTGGGAAACACCCTCCCAAGATCTACTGTCTTCACAATGAAATAAGGAAACAGGAGCAGTGGGGCGAACTTTCGCAAATTGAAAGAAGAAAGGCTGGTCTCTCTCTGAGGCAGAGGGAAAGAGCTTGAACCTGGACTCCATAGACACAGTGAGAGGCTATCAAGGAAAGGCAAGAAAAAGAAATTCCCATCAGGAGGGAAGCGGGACCAGAAAGGAGTTAGGGTGATGTCCTTGGAACAAATTGGATGAATGGGTGGGTGGGTGGCAAAGCCAGGCTATCTAGAAATGTCATTAAATTACAGTCCAGTGTCTTGGATTTCCTAGTCTCAAAAAAGTCCTTCCCTCCTTTGCACACTCAACACACACACACACACACACACACACACACACTCTCTCTCTCTCCACATTATGTTGCATAGAAACCCACCAAATGTGATTATTGTCAAAGTGAAAAGGTTACTTTGCTATTTTTAAAATGCCATGAGACCATGAAGAACAACAAAGCCTCCAAGGTCTCTTTCCAAATGGAAGATTCTATGATTCCCTAAAAACACCAGATAGTGTCATTTAGATCAATCATTTTCATTTAGAAAAAATAAAATAAAACCCAAGAAAAGGAAGTTGGAGATCACTTGGACAAATCACACCCCTTTTTTCCAGAGGCTAATTTCGGGTAGACCCCCCCCCCCCCCCCCCCCCCCCCCCCCAGCTTTGGAGTAGAATATGTTTTTATTCTTTAAATAACAAGCCAAGATCAAGGAGAAAGGAACATGGTGGTGGAGGAAATCCAACTGCTATTTTAAAAGCCTGCTCTTTAGCTAAGTATCTTGTTTATTGCTAAGATTGCAATAATAATTGAACTCATGATTTCAATGATGTAGGGAAGTCCCAAATGAGGAAATTCCCCTCACTGATGCAGTAGCACACCTTCTTTGCCATTTATAGCCTGGGAGAGTTGCCTGGAGTGCTGAGAAGTGAAGAGATCCTCAAGGTCACATGGTCAGTATGAGTCAGAGATGGGACTTAAGCCCAGGTCCTTAAGGCTTCTTGTCCAGATCCACCACTCTGCCTATCATTTTAGTACAATAAAAAATTATAATAGCCCATATTTTTAAAATCAACATTCTTCTGAAGCTAGCAAGTGGGTACAATACACACAACATTACAATCTCCAAAGAAATAAAATGGAAGATTGTGAAGCAAGTGAAAGCATATTACAAATAATAAATCACATAGTTGAAAGGGATGTCATCAAAAATGTATGGGTAGAAAAGAATAAATGGGCTGGTCACAGAATGAGACTGAGGGATGCCTGATGAAAAACCCACGTGCGCCATTGGTGTCCTGGTGACGTCAAGAGAAAATGAAGAAGGCTCTCCCCGAGCACCCGATGAAACACTGCCCCTCCCTGCAGCCACTCTGGAAAGTCTTAAAGGATGCCTAAGTTTGGATGGGCTGGGACTGCCATCATGAGCTCATGGATCCCCGTGAGTATCCACAAATTATTCTTAGCAGCTACAACTGTGGATGCATATGGCACCTCAAGGTTTTCAAAACACTCTCCGTAGCTAACCTCCCCAATCTCAGAATAACCTTGAGAAAAGCACCACAGGCTGGTGGGAACTTTGTGAAGAGGAAGAAAGAAGGTCCATTACTTAGTCAGGATCACAGAGCTAGTGAATGTCAAAGGCAGCACTGGATCCAGATCTCTCTCATGGGCTGATTCTTTCCATTCTTCTTTCCTGATTTGGTCAATTCTACAAACAAATGAACCACCTGCCTGGAGTGGAAGGCCACATTCATTCACCAAGGCTTTACTGGATAACTAGCAACTGCTGGGAGCTTTAACTTGCCTATTGGACCTTCCGGTCTAGTTGGATGAAGTGAAGAAGAAATGAGGAACCCTAAGAATAGAACCCAGAAGCCTGGGTACAAAGGCTAGAATGATTCGTGACCATCCAGTGCAAAAACAGTTCATTTCCCCTGAATTCTACCTTATGGTGTCTCATACTGGGTAAGCTAATGTACTCTATTAAAGAGTTGATTGCTCTATTTGACCCCAAACAATCAAGTACATAGATATCTGTTTATGTGCTATAGCAACTCATTGAGAAAGGCAGTGTGGAGTAGTGGATAGAGAGGGAGCTGCCCTCAAAGTTAGCAAGGTTTGAGTTGAAGATCCAGTTGTAATACCAGCACCTGCACAACAGTAATAATAAAAACAGCAATAATAGCTAACAGTATTTCCTAATGCTTTAACATTTTCCAACTGCTTTATAAATATTTCTTCATTTTATCCTTATAATAACCCTGGGAGGTAGTTCCCATTATTAGCTCCATTTTACAGATGATGAAACTGAGGCAGGGTCCATACAGTTATTAAGTGGCTGAGACCAAATTTGAACTCAGGTTTTCCTGATTCCAGGATTCCATTTACCTCTAGACGTTGAACCCATGTAGCTACCAATCCCCTTATGCAAGTCAAACTCTTGGATGCAATTACCAGTTCAGTGTGACTGGAAGAAGTTTCCTTACTTAGTGTGCCTTTCCCAGCTCTCTCCATTTTCCCAGAAATACATGATAGATAGCAGCAGTTAATAAATTACTCTGGACTGCTATCAATCAAGTTTGTGTTGAGCACCTACTATATGCTAGTCACTGTGTAGAATCCAATGTAACAGATACAATTTCTTCCCTCAACTCCAAATTACTTATTTTGTAGCTCTTCTTTGTCCTTATTGGTAAATGGAATGGGATGAGTCTTTTTTAAAAGTTAATTGTTTATATATTTAGGATTTACGATACTTCATGAACAATGACCAGTATGGGACCCTCAGAGTTAGAATTCAAATTGCCATTCATAAATACCAATTTTAGGATCTAATCTAATCCCAGAAGAGGATAAATTTGGTGCATCCAAATAATTAAAGAATTCCATAGTAAGGACTTTCCCACTATTCCTTGGGATCTATAAAAGGGAAAGAAGCTTGCTCTGCAGTTGAACAATTCACATCAGTTTTTTATAAGATCCTAAAATCACTGACCTCAAATCTAAAGTGAAACTTTAACATAGTCTTCTCCCCTCTCCTGATCCTGATCTGAATTATTCGAACTGCATTTGTATCTAGGTCACATGCAAAAAGGGTATTTAATTGGTTAATGGTTGTAAGTACTTTGAAGATGAAAAAGTACTCTATAAATGCCCAATATTATTATGTGTTTATTTAAACCACAGTTTACAATTAACATTTACAGCTGACTCCACCCATGGAGTTTACTATAATGTTTGATAATTGGCAGCTGAAAACCACCTTAGGATAGAAATGATCAAACTACTTCCCTATGTAGCTATGAACCATTACCCTCTACAGGTATAATTTATATGCATGTTAAGTGTGGGTTTGGGTTATAAAATCGAGTCATCCAGGAAACCTGGATACCTTGAAGCAAAACGTCATTGAGATGGAGAGATTTTAGTTATCTTCTCCAGATTTTGGGGTTTTTTCTCAAGGTGTAAAGTCTTCTTACAATTCAAATACTAAGATCCCATGAGCCTCTATAAAGCCTTGTGCAAAGTTAGTAGTGAAAAATAAATGTCAATTATTATCATCCATATCTAAGATTCACCTGGCTTACAGGCTCCTGCTGGCCTTGACTGGACTTCATCTGGCCAAGTCACTCCAAAGTACAAATGAAAGAAAGATCCAGGACATTGTGGATGAATGTTTTACCTTTTAACCTCCATACTTGGCAGGTAGTAGGTATTTAATAAATGCTCATTGAATCAATCCATAAGCATTTATTTGGGAAGGGCAAAGGGAGGGAATAAGCATTGATATAGCACCAAACTATGTGTTTTTAAAATATTATCTCATTTTATCTTGCTGTTATTATGCTTTTGTTACAGTTGAGGAAACTGAGGCATTTAAAAATTAAGTGATTTGCCCAATGTCACACAGTAAATGTCTAAGGGCAGGTTTGACTTCAGGTCTTCCAGGTTCTAAGCCAAACTTTCTATATATGGCACCACCCAGCTACTTCGGGACTTATTATGTTCTAGGCACTACACAAGAGATATAAAGGAAAAGGAAAAACAAACAAACAAACAAACAAACAAACAAACAATCCCTGCCCTCAGTGAGCTTACATTCTAACAGGATAGATAATGATACCTACAAAAATGAGCTAGGCAGAAATTACCTTAGTTCAAAAGAATCAAGACCTTCAAGAAGCCCCTTTCTATTAGACTATCAGATTAATATTATGGTATTCTCATTTGCTGAAATTTGGTTTCATAGGGCCTCTGAATGATACTGTCTGAAAACTATCTCTCCGTTCTCCTTTTTGAAGGACATTTCATTTAACAAAAGAATTAATCAATGAGATATTTGTAAAGTACTTTAAAAACCTAGTGCTATAGAAATGTCAGTTATCATTATTGTTATTGTTTTGTTATTGTTGCAAAGCAGGAAAACTTGGATCCCAACACATAAGTTTTCCATAGTAAGAAAATGAAAAATAAAATTAAAATTTTTCCTATATAAAGAAAATCATAATTTAAACAATCAAATTCTATACCTTTTTAAAGGGTTAGACAGAAAAACTCCATGTACAAAATATTCATAGCAACAGTTTTCTTGATAGCAAAGAAAAAGCTGGAAAAAAAATAAAAGTAGATACCTATTGATTCTACAAGATGCCAAACCAAATTATAGTGTCTGACTGGAGTGCAAGAGTCCTGTTCTGTAAGAAGTGAGAGGGGCAGCTAGTTGGATAGTGGGCAGAGCACCAGCCCTGAAGTCAGGAGGACCCAAGTTCAAATCTGGATTTAGACACTTAACATTTCCTGGCTGTGTGATTCTGGGCAAATCACTTAACTCCAATTTCCTCAACAACAACAATAACAACAAAGTGAGAAATAAAAGTAATCTAGAAAAGCACAAGAAGATTTGTGTGAAGTGATACAGAAAAAAGCAGAAATAGAAAATACAGCAAAGAAATAGAAAATACAACAAAGAGAAAAAAAACAACAAATGATGTATAATTATAATGGCTTAGAGCTTTGGCCCTGAGAAGAGTGGAGAAAATGTCTTTTCCTCCTTTCCCTTGCAATTTAACCTGTATATGTCTTGTTTGCACATTGTTGTTTTGCTCGTTTTCTTCCCCATTGGACTATAAACTCTCTGAGGGCAAAGACTGTCTTTTGCTTTCTTTGGATTCTCAGTCCTTAGCACAGTATCCAATATATAGCAGGCATTTAATAAATGCTTCTTGACTGACTACAATATTGCATGTGCTATTAGATAAAGTTTAGATTAGATAAGATTAGATAAAATCGTTGTTATAAAATAATTAACAACTTTAATAAAGTTGCAGGATATAAAATAAACTGATGTAAATCATTTCTATGCATGAGCAACAAAGCCTAGCAGTGAGAGAGAGAGAGAGACAGAGAGAGACAGAGACAGAGACAAATAACTGTAGATAATATAAAATTCTTGGGAGTTCACCTGCCAGACAATCCCAAGAACCATATGAATACAATTACAAAACATCTTTCATATCAAAAAAGTCAGATCTAAACAATTAGGAAAATAATCAATTACTCATGGGTAGGCTGAGCTAATATAATAAAAATGAAAATTCTACCAAAATGAATCTACTTTTTCGATGCCATACCAATCACACTGCCAAAAATTACTTTATAGAACTAGAAAAACTAACAAAATTCAACCAGAAGAACAAAAGGTCAAAAACATCAAGGGAATAAATGGGGAAAAAAATGCAAAGGAAGGTGGTTTAGCCATACCAGATCTAAAACTACATTATAAAGTGGCAAGTGGCATCAAAACTCTTTGGTACTGACTAAGAAATAAAGTAATGGATCAGTGGAATAGGTTAGGTATACAAGATACAGCAGTAAAAGACTATGAAAATCTATTATTTGATAAATCCAAAGATTGCAGCTTCTGGGATGAGAACTCAGTATTTCACAAAAACTGCTGGGAAAATTTGAAAATAGTACAGCAGAAACTAGACATATAGGAACATCTCACACCCTGTACCACGATAAGGTCACTGTAGGTATATGATTTAGACATAAAAGGTAATACCATAAGCAAATTAGGAAAACAAAGAATAGTTTACCTACCAGATATTTGGAGGAAGAATTTATGAACAAAGATTATATAATTCAAAATTGATCATTTTAATTAAAAAGATTTTACACAAAACCAAGGTAATCAAGAGTAGAAGGAAAACGGAAAATTGGGACAATTTTTGCAGCCAATTGCAACCAATGTTTTTGATATAAAGACCTAATTTCTACTATATATAGAAAACAGAGTCGTCTCCAAATGATAAATGGTCAAATGATATAAACAATTTTCAGATGAAAAAATTAAAGTTATCTATATCATATGAGAAATGTTCTAAATCACTGTTGATTAATGAAAATTAAAACAACTCTGAAATACCACTGCATACCTATCATAATGACCAATATGACAGAAAAAAAAAAAAGAGAAATGTTGGAGAAGATGTGGGAAAACACTAATGCATTGATGGTGAATTTGTGAACTGATTCAACCATTTTGGAAAGCAATTTGGAATTATGCCCAAAGGACAAACCCTTTGATCCAGCAATAGGACTCCTCCTTCTATATCTCAAAGAGATCATTTAAAAGGGGGAAAGGGCCCACATGTACAAAAATATCTATTGCAGCTCTTTTTGTATTGGCAAAGAACTGGAAATTGAGTGAATACCCATCAACTGGGGAATGGCTGAACAAGTTGTGGTACATGAATGTAATGGGATACTATTGTGCTGTAAGAAATAACGAGCAGGTAGATTTCAGAAAAACCTGGAAAAGCTTGCATGATCTGATGCCGAGTAAAGTGAGCAGAACCAGAACATTATATACAGTGACAGTCACACCGTGTGATGATCAACTATCATAGACTTAGCTCATCTCAGCAATACAATGATACAAAACAATTCCCAAAGACTCATGATGGAAAATGCTATTCACATCCAGAGAAAGAACCATAGATCTGAATGCAGATGAAATACACTGTTTTCATTTTTATTGCTTTTTTGTTGTCGTATTTTTTCTCTTTTGTTCTGACTCTTCTTTTACAACCTAATATAGACACATGCTTTACATAATTGTATGTGTATAACCTATATCAGACTGCCTCCCATCTTGGGAAGGGGGGCAGAAAAAGAGGGAGGGAGAAAAAATTTGGAACTCAAAATCTTATAATAAGTGAACCTTGAAAAGTATCTTTTCATATAATTGGGGGAGGGGAATTATATTAAGTGGGAATGGGAGGAAATCCTTGTTATAGCAGGTGATTTACTGGGTAGGGTGAAATAATTACCAATAAAAATAAGATTTTAAAAAATCACTGCTCATTTTAAAACTACTTAAGAGTCTAGATTTTTGAGGCTGCTCAAGGAAAAAAGCTTGTATCTCTAAGCTACCAAAGGCCTCAAGCTAATTGGCTAATTAAGCTTTTAAAAGAATCACAAGGAAGAAAGAAGGGAAAGTTGTGGTGTTTGAAAGTTGTTCCCAAGAGATTTAGAGTTATTTTTAAATAATTCCTAGAAGTCCAAGCCTTCTGGGTAATGTGTGAATCACTGGAAAAGAAATCTGGCTTCTGGGGGCCCAAAGCTAGATCCCAGAAAGGTCCTGCAAGGATTTTACCTTGAATCGACTGCTTTGGATGATACAACAGGTTAATCAGGGATGGGCCTCTGGGCTTCTGAGAGGAAGAAAGAGCTGTGGGCTGCCCATGTCCCACTCTGTAAACCTGCTTGGCAGACTTCCAGAGGGAAGGCCTGATGGACTCTGCAGTTACTGGTTGTGACACAAGGCACGCTGTCAGGGGACTTCTCCAAGCCTACTCACTCCCTAGGCGTAAACATTTCAGAATGGTTTAATTTAGAAAAGGTCTCTATATAATTGGTGATCTGAAATCTGGGAGATAGCTTGCCCTCTGATGCTTGGACGGTGGCTTTCGAGCTCTACCAGGGCTCTCCTGCCTTGGTGTTCTGCACTCTGTATATACACACATAAATACATATATATCTATACAATTACATATACATTCATTCCACAATATTCCACATTTAATCATATAGACACACACACACACACATACACATACACACTACATTCTGGTTCAATTAATTTCCACCTTTGTAAAACCTGACTGCAATAATAGATTCGGATGACAAACTGGGAACCATTGCCTCTTTTGTTCAATGAGAAATAGGGAAAATAAAACCCTCTCCAAATCTGGGCCAGCTCGGAGGGCAGAGAGAGAAATGTACAGGGGGATATGGGTGTCCGGGGAAACATTTTACCCACAATGATGTCCGTGAAGCTGGGGTAGGGACCATGATGGATAAAGTGTGGGTCAAAAAAATTCATGTTGGCAAGTTAAAATCTAGCCTCAAGTACTTAATAAGCTGCATGACTATTTATCTCAGTTTCCTCATCTGTAAAAATGATCTGGAGAAGGAAATGGTAAGCCCTCCAGTATCTTTGTCAAAAAAACCTCAAATGGGACCATGGGGAGTTGGACATGACTGAAAACACTCGATGTGCATGAAAGAAAGGGCTGAGGAGAACTTACTAATCAACATATGATAAAACAGACAACTTCTACAGTAGTGGAAAGTGTACCAAGTGTGCTATCAGAGGGATTGATATTACTATTACTTCCTGTCAGTATGACATTAGGTAAGTAACTTGTCTAAAATGAAGTTATTATTATTATTAATGCTATGCTTCCTGCCTCCAAACACATCTCCAGATTCACAAGTCTCCACATCCTTGTGGATGCTGACTTCCCATCTTCTCCCATCTGTCCCTTTCTTTCTCTTCAATCCAAAATCTTCATGGTTCATGTCCTTGTTGCCTTTCCTTCCCTTGTCGCGGTCTCTACATCCAGCACCCCCCTTCCAATCCATTTTCCTCCTTGCTGCCAAATTGATATTCCTAAAGTACAGGCCGGACGCCCTCTGTACCTAATAGTAGACTTGGAATTTATTGGATAATTAATGCTTCTTGCTGGGAAGTAATCACAAAAGGCCTCATGGGCTTGAAATGAGCTTTGAGGGGAGTTATGGATTTGAAGAAACAGTTAAAGAAGGAATATATATGGTTTTGAAGAAATAATTAAGAAGGATAGTTAAGAATATATACATATATACATACATACATATATATTCCAGGCATAGGAAGATGGCCAACAGAAAAGAAAAAGGAGAGAGATGGAATCTTGTGTAGGGAAGGCTGGTTGTGGCCGGAACGTGGACTCTGTGAAAGAGAGTCATGGATCATCAGCCTGGAAAAGTAATACCAAATGCCAAAAAGAGGCAAATATATTTTTATCTTAAAGCCTTCTGAGACGGGAGTGACCTGGGCACACCTGGGCTTTGGATATACCAATTTGACAGCAGAAAATAGATTCCCACAACACTCCCCAGTGCAGCCAAATAAGATTAAAATGTAACTGGGAAATATATTTTTTTCTTGTTGTTCAGTAGCTTCAGTTTCCATCATTGTCTGACTCTTTGTAACTCTATTTAAAGTTTACATGGTAAAGATACTAGAGTGGTTGACCATTTTCTTCTCCAGCTGATTTTACAGATGAAGAAACTGAAATAAACAGAATTAAGTGAGTTGCCCAGGGTCACACAACTAGTAAGTGTCTGAAGCCAGTTTGAACTCACAAAGATGAATCTTTCTGACTGTACCTTATCCACTGTACTACCTAGCTGCCCCAAGAAATATTTAACAAAAAATAATTTTATTTCATAAAATAACTTGACAAAAATAATAACAAATATAATATTTGACAAAATAAATAAAACATATAACATCACATTTTAAAACTAAGTTCAATCTATGGCCCAGAAGGATCTATATAAATAAATAAATAAAGTGTCCTTTATTTCTAGTTGAGTTTAACACCACTGTTCCAGTACAATGCCTTCATTCTAGATTACTTGAAGTCACACAGTTACTTAGCAGCAAGGATCTCAGAGACCATCAAGACTCCCTCCATTTTACAGAAGAGGCACAGCGAAATGGAAATATTCACATAAAGCAAGTTCATGGGAAGAACTGGGATTTAAGTCCAGGTCTTCTGGCTCTATCCGAGATTTTTCCCACTATACAGATGAATTAAATGAGTGTATAACAAAGGATATTGCTGGATCCATCAACTACATCAGTCTGCTCAATACTGCCAAACTTCCAATCTCATTGATTAAAAAACAGTCATTATAAATAAAGAGCTATTGAAAATTCATTTTTCCTACAATCAGTACCATGGGAACTAACAGGGCTTCTATTGGGCTTCATCCAAAGACAAGCCAGCCCATCTCAGCACTTATATCCAAAGTGTGCCATCTTATGGAATCAAAGCTGGCTTTTGCATTAGGAACCAGATATATGTTGAAGGTCTGGATCTTTAAAAAAATCTTAATTTCTATTTTATCCAAATATTTACCATCTATCAACGGGTTTACCATCTTTGTAGTCACTGGGTTCACAACTTCAGAATCATATTTTATTCTGCTTTCTTCCATACCTACTATATCTAATTATTAATGCTAAATCTTGCTAATTCTTCCTCTGGAGCATCTCTCAGATCTGCCCCTTCTTTCCACAACACAGCCACCTCTCTAGTTAATACTTCTCCACTTAGACTGCTGCAACAATTCTTTGATTTTACTCCTGGTTCACAGTCTCTTTTCCAATCAATCCTCTGCACACTTGCTAATATTATTCTCTTAAAACGAGTGTCCCTTGCTCAAAAAGGAGCAGTGGCTCTCTTTTGATTGGGATAACATTCAAATTCTTCATCTTGGCCTTTAATATCCTTCACAACCTGACTCTGGCTTCATTAATTCCCTTCATGTACATAAGCTTTCAGTCTACTTTCCCTTCCTGAAGTTCATTTCCCATCTTCACCTCTGTGTCATTTGCATGGGCAATCTCCCCCCATCCCCACCAGAATTTCTCCTTCTACTACTTTATCAATTTTAATTCCTTCAACTCATATATGATCTCCTTTGGGGACCCAAAGTTAGTTGTTAGTATTCCCTCCCTTTCCCCCAAATGATGATGTATGTGCCTATAAGTTTACATCTTCAATCTACCCAGAAGAATATAAGCTTGAAGTGGGCAAGGGTTGTATTATCTGTGCACCTCTATGGCTTAACTTGCAGGGGTCCTCAAACTTTTTAAATAGGGGTGGCCCCCTATTTAATTCACTGTCCCTCAGATTGTTGGAGGGCCGGACTATAGTAAAAACAAAAACTTTGTTCATAAATTCATAGCCCTGGGTGAAGGGGATAAACATCCTCAGTTGCCGCATCTGGCCCGCAGACCATAGTTTGAGAATCCCTGGTAGAGCAATACCATATAACAAAGTAGGAACTTAATGAACGCTTGATGGATTGATTCAAATAATTTCAAGGGCCTTATTTAAAAAAAAAAATAAAAATATAATCCAAACTAAAAATAAGGAAAACAAACTATCTGTGCTATTAGAGAAATATATTAGGAACTTTCAGTCCCATTCAATTGAGTTAATATTTGTAAACCACTTAGCACAATCCATGGTACATGGGTGCTTAATAAATGTGTATTCCTTTCCCATCTCTATTCAGAAACACACTTCTGAAGGATTTCATAATAGGCCAGGAATTGTGTCTTAATATATAAGACATGATTATTATTCTTAGGATTCTAGAGCTTAGAAGGCCACCTAGTTCACCAGCCCTAACCCCTTAATTTTTATGGTTGAGGAAACTAGGGCCCTGGGAGATTAAATTACCTTCAGGAGGTCACAGATATAGTCAGCATCAAAGGTAACATTCGATTCCAGGTTCTCTGTCTCCAGAACCAGTGCTTTTTCCACTAAACTATTTAAGTTTTGCTGACGGCATAGTAAGAAAATACTTGACTCTGAAATCAGAAAACCTGGATTCAAATCCAGCCTTTAGCCCTTACTTGACTAAGTCACAAGTCTGAGTCTCAGTTTCCTCATTTGAAATAGTGAGTAGATCTGTTATTGTCTGCTTGCATTTTTATTTTCCTTTTCAGGTTATTTTTACCTTTTTCTAAATCTGATTTTTCTTGTGCAGCAAGATAACTATATAAATATGTATACATATATTGTATTTAACATATACTTTAACATATTTAACATGTATGGGACTACCTGCCATCTAGGGGAGAGGGTGGGGGGAAAGAGGGGAAAAGTTGGAACAGAAGATTTCACAAAGATCAGTGATGAAAAATTACCCATGCATATAACTTGTAAATAAAAAAAATAATAATAAAAAGAAATAGTGAGGAGGCTTGACTAGATGAGGTGGCTGGCCTGGGTTTCTCACTCTAGGATCCTACCAAATTAAAGATTGGAACTCTAAGAAGAGTAAACAATAACCTTTATCAAAGGAGATAAGACTAAGATCTTTAAAAAATGCATCACCTTTTTTGCTTCCCAGTCCTTTACTATCTGGATTTTTTTTAAATCATCTGACTTTTTTTTTTTTTTTTTTTAATGGTCTCCTAGAATTTTAAAGGAACTTAGGGCTGTAAAGACTTGGTTGTGAAATATCAGCCACCAACCCTCACAATCACTCCAGGCTAAACATTTAAAGATCCTGGAGGCTGCATTTTGTTATGACTTCCTGTTTCCTAGAAGACAACTAGGGCCCTAATCAGTCATACAACAAAACAAGTTTTTACCCCCAGGGTCAATTCAGCAATTCAACAAGTGTTTTGTTGTTCCATGTGTCATCTCTTGGTTTCCTGGCAGAGATACTGCAGGGTTGGCCATGTCCTTCTTCAGCTAATTTTACAGCTGAAGAAACTGAGGCAAACAGAGTTAAATGACTTGTGTAGGCTCCCATAGCTAACATCTCAGACTGTGAACTCAGGAAGATGAGCGTTTTTAATGCTGGGCCTGGTGTTCTCCAAGGCTGGGCACTTTATCCACTGCATCACCAAGCTGCCCGTGTCTCATGTGGCCAATTCTGGTGGCCTTCAATAAATCCACCAAGCCCCCAATTGGTTTAAAACATAGTAACAGAATGGGGATGCAAAGGGAAAAATTATAAAAATCTCTACCCTCAAAGAGAGCTCAAATCTAATCTCAGACCCTTGTTATGGGACCCTAGCAAATCGCCTAATCTTGTTTGCCTCAGTTTCCTCATGTGTAAAATGAGCTGGAGAGGGAAATAGCAAATCACTTTAGTATCTCTGACATAAGAACCTCCAAAAGGGATCACAGAGACAACTGAACAACAAAATTTCCCCATTTCCTAATTCAGGAAGTTCCTATTTTCTATACAGATAATATCTACTCTAGCCCTTCTGAAACTACAGTACACACACTGTACTTGTGTGTGTGTGTGTGTGTGTGTGTATTTTTGCCTGGATCTGTGAGTCTGTCAGGGCAGGGAACTCCTAATATGGAAACTTCCTCCATGGATATAGATCTGCCACTCCCTTACAGAGAGTATTAATGGGAGAAACACTGTACTAGGAGGCTGTACATTGCACCATAATTTACACCTTGTTTGTCCTTCCTTCCAAAAGGACCCTGACCTCAGGAAGGTGATTTCATGACTTGCAAGTGAATTGGAGTTAAATGAGTCCAAAGATACCGGTCCCACTCCTCTGGAGCCCTCTAGGTCCAGTTGCAAGATCTAGATCAGGATTCCTGGAAATGGCCCCTGATGCAATGGGAAACCTTGGCCTTTTTCAGCAAAAGCCTTTTCCGGGTTTCAATCTGACTGGGGCAATGTCTAGTCAGTGATTAGGGGTAGGTACCAGGCAAAGAATGACCTCTTTTACAGAGCCAAAAAAAAAAATCAATCTGGGAGGGGAATACCCTCGGGATTTTAGTCAGAACAGAAACATTTGCTAAATACACTCTCCCTGAGTCATCAGAACTTAAACAATGACCAGGTGAGACTCAAGCCTTGAAAGTCAGAGTGATATGGGTTGAAGGCATGGTCCTTTAAAAAAGAAATCTAGGCAGAAATCAGTATGTTTTAGAGGTTCAGGTCTCCCGCACCCCACTGATGTTCTGTGCTGGAGTCTCAAAATCTGTCAATATGTATGCACACATGTAAATGCAAACATGTATGAATACATACAGATATCCTAGATAGAGTAACCCCATAGATTTATTGTGTCTGTATGAGCTATAACCTTGCGTGAATACTCTGGTTGGAAAGATAATAAATATTGAGATGAAAACATATGTGTATGCATATGTGTGTATATATGTATATGTGTATGTATACACACACACACACAGGATTATAAGTTTTAGAGGAAGCTTTGGGTCTTCTCATTCAGCTTCCTCTTTCATGGTTGAGAGAATTCAGGCCCAGAAAGTGGAGTCATTTGCCCAAGTCAAACCAGAGGCTGTCCTTGAAGAGTTTTTCTTCTATGTTCACAGGTTTCAAGGGTCATTTGTGATCATTCTAATAGCATCCTACATGGATATTTTTTAAATATTTCATTTCCATAATCATTAACAGTTACAGCCTTAACCCACCAAGTCCTCTGACTTCAAATCAAGTGCTCTTTGATGCTCTGTACCACACTTTCTGCTCTAAATATTTAGCAAATTTAAATTTACTTAAACATATATAATTGAAGAAATTGAAGTCGCTCCTCTAAAATGACTTGTGATGACTTTGAATAGAAAATTTCATGGCTGGGAATCTACTGGGAAAACAATCTTCACCTGATAAAGGAAGAAAGAGATTAGAGCCAGAATTTATGCAACATTGTCTAAGATTTCCCTCACCACTACTACTATCTCCCAGCTTATGCTCCAAATAAAATTTCATTCTAAAAGCATTCCTGGAATTTTCTGTTCCATAAGATCAGGTTCTCCTATCAGATTGTCAGCTCTATCAGCAAGACAGAAGGCCCCGATTCGGCACCAGGCCATCTTTCACACTCAAGTCTTAACCAATTCTTTGGAACACTGCATTAGCTACTGGTTGTTCAGTGACTTTGCCCCGGAGTAGACCCATCACACCCTCAATCATCAGGTCTCAGCTGCTGCTTTAGGTACGGAGCCCTCCTCCCTCCATCACTGACTACATATGGAGTCTCTAGCTTTCAATTTCAGGGCCGAGAAGTGAAAACCATTGAATGTCAAAAGGCCAAATAGATAAGCTAGCAAGCCC
Organism: Sarcophilus harrisii; assembly: GCF_902635505.1. Classification (NCBI taxonomy): domain Eukaryota; kingdom Metazoa; phylum Chordata; class Mammalia; order Dasyuromorphia; family Dasyuridae; genus Sarcophilus; species Sarcophilus harrisii. Next base: position 29,312,265 of record NC_045428.1, read on the forward strand.
ATGGGAGAGTTCTGTGGAAGCACCATATTAGGGATTCATCCCTTAGAATGCCCTATGACCTCCTACCTGAGTACTTATGCATAATGAGCTCAAGATAACCCACCTTTCCTTTTGTGCTAAAGCCTCTACTGAGTAAAAATAAATCCTTATCAGGGCCATGGGTATGGGACATGGGTGTTGCTACTTAGATATTCTTATAATGATCAGAATAATCCACTAGATAATAGCAAAGGATTCCCAGAAAATGCTTTTCATAGACACGTTCAGGAGGGTTCAGAGTCATTTTTATGATGAAAACCTGATGGAATAATATTCTGTTAATATATGATCAGCTTAATAATGCCACTGCTGCCCACCTCCTAAAACTGTCTGAAATAAGGCCACGTTCAAAGTGGCTAGACTCATTAAACTATATTGAATAATAAATGTTTTTAGTTGATTGACTGAAGAAAGAGTGGGGCCTCCCGAGGGTGTAATTCTTACTACTTGTGTTATCTTGGGCAGGTTATTTCAATTCAGTTTCCCCATCTGTCAAATGGGAGAAGACTGGAGGTCTTCTCATCAATATTCTCATATTGATGAAAGTCAATGCTCTCTAAACCCTTATCCATTCTTAATCCTATAACCTCGGTTACTAAAAATGAAAAATATGTTTAACACCAAGAAGACCAACTTCTATCCACTGCAATCTCTGGATTTCAACCCCCCTTTTCATAAACCGGGAGGCACCTTAATATAGGGAATATATGGATTTAGGATCAGAGGACCTGAGTTCAAATCCCATTTATTATCTATTATCCCGTGGTTAGTGTTCAGTTGCGTCCAACTCTTTGCGATCCCACATGGGGTTTTCTTGGGAAAGATACTGGAGCGATTTGCCATTTTCTTCTCTAGCTCATTTTGCAGATGAGGAAACTGAAGCAAACAGGTTGAAGTGATCTGCCCGGGGTCACAGAGCTAGTGAGTGTCTGGAGTCACATTTGAACTCTAGTCTTCTGGTACTCTATCCACTGTGGCACCTATCTGCCTCCATGTGGCTTTTAACTCTCTAAAATCCAGTTCCTTTCTGTAAAATGAGAACTTGGTTCAAATGATTTCTAAAGTGTCTTCCTAGGAAAATTAAGAGACTTAAATGACCTCAAAGAACCTTTCCAATTCTAAAATCTGTGATTCCATCCCTTTTTTTCTAATTATTTCAGTCCCCACTCCCACCAAAGTGCCAAAAAAAAGATGTTTACCACTGCATTCTCTCTCATTTTAATAGGTCATAGCTGACTTTTAAACAGTACTTTCAAGTTTCCCTGTTATTTTATAGGCATTATTTCATTTGAGCTTCATCCCCACCTTGTGAGAAAATCACTAGGGAGATTATTATTCCCATTTTGAATATGAAAAAAAAAAAAAAAAAAAACCAGGCTGAAGGGAAATAGCCTGGCAGGGTCACTCACCTTGTAGGTATTGGAGGTAATATTCAAACCCAAATCCTTTCTGACTCAAAGTCAGGAGTTCTAGCCATTATACCACGCTGATCTCATTATTTTGACCAACCCCATCTCTCCAATTCTAAAAGAAACATTCAGCCAAAATAGAGTTCTAATTGGATAAAGGTTCAAAAAGAGATCTGAGGGAGAAGGAAGTGCAGAAAATGGATCTGCGATTTCCACTGACATAATGAACTCTCAATGGGGGGGATTTGCTATCAAAACCAACAGGCACGTGTTCTACAAATTATAGTATCAGACAGTTCTGTGGAGTTGTTCAGCCGAGAGGGATCAAAATATAGGGTTTAATCCTAGGAACTCCAATAATATCCATCCACTATACCATACATCCTCTCTCCCACTTTTTAATAATTAAGAATAATTTAATAACATTGACATTCAGAGCTTTCATATTATTTTCTTTATGTGATAATCTCCTCAAAAACCTGGTGTGAAATGGAGAAGATAAGAAATGGGAAACACAGAAATACTTGCCCAGAGTCACCACAGTAAGAAGGGGAACTTTTCGCCTCATGTTCCTAGGATCATAGATCTAAAGGTCAAAAAGCTCTTTGAAGCTATCTAATCTAACCTCATTTAACAGAGGAGGAAATTGAGGCTCTGAGAGAAGTCATTTGCCCAAGATACAGATAAATTGCAAAAACTGGATTTGAATGCAGATCCACTGCTTTCCATTATAGAGATTAATCCATTTATTCAAAAGATTATCATATTGATGGAAGTAGATCCATAATAAAACCTCAGGATCTGTATTTATCAATGTATTCATCTCAGGCTAGCAACAAATTCCCTCTAATATGATATAATCAAGGCTTATTCCAAACCTAAGTTTTGAATATGCAAATTGGTTTTCCAGGTCTTATCAATCTATACATATGCATGTATATTAATGACAAGGTTATTATGTGTGGACAAGTCTATATTATCTATGCTGCCTTTCCTACAGAAAGGTGAAAAATACACATGTCAAGCACACACGTGCACGCACACACACATACACACCATACACATTTCCCTTACTCACTCTCTCTCTCTCTCTCTCTCTCTCTCCTCCAAAATCACACATTGATTGCTGGAATAGTGGGCTACAAAGTGATCATTCCCCAGAGATCTCTAAGAAGAGAACAATCATACTCCATTGTTTAATCATTCACCTCTTAGAGGAAGCATGTGGCTCAGGATACCTTTTTAGGGGAGGTAGCAGACTTGAAGCATCTGGTATATCTATGATCTGCCTGAAATCAGGTGTTTTTCTTCTTTTCCAAACACTGAAATTTCATTAACCTTGTCAGACTACCGTCATGTTTAGTGCTCAGAATGATTCAAATTCAGTCACGGAGGGTGATGGAAAGTACAGAGTACTTGGTGTTGGGAAACCTAAAGAATCTTCCAGTCTCTTCTCCCTAAGTGTCTGTGACCTTTGTTGATCTCTCTGAAACTCAGTTTCTTCCCATATTTAAGTAAAGGGAGAGAAATGGTTGGTTCAGATGATCTCCAAAGTCCCTTTGGCTCTAACGTTTTACAAAACCACTGTAATTTCTCAGTCTATTTGTGACCCTTGTGACCTCCGCCAATCAATGATAGATATGTTGGGCATAGCAGATCCATCTTCTAACTCAATAGGAATCCTCTTCTTCTCTCACTTAGAAACCATCAAAATGCTGCATAATGTAAATGATAGTAGCTGTAAGAGGTTTCTCATTTAAATTATGCATTGTTACTATTTTGGGAGAATTCAGACACAGTTCCAGGCTGGGAACGCCAGCTGAGGACAACAATATGGAGCCAAAAGGAGGATGAAGGGCTTTCACAGAAAGGACTGGGCACTGTGCATCTGATCCCATCCCAGAGCTGGGTCCAGGTTCTACAAACCATCCTCGAGGCCCTGAAGTATCTGGAGGATTGCAGCTTGCAGGCAAAGCATCCTGAAAGCTCCTGACCTTGGCAGCCTTTCAGGGAACTCCACAATAGCCCTGCTTTTCTAATCCCAAATCGGGTTTCTCAGAGCAGGATGGCTCTTCAGAGCAGGAAGGCAGGAATGATTCTGATCTGTGAAGATCCAGGAGACATCACTCATCCTTCCTATCCCTTTTCCTCATCGAGAGCTCTGCTATGGATCCCAAAGGAATCATTCTAGTTTGGGGGCAATTTGGCATCCTGCCTCAGCCTAAGCTGTGTCTCCTTGTGGACTCCTCCCTCGCCAGTGCTCCTTCCTCCTGCTCTCGTCCCTGGTGCTTTGCCATTGCCATCTTGCCTCCCACCCTTGCCTGGCAGCATGCCCGAGAAGCGGCCGGCCCCGAGCTTGCTGGTCAGTTCCAGTACGGGATCCCAACTGGGCATTCTGAAACACTGGTGAGAAAGGCGGGGAGCAGGAAGGGGGCTACGGAGAGCACCAGGCCAGCTCTGCCCACTGGTTATGGCTGCTGCCAACATAGCCCCGTGTGCCTTCAGATCTGACACAGGCTTGCCCAAAACCCTCCATGGGAACCGAGATAAAGGCGAGCATCGCCCTCAACTTGGAAATCATCAAAGCTCTCCCCACAGAGGGAACTGCCTGGGATCACTCTCCTAAGAGAAACCGCACATGTGATTCCCATTGTTCCAGTCCCTGATACCTGATTCCCATTTTCTCTGCACCTTGAACTACTAAGCTGCCACCGCTCACTCTCCTACAGCCACACTACTCAAGGGTGCAGAAAGTAGGACATAGGAATAGCTGCATTTAATAAAGAAAAAAAAAAAAAACTCATGTTAAAACTACTCACTCACAACCTCAGAGCCCCTTAGTTTTGCCAAAAATGGTCACAACAGACCGTCCCTTATGAATGGGGTGTTCAGCAGGGCAAGGGCTCCCCAAACTCTCATCTTAAAAGTCAAATGAGCTTCCCCCTCCCCAATACAAGATTGAATGGTCACATCTCTGCAAACGCTATGGCTACTCCTTCAGACTTCCAGCTGTCAGTCGTTTCCCCCCTTCCCCCAACAGGGACCAAAAGAATGGAAAGTTGGGGGTTGGAAAAGGGAAAGGGAGGGAGGGAAGGAGAGAGAGAGAGAGAGAGAGAGAGAGAGAGAGAGAGAGAGAGAGAGAGAGAGAGAGAGAGAGAGAGAGAGAGAGAGAGAGAGAGAGAGAGAGAGAGAGAGAGAGAAAGAGAGAGAGAGAGAGACGATTTAAGTGAATGGTTATTCCAAGAAAATGTGCCAAGATTTTCTCCATCACAGTAATAGCTCCCTAAAATATATGAAAAGAGAGGGAGGATTTAATGCAAGCTTCTAAAGCATTAAAGAAATACTACCCCAACTAAAAATAATAATAAAAAAAATATATAGCATCCCTCGGAAACAGGTTTTATCCCCCCTATCTCCCCACCAGGAAGAACATAACAGACATTTGGGATCCTCCACCTGCCCATTCAGTTTCACTGACCCTGGACCCATCAAACGCAGGGAAATGCTATTTTTGTAATGTGCAAAGCTAATGAGCATTTCTTAAATTGGTCCCCAATCTTCTCCTCCTCCTTTAAAGTCCTCCACCCCCATCCAGTTTTCAGTAGGCAGCGTTTCATTAAAATGGCAAGAAAATAAATCCCCTTAGCTTCAAATGTTGGGGGGGTGGGGGAGGGAGGGAGAAAAGAAAACATCCTGCCAGCATCGAGGTTTCTGATATTTGGCTGTTAAAAACCACGGGCGGCGGCAAAATGGATTCTATCTTAGGGATGTCTTGGTCAATACAGAGCATCGGGATCCGAGTGAGTTTCCCAAGAAGGTGAATTGGTCTGATGGCGGGTCACACACACACACACACACACACACACACACACGAGTCTCTCTCTCTCTCTCTCTCTCTCTCTCTGTCTGTCTCTGTCTCTCTATCTCTGTCTCTGTCTCTGTCTCTCTCTTTTCGGTTGTCACAAAACTGAAACATCACTGGACAGACCAGCAGCCTAAGCTAAGGCGGAGTTCAAGGCTTAAATAAAGGTGACTGGGGGAGGGGAGGACGGTGAGCCAGCCCTGAAGAGCTCCCTACAGGAGGGAAAGCCAGACCCGGAGCATGGCTGAGGGGGAGGCAAGAATGTTGAGATGGGCAAGTCCGGCGTAGCCATCCTGGCTTTGAGGCCGGCTTCCCTTCCCGACGCCAGCCGGCGCTCCCGGAGAGCTGGGCTCTAATGAAAGGCTGCAGGTAGTAGCCCTGGGAAAGCCGGGAGAGGGCTGGGCTGGATTGCCCGGACCCGAGTCCTGGCACCGTGTGCCCGATTCCGAAGGGGCAGCGCCGCCTGGCAGACTGCCTCGGAGAGGTGGAAGCCTTTTTGCACACTGATTACTATGGTATTCTCGCCCAAGGGGAATTGCTCCGAGCCTTCCAGCGTTCGCCCGATGCCCGCCAGGAGTGGGCATCCGGGAGCAGGTGGCTTACAGTGGCCCTCTGGAGCTGGGTGTTGTACACACAGCCCTAGTGAAAGGTAAACGGCGGCGTGAGCTGCTCCTATACACACACACACACACACACACACACACACACACACACACACACACACACACATACACACCCCACTACGATACACCCGGGCATCTCCCTTTCTAAGCATCAAGCTCTCCACCCCAGTCTATCCGTCCGTCTGTCCGTCAGTCCATCGGGGCACGCGTCCATCGCCAGCCTGGAGCCAAGTGCCTCTAGAGCAGCCCCCCGGATGCAAACAGCCCCAAGCAGATCCCCCCCAGAGCTCCGAGCCCCCAGCCTTCTCCCCCTCCTCCTCGCGCCGCTCCCGTCCCCACCCCCAGCCGCGGTCCACTAAGGATGGATGCCTCTAGATGGGGGGATCCAGACGCCCCGGGGAGGAGAAAGAAGGGAGGCGCCGAGAGCGCCCAAGCTCACCCTCAGGGCCGAGAGATCGATCTCGTCCAGGCTGCGAGCCGGGGAGTCGCTCGCCATGTTGGCTCCTTCGCCCGGCAAACGGAGCCCGGGGCGCCCCGGCAGTCCCCTGAAATGCCCCCTAGCTCTAGGGGCGGGCCGTCCTCACGCGGGTGGGGGTCGAGCCCCCCAGCGCCCTCCCGCAGCAGTCCGAGCAGTAGCAGCTGCAGAGAGCGAGTGAGCGAGGTCCGGTGGCCAGGCAGTCCGCCTCGGCTCGGCGCCCTGCCCCAACAGCACCAGCAGCAGCAGCAGGAGGAGGAGGAGGAGAAGGAGGAGGAGGAGGAGAGGAACGAGGAGGAGGAGGAAGAGGAGGAGGAGGAGACACGAGTGGGCTGCTGCTGTTGCTGCTGCTGCTGCTGCTGCTGCTGCTGCTGCTGCTGCTGCTGCTGCGAGCGGCCAAGGCGGCAGCGCAGCGCTGCTAAGGGAGCCGAGGCTGCGTGGGTGTATTTAAATGGGACATGCTTTTCTGCTGGTGCGTGGATGGCGGCTGCATTGGCTGTTATAATGAGACTCTTCAACTCCTCCACTCAGATGGGGGGAAGAGCGCCGCACCGAAGTGTCTATCATAGCTTCCTGGGAGGAGTAAAAAAAAGAGAGAGAGAAAGAGAGAAAGAAAGAGTGGGAGGGGGAGAGAGAAAGAGAGAGAGAGAGAGAGAGAGAGAGAGAGAGAGAGAGAGAGAGAGAGAGAGAGAGAGAGAGAGAGAAGGCGTAGCTTCCACCAGTTCAAGAGAGCCAGCGTTTCCTGCCCCAATCTCTTGCACCAGCCTTTTGGGGGACCCGAGAGGTGGAAGGGAAGACATCTCACCGTTCCCCACCCCCTCCACCTCCACGCTCCCGGCACATTCGCCGCTTTTTGGGGCTGGAGCTGATGGAACGTGCCTGAGCATTCAGCGAGCCCGCGGGGGTGGGGGCTGTCAGAGAAAAGGGGAGAAATTCTCTCGCTGCGGAGCTGGGGGGCGGGGGGGTGGGGCGGGGAGGGGGAACGTTGCAGCAAGAGAAAAAGAGATTTTTTTTTTTCATTAAGCCCCGGACGATGTCTTCGCCTTCTACATCAGGGTCCATCTCCCGACGAGCTTAAGAAATGAGGAGAAATAAAGGCCATCCCCCGCCCTCACGATTATTTTTGCAGGGCTTAGAGTAGCGCGGCCCGCCGCAGCAGCCGGTGCATATAAGGACTGGTGTAGCCGGGAGGGGGGTGGGGAAGGGCACGAGGGTGGGATCGGCCTCCAGCAGTGGGCCGCACGCGTCCGGCAGAGGGAAAAAAAAAGCGAGAGGGAAGCAACAGCAGCGTCCAGGTCATTCACTGGGGCAAAGCTGAAATTTGCATAAGCAACAGGATTGGGGTCAGCTCCCGGGCCCTAGCCCCTCGTTCACGGTCACTCGGGCAGCCTGCAAAAGCTTTTTGCAGAGAGAGGATGCCGAGTCTCGGAGTGGAAATCGACACCCACCTCCTCCCCGTCCCCACCATCTGGGCTGCCAGTGCCCGCAATCCCCCCGGGGAAAATGCCCTCCAGTGGGGAGACCTCTCCTTCCCGACTCGACGTCCCGGGCGCGGGAGCCCTGGGCCCGCACAGGCTGCCTCGCGCTCTCAACCTGGATTTCAATTTCTGTCCGCGTCTCACTGCTGACCTGCACAGATTGATAGCGAAAGTTTGGCTGCCTGAGAGCATGGAACATGCAAGATGTAGGAGTGAGAGGGAGTGGATCTTTTAGCCAATTTCTCATCTGCATCCCAAATATTTACAGCGCCTCGCCGCTATAGTGTGAGGCGGCTCGGGAAGTCGCTTCCCCCTCACCCCCAGCCCCCCGCGCGGCTTCCCCTACGGCCCTGGGCGCACGAAAATGGATACACCAAATGGAAACTCGCAAATGGAGTGTTGGTTACAAATAGAATCGGGAGCTTTCAAAGTGCTCCATTCTCCTTTGTTAGAAACAATCTCGCTCGAGCCAAGTGCTCTGAATGGCTTTGCTTGTGTATAAGGAAGAATACCAGCTTCAGAAGAAAGCTTTTGAATGAGCAAGTGAATTAGAAGCGAGTCAATGAAAAAAAACAAGTCAGGGAAGTTTGCTCAAATGTTTGCAATTTATTCATGGCATTTGAAAATGATATTGGGCACCCACTGTACTGTGTTTTCATTAATGTTGGTATTTATAAAGACTAATGGAAATGATAATGCACCATGGATTTTGACAGATTGATCCAACAGCTCGCTCGCCACCAAAATCCACATGACTAAGTTTTGACTTTAAGCCTGGTACCTGTATTATTAATATTAACAGGAGCTCGGAGTCACATGATGTTCTTTACAAAGTGCTTTCCTCCATATCATCTCGTAGTTATCCTCCCAAGAGCCCTAGCGAATGAGACAAGTAGGGCTAGAACCGATCTCAGAGGCCACTGGGGCCAGATCCCTCACTTTCCAGAGGAGAAATTGGGGGTCTAGGAAGGCTGAATATATGCCCAAGGTTTCGAGGTTAGGAAGTGACTGAATCAGGATTCAAACTCGAGACAAATCCATCCTTCTTCCTATTTTTTTTTTCCCATAAGGAAGATGCAGTTCAATAAATATCTATGAAGCACTTTCTGTGGGTCAGATTCTCTGTTAAATTCAAAGACCAAAAATGAAAGCACCCTGGCTGCACTGACTCCACTAGCCTGAGGGTGATAGGGGCTGGGTGAGAATAGAGATGAAATCACTTGCCAAAGGCGTTTTAGCTAGCAGCTGGCTCCTAGAACCCAGGACTTCAGACTCCAGTTCCAGAGTAGTTTCTACTAGGAGAAAGATGTTCCCATTTGGAATGAGGGGACTTCAGGAGGCCTATCTGGAATGAGGGGATTTCAGAAGGCATTCATTGCAAAGGCACTTGGTAGGAGCAATGATTGCAGTTAAATTTAGGAGGAGAGAAAGGAGTTAGACTAGCTTGACCTCTGATGTCTCTTTGAGTTCTATATCTATAATAACTATTTCCCCACACATTTTTGTAATATGCACTAGCACTCGGTGATGTCAGAAAGCGGTAGGAAATTGTCCTTCCTTCCTTATTCTCTCCCATGTCAATTTCCTATCTAGATCTGACTTATGATTAAAGTGTCAGAGTCTGCTCTGGGGAAAATAACATCACAAATTGAATGGGGGCACGGGGTTCAAACAGAATTATTTTATATCAACCTATAGTATTGGTCATTCCTATTTAAAAAAAAAAAAGAACAATGACTGATTTGCTTGAAACAACAGCATATTTTTTTCATTTTTAAGTTTAATTTGACTTTAGATTTGAAATAACCTCTTTAGTAAGAATTTTAGAATTCTGGCATTTTACAGCATGTGTTTCTAGCTCAGTCAATAATTTGGAAGAAGACCTATTTATAAAATAGATGATCTCAATTAAATAAACAATCGATTGTCAAGAATAAATCTGCAAACTTGAAACAATTTTAAAAAATGAAAGAAACCCTTTAGGCCCTCAGGATAGTATATCGTAAATTATGGCTCTGGAAGGAACTAAATTATATCTTTATTAATGGAAGCAATTTGGGGCCCCTCCAAGTAGGAAGACCAAGTTCAATAGATTTGTGTTTACATGTTAGAACTGTGGGAGAACAGAATGCCATTTCCCTCAGTTCATTTACGGTCCACTGATGTGTATTCTCTTATACCTAATGTCTGAGGTCTGCAGCCTCAGTGAGGTTTTTCTTCCTTAACCTACCCCCAAAGCAAGTTTTTTCTGAGCCTTGTCCTTTCTGCCTCCACAATCCAGTCCAGTCCAACAAGCGTTTATCATTAAGGACCTGAAAAAGGAACTGGACAAGGCGCAAGGGATAAAAAGACAAAAACTTGAAAGTAAACAAACAAAAAATAATCCACTCTGTTTTCAAGAAACTTGTACTCTACAGCAAAATCTCCCTGTCCTTAACAATTATAATAGTTGGTCCTTGAGGGCACTCTTTGTATCTCCAGAGTTCAGCACAGTATTTTAGGACTTCAAAACCAAACCTTCATTCAAACTCCCCCATTCAGTACCATTCTGTGTGATGTTTTCCCCCTTTAGATGATTGAGAATGGGTACTATAGTTCTTTTTGTTAGTAATTGTGTCCCCACATTTAGCACAGAGTAAGTATCTAATAGCTAGCTACCTGATGGGCAACTGGGAGGATACATGTATACATGAGGGTCTTTGTATTTTTATTTGGACTCTTTGCATGATTAGGGAACTCCCAGGAGAAGAAATCTGTCTCTTCCAATGTAGATCAACCTTTCCCTGAGTCTCCTTACCTGGGGCATTGACTTGGCCAGGATCACACCGGTATTTGTCAGAGGAGGAAACTGAATGCAGGCCTTCCTGACCTTGACAAGAGTTGCCTCTCTAAACACACATAAATAAATGTAAATATACACACACTCCTATATGTGAATACATATCAATGTCTATCCAGACATGGATGGTGCCGTAGTGCAAAGACTTCCAAGCCTAGAATCAGGAAAACTCATGAGTTCTAATCCACCCTCAGATAATTACTGGCAGTGTGACCCTGTTCGGGATTTTCTTAGCAAAGGTGGAGTGGTTTGCTATTTCTTCTCCAGCTCATTTTACACATGAGGAAACTGAGACAGTTATGTGACTTATCTCAGCATGTAAAATTGGATCTTGCACATATTAAACTTTTTTTGGGGAGGGGGGGCAATTGGGATTAAGTGACTTGCCTAGGTTCACACAGCTGGTAAGTATCTACTGCTAGATTTGAACTCAGGTCCTCCCGACTCCAGGATCTATGTTCTATTCACTGTGTCACCTAGCTGCCCCTGCATTTTAGACTTCTGATAAATGTTCATTGAAATTTGTCAAATGTAGTGATTTAGTTCAAAATTAAAGTCTACTGGGTGCAAAACACTAGGATCACCATGACATTTAGGGCAGTGCAAACTACACAGTCCCTGTCCACAGGGAACTTACAGTTGGGGGGGCAACAGCAACAATGAGGAGGAAGAGAACTAGCATTTCTCTTTGCTTTGGGTTTGCAAATCATTTTAAGTTTTAACTCATTTGATTTTCACAGAAACCCCATGGGATGGGTGTAATTATTATACCCATTTCGCCAATGAGAAAACTGAGAGCAAAAAAAGATTAGATGATTTGCTCAGAAAGGATTTTTTAAATTTAATTTATTTTAGTTTTAATTTATGGAATAAAGCAAGTATTTCATAACATAGTATAGTAAAAATGATTTCACATGAAACTGCAAATCTATTATGTACAATTTGCCATTCTTTTAAAATATAATAAAGTTATCATGTTCATTTCTTTTGCTTTCCATTTTTTCTTCCCTCCCCTTCTAGACCTAAAAGATACATTAGACACAGACATACACATATATGTATTGATTATTTCAATACAATTGTTTCCCTGTATATATAATGTACATATATACACATCTGTCTAAATACATATATGTACATTGTATAAAACAATTTTATACATACTTCTATTTATCAGTTTTTTCTTTAGATGTCATAGATCCTTTATAATTAATCTGGGTATTTATAATACTCAGAATGACTTAGTCACTCAAAGTCATTCTTAAAACAATACTATTGTTGTATACAACATTCTCTTGGTTCTGTTCATTTCCCTCTTCATTATTTCATGCAAATCTCTCCATATTTTTCTAAGATCATCAAGCTCATCATTTCTTATAACACAGTGGTATTCCATCAGCTTTTCTGCTTAAGTCTCTCTGACTTTCAAGACAGTCCTCTCTTCCCTACACCCCCTCCCAAAAGACCCCCACCTACAAATAATGTGACCTTGAGGTCACCAATTAATTGAACTAACATGGTCAATTTTCAAATGCTGGTGATTTCAAACCAAAAGTTCTGTTTATGGGTTGGATCCCAAATTTTAATTTTTTATTTTAGTTCTTTAAATATTAATATTTTATGAAATGCAAAATTGGTTGCAAGCTGCCAGGAGTGCGTCTCCTTAAATGCATTTTAATTGATTTGTCTGACATTGGAGACTTATTTATTTACATACTTATCTGCAAGGTTAGGAGAGATTCATTTGGGATAAGTTTGCCTAAGATTCATAGAGAATAAGGGTTCATAACCTGCAATCCTTAACTTGGTTTTATATATATATATGTGTGTGTGTGTGTGTGTGTGTATCATCCACACAATACATACATATATGTATATGTATTGTACACTGATATTTGAATGGAACCTGAGACTTAGATAAGAGACAGGATGGTGTGATGGATAGAGATCTGGATCAGGAGTCAGAGTATCTGGGTTCAAATCCTGTCTCTGAGACTTACCACTTCTGGTTACTTGAACAAAACACTCACTTAAACCATCCTTTTGACCTCATAAAGTAAGGAAATTGGACAAGATGGATGTGGAAAGTCACTTATAAATCTAACATACCGTGTTTCTGGGATTTTCTGATAATAATAATTCTGACGAGGATATGAATATTCATTCACTCTATTTGATAGTAAAATACAGGGGAAATTTGGTGAATGTTCCCTAGGACCCCTTCTCCACGCCAGAAAGGAAAGTCCAGCAACTTGTCACTCTACCTCTGAACATTTGCCAATAATGACAATGGCCTCTGTCCAGAATCTAATTACAGGTGATCTGACCTGCTATTTAATAAAATATGGCTGCCCACCTTCTGTGGTTGCAAAATACTGGAAATAAAGTGAGTGCCCATTTATAGGGCAATGGTTCAACCACCAGTGGGATGTAACCAATGTTATCATTATCATATAAAAACTACATCATTGATGAAAAGATATGAAGAGTTCAGAAAAATGTGGAAAGATTTTTATGAACTAAGGAAGGGCAAAGAAGGCCAAAACCAAAGGAACAAGAGATACTTAAGACAAAATAATAACAATGAATAACATTTGTGTGGTGCTTGGAGATCTGCCAAATGTTGCATACAAATTATCTCATTTGTTCCTTCCTATATTCTTATGAGATAAATTTTATTATCCCTGTTTTTATAAATGGGGAAACTGAGGCAAGGAATGGTTAAGTGATTTGCTCAGTGTCACAGCTAGTAAATGTATGAAATAAGGACAGGTCTATACTTGTAATTTTATTGGTATAAGGAAATTATCGGCAAGGAAATGTCACCTACCAATTCAGGCCTATAAATTTGAATTATAGAGAGTTACCTGGGGTTCTGAGTGGCTCAGTAATTTACCAGAGTAACACGGTTATTAAGCATCAAAGACTGGTCTTGTAGCCAGACCTTTCTGCCTCCCAGGATTGTTCTGTACCCTCTGCATCATCATTGCCTCTCCCACACGATTGAGTTAAGATTCGAACCAAGTCCCCCAAGACTCAAGTATATGGCTCTAACCATTTCACTGCTCAAATAAAAGTAAATTGGCTTTTAGGAGGGTATAAGGAGTGCCTTTAAAAGTCAAGAGACAAACTTTCCAACATCTACAAAGTAAAATGAAAATAAAGTATGATGGACGCTACTGAAATCAACAGAGATCACACTATCAGGAGGAGGTCAGCCTCTCACTTTTCCCAATGAGGAACAGTTCTCAATTCAGGAAGGGTCTCTGAAATACACAGACTTGTTCTGCATGTTGTATCTGCCCTGAAAATCTACTCCTTCATGGTCAGTTAGATAGTGTCCCAGTGCACAATTCAGTATCACAGTGTAAATTCAGACTCAGATACCAGCAATATATGACCCTGGGAAAGTACTTAATTCCAATTGCCTCCAAAAAAGAAAGAAGGAAGGGAGGAAGGGAGAGAAAAAGGAGGAAAGGACAGGGAAGGAAAAGGCAGAGAAGGATTATATTTTAATATGCATGAAGGGAAGGACAGGGAAGGGAAGGGAAGGGAAGGACAGGGCAGGTCAGGGCAGGGAAGGATCATACTTGAATATATATGAAAATGACCACAAGAGCAGCCAAAATCTCCAAAGCACCAAGCCAGTCAAGCCTGATGCAGGTTATTTATGGCACAGGCCACATTCCATGACGAGACCAATTTTGGCATTTTTAAAGATTCATGGGTTGTAAAGCTAGGAAGACCCAAGTTCAAATCTTGCTTCTGACACTCATTAGATGCACCACCTTGAAAAAAAGTCAATTTACCTTTCTGAGCCTCTGTTTCTCTGTCTGTAAAAGAATAGTTGTGCTACAAATCACGCAGGGTTGCTGAGAAGATGAATGAGATAATGCATGTAAAACACTTTGACAATTTTAAATTGATCAATAAATTAGTCCTTATTGGGGAGGAGACTGGAGGGAAGAGATAAGGATGTCAAGGAAAATTAACCTTACTATAAACTAGTTAAAAACATGAGGTAAGTATCAGATTGAAATCTCTTCAAGAAAAATCTATCCTCCAGTTTCTCTTGTAGTATACAGTGTAGAGAATAGGGGCTGGTCCTTGGCTTAAAAGAAATCTGGGTTCAAATCTATTATCTGATGCTATGTGACCTTAGCAAGCCAATTAACCCCTCTGATCCTAGGTTTCTTCACTTTTATAAGTGGCTAAACATACCTTTGGTGCTTATCTCACAGGGTTTCTGTGAGATCAAATGAGAAAAAGCATATAAATGTCACCTATCATTATTATTAGCTGCTTATTAACACCCACGGTTTATCAATCAATCAACAAACTCTAATTAAGTCATTAGTATGGGGCAGATACTGGGCACACAAAGAAAGGTAAAAACAGTTCTTGCTCTTTGTATTTTTTTCTTTTTTTCTGCTTTTTATAAAGTTCTTTTGGAGGAGAATCCAGATCTGCAACTTTACCTTTCAGGGAGGTTCTGGCCACCCAGGTAGCTCCTTCTAACTTATGGTTCTTGATTCTTGTCCATGGCCGAAAGTGACTTCATCATAGGCGCAGGGCCAATATGTGGCAGGAACAGTACTTGAACCCCAAGTTCAGTTCTCTACTCAGTACCGTGGAGACCAGGCTACTTGGTAACCATAATCCCTTCACCTTGGATCTGGATCATAAGATTCTAAATGTAGGTCAAAGAAGGACTTTAGACACCATCTGGTGCTGGAATTCTTAGCCTGGAATTTGTTTACTTGTTTTTAAAAATTATTTTCCTACCATTTCTATAGAGTTGGTTTCCTTCATAATCTTGTGGTATTTTGTTTTATACATTTAAAAATACTAATCCAAGATGGAACAGACTCCAAAGGATTCATGGCACACAAAAACCTTCAGAACTCTTGATATAGTACAACCCCCTCATTTCACACATGAGGAAACTAGAATCTAGGGGAAAGGGATAATTTGCCCAAGGTCACACAAGGACAAAGTGACAGACACAAATGGATGAAAGGAAAGAAAGAAGCATTTATTAAGCACCTACTATGTGTCAGGCATTATGCTAAAAGCTTTGCAAATATCATCTCATTTGATTCTCACAACAATCCTCCCAGGTAGGTGCTATTAGTATCCTCATTTTAAGTTGGTGTAATTGAGACAAAAATAAATGTTATGAGACTTAATGTTAAGAGTCCCACAGCTAGAAAGTGTCAGAGGCCATATTTTTTGAACTCAAGTCTTTTTGACCCCAGGCTGAGCTGCCAATGCCCTATCTCACCAAAGGATCCTAGGTTCAGATTTCAACCAAGATCTGACTATAAATCTATCACTCCTTCTTGTCTCCATGGTGCTTTTATAATTTTTATAAGAGGCTCTGCATTATTCTTTGTCCCTCACAACAATCCTATGATGTTCTCTTGAAATGGAAATTTATTGTTACATATTTTGAATCCTGCCTCATGTTCATTTGGCCCATGACAATGTGTTTTTTTTTTTTTCCTTTCTTTTTTTCTGTCTGTATTTCTTTTTGTATTTTGCATTTAATTTTTAAAATACATTAAAAAAAAACAACACAATCTTGTGAAGCTAATTAGGCCAAATCTCCTCATTTTATAGAAGGGCAAACCAGAGTCACAGATTGGTTAGTAACTTTCTCAGGCTACTCAGAAGAATCTGGAAGATCCAAGATCAGGAAACTAGACAAATATTACCATTTCTGGTCCAAATTCTCTCTATATAGTTTCTTTTGCCAGAGTCTGGAAGTTTCATCATTCATCAGAATTCTCTTGGATTGCTTCTTAACCTACTCGGAGTTGTTCAGGAGGTTGGTTATCCTAGCTTACTGTCTAAGAAAGTGAGTCACTAGGAGGTTAAGTATCTTTCCCTGCCCATGTGAGATTTAAAGCAAAGCTGAGGTCATCCAACCAGGATTATGAACTCTGTCAACCACCACTAGACCACATTCCTTCTCTAAAAGTATTTCTGGTTTTGCTGTCTTTACTGATGGGAAGAGAGGGTAACCAGAGGCCCAGAACTGTCTCAGTTAGTAAGAAAAAAAAAAAAAAAGTTCAGCAATTTTACTGCTTTTTTGTTTATTTGTTTGTTTGGTTTTTTTTAATATATGGAGGCAGAGAAGTAGGGAGTATTCTCAGGTTCTCTGTGATACTATTGGAGAATGTCAGAGCTGGAGAAGAAGAAGGTTCTTATTTCACAAATGAGGAAATTGAGGATTATGAGGGTTGGGATTAACCTAAAGCTACATATGTATCAAGTGAGGAGATTAAATCTGCCAAGGTTTCCTGAATTTTAGAGCAGGATTATCTAATCTACTGTATAAACCTATCTGCTCCCTTGCTCATTTAACTCTATTAATACCCTTGAATGCCTTAACATGAATTAGTTATCAGATTAAACCCTCACTTAGAAAATACTGGTGGAATGGACAGAAGAAAGCTAAATTCCAACAAGGTCCAGAGAGTCCAAAACCAATGAGACAGAAAACCAAAGCGGGAAACAATAGGAAATCATCACAACTGTCATGAACCAAACTAGCCCACAATCACCAGGATATAATCCTGATCCATATAAGAAGGATGTTTTTGATGATGGTCATCATACTAAACAGTCATAATCTCCAAGCTACATGGAAAGAAAATCTTTTAAATTATAGAGATCTAGCAAAAAGAACCCAAGCCTTGTGGGAACACGATGAAGTCACTTATAATTCCCATCATATTGTTGGATACCAGAGATGTCCCAGAAATGCCTGCAGATAGATGATGGGCTGACATCCTAATAGTCTTATTCCATGACACAGAGAAGTCATTCTATCTTTTTCTACAATAATTCTCAGGATGTTAGATCTAAAAGAATAATACTTAAACAAATGAGAAAACAATATTACATAAAACTCCCTGCTAAGCTTATTCCCCATAATGTTCAACAACTCATCCAGGACAACATAAATTAATGAAAAAATATGACATAAGAGAATAATAGCAGTGTGGCAACTTTTCTGGGGCACATTTCTTTCTGAACTTCATTGAACAAAATGAGAGCGAGACAACATCAATTTCAATAATAATAATAACAATGTTGTTTAGAGGTTTTCTTAAAGAGTTCAAACTTGGTGGCCAATGGAGATGAAGGAAAGAAGGATTTTTTTAAAGTGTCAACTATATGACAATACCTTAGAAATATCTAATTTGATCTTCATAACTACCCTAGGAGCTAAGTACTATTAATATATGCATTTTACAAATGCGGAAACTGAGGCTAATAGGTTAAATGGCTTTCTCAGGGTCACACAGCTAATATGTGTTTGAAACTGAATTGAACCAAGTTCTTTTTACTTAAGGTCCACAGCACTCCATCCACTGAGATGGCCAGATTGTGCAAGGAAACCATGAAGTTCAGAATAACATGATTACAAAGTGTAAACATTTAGCACTTGAAATTAATATATGATTTAGGTAGAAAAAGCAAATTAGTGGGAAATGGAAAAAAAAATTACCTGTCACATCCTTGGATAGGTGAAAAGTTCATGACTGAAGAAGAGAGAGGTTCTTGGGAAGCAAAATGGACACTTTTATTTACATAAATTAAAAATTACATAAATAAAAAAATTACATTTATTTACATACTTTTTTAAAAATTACATAAAAATAAAAATAAAAAATTACATAAATTACAAAAATACAAAAAATTACATAAAAATTAAAAAACCTAAAACAGCATAAATTACATCATTTTTTTTTTTTTTGATAAAATAAAACAAATGGAGTTGTGATAGGAAAAAAGCAGAAAACTGGGAGGAAATCTTTCCAGTAAGTTGCACTTTCAGAATTCTCATTTCTAAGATATATTATTGAGTCAAATTTACTAAGATAAGAGCTATTCCTTAATTGAAAAATGATCAAGGGATATAAATAGGCAGTTTTCAGAAAAAAATTATCAATAACCACGTGAAAATAAATTACATGCAATCAACATTCTCTTGCAAAACCTTGTGTTCCAAATTTTTCTCCCTTCTTTCATCCTATCCCCTGCCTTAGACAGCAAGTAATTCACTAATATATGTTAAACATGTACAATTCTTCTATACATATTTCCACATTTATCAAACTGCACAAGAAAAATCAGATCAAAAAGGGGAAAAAATGAGAAGGAAATAAAAAGCAAGCAAACAACAACAAAAAAGGTAAAAATTCTATGCTGTGATCCACATTCAGTCCCCATAGTTCTCTCTCTGGATGCAGATGCCTTTCTCCATCACAAGTGGGTAAGAGAATTAGTCTGAATCACCTCATTGTTGAAAAGTCACATCCATAAGAATTGATCATCATATAATCTTCCTGTATACAATGTTCTCTTGGTTCTATTCATTTCACCCAGCATCAGTTCATGTAAGTCTCTCCAGACTTTTCTGAAATCATCCTGCTGATAATTTCTTACAGAACACTAATATTCCACAACACTCATATACCATAACTTATTCAGCCATTCTCCAACTGATGGGCATCCACTCAGTTTCCAGTTTCTTACAAAAAAGGATGCTACAAAGATTTTTGCACATGTGGGTCCTTTTCCCTTTTTTATGATCTCTTTAGGATATAGAGCCAATAGAGACATTGCTGGATCAAAGGGTATGCACAGTTTGATAACTCTTTGAGCATAGCTCCCTATTGCTTTCCAGAATGGTTGAATAAGTCCCATGTGAAAAAATTTCAAAATCAATAAATAGAAAAATGAAAATTAGAATACCTCATATCTTTCCTTCCTTGTTTCTTCCCTTTATTTCTTTGTTTCTAGCAGTAACTATTGGGCTCTTTAAGGAGTTCTCTTCATAACATCATCATCATCATCATCCTTGCTATTGTTACTATTGCTGTTATCTTGCTCTCAATGGAATTCAGAAAGAAATGGACCCAAGACAATTTGCTACCCTACTATTATTCTTTTAGATTTAATATGCTGAGAATTACTGTACAGATCGATAGAATAACTGCTTTGTGTCATATAAAATTATTAGGATGTCACATATCTTCTGGAAGGCATCTCTGATGTCAGACAGGATGAACTATTTCATCACACATCAAGATGATAAAAAATGAAGATAACAGATCATGGAAAGGATGTGGGAAAAAATTAATGGCTGCTGGTGGAGCTGTAAGTCCAACCATTTTGGAAAGCACTTTGTACATATGCCCCCTAAGTTATTAAACTGCAGATTCCTTTTGACCTGGTAATATTTCTACTAAATCTATACTTCCAAAGAGATCAACAAAAGAAGAAAAGGACCCATATGTACAAAAAATATTTTAGCAGCTCTTTTTATGATGGCAAAGAATAGGAAACTAAAGGGATGGCCATCTGTTGAGGTATGGCTGAAATACTATTTATAGTGATATAAGAAATGAAGTTTCAGAAAAACTGGGAAGATATACATGATCTGATGCAAAGTGAAGTGAGTAGAACCAGGGGAAATAGTAATATTAGAACAGCAATATTGTAGAAGTAATTAACTTTGAAAGATTTAGTAACTGATCAACACAATGATTAAACATTTTCAAAGCATTCATGATGTAACATGCTATCTATTTCCAGATAGAGAGCTAATAGAGTCAGAGTTCAGAGAGAAACATTTTCTTCTCTCTCTTTTCTTTCTTTTTTTTGAACTGTGGAATTTATTATGGAATTTATCGTGTGTGTATGTGTGTGTATTTGGTTTTTTTTATAGTCTTAATGAGTGGGAGAGGGAGAAAAAATTGAAACTGAAAATTAAATCCAATGAAATTTTTAAAAAATTCAACTGCTACAAGTATCTTGCAAAATATTCTGTGGTATCCAGAATTATACATCAGTTAACTTTCTTTAATGGAGTGACAGGCGCCATATCTATGCTATAAACAGAGACCTCAAAATCTCCTTGAAGAGCTCTACTATAGTATACTGGACCAACCCCACAGAAAGAACTTTTGCCCAAAATTGCCCAGATAATACAGGCAGCTAGGTGGTGCACTGAATAGAATACCAGAAAGTCAGGAATCTTTTCATAAGTTCAAATCTAGCTTTAGAACTTGCCAACTGGGTGATCCTGAGCAAATCACTTCATCCTGTTTGCCTCCAGTTTCTTCATCTGTCCAATGAGCTGGAGAAGGAAATTTTGCCAAGAAAACTCCAGATAGGGTCATGAACAGACATGACTGAAAAACTACTAAAAAATCCCCAATATATTTATCCATTAAAAACTCTTAAGGATTCTATTTTGAATAATGATCATCATCCCAGATATTCAAAATCTCCAACCTACATGGAACAAAAAACTTTCAAACTACAGAGACCTGGTTGAGGAGAGAAAAAACATATAAACAAGACAAGTTGAGGGATTTGCCTAACTATCCTGTCTCTTCCTGGAGTTGGACTGAGGATGCTGTCCTGTAGTGAACCTACAGAGGTTAAGCTTATACCCTAAAGGCAGTTATTTCATTGATATGTGAAATAATTCATAGGACTTTGAATATAAAAGAATAACAGCAGGCTAATAACATTTCTGACTGAATCCCATTAAGAAGGATAGAATAATAATAAATAGCTCACATTTGAATGGCATTTTAAGTCTTTTCTTGACACCAGAAATACATTTAAGAGGTGCTTTATCTTTTATAGATGTTATTTCATTTAAGTCTTCCAACATCCCTTTGAGGTAGATGCTATCATTATCCCCATTTTATGGACCAGGAAACTGAAGTTGAGAGGCTTACAGAGTGAGGAAGTATTTGAGGCAGATTTGAATTTTGATTTTCCTGTCTCAAAAATCTGACCTCCTCCAAGGTCCCACCTCTCTGCTTCCAACAATCCTATAAGAAGGTTTTAAATAAGAGGAATATTTTTACAGAGGAAGCTGAGGGATAGAGAGATTAAATGCTGATGAAGGAGGGTAGATAGTGATCAAACAAGGAGAGGAGGTGAAATATGGCCTTTTAAAATTTAGGATGTAATCAGGCATCTCTATCATCCACTTTGAATGAGGGAGTTATAACCCAGAGCAACAAGACCTGATCCCAAAAGCCAAGAAGAGTCACTTTAAATGACCTTTATGAAGCCAAAGTGGAATATTACTTGTTCATGGAATGATATCTCTTACATTCTAAAATATTTTTAAGTGGTTTTATTTATTCTTTGATGGATTTTCCCATTTTCTCAAAATAACATTTCTGGTGAACCTACCTAATATTTATGTATTTCTTTTGGGACCTCACAATTTAGAAACAGTGGAAAATTAGGCCTTTAGAAAAGGGAAACACACTTTCTTTTTATTATTATTATTATAGCTTTTTATTGACAAAACATATGCATGAGTAATTTTTCAACACTGACCCTTGGAAAACCTTCTGTTCCAACTTTTCCCCTCCTTCCCCCACCCCCTCCCCTAAATGGCAGGTGGTCCCATACATGTTAAATATGTTAAAGTATATGTTAAATACAATATACATATACATATTTATACAGTTGTCTTGCTACACAAGAAAAATTGGATTTAGAAAGAAGATAAAAATAACCTGGGAAGAAAAACAAAAATGCAAGCAAACAATAACAGAAAAAGTGGAAATGCTATATTGTGGTGCACACTCATTTCCCAATGTTCTTTTGCTGGGTGTAGCTGGTTCTGTTCATTACTGATCAATTGGAACTGATTTGGATGTTCTCATTGTTGAAGAGAGCCGGGGAAGCATACTTTCAGTGCATCAGAGAAATAAGAATCCAGAGTGTGGGGTTAGTGGTAAAATCCCTGCCCTTTAATAAAGGACATTCAAGGCCTACGGCAGATGGATCTTTCATACATCTCAAACTTTCTTTTCTATTAAAAACATTGCCTAGAGCTTAGGTCTTTGGAGACTGGGAAAACATTTCTCACAAATAATACATTTTACTAGGCTCGTTTTCCAAGAAGGCAGACAGAATTCTGAAACATAAAGAGAGATCTTACCCAACTATCCCCCTCCCCACCAGGGCCAGCAGAGTAAAGATTTAATAAACAAAAACCACACAAGGTCCTCTTTAGGAAATCCCATATGGCCTCCCACTGGCCAGAGTTCAAGCCCAGTAACTGTCAGAGGCCCTAACTTAGTACATTTATCCTGATAAGAAAGGGATTATGGAGAGAAGTAAAAAAGTGAATATTTCTCATCTAAGCAGGCTAGGTATGTCTTAGAATCCTAAAGTGATGTTGGTGTTCACTAAGTATATTTAATAGTCATCAAATTATTTCCTTTCCAAAGTTATAAGTTTTTTTTGTTTTGTTTTGTTTTGTTTTTTTGTCAGTGTAAGGAACTAGTTATTTTCATTAAACCCCAAAGCTCATCTGGTAAGTTAAGGACTATCTGGGCCCCTTTCAGAAGATCAGGGCCATTCTTTGGGGGGGGGGGGGTCATCAACCCTCACTCCTCATTACCCAAATGAGAAAACCACAACCTGTGAGGTGAAGGACCTATTTGGAGTCACGTGGTGACTAGGAACAGTATGGCTCAAGGCAAAGAATGGTGGGTTCAAAACTCACAAAGACATTAATTATTCTCTGTAGGACTTTCCCACCTTTCTAGGTCTCAGTTTCCTTAGGTACAAAATGAAACAATTCAGACATCTAATGCCAGAAGGAAGCCGAGTGGATGCCATTTTGTTTAACTATTTCCATTTTATATGGAGAAGAAAGTAAGTTAAGGAATCAGTACATACCCCCCCCCCCCCCCCCCACACACACACACCTGAGGTCCCATCGGACACGAAATCCCAAGTCATCTGCCTCCAGGGTCAGCACTCTTTTGAACGTTTGATCAACTTATCCTTGGGCCTCAGTTTCCTTATTTGTAAAATGTGAAGATCAGATCAAATGGCTCCTATTGTCTCATTCTGATCTAAATCAGATCTAAATGATCTCTGATGTCATTTCAGGCTTTAAAGTCCATGATCCTATGCACCAGAACTAGAACCCACGTTGATCCCCACTGTTCTTTCTACCATACTGGGGCCCAAAACAGAGGAAGAGAAACCAAGCATGAGGGACATGTATACAGTGCTTTATCTCTGCAGAAACTACCAGGGGTCAATCAATCAGACGTTTCTTTCAAGGGAGGAAGGGATGAAAGGAAGGAATGAGGGAGGGAGGGAGGGAAGGAGGAAAGATGAATGTACCCAGGAAGGAGCACCTGTGCTGGATTCAAATCCCCTCTCCTCTACACTTTTGTGCTTGTGCACACACATATACAGATGCTCCATACATACTCACATACAATACACATACATGTTCACACACTTATAAGTTCAAGCAAATAATTTACTTTCTCTCATCTCCGGGGTCATCAGTACATCGAATTATGATATTTTCTCACCTCAATTCACAAGGTGGCTAAGAAAATAGCACTTTACATCTCTAAAGTTCTATAGAAAACTGAGTTATTCATATACTTCTACCATGTTTAACATCTATTGGACTAATTGCCATCTAGGGGAGGGGATGGGGGAAGGGGAAGAAAAATTGGAACACAAGGTTTTGCAAGGGCTGATGTTAAAGACTTGTCCACACATATGTTTTGAAAAATAAATAGGTTTAATAAAAAGAAAAAAAAAAAAAAAAGGAAAGTGAGTTATTGTCTACCTAGAGAGGAAAAGCTGATGAACCAGAACTGGGTTGCTGCTTGAGTTCAGAGAAAAGACAAAGGAGCAGCTCAAAATGACTCAGAGGACTTGGGATGTGAGTATGGAACTGCTTTACATATGAAGCAGGGAATTTCCCATGGGATATCAGTAAAGATGGGCCTGGGCCTCCATGCTGACTGGCTTCTTGGTAAAGGATGGGCCCAAAGAGTACCTCTTGCTTCATCCTTTGGCCTCTGTGATCAGGAGGGAGAGGAGAGAAGTGTGTCCAAGATGTTAGCCAACTAAGACCCACCCACACTCAGAGTTTTTAAAAAGTCTTTTCCCCTTCCTGCTTTTATCTTCTCTCCCTCCATTTGTTTCCATAAAGTCTTCCCTCTCTCTCTTTGTCTTTGTCTTTCTACCTCTCCCCCATTTATCCTTCTCTTTCTCATTTTGTCTCTGTGTTGCTGTTTGTACTTCTTTCTCCCTCTCTCCTTATCTCTTCTTTCTCTGTCTTTATCTCTCACTTCCTTCCTCTCTTCCCTTTCTCCTTCCATTTCTTCTCCTTATGTCTCTGTCTCTTTCTCTTTTCCTTTCCCCCTCTCATTTCCCCTCTTATCTCCTCCTCTCCCTCCCTTTCTCTAATTATTGAAATTTTGCTGTGTCCACCATTAACATGTGTGTTTATTCCTTGAGATCTAGAATTCTTTTTGTATTTCTTTATATCCTTAGGATTTAGTAAGCACTTAATAAATCTTTGACTGAGAAAGAATAATTAATTGAATTTGGAAGTTGCCACATGAAGGTATTCTCCTATTCCCCCCTCCTTCTATCTTCTTGTCTCTGTGTGTGTCTCTTTGTCTGTGTGTGTCTCTCTGTGTGTGCCTCTGCCTCTGCCCTTCTTTCCTCTCTGCTTCCCTTCCATCCTTCTCTTTGTGTGTGTGTCTGTCTTCCTGTCTCTGTCTCTCATATGTTTGAAACTCTGCCAATTCTCCCTTGGATTTCCTGACCAGAACAAGAAATTTCTCTTCTCCCTTCCTCTCCCGGCAGCTCTGTATTTTTGTGTACCCACAATTGTGGTTACTTAGTGTAGTCAAAGAGTAGTTTGAGAAGTTGGAGAAACAAAATTAAAATCCCGCTGTGTTGTTTATTTATTTTCCACATTTGAGGGGAAAGAGGTTTGACTCTGGAGTCAGGGGACCTAGCTCAATGAGACTGGAGGTCCAAAGAGAAACAGATTTGTTGAGGAGGAAGGGCATGGAACCCAGGTCAAAGAAAAGGTCAATGCTTTAGTAATGTAGCTCTCAGCAGTGGCAAAGCGACCCTTTTTCCTTTTCTTTCCCCCTAAACATCTCCTTAGAGCTTGAAAACAATTAGTCTACCAAAGTGAAGAAACCAAATTGAGTGACACAGGAACCACAAACAATTTCCTCAGAGATGTTCTAAGAGCATCAGCTCAAATGTGGTTTGCTTTTTTTTGGTAGGTCCTTATATAGGCAAAATCTGATTTGAGAAAGTTCTAAGGAAGCAAATGTATTTTTGATAACAACTTCAAATATTAAGGTTAGACTTCTTGACAAGAGAAAAAGAGCATTTTCCTCCTATGTTCTGAAGATGCTCTCAAGTTCATTATGGAATCTGTGATCCAGAACCTCAAGAGCAGAGCTTACTTGCACTCATTGGGTTTAAACCTGGAGGCGTCTGCAGAAATCCTGTCTCTAGTTTTGCTCCTACCCAGAATCTCCCCTGGAACCCCTAGACGTTGTGCCCATCTTGCTCTTCACAGATATGACAAAATATTCCTGTGTGCGCAGTCAAAGCAGAAAACGGAATGGAGGAAGCCGTTATATAATCTTACATAGAGAATACAGAAAATGAAACAGGATGTAGCCCAAACCCGGGGCAGCCTATTCTGGTAATAATACTACTCAGGTCTCCAGGTAGTACCTCAGGGATGAGGATTCCTAGGGGAAGGGAGCCTGGCTTGGGGAAGATAAGAGGCAGCCTTTAAAACTGGGATATGGTGGTCATCTGAAGAATTCCTGCTTAAGAAACAGGACAAAAGTCAGGCTTTGGCTCCTTCCTATTATGGCTTAGCCCAGGGCCACACACTCAATGATCTCTTCCCTAAATATTCCCCTTTGCTTCAAAAGGAAGACACAGACACACAGACAGACAGACAGACATGTACAAGAGTCGTTAGGCTTCTGTTCTTACCTCTCTGAGATTACTCTTAGCAGTTGAGGAGTAGGATGGAATAGGGTGAATGTACCTTCTACTTCTTTCCCCTACCCATCTATCCATTTCCTATTTTCTATCCTTCATCTTCATCCCCATTTTCATCTTATCCCCATCCCATCTTCATCCCCATCCCATCTTCATCCCCATTCCCATCTTCATCTTCATCTCCATCTTCATCTTCATCCCCATCTTCATCTTCACCCCCATATCCCCATCCCTATATCACTATCCCCCAACACTAGAGAACCAAGTCCCCTTTTAGCTCTGCTTTGCCTCAGTTCTGGCTCCAGTGAAGACACCTTTTATAACCCAGCTCAGAGGAGTGTCTCTGATCCATAACAGCTTGAACCAATCAAATCATTACTGCAATGAGACTTAATCACTTATCTTCCTGACCCCATTCCCAGCCCCCACTAGGTGTGAATTAGTAACAGCTATTCAAACCCGGAGATTTCTTCCACCCCTCCAAAGAGGTACTAATGGACCCTCTGACACTTTTCCTTGGGGAAGATAATCAAGTTCAGAGACAAAGTCTCGCCTTCCTACACCCACCTCCAGAGTTCCTTGGTCAACTTTCTGTAGTCACACTGACCACAACCTCTCTCCTGATCTTCCTTTTATTCTGAATCACTATTACCCAAAAAAAGAAATTGTCAGCAGCCAGTTTGGGTTTTTAATCATACCAAAACTGAAACCAAAACTTGTGACTATTGATAATTTACTATTGTGGTTACTAATGTACAAGTTAATGACATGAAATAATAATTACTGAATATTACTAATTATTAAATAAGCATGCTAAATATACAGAATATTACAAAATATTACTACTAATAAACATACCAAAATTTAAGAATATTAGTAATTATTAATAAATATATTAAATATTAAGAATATTACCAAATATGAACATTCAGAGGATACTTTTCTCACAACCCAGTAGAGAGAATTCCCTTTTTTAATAAATGGGGAAAATAAAGCTAATAAACTAAATGATTTGTCCAAGATCATGAAACAAATGTCAGAACTCAAACTCAGATCTTTACAATCTTACAAGATTGTTCGTTGGTCTTTTGTTCTTACCAAAGGTAGAGAGAACTTTCTCTCCATTCCATTCCTCATTCCAAGGGAGAATCTTGTTTCATATACCTGTCTCTGTTGCTTACCTGCCTGTGTAATTTAGGGCAAAAAAATCATTTAACTTTCTGAGCTTCGGTGTCCTCATCTGTAAAATGGGGGAAAAGGGGTTGAAAGTGGTTGCTTCAAGGTCCCTTCTTTTAAAAAAAATTAATATTTAATTTTTTTCAATTACCTGTAAAAACAATTTTAAACTTTTTTTTTACTTCAAGGTGCCACCTGGAACTCGGTTTCCTCATCTGTAAAATTAGGCGATTGGACTAGATGTTCTCTGAGGTCTTTTCTAGCTCTAGGTCAGTTACCTACCAGGAACACCCTTCCTTCTTTTTCCTCCTTTTCCATCGACAACATTTGTTTTTATTTTTGTTTGTTTGTTTGTCTGTTTGTTTTCAGATTCATAGAGTTCCTTTCTTCTTAGGGAGCTAAGACTTGAGAGCTCTGTGACTTAACCTTATAATTTCCTTTGCACTGGGATGTGTGTGAAAATAACTGGCTTAATCTAGAGATCATGGAAAATGTCCATGTTCCTATGGAATCAACAAACATATCTTCATGTGGATTGGCACTTCAGAATGTGTGGGAAGTGGAAGCTAGCCTTAATTCATGGCCATATTGGTTTTGAGTCCTGCTCTTCCTTCTTTGCCCCATATAGAACATTCATTCATATGTAGCAAACATTTATTCTACTCTTGGAACTGTGGTGGATAATCTTATGGAATTGATCCTGGGAAGTCACAGGAGAAACAGAAAAGTCCCTGTGAGAAGTGATTAATAAGAGGTCAGGTAGCAAAGGGAAGATCTGTGGGCTAAGAAAACATTAGTAGAACAAAAGAACACAATCAGCAACAGGAGACTGGCAGGAGTGGGTTCTTCCTTGTTTTGTGTAATATGCATGGTTATCATTTCCATTTATGCAGAAAAAAATTGAGTTGTCCGAATTTAAAATTATAGAATTGTCAACTTTCAGAACTCAAGACAGAGCTAACCAAGTGATTCAATGGATTGAGTGCTGGATCTGGAGTCAAGAAAACCTAATTTCAAATCTAGCCTTAAATATGTAAGAGTTTTGCTATCCCGGGTCAATCAATTGTGGATAGTGCAAATCCTACTATTTTAAAAACAATGTAGTCAAGGGTGTCCTTGACAAGTAGCTTTCAAAAGAAAAAAAAAGAAGAAAATAAAGGAAGAGATGAAGGAAAGAAGAAAAAAGATAAACAGAGGGAGAAGGAAGGAAGTAAAAATGAAAGGAGAGAAAAGGAGAGGGAAGAGAGGAAGGAAAGAAAGAAAAAGGAAGGCTGTATTCTAGACACACCTCTAAGTTTAAACATAAATGGAGTAATTGCTAGATACTTTTACTACTGACATCCAGATACCATTCAGTACAACCTAAATAAAAATTCAACCTATAGCATCTCCCCAAAAGCTGTTATATCTTCACTTGAAGACCACTGGTTAAGGAGGAGTTTATGAGGCTTCTACATTCATTGATCCAATGTAATTTCTCTTATCCTGATCTGGTAACTTAGGAGACCAGGCCTTATTCATAAAGCCTATGGCAGATCCCAGAAGTAATCCCAATTGTCTCTTTGCTTCCTTAAACAAGACCTATTTCCAGAGGAAGCTGCTCTTAATATATTCTTTTTCTTGTCTTCTGGCAGAAGTAAGAACTGGAACAGAAGATAGGACATGTATTAGGATGAAAAAAACAGAACTTCCTAGATAGGGTTTAACATTGTCAGACTACACCAAGGAATCATACTTTACCCACTTTCAAAATGCTGCTGATAAATTTTAAATTATGCAAGGAAAGTCATTAGCAATCCATCCCCTTTGATCCTCTGGCATTTCTGGCAAAAATCAGAATGATTGGATGGAAAGTCCAGTGTACATCAAAAATATTCATAACAACACTTTTGTGATACCAAAAAGTTGGTTACAAAGCAGATGTCTATCAACTGGGGAATGGCAGAAGAAAGATGCTAAGGAAATGGAAAGAATCCAGTGTGGAAGTCCCCATTCTCTGTAATAGCCTCAGAAAGTTATCTAGATCACTGAAAAAATTAAGTGACTTTCCTAGAGTCACACAGCCCTAGGTATGTATCCTCTACTCATTATGCTAAGATGCCTCTATGAATATGAAGATTTCAGGAAAAAAAAAAAAAACATGAGAAAGTGTTCATTTCAATTTAATAAAAAATTTTAAACAGCCTATCTGTGCCAGGAACTAAATTAGGAAATAGGGGCACAAAAACAAAGCAATCCATGCCCCAGGAAGCTTATATTCTGAATCTTACTTATATAAACTGGGGCCAAATGAGAAAAGTTATTTTTATAACATATTTATATAAATAACATATATTTATGCATACAACATATATTTTTTATTTTTTGTTTTATAACAAATCAGGAAAGAATATGAGAATGAGAATGATGATTGATGGTAGTGGTGAGAATGGATATTTATATAGTGATTTAAAAATTTCAAAACTTTCTTATATCAAAAACTTAATATTATAGTCACTGAAAACTCTTGATGTTCTAAACCAACGGTATCCACATATTAACGTGATCTCTATGAATCCATTATATTTCAAGATCCTTAAAAATAAAGACTGGTTTTTGCCTATTCTTTATCCTCAGTGATTAGCACAATGCCTGATACACAGTAAACATTTAACAAATGCTGATTGATTTTTAAAATTGTATTTTAGAAAGCTATAAAAGTCTTTTAAATTTCTAAAGAAATTCTAATGCAAGAGGATAGGCTAGGAAAGGGATTTTCAGAAAGGTGTGTAGATAAAGAATTAAGAGAATAGGGGGAAGATATAGGAGAGATTCTTTTGCGGGATAAACTAAGGAATAGGAGGGTGAGATATGGGATAGAAGTAAATTAAATGCATAAGGAGGGAGAAGGTAAGGGGGTGTGTAAAAAGGATAGATACTGAGGGAAAATAGGATGAAGGGAAATACACAATTATTTTGTTAAGTATTTCTCAATTACATCTTAATCAGGTTTAATCCCTCTGTTCCAAGTCATGGAGGAGAATCTAAACTAGCTTAATAAGAGAAATTTCCTCATCCAAGAGTCCTCTATATCAATAACATCACAAGGCCTGTCTCTTTCCCTATCTTTAGTCTATTTCTATAACTATAGCAATCTCCATAACTTCTCCAGAGCCACAACACAAAAAGTAGATGAACTCTGATTAACTGGCATTATCAATGCTTTCCCAGGAAAATTGATTATGAGATTTCCCTCCACTCAGTAGAGAAGTAGAAGACTACAGGCAGCTCCAACCAGCTTTTCAGAGCCAAATGTTACATTTTCAATGTGAGCCTTGAAACTTTCTAAATTAAGAAAGTTGATATATATATTTTTTGATTATCTAATTTCAAGAAAAGAATGAAGAAAATGTTTATAAAGTATACAAGGAATCACCATGATATAAAGGAAGGGCAACATTATAATCCTATCAGGTAGATACAATGTTTCACATTGTGAAGTTAGGAACAACAACAAGATTACTCAACAATATAATTCAGAGAGGTAGATGGTATTAGATCCTATTCAGGACTATGATCATGACTTCCTACTTGGCAGCAAAAGCTGATGACGTTTCATTCTTTATCTAATTTGTTTCCTGCTTTGGGGAAAAGCTTGTGTCAGGGTTCAATCAATCAATCGGTCGATCAGTAGTTATTACTTGGCAATGATTTCCCAGGAATATAAAACCAAAAATGAAACACCCCGTGTTCTCCCGCCATCATAAAACTCTTTAAGCACCAAGAGGAACAAGGCTTAAAAGATCACCAGAAAGAAAGAAAAAGAAATGAATGTTTCTGAGAAATATGAGTCTTGTATATTATGAAATAAAGTGAAATGAATAGAAATAGAAAAAAGCAATATTGTACTATCACATCAACATTGTAAAAATCAAGTTTTGAAAGGCTTAAGGGGAAAAAAAAAAGGTCACCAGAGACCCTTCGAAGTGTGGCTGGACTGAGACTCCTGTCATGGAGACCCTGCTCCAGGTCACTCTGTGATTTTTGCTGATCAGACTATTTTAACATCAATGGATTTTAGAGTTGAGAGATCATGAGTTAGTGCAAACTCCTTATTTTTTGGATGGAGGAATTTCAACTTAGAGGAGGAACTGAGACAAGATTCAAACCGAGATTCTCAGACTCCTCGTCTGATGCTATAGCTGCTGAACTGGGATTTCTAGAGAATGTCCTAGGCAGGATAGATAACTGGCTATGGATTTTGTGGAGGAAAAAAAGACATGCTTCTGCCTTACTGGATAGAGTGCCAAACTTGAAGTCAGGAAGAACTGACTTCAAATCCTGATTCAACTATCTGACTCTAATCAAGTTCCTTACCATCTCTCATTTGTAAAATTAGGGACTTGGCCTCTTAGTTTCTGTTTAACTCTAATTCAATGACCTAAGCTATTTATAACTAGTCATACTTTCAGATCCCTGGGGAATATATGTGGCAAACCGCCCTCCCCCCAATGTTTCTGTTAGGAGGCACAATGTGATGGCTGCTGAAACCTTTATTGGTCCTGGGAGTTGCAAACCAATGGGCCAGCATGATGAAGATGAAGAGATGCCTCATCAAATGAAATCACAGAATCTAAGAGGTAAAAGAGTTCTCAGGGACTATTTATTCTAACCTACATTGGCATAAGAAATGACCTTACAAAAAACTGAAAAAGTGACTATCTAACCTCTGCTTGAAGATTTTTCATGATGGAGAACTCACCACCCTTCAAGCTACCACTTTCCACTTCTGGATAACTTTACTTCTACATAATTTGGATAATTATTGGAGAGCTCTAATTCTTAGGAATTTTTTCCTTTTATTTTGCCCACATCTGTCTCTCTATCATCTCATTACTGTTATCTCTGCTTTCTCAGCACAAACGGAAATCTAAGCCCTCTTACAGGAATCTTAATTTAAGTATATAATTATTTATAAATATATACATGCACATTTATTTATATAAAAATGTGTATTTTATTTCCAGTTCTAATATCATCTAGTTATATGATCTTGGACAAGTCCATCTACCTCCTAGACTCTTAATTTCCTCACTTGTCAAATAAAAGAGGTTGGATTAAATAATCCTGCCTTCCAGCTCTGAGCCTGTGATAGATGATTGCCTTCCTCCCTGAGTCTTCTCACCTCATAGATGATATCATCTCTTCCTGTTTCCTCTAAGAAAATTTAAAACAAAACAGGAAGTGTCCTTAAGAGAAAATGGTAATTGCCTCATGTAGTTGTATACATTGAACCATTATAGATAATAATAATGAACATTGATATAGATTTATAATACATTAAGCCACACATATGTATGTGTATGTGTGTATCTACACACATATACAAACATATATTATTTAAATCACACTTGATTCTCCCAATAAGTCTGTGAAGTGGATAATGTTATTGTCCTCATTTAGTGGGGGAAGAAACTGAAGCTTGAAGATTTGAAATGGCTTGTTTACAGTCTTACAGTTAGTAAGAATCTGAACTCAGAACTTTAAGATTCAGAATCCAGCACTGCCATGGCACCTCATGTGGATGAATACCAGAGGAAATTGACCATGCCATTCTCTGTGGCCAAAACAACTAATCTAAGAAAAACCTCTCTTGGTTATTTCCCCCACCATTTTCCATTCATTATCAAATAGTAGACTCAGTTATATATTTAGCCAACTAACAATTCCAGGGACACAGCATCCTAAGAGACATTAAAGTGATGGCACCATATTGCTTTTCATTCCTGGAGTAGAATTCAAGAAGGTTTAAATACAATAGCCTGCTGTTTGAAATCTATTTTTGAAATTATCTATACATGGGTGACTCACTAATGTAGGTTCTTTGGAAGGTAGAAAGCTAGTTTTCAATTTTTATTGAAATTCTATAATTCTATAATATCATTGAAAGTCTATAATTCAGAGACTAACACATTTTCAATAGAATTACCTGCCTCATTGCTTCCATGTAGACCACGTTGAGATGGTGGTACAGTTCTACTTAGTCACAGAGTCAGAGAATCAGAGAATTTCCAAGGTAGATGGAACCTCAGGACTCATAAAGGACAAAGTCTTCCCAGTATAGCTTCTACAATAAGTTGTCATCTAGTGTTTGTTTAAAGACCTCCAGTGGGGAAGAGGAGGAGGAGGAGGAGGAATCCATTGCCTTCAGAGGCAGCCCATTCTACTTATAAACAGCTCTAATTATTGGGAAGTATTTCTTTACTTCAAGCCTAAAGTTGCCCCTTTGTTTCTTCCACCTATTACTCCTGGTTCTGACAGTTGGGGATTAGTAGAATAAGTCTATTCTTTCTTCTACATAACAGTTCTTCAAATACTTGAAAATAGCTAAATGTGCCTTCTCTCTTCTCTCCAAGTCTTCCCTTCTCCAGGCTAAAGGAATCCATTTCCATTACCTGCTGTTCCTTTGGAATGAACCAAGGGCCTCTTACCCTCCTGATTGCTACACCATGCCCAGAACTGAACACAATCCTTCAAGTGTGGTCAAGTCTAGTGTGACTATCAATTAAACAGATCACAAGTACTTCTTAAACTCTCACTATGTGCCAGACATTGTGCCAGGTACCAAGTATCATCTCCTTATTTCCAGAAGATATCCTCTTTTAAGACATTCCAAGTTCGCCTTTGCTTTTTGTTTTTAATTGCCATATTCTACTATTGACTCACAATAAGCCTGCAACCTGCTAGATTTCTGTTTAGTCTCCTTTCTAGAGAAATGAATCACCAAAGAACAAGGAGTGGAAAGATGAATTGAAACTACCTTAGAAGCCTGAATCCTTCCAGTTATATTTACTTAGAAGACAGCTACAGCTCCATATTCCTGGACTGATTGCAGGAAGCATGATTTATTTAAGTGATATCATTGTTCCTTTATGGGAATAACTTGGCTTGAATAGAAAGGGAGAGAGATAGATACCAGGTTCCCTTTATTCTTGACAAATTTCCAGGATTATTTCCCTGGGAGGAATGGAAAATCTCAGAAGGATGGGAATGGGTAGAAGAGAAGCTCCTTAAGATCAGGGATGGTTTCATTTCTGTGAAATTGCATTGAGCACAGTGCCTGGAAAACAGTAGGAGATTAATAAATGCTTGTCATTTTACACTATACTACTCTTCTGTGGATTGCTTGAGTGTCACCATACCTCTCTTCAATGTCAGAAAATGGACTGAACTCTCAAAATTTTTAAAAATAAACAACTAGTTAAAAGATCCAAATTCAGTAAACCCTGAAATTCCATCTATTTGAATCCTTGAAATGCATTGATTTCTCTATGCTGTGTCCCTGGAGTTAATGACCTTCACTTTCCCTCTGAGGCAAAGATCCAAAGGCAATACCATGAATTTCATAGAGTGCTTATTTTTTTCATATACTGTTATTAACAGAGATCTTGAGCTAGAAGAGATCTCCTAGGCTTTCCAGCTCTAGCTCATTTTAAAAAATGAGGAAACTGAGACTCAGGGAGATTAAGTAAATTGCTAAAAATCACTGAGCCTCCAAGATAGGATTTGAACATAGCTCCTTTGACTTGCACAGCTCCTTTGACTTGGCAGCCCCAGTTATTTCCAGGATACCCACCACATGTCCCAAACACCACGCTTGTTCCCCACCTGTACCTCTGCATTTAGCTTCCTTAACTTTTTCTCTTATACTACCATCCTCCTACTTAGCCTGCTTTGTCCTCATTAAGACCCTCAGACCTTGGGACTCCCTGGTCCCCTAGTCTTCCAGCCACTTTTGCTCAGACCCCATAAATGACTCTTTCCTTTCCTACTTTCAGCAACAAAAGCTTTATTAAATATATTTCATTAGTATCTCTTATTTTTCTATAACTTTCTCTATTCCCCCATCTATCTATGAAAAATGGGAGGAATAAATGAAAAAGGGGGGACATATAGTTTGGTCACCCTAACCAACACATCAATTATATCTGACAGTATATTGCATCCATATAGTCCCTCTCCCCAAACACACGTTATAAAGATGGAAGAGAAATCCTTCTCATCTCTTTTCTGGGGTCAAACTTGATTATTAGAGTGAACAGGTATTTAGTTTCTAGGGTAGTTTTTTTTTTTTGTGTGTGTGTGTGTGTGAGTTTGTTTATTTATTTATTTTTGCAGAACTTTTCATAAGGCATATAAAAAAATAGAATCCACAAAGTATTCCAGAAAGCTAAAGGCTTGTCTAAACATCAATGATCTCTACTCTTCCCATTTCCCATCCCCTTTTATTTTACAAACGGAAGGCTGGTTTGCCCAGCATCCATTCCTCTCATCTCCCTCCTCCTTTACTGGTCATTCTGCTTATTCCATCATAAATTGGGTCTTGGTCTTTCAGTCCCTTCATTCCCTATTCCATTTACACTCAATGGCTCTAATAGATCACTTGGGGTTATTTTTAACTCATAAAGAGAAGTGGTTTCATACTCTGCTCTTCAGAATCTGACAATTGTCTCATTGTCCCCTGATCCACTGCTTTATTCACTCAGAACGAGATACAATCAGAAGGCCTGGGCTTCTCAAGACTCATCTTTGGCAGTTGAAATTGCCTCCACGGGCATCATCACAGGGTACGGTTCTGCTTTCCTTACATATCTCCTTGGGTTCTTACTTCTTTTTCTAGTCTCTTAGTTTTTCTCAGGCTGCCTCACTGGTCAGCACTGGTATTTCACTTTATGAATGCTACTTGGAAATCAATTTAAAAGATGCATCCACCACCTAGGAGTGAGTGGGGACAGAATAGAACCATCGAATATTTGGCCTGCAAACCCAAATTCTTAGAGAATAGCTGGTCCACCACTTCATTTTACAGATGAGAAAACTGAGGTCAAAAGAGGAGATTGACTTGTCCAACTTATATTTGAGACAGAAAGGAAATGGAGCAAGTATTCATCAAGCACATAGACATGTGCCAGGGACTGTGCATAGATGTTACCTCAACTGATTCTCACAATGGCCCTGAAAGATAGGGACTATTATCCCCATTTTACAACTGAGGAAACTGCAATTAAGTGATTTGCTCAGGATCCCATTTTGTGGTTCAATTGGTTTTCAGTCTTGAAAGACTCTTTATGACCCCATTTGGAGTTTTCTGGGCAGAGATACTGGAGTGATTGGCCATCATCTGTTCCAACTTATTTTTTTACGGATGAGGAAACTGAGTCAAACAGGGATAAGTGACTTTCCTAGTATTCCACAGTAAATATCAGAGGCCCAATTAAAACTCAAGTTTACCTGATCAAGTTTATCTAGTGAGCTTCCACTATCACCACAAAGATTGGTGATTTTTTTCCAGGCAGGATTTTTGGGTGTCAATTGTGTGATGATATAATTGGAATATGGTCACCTTCACATTCCCCAATGCAAGACATTCACAATTTTAAACTGTCCCCATCACTAGAATTCAGAGCTACAGCACACTCCTGACTGATGGAAAGTGTGAGCATCTTGGGTGAAGCTCCATAATCTGGAGCAAAATGACAGAAAGATTTATTGGTGCTCCTAGAAAGGCACTGGGGGATTGGGAAGGGGTGTGTGTGGCTGGAATCACATTCACCAAATTTGGCTTGCACACAAAATTTATTT
This sequence comes from Sarcophilus harrisii, assembly GCF_902635505.1. NCBI lineage: Eukaryota > Metazoa > Chordata > Mammalia > Dasyuromorphia > Dasyuridae > Sarcophilus > Sarcophilus harrisii. The sequence goes on from NC_045428.1 coordinate 29,349,654, forward strand.
AAGAAATACATGCCATACAATCTGCTATTTATTTCTTAGATTTTCAGGTACTAGCAGACAACGTGTAGGCTGGATTTTTAATAGGCTCATAGTATCTTGGCAAAGGATGTTTTGTGCTCTCCCCAAAAACACTGGAAGCTACTTATCAACTGTTTAGATCCTTCAATTTGGGATATACCTGGGAAAAGAAGTGTCCTTACAGTGAGAGAAGGCAGGTAGAAATGTGGGCAATTTCCCAATGCAAGACTTGCCATTTAAAATACGCTGAGAAGCAGCATGTAGGGCATGGGGGAAATTCACTGGATTCCAAGGGAAAGAACCAGAATTATTGTCAGAACTCTGCATGTTAATTATGAATTCTGTGAGCTTTGATTAATCTTATTGGAGTCTATGCTTTTCTCAGTTGTAGAGATGACAATAATATTCTGCAGGCGTGTGAAAGATTGTGGTACAGCGACAAGGATATAGACCCGAGGCATCATGCTACAGAGAAAGGATGCTGGCCTTGGTGCCAGAGGACCTGAGTTCACATATTGACTCTATTCTTTATCATCTGTGGTATTTTAAGAAGGGGGAAATCAGTTAACCTCCCTAGGTATGGATTTCATCATATATAAAATGAAGTGATTGGACAAGCTGGCTTCAAGTGATGATCCTATGAACTCCCAAATCAAATCCTTGCTAGATGTATAATTCAGGTCTTTTTACTCCTTAGAGTCTTAGCCTCTTCACCTGTAAAATGGACATTAATAATACTCACATTACCTTTTCCCCCAGGATCCTTTCAAAAAAGTGCTTTGTGAAGCTTACATTGTTATATAAATTGAGTTATCATGATATCTATGAAAAGGCTTGTAAATGAGAAGCTTTATGCAGATATATATCATGTAAAAAAATTCACATATTAATAGGGCAACTAAGTGGTATAGTGGATTGAGGGCTAAACCTGGCCATCAGGGTTTGGATCTAGCCTCAGACATTTTTTAGCTGGGTGACCCTGGATTTCACTTCTAATACTGTAAGTTGCTGTGTCAAGCTTTATCTGAAGAAAAGATTCCCTTATGAAGAAGTTCTCTTTGACAATGAAATCAAAAGTCCAGGCCCTAACCACACATGTACATGTATATCTATATTTTTAGAGGTATAATTGTATGTATATGTGCATGTGTGATATGCTGCCTTCTGTGAGATGTCCATTTTTCATTCTCCACAGACTACGGTCTCCTCTTTCATAGTCATACAGATTGGCCCTTGCTCAATGAGAAGCTTGGATGCTTTCCTTCTTCCCATTTCTGATGAGACCCCCCCCTCCCCCCGTTAAGCTATCCTGTGGGTGGAGGGAGAAATGAGTCTGGGGTTCAGGTTGGGCCATAAAGGTTGTGGAATCATTTGTAAAGAGAGGCCATTAAATAATCTTCAAATGAGATAGATAAGATATGATTGTCTAGAGAGAGGTGAGGAACATCGTTTTATCAATTTGAAAATTATAATCAAAGAATTGACTCAGGAAGAATTCTGAACCTATCCAAACAAAATCAAATTTGGTACTTTTGGGGAGTGGGGTGAGAATTGCCATCTCTTCTTCTATTCTTAAACACCAGGAGTTTATGGGAAATAGCCAAGTAAGATGACACATTGGCCAAGTTGAGGCAGGAGTCACACAACCTGGCCTCTGTAATTGTTCATGTCTAATCAAGCTGTTCTAGATCCGCTGAAGACCAACCTGAAGCTAGAACTGCCAGAAGAGGCCCTGAGCTGTGATATATACTTTTACCTTTCCAGTTTTGCAGCCTTTTAATCTCTGCCTTTCTTCCTCCCCTTTCCCTCTACTGTGACTTCTATTATCAACTATTTTTAAAATGCTCATTACTTGCAGGCTCCTTCCCAGAGTTTAGAAGTATTCACTGGAAAGTCTGAGTAGAAATCTAACAAATAAATAAAGCATCTACCCTTGAGTTCTCTTTCATGGTAGTTCTCTTTCATGATTAGATAATGTCTGCATATTATAACATTAACTTTTTAATATTCTGTCCTTGAAAAGTCAGTGAGGAACACTGAGAGACACTGAGTTACAGTGGATGGGATGCTGAACCTGGAATCAGGATGCCTCTGATACTCACCGGCTGTGTGATGATGAACATATCATTAAACCTCTATAGTTTCTTTGGGAAGGAGAGCACCTATCCCAGAGTTGTCAGTTCATTCACATCAGTATGAAACACTCACATCCACACAGAAAGATGAGCCTAGAGTCAAGATAAGTCATATTCTACCTTAGACACTCACTATCTGTGTGATACTGTGCAAGTCCAAGTCATTTGCCTTGGTGTCCTTAACTGTGAAATGGGGATTAAAAAAAATAGTGCTTCTCTCTCAGCATCATTGTGAGGATCGAGTGAGACTATATTATAAAGTATTTTGTAAACCCTTAAAGTGTTATCTATATCAACATATTTATGTATATATATATCTCTATCTATCCATCTAGCTAGCTAACTAATACTAGTTAGTTTTGTTACTTTATACTGACTTTCCCCCATCCATTTAGGTAGACCAGAACCACCTTGCCCTCTCTACCTTACATTGGACTTTTTCAACTTGATGGGGAGAGATAAATATTAATATTATGTTTAGTATGATTGTATATGTATAATCTATGTCAGATTGCTGTCTTGTGAAGAGAGGAGGGGCAAAATGAAAATTAAAAATATTATAAAAGTAAATGTTGAAAACTAATAAATATATCTTTTAAAAAGAAGCATAAAAAGAAATAAAAAAAATTCATAAAATTTGGAAAAAATAAAGTCTTTAAAAAATAAATATTAATATTAAATCATCATTCCTCTCTTGCCCACACACCCTTAAAAATCTCTACTATCTGAAATTCTGCTTATTTGGCTTGGTGATTTCCTCTTCTAGTGGTCTCTAAAGTGAAGGGGCAAAAGAGAGATAATGTGGTGCAGTGCATAGAACACTAGATTTGGAGACAGGAAAACCTGGGTTCTAATCCCATCTAAGGCATTTACTAACTGTGTGCTCCTGGGCAAGTCAGTGCAGAGGGTAAAATACTGCCTCTGCAGTCAGAGAACCAAGCTATGTCATCTTCTTCAAAAATGAAGGTCGAACAACAGCATCAACAACAAGCTATGTGACTTCAGTCTCTCTTGCCCTCAATATCTTCCTCTGTAAAGGAGAACTCAATTGGACTCAATAACCTCTAAGGTCCCCTCCAGCTCTGAATCTAGGATCCTAAGATAGTTCCTGGAGAATAGGAAGTTTTGGAGTCTTATTTTATTGGACACATCCTAATTCTCCTTTCCCAATATCTCCCAATTGTAGAGTCCATGTTAGAGTTGGAAACGGACCTGAGAGACAATTTCATTTGATTTGTCCCTGTCCAAATGGAGAAATGTTGAATCTCAAAGAGCTTTAATGGTTCCTTCATTAAAATAGAATCTTTGTCCTGGAGTTAGAGGTCCAACTCTTCTTTTCTGAAGAAGGAACCATCTGAATAGATTCTAGGCAAGTGGTCATTCAATGACTACTTTGGCGATCTCCAAACCTCATTGTCTCTTGATGTGCCCTTTCTACTTGGGGCTGTTAGGAAGGTCCCTTTATATAGAGTCCAAGTCTACCCTGTCACTCGAAGCCATCAGTCCAAGTTCAGCCTTCTGGATAGAAACAGAAAGTGTCTAATTGTTCCTCCACTGATAGCCTTGACAACAACAATTATGTCCCTAAATCTCTTCTTTTCTGGGTTAAACATTGCATTTCTTCAACTGACCTCTGTATGGCATGGTTCCTGGTCCTCTCACTATCACAATCATGCTCTAGCTTCTTAATAACCTCCCTAAAATGTGTTTCTCAACCTGGATAATCCTCCATCTACCAGGTTCCTTCCTTCCAATTGGTGATTCTTCTTTTGAGGAAGTAGCTAGGCCAACATGACTTTTCTACCCAGGGTCCCCCTCAGATTCTCTAGCCTTGAACACCTTGCCTTCCCTCCTCCCATTCCACTCTCTTTAATAAACCATTTTCTCCCCCACTAAAATGTCTGCACCTTGTATTTGAACCTTCCTTTTTTTCCCCTTGTACTCACATCCCTAGCAATAGTTAGTCTTTGATAAAGCTTTATCTAATCTAATAACTTTTTAACAATTTGTTCCTTTGACATGATGCATGAGGGAGGGGAGGAGGTTGGGGATGGACTAGTGAACATCATTTCATTTGGAAATAGCTATTTTCCTTCTTCCTTGAGTAAGTTAATCTTTTTTTTTTTTTTTTTTTTTTTTTGTCCCACAGGTAGAAAATGTTAATTGCAATCATTTTAGTATGGAGGCTATTCTAAGGGGAGATGAGACTGGTAACAAATTAGCTTGGGCTAGCAAATTTGTGGTACTTATCCAGTAAATAATTACTTACCTCATTATCGCTGGAGTAAGTAGGTGACCTCATTATCTGGCACCTAGTTTTGGCATTTGGAATGCATGTTGTTGCCCATTAATAATCATTGAGCAAGGGGGTATCAGGGGGCGGGGGTGGCTAGGAAAGAATGGAGGAGTGTTGGGATCCGGGAAGACTTAGGGTCTTACGCAAAGGGTTGGTGTTGTTCATAGGTATAATTAAGCAGTGCCTACAAGTATTATTTTAGGCTCCTCTTTCCCCCTTTTTTGCCTGCACCAAACCTTCAATATACTAAAATTAACAGTTAAGAGCTTCATTCGTTTAGCCAATGTTTTTTGGCAACTATTAAAATCCAAATCAGTCGACAAGCACTCATCAAATGCTTCCAATGTGGTAGTCCTTGTGCTAAGTGCTAGGGATACAAAGAGAGAGGGGAAAAAAAACCAAGGAAAAAGAAAAAAAATATTGAGAAAGTTAACACTAGTAATTCACATGACACATACATTAGTTTGAGTGAGTTGCTAGGAGAGGATGAGGAGAAAGCAAAAATGAGGGTAAACATAATTGTTCATATTTACATAATATTTGAAGACTTAGAAAGTCTCTTACACATGTGATCTCTTTTGATCTTTTCAATAATCCTATAAAATAGGTGCTTTTAAAAAATCCCATATTACAGATGGAAAAAAAAAAAAAAAAAAAAAAACACCTGATGTTCAGAAAGGTTAAAGGCAGAATTTAGCCAGGTCTTCCTAACTCCAAGTTCAGAACTCCATCCATGGATAGGAGTTAGAATTAGAGATACATTGATGTTTGTTACAGAAACTATGTCTAATTATTTTCTATTTTGATTCGAGGATATCTGAGTTTGTTTCTAGTAAGCCAAGGACTGGGAAAACAAAAAAGGTAATTACTATAATAGCTCAATTTCCAAGTAACTTTGGGGAAATCCTTTCTCTTAAGGTTTTGGTTTCCTCATTGTAAAATTTGAGAGTCAAATTATATGATAATATATATTATTTATTTGTTAGATTTATTAGATCATAGGTTGTTGTTGTTCAGTTATTTCAGTCATGTCTAACTCTTCTCTGGGGTTTTCTCTGCCCAGAAACTGGAGTGGTTCACCATTTCCTTCTCCAGTTCATTTTACAAATGAATAAATGAGTGACTTGCCCAAGCTCATGTAGGTAGTAAATTTCTGAAACCTGATTTGAATTCAGGTTCTTTTGTTTCTGGGGCTGGCACTTTAATCATTGTACCACCTGATTGCTCAAACTCCTATGATCCTTTAAAAAAATTCTCACCTAGGGGAAATGTTCTCACTCTCTCCATAGAATCGGTGTATATTAGATCAGTCTTTTCAAACTTGGCTTTATTACTTGAAGCAAAATTTCTTTTCCCCCTCCTTAGAATAAAATAATCATAGCTGACATTTCAATGTTTTACGATTTGCCAAATGCTTTTCATATTTTATCTCATTTGAAGCTCTTAACACTCCAGGGAGGTGAGAACTGTATGTATTCTAACTCCTTTTTACCGATGAGGAAATTGAGCTCAAAGCTTACTTCCTTGAGCTCAAAGTTAACTTAATGGTCATAAAACTAGTAAGTGTCAGAAATAGAATTTGAACTGAGATCTCCTGACTATCAAGTCTAAAACTCTAACCATTCTGACTCTCGAGGCAAGAGAGGAAGGGACTGAGTTCAAATACTGGCCTCTTTGACTTACCTGTGTGCTCTGGAAGAAATCATCCAAACTCTTTAGGCATCCTTTTGTCTTGGGTAAAATCACAAGGTTAGATTAGATGGTTTCTAAGGTCATCTATGAGCTCACTAAACTGGTCAGTTCCCAGAAAGCATTTTGAATCTGGGAGGGGATAAAGATGAGACAAAATACAGAATCAGTCTCATATGCTGCTTGCTATTCCCATACTGTTGTGTATATTTCTTCCCAAAGGATTATTGGAAGTCATATAAATGTGTGGTTAAAATGAATCTTCGGGAAAGGGCAAGGGTGGTGCTCACTTTCTGGGGGTGGATGGAGGCTTTCCTCATGATGGATACCTCATCCTTTTTTCCCCTTTGGAAAAATGTTTCTCAACAGGATTGAAATGAAAAGAGATCTTATCTGGGAAAGCAAGTCTGCAACAAGCAGCATTCCCAGGAAGCTATGGGTTCTCTGTCTTTTTTCTGTGAGCCTACCCTTTTAGCTCGTTGGAACCTGTATTTGAAGCAATTTCTGCCCTCTCAAGTTTTAGCCTGGGACCTCTGGCCTCTGTTTTGGTTCATGATTTCCCCCCCTTTTCACTTAATTATCGTAGACAGTGATGGTGGACAATCGTTCACCTGCTGCTTTTCTTTCTATCATGGCCTCCTTCTAGCCTTGGAGGAAGGATTTCTTTTTTGAACACTGGTAGAACAGAAGAGGCTGAATATTGGGGGAGTCAATAAATCATAGTGGCACAAAATGAGCTTAAGGAACATAAAATCTGGAGGTATATGACTTTGGGGATCTGCTACTTACTTATATTCATATAAAAGTGGGAGGTCGTTGATTACTCTGCCCCACTTCAAGGCAATTATAATTATACCTCCTACACCTGAACTTTCCCCATTGAGGTTTCATATTGCAGGCCAACATCAGAAATTAAATGGAAATTTGGGGGATGTTTTGTAGAAGCTGCAGCTGACATACAAAGGTACCAGATGACACAGAAAAAGTTTAGAAACTCAGAAATGTATAAAATATATGTATAGTATTGCATAATAACATATATCTTTTAATAATGTAAATACCTCATAAAAGGAAAAGAAAAAATCAAACTTCTTTTCTGATCTGAAAGGGGAGCCATACATTTTTACACAGATTTTCCACATTGTGGGGGTGCTACATCCTTATGATGTGGGAGGAATAACTGTACCTTTGCTAGTTAGGAACAATTGTTAAAAGAACTGATCAGTAAGAACCAGCTATAAACAAAGATTGAGAATGTCCTTAAATCCATCCAGGATATTTCAGCTATTTACAACTGGAAGGTTCTTCCCACTGAATAAGGGACTTGGTGATATCCCAAGGAGCTTTTATTAAAACAAGAGCTAGGTAAGAGCTAAAGAGAAATTTTGAGGATCTTTCAAGTGGGAGGAAGATGTGTGGATAGCAAGAGCTGAGCTGGGCAGATTTGGAAGTAGAGGGTAACAGACAAAAAAAAAAAAAAGAACTGAAGTATAAGTGGAAAGTAGGACTGAGAAAGAGAAGTAGAAAGTAGGACTGAGCTGTGGTGTGAAGGGGTGGTCGAGGAGGGCAATTGGCCCCATGGCATTTCAAAGCAAAGACTTGGACTGGTGAAATGTTTGTGTGCAACTCCTCAAGGAGTGAAGGAGGTTCCAAAAAGGATCTGTTCTTTCCCCCAATCCCCTCCCAGTGCCTGTTTGTTAACAGACAATGTAATATACTCTGCTGCTTCTTCACCAGACCCTTCTGGTAACTGATCTTTGTTTCAATCACAAAGAAGCCAAAGGTTAGCTAGCGATAATATAAACATAATAACTGTATTAAACAAATGTAATAAAAATAAGGCAGAGAGCCAAATCTCTGCCCAAGTGTTGGGAATTATCCTCACTAGGGGTTAAGAAAAGCAATTGGAATTATACTCTTCACTTTTCATAAACTCTCTAATGCAGTAGAGAAAGGAATTATGCATACTTTGGGAGCCATTTTCTTGTTTTTCCCTCATTCATCCCTCTTGGTCATGGTGAGGGAAGTGTCCTTGGTTCTTTCTGGAGGGTGGGGAATGGATGTCCCCATTCCTGGTCCATCCCTTTTGGCCATGGTGTTTTGCTGTAGTGCTACTCACCAAGTAGGAGTCACCATGCTCATCACTGAGCAGGTCTAGTGAGTTTTAAGGCATGACGCTGAAAGAGTTCTGAGTCGAGAGTGTTAGGCCCAATGATCAAAAGTTGGGTTCTTGAGATGAATTGGTGTAAGAAGTCTAGGTGGACTGCCCAGAAGAGATGCTGAACTCAAGGGGGAACAGCATGATGATGCCACAAGAAGAGAAAGGGCAGCAGCATCTTACTGTGTCAGAGGTGTGAGATGCTTGGGCCAGGTATGTTCTACCTGTGCTTTTCTCCTACTTGCTGTCTGTCAATGGACAGACTGACATTGAGTCAATATGGGAGAGAGTATACCTGCTCCTTAAACCTGGAACCTGGGGATAAAGTGAGTGTAAGTTGGGGGAGGGCAGGCTCCACTGGAGGAGTCCATCTGAGCTATATTTGTGGTACTTTATTCATTTACAGAAAAAAAAAAATTGGGTTTTTTTTCCCCACATTAGATAGTACTTCTGATGTGTTTCCTTTACAAGTCATATCAGTTGCTTTGAGATCACTTTTGTATGGCTGAATGCTCATGTACAGATGTCTATTATGTTTCTGTCCCCACTACAAATATGAAAGCTTATATGAATAATATTGATGTTGTCTCTCCAGAACAATGGTATCTAGCAATTTGCTTAGAGCACACTGTAGAACTTCATTCATATTAATTTTTTCTTCTATTTAATGGTTTGGAGCAGATCTAAACTGTTTGCCTTATTATAGCTTAAATTCAGATAGCTTGTCTGAGATCTTTATGGACTATGTAGAGATCCAGAGGATAAGGTATACCTCTAGAAACTCTGGTCATTAACCAATTAATCCCCTTTGAGAAGCCCCTCATATCTTTTTTCATTATAGCTTTTTATTTATAAGACATATGCATGGATAATTTTTCAGCATTGACTCTTGCAAAAACCTTCTGTTCCAACTTTTCCTCTCCTTTCCCCCCACTCCCTCCCCCAGATAAGCCCCTCATATCTTTGAAGGTTTTCTTGGATTTCTCTGAGTTCTTTTCAAGCTAGCTTGTCTGTCTTAATGATGAGTGAGTTTGGACTTTCATTTGGAATATTCACTGGAGTCCATTGGAGAATTGTTGAAATGAATGTCCTTCTGCTGTGCTATGGGAATTAAGAGAATTTTTTACCCAGCATATTTTAATTTTTCATCTGAAAGTAAGAGAGTGATTTCTTGTTAATCCAAGCTCCCTCATCCCTTTTGCAAACCATTGGGACCAGATTGTTTGAGACAGAAATCTATGTTTTTCTTTTCTTTATTTTACTTTTCCCCCATTTTTCTTACTGGTTTCATTTCCATTTCAATTTTTGGGGTATCTTTTTAGGTTAGGATAGGCCTTTGTAAGTACTAGACATTTGGTCAGTTTATGAGAACACTGTGAAATAATGCAGTCAGTCCAGCATCAATGAGTCAAGGGGGAAAGGAATGACTTTTGTGTTCCCAGATGAACCAAAGACTTATCTGGATATAAACTTGCTGGGACCTGTGTTTTGTAGGAACTGAGCTAGGTATTGAGGCTGGTCCTTCTAGACATGGAGGTGGTAAATGGTCCTTAAGATATTGGGGAAAGGAAGATATTTATACTTTGTTCTTGCTTTCTCTTTGAAATAAATATTCCTTTGTGTAAGCTAGCTATTAAATGAAATTTAGTCACTAAATGGGCATTAGTGAGAAGTCCCTAACAAATGGAAGGAACAGAAGCAGATGGTGGTTGAGAAAAAGCTGCTGTAAGTCCCCCAGGATATCCTGGAATCCTGATGGAGTCACAGCTTGTCTAACCTTGAGACATGAGCCATTCCAAAATTTTGCTTAAGAGACCGCTTCTGGGTAATGCTTTGGGTAGGGGTATAATGAGTCAGAAGAGTCTGACTTCCCTCTTTAGGGAATCTCCTAGGACTAATCTTGGTCTGGATATATTTAGAACGAGAGTTCCTTAATAGAAAGACACCTGAGCGATCAAATGAGATAGCAGTTGTAAAGCACCTAGCACAGTGCCTAGCATATAGTAGGCATTTAATAAATGCTTATTCCCTTCTTCTCTCCACAAGTTCTTTACATAGCATTCAAAGAAATACAAAGTACTTTTCTTATAAAACCCAGAAAAGCAAAAAGTCTGAAAATTAGAAAAATGAAAATTCATTTAACCTATCACACCTGGATTTACAAAGTGCATCATAAATGAAAAGATTAACAGAATTAAAACAAAACAACAGTTGAACTATCAGAATGACATTCTTTCTTTTCTTTTGTGTATCTATTATCAAATGAAAAGTATGGCACTTTTGTGATTCATCTCTACTGAAAATAGAAATTTTATCTTTATATACTGAAGAACCTGAGACAATAAGAGGTTAACTGAATTCCCTGAGGTCACTCAGCTAATTGATTATGTTTTAAATGGTAAATGACTGGTTATTGATGTGGGAATCATTTCCAAATCAGCTTTCTATATTCAGACCATTGACTTGTAAGAGCAAAGATCACAATTAAAACCAACTTAGATGAAAAAAATGAGATAATAATAGACAATTATGTAGTTCTTTGCAGTTGGCAAAGCACTTTGTATGGAACCATTTAGTCAATCAACAAGCATTTATTAAACACTCACTATGAACTAGGTGTGCTAAGCATGGCATATACAAAGAAAAGCAAAAGAAGCCTATCTGAGAAGACAAAACCATGGTCTTTTAAGGACTTTTAAGGGAGAAACAACATGTATTCATAGGCTAAGTAATTTGTCTCAGATTAGGGCATTGGATGTTGAGAAGGATGGTGATGCAAAAGATCTGGGAAAATAGATTAGGGGGGAAATGATCTTAGGGTTACCTAGTCCAAACTTTTAAATTTATAAATTAAACTGAAATACAGGGAGGTTAAATATTTTGTAAAAAGTTGCATAGGTAGGAAGTAGCAGAGCTAGGATCGAAACCCATTGCTGTAGTCACTTAAGCTTACAAGAGCCAGTTTTTTGGTGTGAGGATTTATTTTTAGAAATCACAAATGCTACAGTAAAAAAACCCCAAAAAACTAAATTTATTATTTTGTGGGTTTTCTAGGCTTAAAAAAGTAAAGTAGAAAATATTAAATAATGCGAATTAAAAGTGTGTTGGGTGCACATCCCCCCACAGATCCAGTTATTCAACATTGTTCATATACACCTAATTACATTATTTTCCCATACATAATATAATCTGAACTACAAGAACCCTATGAAGTAGGCAATATAGGTCTTATTACCACTATTTTGCAAATAAGGAAACCATAAATCTGAGAAAGAAATTAAGTGTTATAAAGCTATTTAGAAGTGCCAGCACTTCAATATGAGCTCATCTTTTCCTGACTTCTAGTACAGAATCTATTTATGGTACCATCAAGAAATGACATGCAATTGAGGCAACTCTCAACTTGATCTGAGGGCTGGAAGGAACCTCTGCAGCTATCTCTTCCAATTTACAGTCAAAAGTATTCTTCACTCTAACATGCCCAGTAAATGTTATCCAGCTTCTGCTTGAAGATTTCCTTCTCCTTGGAGGCAGTTCATTCCACTTTTGATAGCTATAATAATTGATAGTTTTTCTGACATTAAAAATTACCATTTTCATCCATTGCTCCTGACTCTATCTCTGTGGCCAGCTAGAACCCGAAAACCTTTTAGATACTTAAAGACTGTCATCATATCCCACGCTATACCCAACTAGATTCTTCTCCAGGCTAAAGATACTCAGATTCTCTCCCTCCTCAGAACAATGGTAACCTAATGATACCTCTTCTATTTGTCACATTGATTTTTTGCACTTCAGCATAAGATTTTACATTTATTCCACAGGTTTCCACCTCATTGGATTCAACCTGATGTTCCAACCCATCATGATCTTTTTTAGATCTTGATCTTTTCATTGAATTAGGCATTCCTTCCAGTTTTACATTATTTTCTGCATAAGGTCCTTTATCACTAGGATTAAATATAATGCCTAACACACAGGAAGTGCACACTACTTTTTGTTAAATTTGTGGAAAGTAGGATGGAGTTGGGTTAGATTGAATTAGCAGAACATGAGTCTTTCCATTATATAAATTTTGCACATAGTACCTGCTTTTACCTGCTTTTATTAATGTCTTCCAAAGATGTTTCACCATGGGATGGAGTTATTCCTTAACTTTTGAAGGTAATTCTAAAGAAGCCAAGCTGAGACACAAACTACTGAGTTGGAAAGATCTAATACATGAGCCCAGAGATGAAATATGTATACATTGCATAGGACCAAGAAGACATTGCATGGCTTTCCTATAGTCAAGCAAATTCTGGCTTTTAAAACGGTCCTGGCTTCTCCCTCCCAAAAAAGTACTAGAAAGTCAAAAATTAAGAGCTTATAGCTAAGAATAGATGGTAGGAAGTAAGCTTCTTGAGGACAGAGTTCAAATTTTTTCTTTTCTTTTCTTTTTCTTTTTCTTTTTCTTCTTTTTTTTTTTTTTTTTTTTTTGGTCTTTTTCTTTTTACCTGCCTGAACAGCCCTTCTCAGTCTCTTTTGCCATGTCCTCATCCAGGCAAAAGAGATTGAGAAGGACTGGTCAGGTAGGTAAAAAGAAAAAGAAAAGAAAAGAAAAAATTTGAATTCTGTCCTCAAGAAGCTTACTTCCTACCATCTATTCTTAGCTATAAGCTCTTAATTTTTGACTTATTTGTCCAGTCTTTCTCTTGATCTTGTTTCCCATATCCAACTTTTTATTATATATTTTGAACTGAGCTCAGCTAAACTATCTTTCCTTCCAAACTCTTCCCTCTTCCTAACATCCCTATTATTATTAATGTATCACTATCCTCCCAGTAACTGGGCTCACAAGTTAGGTATCTTTCTGGACAAATATCATTCATTCCCCCAATTGTGATGTCACCAAGTGCTATCAATCTTAGAACTTTCTCTTTGAGATTATCTCCTGTTTATTGTGGTTGTGTTTATTCTGTTTATACTTTTCTTTAGATAGCAAGTTCCTTGAGGGCAAGAACTCCCTTTGACCTCTTTTTGTATCCCCAGAACTGAAGACCAACACTTGGCATACCATAGGTGCTTAATATATGCTAGTTGATTGATTCCCCGCCCCCCAGCACCTAGAAGAGACCTGTCTAATTTGATATTTATATAGAACTTGAGTTTGCAGAACTCTTTACACCATTTGCATTTCTATAATCATTAACAGTTTGCCAAAGTTTACATTCAAGTCTCTAAAACTCTAAAGAGCATGTACTAAGACATCATGAATGTTACTTTGCAGGTGAGAAAATTGAGGTCAAAAAATTAAGTGATGTGCTCTTGGTCATAGGCCTAATAAGTATCCAAATCAAATCTAGATCTTTTCCCTGACTCCCAGGTTTTGTTGTATTAGCTTGTCCTTAGGGACTACAGATCAGATAGAAAGTTTGTTCAGCAGCATTTTCTTATGATAATTATTTTTTCCTCAAACATCCACCAATAGGTCAAAGTGCTATTTCCTGGGTGAGACTCCTTCAAAGACAGGACTTCCTTCTATTTTTCATGCTTAGGCAATATGAGAGGTGGATAGAATACAGAAATGGGTATCTGGAAGAGGAGTGGGGTTCAAATGTCACCTCAAATGCTTGTGGTAGATAGCATTGTATCAGCGGGCCCTAACTTACTGTTATGTGACCCTAAGCAAACCACATAACAACTCTGTGCCTCAATTTCTTCTTCTATAAAATGAGATTTGGACTCAATAGAATTGAAGATCTCTTCTAATTCCCTGACCCCGGGCAATCCCTTCCCTTTTCTGAACCCCAATTTCCTCATCTATAACATGAAAATAATAATAACATCTATCTCTTAGAATTGTTATGAGTAAAAGATGTGTTAATGTATTAAAAAAAAGTTTTACAAAACTAAGATGATATATAAATTTGAACTGTTATTTATTACAAATGAAAAAGGACTTACTTGAACTCCTAGATGATGCAGTGGATAGATAGATCACCAGATCTGGAGTCAGGAAAACCTGAATTCAAATCCAGACTCCAGCACTTACTATCTGTGTAGATAAGTACAATCTTACTATTTGCTTCAGTTCCTCATCTATAAAATGAGTTAAAGAAGGAAATGGCAAACCACCACAGTATTTTTATCAAGAAAACCCCAAATAGGCTCAGAATAACAACAAAAAAAGGTTTAGATAAATAAAGCATATATTAAGCACTTACTCTCTCTCTCTAAATATATACACACTTATTAAATATATATATATGTATTCATTATATAAGATTATATTATACATAATTATGATATATAACATTATATTTATTTATACATTAATATAAATAAATATGCATTATATTTATTAAGCACTTTATATATATATGTGATATAATATATACACATGCACACACACACACACATATATATCCCAACAAAACTTCCTTCCTTTAAACAATTTATTTTCTAATGGGAAAAGCCAACACAAATGGAAATTGCAAAAAGGAGGTAGAACCTAGGAAATATTTTTTGAAGCTGCATCTAGTGAGATAGAAGGTTAATTCTGAGAGAAATAAGGTGAAATCTCATCCACTAGAACCTAGGATGGTTCCAGGAGTAGAGTCTGAGTTTTAGTGAGGAGATGAGGATGATGGCGAGAATGGAGACAGCATGGATTGGAGGGGCTGGTGGGCTCCACATTCTCTCACCTGACTTCTTAATAGGTCAGAGGCTTTCAAAGCAAACTGGGTGGACAAGTTTGGAAGACAGCCTGGATGCGGCATCCATTCCAAAATCCAATAGTCCAAGCCTCTTGCAGTCAAAAAAACTGAGAAGATGAGCCCTTTCAAGTGAAATGACTGGGCTGTCTCCTTCAGCTCCACAAGTGCTTATCACACACAAGGAAGCCTTAGGCATCTCATCAAAAAAGGCCAAAATTGATGAAGCAATTTTGTCCTGGAACCTTAGGCTATTCAGAAGACCCTGAACCCATTAGAAGGTCATCAAGATGGCTGATGGAAATGGAATCCGTTCATTAATATTAATGACAATTATAACTCTAATGCTGGCTCCCACTTCCATTACAGCTTGAGCTTTCTGTCTGGCCCCTAGCTTAGCTGGAGAGGAAAAAATATCCAAAGAAAAAAGACAGATTATTTTCAGAATTAGAGCCTTTTGTTTTCAATGTGTGTACTCAGGGTTCCCCTAGGAAGCTAGAGACAGACCATGAGCTTTATTGGCTTCCAACCCAGAGATGACCTCATCACCTGAATATTAATGAGGTGTCAAAGGTAGCTCCTTTCACTGGGACAGAGAAGAAAGCGCTGTTGAGTTTAAGTGAGTGGTACAGTAAGGCAAGCCAAGTGCCCGCAGGGGCTGAGCTACTCTCCTAATAACTGGAATAGTCTGATGTTATCTCCTGAGGAATTGGGAATGGATACTCTTCTGAATGACTCAGGGGATGCTGGGATGCTTGGGCAACCAACAAAGATGTAGGCAGAAAGGAGATGGAAACCTCTGATAAAATGGGAAGCCTCCAGGCCCCAAGCTTTTTTGTAGCCTGCTTCCAATGCTCATCTCTCCCTTGTATTCTCTGTTCTTAGTAGGTATGAGAAATGAAACTTTTTCTCTCTACTTGTACATAGCTCAGTGTTGTGCACAATCCTGATGGTTAATAAATCTCTCTGAAATGAATGAATGAGAATCCAGTTTAATTGTTTGAGGCCTTCTTTACCTATTACATAGAGCTAGATGGAAATTCAAAGAGGTTATGTTGTGTTATATATATGTGGGTATATATACATATACTACATGTTGGTAAATGTATGTATTTACATATATATACATACATATGTATATAATTATAATATGTATTATGAGCAGATACATCAAATAGACAATAAGTAATATTGAATAAAAATTAAAATCTGGGAGGGGAAGACCCTTAGGGTTTCTGGCCAAAAGAGCAACAATTGCTATTTACAATTTTTATGTAATTGTTATTTTATTTAATTGCTTTGAGATTATTTATCTATTTGACTAAGTAAGAAAAACATTCTTTGACTCATTTCTTTTTTACCCAGTTTTAACCACTGAATGGGTGTTGCTCAGTCAAATGAGTGTATTAAAGACCCATAAAAGGCCTTAGCTTAAAAAAGCCAAGGTCTCCCATTACACTGGATTCAGATGACTCTGGAGGAGAGAATGAGGCTGATGACTTTGCACAGTTCTCCCTCACTTAACTCCATTTCACTTTTATGTCATGGCATCCCCTCCCTGATGTCACAGTAATCTTCAGGAATAAGGGACAAACAAGAACAAGTGAGATTGAATGAAAGGAAGAAAGCAGGTGGGTGACCTGTAGAATACTACCCAGTTTGTTTAAGAGCTCCAAGTTTCTCCCTTAAACAATGAATCACCTTTCTCTTTTTTTCTCTAAATTAAATTTACAAAAAGAGGCAAGTGTTTATTTCCTCTCCCTCCTGTTTCACCCATTGGGAAGAAAGAAGGAAAAAATGAAACCTTTTAAACAAATGTGAGGTCAAATCAAATAAATATTGCCCATGTCCAACGTGTATCTCCTACATCTTGAGATTATTACCTACAGATCAAAAGGTGGGGATATTTCTAAAAATTTACTGGAAAGACCCATCTTTATAGCTGTACTTTCAGAGATGTTGTATGTTTGTTAGTCCTAGAATATTACAATCTCCAACATTCATCAGAATAGAAAAGTAGGGGTAGATAGTAGATCCATGTATAGGCTTCAGAACGTTGCAAATAAGAACTCCTGAAGCGAAATCATCAGGGAGTCATCAGAGTCAAAGTGACGAATAAAGGATGGATCCATTATATACAATGGATAAAAAAATCAATGCAATATCAAAAGATCTAGACAAAAGCCCTCCACAAGTCATATTGGGTTGACCTCCGTGAAAGTCTTATGGGAAGCCATGAATAAAGTATCTCAAGATGGGCAGGCAGAAATAAATCTATCCATTCTGTTATCCAGTTATCTACACTCTTGGCATTAGATGGAGATCTTAGATCATTACACAGATGAGATCCTAGGTCTATTAAGGTATTGGACCATTTATCAGCGCCTTCTTGTTCTTTCCCCAACTCCCTTGAGGAACTTCTTTTTTGTCAACTACCTCAGAAAATTTATGTTTCTTTAGAAAGATTAACAAAAATCTTTATAAAGACTAACAGAAATTAGAGACCCAGGCTCCCTCCTTATAAACAAGCTGCTTTTTCCAGTGCCCCAATCCGTGGAAGCCAAGGGATCTTCATTGGCCCTAGTACAGCTGGTCTTAAGTAGAGGCCATTCTCAATTCCCCCAACTGCCAGTACCCTTCTGCTAGTTTTCAACTATTCTGTATCTTTCATATAATAATTATTTATTTATGTATTATCTTCCCTTTAGAATACAAGCTTCTCGAGGGCAGGGAGTACTTTTGCTTTTTCTTTGTATCTATGTGTTTAGCAAAGGCCCAGTTCCATATTAAGCATTTTATAAACACTGACTGCTTTTGATAACATAATTTATTGGACTTAAAATAGGGTATAAACAACACTAGCACAGATACTCCTTTATAGAATAAGTTGATTGATATCAATCATTTCCTTTGTCTAGCCTGGGTTCTTTTCAGACAAGGACAGGGAAACCTGAACTAATCATATTCTCATTTCTTGAAGGGAGAAGGCAGAGACTTAAAGAAAAGTGGAAAAGAGGAAATTCCCCATCACTTAATCAGCCTAGAATACAAGTCTTCAGTAATTTAAGCTGCTTTTTTGCCTCTTGATTCCTGGTTGCCATTTCTATATCTATGAGTACTGATAACACAAAGAAGAGGCTCACGGGTGTTGCTCATGGTGGTTAATAAAATTTTCTTGCTTCTAGACTGCATTGGTTATGGTGTCCATGTCCTTCCAAATGACCCATGGTCAACACAGCCTCTCCTATGTCTCCTGGAAATATGAATGACAGAGGGAAGAATAAGAAAAGGCTGAAAGTACAGATAAAATGCTCTTATACTACTAAGGGGCTTTTGTCCTTGTCGCTAACAAAACATAACGAGGAGGTGGTCCTGACTGCAGATGAGGGGGAGGGCCAATTTTCATCTTCCAGGATCCTCATAAATTGTTCTGCCAGTCTCAGTTGATGATTCATTCCCAGGATTTCTATAGAGATAAATGAGGGGTGGGGCTACATGGATCTGTTTCTGCTTTGTTACGAGGAAAAGTTCCTGAGGGTTGGGGGAAAGACATTTCTGGAAATGACTACAGTATAAAACCAGGAGGCATCTATGAAACTTTTTAAAAGGTACCCTTCAACCTCCCAGGAGGGAATTACTGACAAGAGATTTCTGCCTAAGCATGGGATCTCAGAAATGCCCATGTGAGAGATGGCCAGAATTGATAACCAGGAAAGTGCCCATTACTCTAGCCAGTTTATTGATAGGTATTCATTAATTGTAATAACACATTACATAGCCAAGGAACCTTTCATCCCCAGATTTCAAAGTATTTTTTTTTTTACAAATGCTAATGAATTCTTGAAATATTCCAAAATGGGGGTAACTTTTGATGTCCTCATACTGAGTCTCAGAGCTTAATGTTTAGGATTATAAAACTTTTTAGGCCCTAAGATATCTCAGTGAGGGGAAATTACTCATTCACAAACTCCATCTAGAAAGGTTCATTCCCCTACTTCCTGAGTGAGAAAGAGACCCAAGTATCCAATGGAAAAATTGTGGAGGAAGTTATAACTGGAAGGACCAGAATGATGACCTGGAATCGTGAACACTGTTGCTGGGAAAAGTAAGCTAGGGCTTATTACCTTGCTTGATAGTAACTTTAAAAATAGGGGCAGATGGAGTTCTGGTTTTCAGGAACTCTTGGACAATAAAATCTGTTGACGTGGAGTAGAAGAAATTGGAAGAAATCTGAGGAGGAAGATTTCAAAGTAAGAGGGAAACCAAACACATTGATCAGTTCAATTCAAGAAGCACATATTAAGCACTGACTGTATACCAGGGACTATGCTAAGCATTGAAAAAAACAAACACAAAAATGAATCTGTCCTTGTCCTCAAGGAGCTTATATTCAAAGGAAGTAAAATAACATGTGCATAGATAAGTAAACACAAGATATATTAAAAAAAAAAAAAAACAAATGAATAAGATACCTGTAGAGTAATTTATGGAGATGGGGCACTGAGGAAGAAGTCAGAGGCAACTGGGAGGATTCAGCATTATAGGAGGGGGTAATTAAGAGTAGGGGCTGAGCTATGGCGGCAAGGAAGTTAGAAGCTCCAAAGCAGAGATGAATAGAGAGAACATTATAGGCAGAGTCGGACCGTGCAAAGATGGAATGAGAGGTGGGATATTCTATGCAGAAATACAGACTAGAAAACAATCCTATACTGGCCCCCGAGCCAGGCTCTTATAAATTCTGAATGATGAAAAAAGTTAACTTCATTCCTTTTAATTAGATGAAATAAATCACTGCCAAAAATATATCTGTTCTATCTTTATCGAAGAGTCTGTGGATATTACAGATCTGGTGCACAGAGAAAACTGATTAGTGTGTATGTGTGTGTGTGTGTGTGTGTGTGTGTGTGTGTGTGTGTTTGGTGAAAAATTTAACTTCATATCTTTTAATTAATAATTAAATTTTATTTAATTAATTAATTTTTTAAAAAGTCAAAAATCCCTGCCCAAAACATTTATTCTATCTTCATCAGAGTCTATAGAAATTATAGGGCAATTAAGTGGTAAAGTGGAGAAAGAGCCAGGAGTGGAGTCAGGAAGATGTGAGTTCAAATCTCGCCACAGACACTACCTATATGACATTGGGCAAGTCGCTACACCCCATTTGCCTTTGTTCCCTCATCTGTAGAAAAATGGAGAAAACAATGACAAACCACTTCAGTATCTTTAGATGCCATGAAAACCCCAAATGAGGCAATGAAGAGTTGGATATGACTGAAAAAGAACCAAGAAATTACAGATCTGATACGTAGGGATAACTGATTACTCTATGTATGGAATTGCGTGTGTATAAATATGTGCTTTTACACATAAATATGCATGTGGGTATATATGTGTATATATACATATTTATATATGTTACATACATATAGTTCTAGGAAAGAATCAAAATCTGTAAGAAATAGATTAAAAGTTATGAATATTTTCTAAAGCTTTAAAAAAAAATCCAATTCAGAGCTATAAAGGATTGCGGATTATTTAGGTTAGGCCCTTCACTTTAATAATGCTAGCCAAGATTTCCATAGCATTTTAAGATTTCCAAAGAGTTTTACATGTTATCTCTTTTGAACCATATAACATCCCTGTAAAGAAAGTATTATTCTTTTACAAATGAGAAAACTAAGATAGGTTGAATGACTTGCCCAGAGTTACTTAGTGAGGAAGAGTTTAAGGCTGGATTTGAACTCAGGTCTCTCTGACTTCAAATGTAACATTCTAGCTACTGCCCTACCTTTATTATTTAATCATGTCCAACTCTTTGCAACCCTACTTGAAGTTTTCTTGGCAAAGATACTGAAGTGGTTTGCCATTTCCTTTTCCAGCTCATCTTACAGATGAGGAAACTGAGGCAAATAGAATGAAGCGATTTAGCCAAGATCACACCGCCAATAAGTATCTGAGGCCATATTTGAAGGCAGTTTTCCTAATTCTAGGCCAGGTGCTCTATCCACTGGCCCACTTACCTGCCCCCAAGAAACCAGGGCTCAGAGAATGTAACTATGGTGCACCTGGACCCCAGCTGGGATTAAGCTAGCCTGGGATTCCAAGCCAGACCCTTTACCTTCCTTGGCTCCCTAGGCACGCTATCAGAGGTATCAGTGACCTGTGCCAGGTGTGATCTCTCCCTAGATTGTCCCTAGTGTAGCTCTATGAGTCACACGCAGGATTCTACTTCCTTTGCCCTCTGTCACCTCCAGAATCTCCCTGGACATGGACAATGGTGACTTTTTTCTGAATGTTCCGTGGATGTCTCCTTTTTGCATCTTCCTTCACCTTGAGAGCGAAGGAGCTCCTCCCGAGAACAAGTCTGGATTCTGAGAGACAAGCAGGAAAGGGAGAAATAGAAGAGATAATCCTGCGGGGCTTTTTGCAAAGTCTAGCAAGAGAACTTAAAAGTAGGATTGGTATTTTCAGGATCCTCCTTTGCAGAAGCTGAGAATATTTGGAATCACACCCCACCAGCTCCATCCTTTCGAGTGAATGCCTTCCAAGTCTAACGTGCTTCATTTAAATGTCTGCCTTAGTCTTCTAAATCTCCAAAGGGCCTCAGAAGCCCTTTGGGCCAATCCCCTCATTTTTAGATGAGGAAGCTGAGGGTTGTGACTCATTCGAGGTCACACAGCCAGTAAGTGTCAGGGACTCTGATTACAGAGCCAGGACCTTTCCATAATTCATCAGGACCTTGGACTCCAGCACTGTCATCAGCTTGCTGTAGGAGCAGAGATTGAGTCTCGTATATGTAGAGTCTAGTCATGTAAGATCTTTTGTCCAAATCCAACTCTTGCAGGTTGGACAAATATTAAACAATATTCCCTAATTTATTTATTTGACAAGTATTTATCAGGACCTACTGTGTGCCGGAGATATAAAATCAAAAACAACAAAAAAAAAAGGATTATACCTCCTGAACGTATGGGAATATAGATTGCCCCTATAAAGATAAGCAAATACAAAATAAGTAGAAATAATTTAATGCAACTGGGGGATCAGGGAAGACTTCCTGTGGGAAGTGGCAATCAAGCTGGACCTTGAATTCCCAGGGGAGCAGGTAATAAAGAAGAACATTCAAGGCATGCACAGCCTGGGCAAAGGTGCGGAAGTGAGAATTTGGAACATCATCAATGGGACACAACTAATAAGCCAGTTTGACTAGATATATATGAATTCACTTTCAAAAAGATTTTCCAATAGAATGGATCCCAAGATAGAGAAAACTTCCTGGAACAAAGATGGATGGCCATTGATGAAACAAAACTTCCTCACCATCTCTCTTCTGAATCAGAAATGGGCAAATTGAGAGATCGCAGTAATTTTGGTTCACAGTCTTGCAAAGCCAGATGGGAGCTCCTTACATTTATTAGGCTCTTTTTACAGGATGGAAGTCTAGGCGAGAGCACAGTAACATTGATGGCTGACCTTCCCCCAAAGAGTAGAGAGAGATGAGCATCAGTGATGTTCTTGACTCTCCTGACAGGGGGGGAAATAAGCAAAGAAAATAAATGCAAAGCTCTTTATCAGTACAGTACAAACATGTGCAATTATGCAAATTTGCCTGGGCAGTAAGCTCAGATAAATGACATCTTTCCAAAATCTTAGCAGGTAATAGGAAGCCTTGCACAACCAGTTGCTTTGCTGAAGCAGACCATTTTCTGGGAGGGAATATCATGTTGGGGGAGGGGAAGATAGGAGGGATCTCAGCTTCTAAATGTATGATAAAATATGGAGGAGTCATTCTTACATATATTTACAAAATGTTTTAATTAATTTTTATATCAACATAATTTTCCTAGATATCCTTCCCCTTCTTCTCCTAGAAACTCATCCATAAACAATATTTCTAAAGTAAAAAAAAAAAATTTAAAAGAGGGAAAAAATCAGTGAAAAAGTCTGGAAATAATTGCAATATGCAGATGTCCCATTTTTATAAAAGGGCATGCTGGGAAATGGGCTCTCAGAGCTCTTTGCATTCATGGCTTTCCATATTCCTTCAAAATAACACCAATCATTGGTCCTTTTTGAGGGCAAATTAAGAACAACAAAACAAAAAGTACAGGTGAAGATAACCCTTGGATAGAAAAAAAAAATCTTGCTCAGCCAATAAGAACCTTCCATGAATCAGAATGTTTTTCGGTCTACTATTTTTAGGTCTGCCCACTACTGGTGCTGCTAACTGATTTATGTAGCACTTTGTGGTTTGTAAAGTACTTTCCCCATAATCTATGAGTTGGATAGTATAAATACTATTGTTCCCATTTTATAGGTGAGAAAAATAAGATATATTAAGTAAACATTTTTCTGGATTCAGACAAAAACAATAAAATATTTATTATTAAAATATTATTTAAAATAAATAAAACAAATATAAAACAAAGCAGCTTCCTCAAAATAAAACCTAGGAATGTGGAACTATCAAGTAATGATTGCTACCCATTCCACAGATAAGAGAATTACAGTTTAAGAGGTCAAGGGATCTGCTCAAGTTCCTACAGAAAAATGTGAGATCCAGGATTTAAATGCATCTTCTCAATCTGAGAATAATGGTCATTTCATTACTTAAGACTAGAGTATATCCCTGATTTACAAATAGCCACGATATGTTCATCCCAACCAGTGCTTGAATGGCCCCATCCCTAAATTATATCATTACTGGTGGATATCCCGCCACACTCCGCACCCATTCTACATTTCTGCTCGAGTCTCTAGATTTCTATCACTGCTATGATGTGAGAGGTTAAGCTAGGTCTACACAGTGGGTCAGAGTTGTGTTTCCTGTCTATTATGAGAACTCATAATGAATCTCTATACAGAAATAAGTTTAACACCAACATCGATAGCCTCTCCCACAAGAATTGTGAATATTGTTACCATGCCTTTGAAAAAGAGAAAGACTAAAAGAGGTGGCCAGAATAGCCATGATATCTTGGATACATCACTTCTGGGCTTTGGTTTCTATGAAGAAGTTGAATTAGATGATCCTGAAGGTCTCTTCTAGCGCTGACATTCTATCCTGCTTCATCAAAGAAATATTAATTTATGTTCATTAGATGGTACTTTATATGACGGAGAAGGGACTGAAATCTTTTAGGAAGATAATCCACTAAAGCTGAAACAGAAGGGCTTTCTGGTCAACTAGAGTGATTGACCCAATTCTGACCACAGGAAGAAACTCAGTAATTTTTGATTGATTAGCTTTCAACTAATCAGAATACCTCTGTTTGTGAGTTTTAGTCAGAGTTTTGTTGTATGAGAATTATATGTGTGAACAATACTATATGATGACCAGTTCTGATGGACCAGGCCCTCCTCAGCACCGAGATCAACCAAATCATTTCTAATGGAGCAGTAATGAACTGAACCAGCTATGCCCAGAAAAAGAACTCTGGGAGATGACTAAAAACCATTACATTGAATTCCCAATCCCTCTATTTATGCCCACCTGCATTTTTGATTTCCTTCACAAGCTAATTGTACAATATTTCAGAGTCTGATTCTTTTTCTACAGCAAAATAACGTTTTGGTCAGGTATACTTATTGTGTATCTAATTTATATTTTAATATATTTAACATCTACTAGTCATCCTGCCATCTAGGGGAGGGGGGGATGGGGGGTAAGAGGTGAAAAATTGGAACAAGAGGTTTGGCAATTGTTAATGCTGTAAAGTTACCCATGTATATATCCTGTAAATAAAAGGCTATTAAATTAAAAAAAAAAAAAAAAAGGAGAATTATATGTGTGGGAAGCGTCAACTGGGTTGTGAAAAATTTGTGTGCCGATGGGGCTCAGTGTTGGATCTCCTCCATAACAAAGTCAGTTGGGTTCTGGAAGTACCCAACTCTTCTAGATTAATTTGTCTCCACTGAAGCAGGCACATCAAAGCAAAAACTATCTGACCTGTAGATCTAATGGTTTTCCATTTTCTTGATCTTATGGCAAACCTAGAAATATTTAACTTCTCTGAGTAGCAGATTTTGGAGCCTGCTCTAAAGGAATTGCACTCATTTGCTGAGGCAACATGGAGCTTTGGATAGAGTGTTGGACTTGGAGTCAGGAAGTTCTTACTTACTCACTGTGTGATTTTAGTCAAGCCCTTTAACCTCTCTCTAATTTGACTTCCTCATCTGTAAAATGGACTCAATGAACTCCAGGGTCACTTCTAGCTTGAACTCTCTGATCCTAAGTACTGTCTTTGCTTTTACTTCTGTACATCTCTCTTTTTGATTAAAAAAGAATTCTGAGTTAGCTGCAACTTTTCCCACACAGCTAACATTTTTTTAATTGCTGCTCTTCACCAGCATCATTTGCGTTTGTATCATTAAAACTGCATTTTTGAAAGTGTTGGATCCTTCTTGAGCTGCCATCTCCTATAGAATCATAAACCATGGGATCCTCTAAACTCTTTGAAATGTTTTCCCCCAAATTCTAGGATAGAAATTCTTTATCTTATTTTTTTTTCCTGGTCATGGCCCTCTTTGACAGTCTGAGAAGCTTTCTCAAAATAATGTTTTTAAATCCATCCAATAAAATACATGGGATTGCAAAGGAAAGCAATTATATTGAAATAATAATCAATTTAAATAACAAATTCATATTGAGGTAGCTAGGTGGTACAGTCAATAAAAGCTTGAAATGAATAAAAGTCATGATGACCTGAATTCAAATCCCATATCAGACACTAGCTGTGTGATCCTGGGCAAGTTAGTTAACCCTAATTGCTTTAAAAAAAAAAAAAAAAAAGTTCACATGCCCTAAGTTAAATGCTACTGCTATAGGGTGGTCATTGGACTGCATTTAGATTTCTGCTCCTTTGTCTATTAAGACTTTTAAGAGGATTGAGTTATTACCTCCCAAGTTTCTCGTCATTTCTTTTTTCAGTAATTTCTTTCTTGTTAGTTTGAATCAGATTTGGAAGAACAGTTTCTCATCATTCCTTTTCCATCTTTTGAAGAAATTATCATCAAGGTAAACCAAGATCCCTGGATAGCTGAAGATCTAGTAGGTCTCTAGGTAGCTGAAATCAGTTCCCCCATCACAAAGTGTATGATCTGCTGTCAGAATTGCTTTTGTTCAGGTGATGATCTGTAGATTCTGACTGCAATGTCACTTTCATATTTTTCCCTTTATGGTTTTTGTTGTTGTTTAGACTTTTTTTTTTTCCTTATCCAACTCTGTGGATTTTCTTTGCAAAGACTCTGGAGGGGTTTGTAATTTCCTTCTCTAGTTCATTTTACAGATGAGGAAACTGAGGCAAACTGGGCTAAGGAACTTGTCTGAGGCCACACAGTGAGTAAGTGTCTGAGGCTAGATTTGAATTCAGCAAGATGAATTATGAAAATGACTGCAATGTCACGTTTGTATTTTTTCCTTCTATGGTTTTTGTTGTTTAGTCTTTTTTTTTTTTTTTTGCCTTATCCAACTCTTTGTGGTCCCATTGAGGATTTTCTTAGCAAAGATACTGGAGTGATTTGTAATTTCTTTCTCCAGCTCATTTTACAGATGAGGAAACCAAGGCAAACTGGGTTAAGTGACTTGTCTGAGGTCACACAGTAAAAGTAAGTGTTTGAGGCTACATTTGAACTCGGGAAGATGAATTACCCTTAACTTCAGGTCTTATGTTCTATCTTCTGGTCCACTTGGCTGCCTGCCCATGCCCTGCTCCCTAACCATGGTTAGCGATTGATTATCATATACCTAAAACATCTTTTAGACTTGGGATACTGGTTTGGGAGAGGTGAGTGAAGTCAAAAGTTCAGGCCAATCTTTAAGGATTCTTTGTCTTGGTTTTCAATGAAGCCCCTTATTAGTACTTTGAGCATCTCATGGAGGAGTGTGTGCTCTTTGACTCTTGGAACTCAGCCCAATAGAGCTGCAAAGATAGCCATCCATGATGTAGCTTTGACCGTATCACTTGTTCTATTCAACTTAAGTAGTTTTCTATTATTTCTTGGATCAAATATGAATTCTTCTGGCACTTAAAGCTCTTCATGACCTAAATTTCCAGTCATAGTATACTCACTTCCATGATCCAATTCCACTGGCTTATTTGTGATTCTTTGTTCTTTATACACACCTCCATTTCCTGACTCCATGAGTGTCTCCTGAGCCTGGAATACTCTCATTCTTTTCCCCTTCAGGACTGCTCAGATCCCACCATCTGTAGTAGCCTTCCCTCTGAAACTAGTTTCATATATATATATATATATATATATATATATATATATATATATCCAGTATAGACTCCATGGCTGGCAGATTATTTTCTCCATTATATCTTGATCTCTTTGAGTGTAAGGATTGTGTTTTAGCCTTTCTCTGCATTCATCATGATAGCACTATGTCTTACACATCACAACTGCTCAATGAATGCTTACAGACTGACCCATTGTTCCCATTCTATTCTATTCAATAGATATAGATATTTATATATGTTGACAGATGTTATATGAGTAGAAAGATGGAGGATGCATGGATGTTGGGGAGATAGAATTGACAAAATCTGGAAACTGATTAGATGTGGGGGATAAGAGAGAAGGAAGAGGCAAGGATGACTTTAAGTTTGGAAACCCAAGTGATCTTACCAATGGAAAATGAGATATTTAGAGAAGGGCTGGGTCTCTTTTGGACATGTTGAGTTTGAAATATTCAGATGGAAATGCATAGAATATGGCTGTTAATAACTAGCAAAGCACTTTATACATATTGTCTCATTAGATTTCCTGCCCTTCCCCCAATCCTGGGAAGCAGGGGTTATTTTTATCTTCATTCTACATATGAGGAAACAGAACTAAATTTCAGCACAATGATGAAGGCTGTGTATGTAGATTTGAAAGTCATCTTTCATCTTCTAACATAGAGACAATAATTGAACCCACAGGGCCCAACGAGAACCAGAATTCTATCCTCCTGGGCTAATATAATCACCAACCTCTAGGAAGAATTTGGGGTGGCAGATTTGAGATTCCCCATAACTTAATTTGTTACAGACTGTGCTCTCCTTTGTGTGGCTAATCTTGAAAGTAGCTAACTTTGATGATGTGGAGGGGGCGGTTGACAATTATCAGAGACCTTTTGAAAAGAAGTGGAGGGAGTGGAGGTCTTTGTATGTTATATACAATAATATCTGCCCACCCCAGGGACTTCCCGTACAGGATGTTCCCTGAAGGTCAGCCTGTCAATAATAGGCTTAGGGATTTACTCAGTACCCTCCCTATAAAACACATGGTCTGCTGTTGCTACTATCTTTTGGGAAACAAATAAGGGAGGGAGACAGACAAGAGATGATAGCTTTTATCCTAGAGTCAGAACCATTGTCTGATAGGCAAAAAATCAGAATTATAGGATTTGGCATTTGAAGGATCAGGATCATTTAGCCAATTCATATCTAGTTTGAACAAGGATGTTTTCTTCAATGAAACCAAAATTTAGTTCCTTAAGAGGACTTTTAAAAATGAAAAATTAATAATAATAATTGACATTCATACTTTCAAGTTTACCAAGTGCCTTTTCATATTCTATTGCAATGAAGCCTCACAATGACCCTCTGAGGAAAACTTCTGTTTTACAAATGGGACACTGGGACTGAGAGGTGGCTAGCCAAATGGGTGGCCAGTTAGTGTCAGTGGTGGGGTATATTCCCATTCCTTTCTGAATCCAGAACACTGACAGGTTTAGTGAGCTGTCCAGGGTGTCACAGTATGTGTCTGAGGTAAGCTTGAACTGAGATCTTGGTTCTAGACTTCTATCCCTTGGGTCACTCTGCCTTTAGACTGTGTTTGACCTTTGCCTCTTTGAACTGGCCCCATTCTGTTGAGTTCTGTCCTTTGTGACTGAGCTGAAAGGAACCTTAGAGGCCATCTTGCTCAAACACTCTATTTTGTAGATAGGGAAACAAGGGGCAGATATGTTAAGTGACTTTCCCAGGCAGTAGGCATAAAGGGTGGGATTTGAACTCAGGTCTTCTGACTACACAGTCAGTATTTGGTTCACTGTAATGAAGAATAGGTATGAGTCCTGGTTCAGTGACCCAATACTGTTGTGATCTGGAGCATGGCCCTCACTGGCTCTGCCTGGGATTCAGTTTCCTTATGTACAAAGTGAAAGACTTGGTCTATGTGATCTCTTTGCTCCCTTCTAGACATGATATCCTACAATGCTTGCATTTTTCCTCTTCTTTTGGACTACAGTGGAATTTTAGGAGAAATGTCTCCTGCTTTGGACCTTTATGGACAATTGAAGTTCTATCATCATCATCTCTTCTTCCCCCCTCCTCCTTTCTCCCTTCTTCCTCCTCTTCTCTCTCCTTCTTTTCTCTAGTGCTTTCTCATAATTAATATTTTGGGTAGTAGGTCAATCAATATCAATTCCAATTTACGGAATAGCAGAGTGAAACAGAGAGATGGCAACTTGCCTTGAGTTCATCCAGTGAGTCATACAAAGACTGGCTGGATTGATAACTTACATTGAGATCACGGATATAGAATGAAAAAAGATTTGGGGGTCACTTCAACCAACTCCTCATTTGACAGATAAAGAAGCTGAAGCCAGAAGAATTGAAGTGACACCCCAAAATCAGAGGAGTAATAAATGGCAAAGCTGGGATTTGACCTTAATGTTTAAGATCTCAAACTGAGCCATTATAACCCACTGTCTCCTACAGATAGAATTATAGATATCAGGTTCTTGGCAAGTTTTAAAGTATTATATAGATGGTGGTGGTGTTATTGTTACTAACCATACTGCCTCCCACCGTACCTCGCTCATCTCTCCCCCCTGCCCCAATATAATAGTAGTCATACTCTACACATTGAAAATAAAATAGATTCTGCTTCTCCAAAAATTGCACTTAGGAAAATTAAAATGTGAAAGTCCTTGGAGTAAGTGGTACTTCTCAGCTTTGTTATTTACAAGCTGTGTGTCCTTGGGCATGATGTCATGTCTCTTATTGGATGGAGAGAAGCCATTTAACCTTCTTGGGTCTCAATTTCTTCATCTGTAAAATGGTTTCACTAGATAATCCTTAAGGTCTACTTCAGCAAAGAATGTATGCTCCAATTTTAGGGTAAGAGCTAGAAGCTCTAATTTAGAACTCAGAAGGTCACCAAGTTCTCACTTTGTAGAGGAGGAAAGTAAGAAGCAGGTAAATGACTTCTCCAAAGTCCCACAGGTCATAAATATCTCTGCTCAGATCCAATGGGCTGTCTTTGGTCACAGAGCCATTCTACTTACTAGTTTAGCATATTCCTGGCACACAGTAGGCTTTTAATACATGTTGATTGATTGATTAACATCTCTCATTTCTCTTGGGTATCCATTTGATGGCTATACTTTGCTTTGACCTATAGCTGCTCTAGTCCAGCTGTCCCCAAAGGTTACTTTCCTTCAGTTCCAAGGACATGCTACACAGTCACATCCCAGAAGACACAAAGCTCTTTCCAGTCACCACAGAGTGAGGTTCATAGATTTCCAGTTACAAGAGAGGAAAGAAGCATCCTGGGGGCCATCAGAGCTGGAAATGGCCTGATTGAATCGATTTGACATTAATTTCCGGAGACTATTTTAATGCGATTTCATTGCTACATTTTGAGGGTTTTAGTGGTGGTGTATTTTAAAAAATTATTTTGTCCTTCTACAGGGAGAAATGGGAAGAGGAAGAATAATTTTTCCAATCTCTCTCCTTGAGTGGAAAGGATTCAGAGAGATCCCAATCCCTCTTACATCATGCTTGTGTGAGTCAGGACTGCTTTCTAGGTAGACTATTAGCTCTCTAAACTCTGGGCTAGGGGAAAAACAGAAGAGTTTTCCTGATTCACACCCAGCAGTGTGAACACTCTGGATACCACAAGTTCCCCCCACTGATCCAAATGCTTTCTTTGATTTGCATATTTGGTTGGTTAATATCGGGAAACTGATTGACAGTTAGTACTAGTTTTGGTAGTAGTGAGTGGAAAGCCTAGACTGAAGTGTTCTGCATTATTAGGGTATATCTTATAGGAGGACAGGCTTTTTTTTTTTTTAACACTATCTAGAAGACAGAGCTAAAATAATGAATATTAATAATGCATATTCATTGCCCAGTCAAAAGAGCCCATCCTGGTTCAATCCAAGTTGGAAGGCACCTTTGTGAATGAATGAATGAATAAAAACACATTTATTAATTCAAGTTGGAAGGCACCTTTGTGAATGAATACAAAAGCATTGATTAAGCTTACTATGGGTCAAACAAGTGCTAGGAATACAGATTCATTAGTCCTTGATTTCAAGGATCTTACTTTATAAGAAACATAGAAATAGCCAGCATTTATACAGCACCCCTTTGTAAACAATCCTAGGAGGGAGGTATTATTTTTGTTGTTATTATAACCATTTTACAGATAATGGAATTGAGGTACAGAAAGACTATGGAATTGGATTAGATCTTGGATGAGTCCCAAGCTGAATTCAAACTTGGGTCTTCCTGGTTGTAAATATCATACTCTTAACTACTGTGCTACCTAGCTCTCCTACTTTCAAATAGAGGAAACAACACATATAGCTAAGAGGTAGTTAGGGAATAGAATTAGGTTGTTTACTTGCTTTTGATAATGTCTGATTCTTTATGACTCCAATTGGAGTTTTCTTGGCAGAAATACTGAGATGATTTGGATTTCCTTCTCTAGCTCATTTTACAGAAGGGAAATGTGAAGCAAACAGCATTAAGCAACCAGAATCACACAGCCAATAAATGTCTGAGGACACATTTGAACCCGGGTCCTCCTGATTCCAGGGCTAGAGCTCTATCCATTATGCCACTTAGCTGCCCCTTGAGTCAGGGTCTGGGAGGTCACAAACATGCTAAGTGGAACAAACCATAAGTGTGGTATATAGAAGTGGTGATTTGGATAAATAGATAAAAATATGTAAATGATCAATATATAAAAGAACATATTATATACATGTAATAAATTATAAAAATAATAAATATCTAAAATAAATAAATAAAAAGTCCTGGCTTCTCCTTTGACAGATGAAGCTTAGGAAAGGTAACCAAATCATAAAGATTGTAAGAAAGACATGCCATTTGAACCCGATTCTTTATATTCCAAATACAACTCTTTTTTTTTTTTTTTTTTAATTTAATAGCCTTTTATTTACAGGTTATATGCATGGATAACCTTACAGCGTTAACAATTGCCAAACCTCTTGTTCCAATTTTTCACCTCTTACTCCCCACCCCCTCCTCTAGATGGCAGGATGACCAGTAGATGTTAAATACATTAAAATATAAATTAGATACACAATAAGTATACATGACCAAAACATTATTTTGCTGTATAAAAAGAATCAGACTCTGAAATATTGTACAATTAGCTTGTGAAGGAAATAAAAAATGCAGGTGGGCATAAATATAGGGATTGGGAATTCAATATAATGGTTTTTAGTTATCTCCCAAAGTTCTTTCTCTGGGCGTAGCTGGTTCAGTTCATTACTGCTCCATTGGAAATGATTTGGTTGATCTCGTTGCTGAGGATGGCCAGGTCCATCAGAACTGGTCATCATATAGTCAAATACAACTCTTTTTAACGACATCTCTACTGCCTCCTTGCTGAAGGATACTTTTTATCCCATCCATGCCAGTATTAGTATGCAGTCAGTTGGCCTCATTTTTTATAACTGAAGTTTTTAATCTTTAAATAGCATAGATCAAAATATATTATACTACATTTGGATGTCTTTTCATTGTGGGCTGGATTCTCTCCAGTCTCTGTTCTCCTTCCCACCCCTGTTCCAATGGTCTCTTCTCCATTACCAAGACTAAGAAAATGACCTTTTAAGGGTAAGACCAAAAAAAGGGGAGCTTTCCATTTCAGTTTTTATTACTCAGAGCAAAGGATTTAGTTCATAGATTGTCCTATGTGGAAGGCATTTTGAAGATTAAGTCCAACTTTTCCTCATGTTAGAGCTGCTGGGTCTCAGAATAGATGAAGATCTTAGGAAAAAATCAGAACTAAAACCCACAACTTCTATCTTCAAGTTCTGTTCTTTGCCTTGTATAATTGTTTTACTCTTCTTTCCAGCTCTTGTTCTTGAACTGGGACTTTAGGTGAGCTCTTTGATCTTGCCTTGTGTCCCCTAGATTCTTGCACTGTCCTCACTTTCCAGACTCAGGCCCCTTTGGATCTTCCAGGTTTCCAATGCTAGATTTCCATGGCTTTCTCTGGTGCCTCAAGAAAGAGCATTAGGGACTTCAGAAATCATGAACTTGGTCTATCCTTCTCTCCCTTCCCCTGAATCCTGCTGCCACTGTTACTCCCCTAGAACTTACCTCCCCTAGAACTCTTACCTCCCCTAGAACTTTCTAACTACTAAGGCAATTCTGACCCTAGGGTTTTCCTAGGAGGTCACTCTACTCTTGCTATCTCAGGACACCAATTTTTGCAGGCTTTGGAGTGTACTATCTCTAGCCTACCAGGGAATTGCAGGTATTGGCTTTGCTGAAGGAATTATTTTTCCCTATAGTCCTTGAACTTTTAGCTAGATTTTTTTTTTTTTGTGAAGTTCTGGGAGGTAGAAGTCATTCAGTACTTACTCATTGGATGTCCTGATCATTATTTAGTCCAATATTAACTTCAATGTTTTGCTTAAGTACATATCTGTGAGCTGAGTGGCCTGTCTCCTGGTCAGCCAGCCAGCTTGGCAAGGAGTTTCAAAACCTCTTAGTAGAATCTAATCTTTGGACACTTTTAACCTGAGTGAAATGTAAATCCTCTCATTCCCCAGGCCATAAGAAGTATGGGGACACATTTATATGTATGTGAGTGTATCCCCTTGTCCATATCTCCTACAGGCTAACCACCTAAATACCGCAGGGAAACCTGCTCTTCTATGCCCATTGGGATACAGAGCATTTTCTGGTAAGACTGAGCCTGGGGGGATTATCAAGTGCCATAAATTAAGTCTACAAGGAAACTGGACAGAAATTTCAGAGATCTGGACATCAAGAGGTCAAGGAGGGCCCTTTTCAAGTGGGCATATAAGAAAACGTTGTTCCTTCCAGAAAGTCTTCTGATACCTCATGGAGGATAAAACTCTTCTCTTTCCTTAAAAGCTTTTCAACATCTACATCAGCAGAGTAAAAGAATACTAAAAGGGAAGTACTGAAAGACTGGTCAATTCATATTAATTCATCTAATCAAGGTAAGATAACAAATGATCTCCAGTCCCATGTGGCCCTCCTCTGCTTCTGTAACAGTGGTGGAAGAATAGTGGGAAATGGGACATAGTGCACTCAGAATCTTAGATTTTAAATCATCTCTAAACTTCACGTAGGCATTCATATTCTAAATGTGAAGATCCACTTACAATGATAAATGAGCACACATATTACCAGAGGAACTGAATCGTATCAAACTTGATGTTCTTGCTATAAACAAAAGTAGAAGACAGAAGGAACGTGCACCTAAATGGGAGGGTGGCTCACAGGCTCCCCTTGGGTAGGAAAATGAAGGAAGTGATTTTGTGTGTGTGTGTCCAAAGGCAATAAGAAATATAATTTCATGGGACATTTGGTCATCTTGTATGGCAGCACTCATGATAAATATGCTTAAAAAAAAAACCCCAATACAACAACACATAAACAGTATGAAAATAATTGTCACTTATGTACCAAAATCTATTTTAAAGGATAAAGATAAAGAGGAATTCCACAAAGAAATTTATAAGAACTTACAAATCAGATAAATATATACTTTGATACTTGACAACTGAAATGCAAAAGAAAGATAGATAAGATTGTGAAAAATATGTTGGGAAATTCAGCTCAGGAGTAAGAAGTAAGGGAAACTAAAGTGTTGGAGTACAAATAGAATCCTCGTACCTATACATTATGAAGATTCTTTTTGAGACAAGAATAAGAGGATTTTGGATTTACCGAGAGCTGACTCAAAAATAAAATTGATTCTATTTGTAATAGACAGGAAAAGACTTATTGGCTCATGCCTATCCATTCCATTGACTGTGGTTTGATTTTTCATAACTGTGTCATAGAGATTCCCATCAAGGAGCAAGGGGTTTTCTTTGTTTTTGCTTAATATTAAGAGGAGATGTACCAAATCCCTTCTGTGAGAGACATTTTAGACCTCTATACAATGAACCATTGAGTTATTAGAGCAAAGATAAAAATTAACATAATGGAAAAAAAGAATGAAAATGAAAAAAAAAGCACAGCTATTTAAACAAGTTATTGATGCAGGAAAATAGAAAGTAGATGGTTTAAAGGACACCAACATAGATTATAACAATGAACAAAATTCAAGTGTATCCAATGAAAATCCTTGTTCATAACATTGGGAAATGAATGTGGACTACTTACATTTTTGTTTTCCTTGCCAGGTTATTTTTACCTTCCGAATCCAATTCTTCTTGTGCAACAAGAGAACTGTTCAGTTCTGCACACATATATTGTATCTAGGATATACTTTAACATGTTTAATATGTTATAGGACTGTTTGCCATCTGGGGGAGGGGGTGGAGGGAGGGAAGGGAAAAGTTGGAACAGAAGTGAGTGCAAGGGACAATGTTGTAAAAAATTACCCATGCATATCTTCTGTCAATAAAAAGCTATAATTTAAAAAATAAAAGAAAATCCTTGTTCATAAAGAAAAGACAACAAAAGACTAAAACCTTTAGTTTCTAGATCACTTTAGTCAGCAGTCACCTGTTTTATTTTCTAAATAAGGACATGGAAAAGAAGATCCATACTTGTTTAGATTAAAAATTTATAATTTATAATACTGTATACAGAATCACTTCATAAAAAACAATGGTAATTAAGAGAAATGAGTTTAAAGAAAGTTTGTTGTGAAATTAAATTTAAAAAGTTTTTTTGAAGGAATTTAAGAATGAAACTTGAAGGATGACAACAATCAAAAAATGGAAAATATCTGAAAAGATTTGGGAGAAAATATATAACAACTCTTTTCCACTAAGGACAGAAGAGATGGTACATTTGGACTTTAACATCACAGACATGGATATGGCTAAAGAGAAGGTAGCACTGATACTGAAGAGAATAAAATGGGGGAAGTAGTTGGATTAGACCAAATAAATGTGCACAGAAGAGGTAGCAAACTTATTGGAGGACATGACTGAGAGTTTTAGGAGATGAAAAGCCAAAGATAAATTATGTTCTGTGACAGTATATGGAAAGCCTACATCAATCAGATTCTAGATACACTGAATTATTTTGCGCAGATTTGTTTAATCCATGTTTTTTTTTTTCATTTAATGGTTTTAAAATATGAGAAAGAAGACAAATATAGAATTATAAAATCTCAGAATTAGAAGGACTCATAGGGGCCACACACGCCTAAGCAACAGCAGGCTAATGTTTATCCTTTTCTCCTACCCTGAATTTCTGATTCTTTTTTAAATAACACATTCATTCACTCACATATACATCTCCAGCTCTCCCTATTGTTCAATGATTAAAAAAGGGAAAAGAAATTTCAACAAAAGCAGCTAACACATTGACCCCATCTGATAGCATATGAAATATTCCATACTTGTAGTTCCCAACCTCTGAAATGAAAGGAGGGAATTGCATATTCTCAACTTATTACAAGATTCAAGATTGGACATTATAACTATACAAATTTCAGCTTCATTTTATCATCCTTATCATGAACATTGTTGTCATCGGATGTATTGTTTTCTGGGTTTTGTTTCCTTCCCTTCATATCAATTTATGCGTTTTTTTTTTCATATTTTTCTGACTTCTTCAGATTTCCCATTTCTTATAGATCAATGACATCATCATCATCATCCTCATCATCATAGCTAGCATTTTATGCAGTGTTCTAAGGGTTAAAAAGTGATTTGTTTATTATCTCATTTGATCCTCATAGTCAGTGGTTCTCTAACTTTTGTTTTCAGTATCTTTATCCTATTAAAAATGATTGAGGATCTCTCCAAAGAGTTTTTGTCTATCTGGATTATATTTATAGACATTTACCATATTGGAAATAAAAACTATTTTTGAATTTGTAGATCCTTTAAAAGGGTTTCAGAGATCCCCAGGATTCTCTAGACCATACTTTGAGAATCACTGCTCATAATAATCCTGTGGAGTAAGGGGTTTAATTATCCCCATTTTAAAGGAAACCAAGGCAGATAGTTTAGTGAATTGTTCAGTTATATAGCTTGTGTTTAAGATTGGATTTGAACTCTAGTCTTCCCAGTTCCCAGTATCTACTATTTATCCATTCCTCAATCAATGATCTGCTCATCTTTCTAAAAGGGCATTTCAAAGTCATTAAGAGGAGAGAGAAATCATCAATGAAAAGATGGAAAAGATCTGTAAAGATTATTGAGGAGCAGGTAACCAATTCTTCTCACCATTTAGCACAGCAAGGGCAGGATATTTGAAGTTTGACACCACAGATTACAGAAAGGGTAGAAATGGTACAGAGGAGAATAAAATATGGAAATTTGTTGGATTAGACCAAATGTGTAGTTTGGGAACTCTTCATAGAGAGAGAGAACAGGAGACTCTTGCAGCCAATTGAGGACATTTGGTGATTGGAGTGAGAATATCATTGTCACTTATGTACTGAAGAGGAAAGGTAAGGAAAGCACCTGTGATCTAAATATAGCTGATTATGAGCAAGAACAGATGGGCCCAGAAGTTAAGAAATGAAGCAGTAGGTGGGAGGAAGATAAACAAGCAAATATTTGGAAAAGCCCAGCTCAGAACAGAAAGTGTTGTGACTGTTTGGGAGGGGTTATATTTTGTTTTAAGAGCAATAGAGGAACCTGTACAAAAGATGTTTGTACATGTTCTCTAAACAATGACAAAAACCTGGAAGCAGCGGGAATATCCAATAATAGAAGGAATGTTTGCATAAAATGTGGGCTGCTATTTATTGTTTTTGAGCTCTGCAATGTTAAGTGTTAATCAGCTGCCATACAAAGACCAAAGTGAAACAGTCCCTGCCTTCAGGAAGCTTAAGTTCTTTTTTTTTTTTTTTTTGCTGAGGCAATTGGGGTTAAGTGACTTGCCCAGGGTCACACAGCTAGGAAGTGTTAAGTGTCTGAGGCCAGATTTGAATTCAGATCCTCCTGACTTCAGGGCTGGTACTCTATCCACTGCACCATCTCGCTGCCCCAAGAAGTTTATATTCTAAAGAGGGAAGTAACTACCTCCTGAGGTTGTTCTGAGGATCAAACAAGATATTAATTATCAAATTCTTGGTACATAGTAAGCATTATATAAACCTTAACTATTACATATCTATGTAAAATTGTTTTTATGTATATATATATGTGTGTGTGTGTGTGTGTTTATGCAAGTTATATACAAAGAAGAAACAAATTAACTTTAGACAGGAATTAGTAGCTAGAGGAACCAAGAAAAAATCTCCTTAGAAAGTGATGCTTAAGCTGAGTCTTAAAAAAAAAAGGCAGCAATTCTAAGAGGCCATAGGAGGAAGGCATCCCAGGCATGAGGTATAGCCATTGCAAAAATATAAAGGATGGGAACTACATGTGAAGAACAGAGGGAAAGCTCTATGGAGAAGGAATATGGAGAAGGAAAAAACATAAGAAATGTAAGATGGAAAAAATAGAATAGGGCCAGATTCTAAGAAGTTTTCAATGCCAAAAAAGGAGATTTTTATTTGATTTTTAAAGGTAATAGTTACTCCTTGGAGTTTGCTGAATAGGGAAGTTACATGTTAAGACTTTAGGACTAGAGTTCTTAACTTGGAGTTTATGTTTTTTAAAACCTGTTTTTTAACTGTATTTCAATAAGGATAATTTCCTTGACAATCTTATGTGCTTTATTTTATGCTTTAAAAAAACATTATTCAGAGAATGGATTGTTGGGAGTTACCAGACACTCACAATGCAAAAAAACTATTAAGACCTATTAATAAGATCAAAATTAGCAAGGAACTGAAAAAGAATTATGAATGAATCTCTGAGTGAAAAAAAATCATTTGAACCCAGCTTTTATGATTATTAATTAATTTCAAAGTCCAAAGTATCACACTATCAGGCATTGTGCTAAGCATTATGATACTTTGGGCTTCGAAATTAATTTAAATATAAATAGTCATTGAGCAAGAATAGCTATTTGAATTTGTTTAAAGTTAAGTTTATAAGTGCCGGGTTAAAAATTCGATTCTGCAACTTGTTCAGTCTGTGATCTTAAGCAAGTCATTTTATTTCTTCAGGGATTGGTTTCCTCATCTACAAAAATGGAATTGAATTGTAGATGATATCAAGATCTTTGCAGCTTTGAATGCTGTGAACCTTGGTTTAATGGACACATCAGAGAAAGAATGCAAGGCAAGAGGAACATGGATCCAGTTAACTGAGGAATATCTAGAATTATTCAAAGTACAACAGGATGTGGAAGACCCCAGATAATTATCAGCAGAAGATGATTAGTGGGTCTTGAGATCTGGAGAAAGAAGATCACTGGGACTGGGAGATAACGGTCAACATGAAACTGATCATTGACAACTTGAAATCAAAGAGATTTAGGAACTGTCTGAGAGGGAAGGGAGACAATGTTATAGAAACAGCTCAGATGCCCGAGTTCATTAAAAAATTTCACATAATTTGTGATGGGAAATTATAGAAGAAAGGACCCCAAAGGCTAGATAGTCTAACTCTTAAATGAGGTGGGCAAGTGATGTAGTAGAGAGAATGCTGAGCCTGGAGTCAGGAAAATTTAAATTCACATCTGGCCTCAGACACTTATTAGCTATATGACCCTGAGAAAATCACCAACCTCTACCTGACTCAGTTTCTTCAACTGTAAAATGGGGATAATAATAGCATCTACCTTCCAGGGCTGTTGTGAGGATCAAATTAGATAATAATTTTTAAAAAATGTTAAGTACAGTACCTGGCACATAGTAGATGCTGTATAAACGATTATTCCCTTCCCCCTCTTATCACCTTTTTTTTTCTTGCTTTTTGCTGAAGCAATTGGGATTAAGCCCAGGATCACACAGCTAGGAAGTATTAAGTGTTTGAGACCAGATTTGAACCCGGGTTCTCCTGACTTCAGGGATCCCATCATTTCTTAATGGAACCCCCAAGACTACATTAGCTTTTTTGATGAGCACATTATTCTGATAATTCATATTGAGAATCCCATCTATTTTCCTGCTCAGTAAACTCCAATGGCTCAATGGGTGTCTGTTACTTCTAGCATCAAATAAGATCTTTTTTGTTTTGCATTTAAAGCTCTTCACAAGCTTGATTCTTTCTACTTTTCCAGTCTTTTTACACCTTTCATTATGGGTACTCTTTGACTCAGTGATATTGGCTTTCTCACTGAACTCTCATGTGACACTCCATCTCCTAACTCTGATTTTCACTGGATGCCCCACCTGTCTGGATTGCTCTTTCCCCTCCACTCTGGGTCTTAGCTTCCTTGGCTTCTTCCTAGCCTCAGTTAAAATGCCACCTTCTGCTAGAAACCTGGAATTTTAGCCCTGCCCTTTGAGGTTACCTTCCATTGACTCTTGTTTATGTATTTATTTCATGTCAATCTAGCCCATTATAATATGAACTTCTTGAGGGCAGAGACCCTGTTTTTGACTTTCTTTGTACCCCTGTATCTGGCACATCGCGAACACTTAACACTTGTTGACTGATGTGGGTATGCTAGAATCTCCCAGAATGCCAGGGCTCACTGTTCTTTCTGCATAGAGTTTTGGGAACAAAATGTAGAGTTTAATAGTAGACCAGAATCACTTTTTTGTTGTTTTTGCAAAAATTAAGTACCCTGTAGAAAGAAAAAGAACAGGATGTAGGTAGAGGTCTGTTCTATGGAGGAAGGAGGTCAACATTTCTTTGCTAAACTAAATATGCTAAGCAAGAAATAAACAGAAGTAACACTTCCCTCTAGTGGTGAGGGAGGAAAACCCACTAAAAGTGATGGAGATGATTAACCTTGGGTCTCTAAACTATCATAAACACTAGGTAGATTCAGCACAACTCAAGCAAAAACCAAAGAGTCTAGAACTAGAATTTTTAAGAAGAGAAGGTCTCCAGCCAGAAGGCTCAATTAGCTCACAGGAAAAAGGGATATTTGCATTGAATAATGGGCCATGGATTATTAGATATATTTAGGAACCACATGGCTTTGTGGACACTCATAAAAGTAATCTTTTTCTAAGCTTGAAAGTTTCTCCCACTGATGCTGCCAGTGTCTCCCAAGGCTCTGCCCCAGGCTCTCTTCTCTCCTCTCTCCTCCCTATTTCACTGGGTAATCTCATCAACTCCTATAGTTTCAGTTATCACTCCTACCCAGATGACTCAGATCTACTTGTCTAACCCTAATCTCTCTGCTGAGTTCCAGCTTGAGTTCCCTAATTGGATTTCCCATTTACATCTTAAACCCAAAGTATCCAAAACTGAACTCATTATCTCTCCCAAAACCTTCCCCTCTTAATAGCCTCCCTACTATTGTTGAGCCCCTTCCCAGTCACCTGGGCTTACCATGCTTAGGGTAACCTCACTTTTTCTCTCTCTTTTATCCTTCATATCCAATCAGTTCTCAGTCTTGTCATTTCTACTTTCATATTCTCTATTATATATGTTCTACTCTTTCTTCTGACACAGGTATCAGGCTCTCACCACCTCTCACCTGGATGATTGTAATAGTTTGCTCAGGGTCTGCCTGCCTCAAATCTCTATTCTAATCCATTTTATACTCAGCTGTCAGATTGATGATCCTAAACCACCTTCATTAGCTCCAGAGGCTCCCCCTATTTCCAAGAGGTTTTTAAAGCCTTAAGAACATCTGGTCTTTTCCTTTATAGCCTTCCTAGACCCTAATCACCCCATGTACTCTTCCATCCAACCCAACTGCATTGTTGTTCTTCACGTGTAACCCTCTATCCCCTACTCTAGTTTTCTTGGGCTGTCTCCTGTACCTGGAACTCTCCCTTTTCCTCTTTCCATAGGTTTTCCTGGCTTCCTTTAAGTCTCAGTTCATAGCCTCCTTTTTGCAAGAAACTTTTCCCAGTCCTTAATCTTGGTGACTTCCTTCTGAGATTATCTCCAATTTATCCTGCACTTATCTTGTTTGCTTATTATATATGTTTGCATAGAGTCTTCTCCATTAGACTGAGCTTCTTGAGAATAGCAATTATCCTTTGCCTTTCTTTCATTCCCAATGTTTATATATGTCTAGCATAAAATAGTTGTCTTTGAACTTATTTAGTCTTTAACATATATATTTACACATATATTTTATTCTATAATATATAATCATTATATTATTTATATATTGCATGATAAATATATATGATGAAGACAAAATAGACAGCCTGGCCAGAACAACTTAAGTGGATTTACATTCTCTGGAAGAAACTCTGGAGAAAGACTCTTTTCATATATAAACTTATATGGTTCCACACCCTCTGGAAGCAGGAAGAAAGATTATCTAAAGTATGCACCTCCTTGGATGCAAAACTTAAATGGCTTAACCTTCTTCCTTCTATTGTTTAGTTCCAGCATGAAATAAGTCTCTAGAAGCTGTCTCTTCACAATCATTAGATATTGCCCACCCAGAAAGCCTTTTCTTATCACAGCCTTTTGTGTAGTGAATTTCTCACTCTGAACCCTCCCTAACTTGGTGTTTTGGAGAACTAGGAGACCAACCCATATTCCTGCCATGATCCATACTTCATCAATATATGTTTATATGTTATATGATAAAAATAAAAATATGTAATATAGAATACATGTAATATGTATACATT
The DNA here is from genome assembly GCF_902635505.1 of Sarcophilus harrisii. Lineage (NCBI taxonomy): Eukaryota > Metazoa > Chordata > Mammalia > Dasyuromorphia > Dasyuridae > Sarcophilus > Sarcophilus harrisii. Next base: position 29,392,461 of record NC_045428.1, read on the forward strand.
ATAATAGGTGATACATATGGTCATTATGTATCCATATATTTATTATTAGAAATTTATCCTTGAATTTATTTACTATTGTATCTATATATTTCATTGTTCATAATTTATAAATGTATATTTATATATATATATATATTTATATCTCTATATCTCTCTATATTTATATCTATATATAACATAATATAAATGCATATTATATATAATTTTGTCAATATATTATAAAATAAATATATTTAGAATTTATAATAGAATGCATATAATATAGCTGCATATAAGTATAAATATAATATATTTATTATATACACAAATATTTATTATTATTCAAAATTTATTTGTTCTTAAACTTATTTACTAAAAAGATAGATTTATATAATACTTATATTTTGTAGTCTATAACCCAGTTTCTTAAACTGCGGTTTGTGACCTCTCTGGGAGTCATGATATTATGATTTATCATCAGTAAATGTTCGATTTGTATGCTTATTTTAAATACCTATATACCTACAGTCATGTGAAAATTTCTTGAGCAAAAAAGGGTCATGAGTAGAAAAAGTTTAAGAAGCCCTGGTCTATAATATAAACATTAATGAATGTTTTATATCAATATGTCACATGATATATGCAATAGAATGTAGTATTTATTATTATTAAATTTTTATTTATCATCGAAACTTCAGTTCCTGCCTTGCATAGAATTTTTACTTGATAAATCTGGGAGGCTTCATCATTATGAATGAGATGAGGTGAGATCTTTCAAGACAGTTGTGAAAATTGAGTAAGGCTTCATCTATTTCAGAGTTGGAGTAGGCCTGAAGGACTTTAAGCATCAAGTTAAGGGCATACTTAAGTCCCCTTGTTATCCTCCTATGACATCAGTGTCTTTCTGTTTAGGTCAAATATGGGCAACTATGTACTTATTGGTCAAGTTCAATTTCTTGGGTAGTTCCCGAGTTTAGAATGTAAGATCCTCAGCCAATAAGGATTGTCTGCTCCAAGTGTGGGACGCCCGATTCTCGAGAACGTATAATAAACTTTGCTTTGCTTCTAGATATTTCTCCAGCTTTTTTTTATTAAATGCTGTCTGAACCACACAGTTTTAATCCACGAGGTCTTAGGTTTAGAATTGGATGCAATCTTCGATGCTGTTTTAATTCAACATATGAGGATTTGAGGCTCAGAGAAATTAAGCCACTTGCCCAGGGTCACATAGTAGTCAATCTGACAGAGCCAGTATTCGAATCTGATTCTAAAAATGGGATCCTTTTCCCTGAATCATGCATACCTTCCTCTGGTGAATGATTTGAAAAATAATTTATTCCTCTTTTTAACAGCAGAGGAACTATGCTATGTTTTAGAATACTGGAAAGGAGAGTTTATCAGATTGGTGCAAAAGCTTAAGACTGTACCTAAGGTGGAGCAATCTGGACTTTGTCCCAGAGCACTGAAATTTAGAATAGAATGGTACCACTTAAATCCTTTCAGCAGTATAGGAAGCAATGAATTTAACATTCAGCATGAATAATGAGCCAAAATAGAAGGCTTACAAATAGTTCCCTTTCCCCTCCTACTCTAGCCATGGTCTCCTTTTGGTCTGACCTTGCCTCACCTTTCTGTTCTGAAGGCAGTGACCTCAGAACTGCTCAAGTCCTAGGGTATTATCTTTCCACTATGGGATTGTGGCTTGTATTCTCTCTTTTGCCCACTTGAATTTGTCTTGAAGAGTCAATTTGAGGGCATATAATATACTCATCTTTAGTATCAAAACTACCTATTCTGATTCTGCAGAATTCTCTCAGCATTGTCACTGGGTAAGAAAAAAATATCAGAAACAGTGAGGATAGAGGCAAGGAAAAGAAAAAAAGAATGGTCTGTTATCAATGAATGTATCTGACAGAAGGAAAAATGTTCCAGGACTTTTGCTTGGTATATTAATAATTAGAAGAAAAAAAATGCCCAAATTTGGGGGCGTGCCCATCATTCTGTCCATAGGGCACTTATAATAACTATTCCTTGCATTGAATTTAATATAAAACTCAGGAATCAGCTCCCTTTCCCTCCCTGAAATTATTTTTTGTAAGTTTTCTCAAATCTTTAACACTTTTTCTTTTTATCATCTTTCCAACACCTCTGTCTCTGAAGGTTGAATTAACCTTTTTTTCTCTTCAGACCCCACCCAGATGGGGCAACCTTTCTGTCTACTCAGATTTGCCTGAGGATAAATTCTTTAAATATATTTTGTCCAAGGCTGGGGCTAATTTAGAAGTAAATGATATAACTAAAGTTCAGGTCTAGTCCTTTATTGTAATATTTATTCTCTCCATAATTGCTAACCAATCAGAGTTGATTGCCATATAAACCATGAGCCACCATCTTGATTGTTTTGATTTAAGAGACAGCCAAATGACCATCCTTTTAATTAAAATGCTTGCATTATTAATAAAATGATTAAATTACCCAGAAATTATGTCTCTCAAACCTTTTAAACGATCACATTAGAATTCATTCTTTAATTACTTTCCAAGCAAAACAAACCATTTACTTCCTACTGTCTATCCCCTGATGCTGTAACTTCATTTTTTTTTTTCTTTTTTCCCCTTTGATATTGCCAATCCTCCAATCTTAAAGTATCATTATATTTCTACTGGAGGATGACTTTGCATTGATTCTTCCTGTTGCCTGAAATCTATTTCCTCCTCATCTGTTACATAAAATCCCTAGTCTCCTTTAAAGTTCAATTCATGCACTCTCTTCCATATGAACCTCTTTGGGATCTATCCCCCTGCCTGCCCCAGGTGCTAGTGCCTCATCTTCTCATTAGTATGTATTTAATCTGAGATACTAATCACCAACTCTATTCCTTCTGGTGCAAGGAAGGACCATCAGGTCCATATTCCCTGCCACTAACTCCTGCCCTCTCCAGGTCTTGCTCAGCTCTCTCTGAAGGCCCTCTGGCATTCTCATCTGACCTACTGAGATAATCTAAGCATTTTTGTGCTTTGCCAATTGCATCCTATGACTTCCAGGCTTTTCTACCTGTCCTGAAACAGAACTGTGTTGTTTCCCCCAAATAGAACATGAGCTTCATGAAAACAGGGACCATCTAGATTTTTTTAAATCTGTTTTTCCTAAGTGTATACAGTAAGTACTTAACAAATGTTCATTCATTCAATCAATCATCTATTTGTATGTGATTTTCCCCATAGGATGTAAGCTTCTGGAGGTATTTGATTGATTAACTTGTGTATTTGTATTCCCAGAGCCTACCAAAGTGCCTAGCACATAGTAGGTGCTTGATACTGATTTATATACATACATACACATGTAAGTTTATGCCAAATATATTTAGATAATATATATATATATATATATATACACACACAATATTATTTATATGTAGAAAAGTTATATAATCTATATACATAATCATACATTATTTATATATATTATAGATACATATTTAGCATAAACGTGTGTGTGTCATAAATTCATGTGTATTCATGTGATTTCCTTTAATAGTATTGAAGCTATTTGAGTCCATAGAGTATTTCATTTCTGTCCCTAGCACCTAGTATAGGATGTGATGTGATTTTGTCTCTTTTTATTTGGAAAAGGACACAGTTTTCTCTTGGCTAAATATTTTGTTTCTTTTTGGTTTGAGTTGGATTGAGGCTGTGGGCAATTTCTGAACAACGAATGCTGGTGACTAGTCATGATGAGGGGCAGTGTTGTTGCTAAGATAGAAGTACTCCATGACTACTCTTGGAAAGAAAGAGTTTCCAATGATGGTCCTTGACTCAGAAATTTTATTTAAGGCCTTCAATGAGAGTGGAAAGACCGTGTAAGCGTGAGATTGGGATTGGCAAAAATGGCATGAGAGAACATTTTAATATCTTTTTTAGAAGTGTGTGGGCTTGTTTAAAAAAAAAAAAAGACTTTGAGGGGATCCCATTAAAAGTGGCTGGAACATAGAGCTCTCAGAACACAGATGGGTTACAGCTCCCCCAGGGTCTCCCTGAATTTCCTGAGCTGACAGAAAAAGAAAGATGCTTCACCAGAGTCCCTTCTTGTGAATCTCCTTCCATAACTTTCCTCTTTATCCAAGAAGAGGAGAGGTGGCTGCTATTTTGGCTTATTTTTTCTTTCCTTAAGATGTTTTTAAGTCTGATCTCCCAATTCATAATTCAACCTGAATAGCCCTTCTCTCTCCCCAAGTGCCAAAATGGCTTTAATTAAGGGATTATGTGTGGGTAGGAGGCTATAGTGATCAATATAAATTATATATGTATGTGTGTGTGTGTGTGTGAAAGGGTGACATGATTCCCTCTATTGTTCATCCTTTGTTTTCAAAGAGGATTGATACCATCACAAGGTCTTTATTGTTTCTATTGCCTATATTTTCTTATTTCTATTTTTTATTTTTTCTATTTCTATTTATTTTCTATTTCTACTTTTTTTTTTCTATTTCTGTTTCCTAATTTTTTTTTCTTATTCCTCCATTCAAAGTCTATTTTCTTTGCCTAGTTGGCTTTTCATAATCAAAATACTTCAGTGTATCTGTGATCAGATAGGCAAAGTCAACAGTCATACATTAAACACCTACTATGTGTGGAACACTGAGCTAAGTGATGTGAATATTTCCTCCAGATATAAAGGCTCACCCACAGCTGTCCTCTGGTGGGACTATTGTCTTCCTGGAAATCTGCAGGGCATCCATTTAAAGTCCTAGGGCCCAAGCCTTGAGATACAGCCAGTGGGTATCTCTTAGTCTCAAATTGTAACTAGCCCCCAGGTCCTTTCTAGTGGTGTCACCCCAGACAAATCATGTCATTCTCCTGGAGAGGTAGACCAGAAGGTTCCAATTTTAGAGATGTCTTGGTCCTAATTGTCTTGGTCCCCATAGTTGTTTGGTCACCCTTTATCAGAATTTCCATCCATGTGTTAATTAAAATTGCAACAGTTTTAAAATTGAATTGTTTGGCATAATTTCCCCAAGATTTTGGAGTTAGAGAATAAATTCTCTACCATTTTCTGCCTGCTTCATCTTGGATAAGTCACTGAGTGACTATTTAGACCTCAGTTTCTTCACCTTTAAAAGAGGTAGAGGGAGTTGTGGGTAGATGGGGTATTCAGGAGGACTAATACCTCTGATGGGAGGATTGTTGAGCCATTTTTAAGGCTTCTCATTCACCTTTGGTGCCTACCTCTCACCCAATTCTTGCCTGTGGCTCCAAGAAGCTGTGTGACATGTACAATGACCAAACCTGGTAAGCCATTCTTGGCAGATGGACTAAATAAGATTGAAGGTAACCAATGGACCTCAAACCCATTAGTGACAGGGGAATATGAAACATATGAAGATTTTCCCAGGCAAAATGGGGGAAAGTGATAAAAACATTGTTCCAACAGCTGAGAAGGCAGCTGAAGGAGAGGCTGTGCAGTGCTTAGAACTTGGTCAGACATGAAAGAAATCAAGGTCATCCACTGCCTCCCAGGCCATTGCCACTTGTCTTGACTTTTGCCCTACCACTGGGCTTCAACCAGTCTGCAAGAAAGAGTGAAGTTGAGGACATTGTGCAACTCTGCTTTGTTTACCTCCAGTTTACATGTAAGTTATGACATCACTTTGTGATGGCATCGGTCCGCTCTGAAAAGAAAAAAAAATGAACAATAGAGGGAGTCGTGCTGGAGAACACTGGGTCCTTTCAAATCTAAGTTAAATTTTCTGACTCCAAAAAGCCACCCAGGTTTGGGCTTTCCCTCTGACTTGAGATAGGAGAGAAGCAGTCAGTGCCTAGAATGCTAGAAATCAAATACAATCTTAGACACTTATCACCTGTGTAACACTGGGCAAGTCACTCAGCTCCCCTCAGCCACTCAATCACTCTCAGCCTTGATTTCCTTACCTATAAAAAGGGGATGATAATAATAGCACCTAACCCACAGGGCTTTTGGGAAGATAAAGTGTACATTTGTACAGTGCTTTGCAAACCAAAAAACATGATAGAAATGTTACCTCTCCTCATCCCTGTCTTCATCATCACCTTCTTCTCCTCCATCAGGTAAAGAGTAACTGCTATAACACTGGGATGCTTCAGAGACTAACATTTCTAATTTTCCCAGCCTTGTGACTCTTGTGAAGAATGGAAATCATGGGATCATAGACTCAAGGCTAGTAAGGGTTTTAAGGGCCATATAATCTATTTTACAAAAGGGGAAACTGAGTTTCCAGAGTTTATCTTCATGATTCATTGATTCATATCTAAAAGGGGTCTTGAAAGTCATCTGGTCTTACCCCATATTTTACAGATGAGGAATCCAAGACCAAGAAAGGTTAATTGACTTCCTCAGGATTTGAAACCAGCACTTCTGATTCCAGGTCCAGTGCTTCGTCTACTGCACCAAGTTGGCTCTCAGAATAATAACAAGAATATCACACTTACACATGGTACTTTATAGATCTTGTCTCATCTTGCTCTCATAACAACTCACTGTAGTGGTATCATTGGGCCCCCCCATTTCCGCAGAGACCATGCCCTTTCCTACAAAACAGACATGTCTATAAAAGATAGCTCTCGTTGACTTCCTCTTATTTTTATTCCTCTTGAATTGGTCTTCCATCAGAAAGCTCCTGCAATTCTCGGGGTAGGTCCCTCTGCACGCCAAGCCCAGTCCTTTAGGATTGAGAGCCAAACATTTCCATGTGCCCAGTCTGCCAACCCCTTAAACTCAACAGAGCCAAAAACATTCTTATTGATTTTCTTCCCTGAACAAATCCTTCTTCTTAATTTTGTAGTTCTGTTGAAGGTGCCATATAATTGTCTTCTCAGTCACCTAGGCTTAAACCACAACTCATCCTTGACTCTCTCAACTCCCTTAAAAATCTAACATGTTGCCAAATCCTTTCAATTTTTATATCTGAAATAAATATCAAATCTAGGAGGCATTTAAGATATTACAGTGGATTGAGTGAAATCTGGCCTCATATACTTAATAACTATGAAATGTTGGGCCAATAAATTAGCCTCTATCTGCCTCAGCAACTCTAACTGTAAAATGGAAATAATAACATCTATCTTCCAGAGTGTTATGAACATGAAATGAAATAGTATTTGTAAAGCATTTAAATCAGTGTCTGATATATAATAGGTGGTTAATAAGTGCTTGTTCCCTCCTCTTGCTCATTGTCACTTTCCCTCATTACTTGTTTTAGGTTACAGTAATAGTTGCTTAATTGGTCATTCAGACTCCAATTTCATGTAATTTCATGTAAATTCAATATAATTTTATTATCCTTGTAGTTGTCAAGGTAATCTTAAAACACTGGTCTGGGGCAGCAAGGTGGCACAGTGGATGGAGCACTAGCACAGGACACAGGAGGACCTGAGTTAAAATATGGCCTCTGATACTTATTAGCTGCACGACTTTGGGCAAGTCACTTAACTCTGCCTCCAGAAAAGAAAAAAAAAAAGAAACAAGACAAAACAACAACAATTACAAACCCACAAGTCTGACATTGATACTCTTTTCCTCAAAAAGCTTCATTGTATATCATATGAAATATAGACTCCATTCCTGATGACTACCCTTCAAGGCTTTCCCCAATCTGGTTCCGACCTATTTTCTTAGCCTCATCTCCTATTCCTCTTCAGGGACTCTACGCTCCAATCAAAGCCTCTCCTTAGTCTATTCCTTCCTCTAGTCTGACATGGATCCTCTCCATGTCTTTTGTGAAAATTCGTTCTTTGCCATATGACTCAACTCAGCTGTCACTTTGTCCATAAACCTTTCCCTGATTCCTCCCTGTAAGCTAGAAGATATCTCTGTTTTGCCACTTGGTTTGGATTTTGCCCAAACATATAACATGTTATAATTTGTCTTGTAGTTGTGAATGTACCTGATTTATCTTCCTTATATGTGCAGAAAAATCTTCAAGGGTTGGGCTGAATGTCAATTATTTTATCTATATATCCCTGCACCTCCATAAACTGCCGAGCAGGTAGTTAACTGCATCGGTTGAAGGGGTTTTCTTGCACTGAGTTATCTATACCAATAAAATTGCAAAGTGGGACCAAATGCAGAAATTAAATTCCATCTTAGATATAGATCTCCATTTCACCACTGAATCTCTTTGTAAATACTGTTCTAAATGTCACTCAAATACCAGCCCCAGAATCCCTGAAGCTTAAAAAAATGTCACGAAAACACAGGGTTTTAAAGAGCGTCTTCGAACAGAAATGATGAGACATGTTCACTCGCAATGTGGATGTCAAAGAAGCACTAGAGACAGGTAAAGAGTCCCCTACAGGTGCCATTAGTACAGGTGGTAATTCCTGGAGGAGCCAATTATGAAGTAATGAAATTAGCCTTTAAATTTCTCATCTTCACTGGACATGGTACTAGGGAGTTGCTTATAATCATTAGTCAAATAGTCCAAATGATTGCCAAGTGCCATCTCCAACAAACACATGACATCTGTTACAATTCCATAATTCCCTCTTTCCCAGTAACAGGGAACTTTGGATTTCTCCAATAAGCCAGAAATGTTATAACTGAATATTCTAACTACTTTCTTGAAGAAAAGGGTCATAAGGCTATGGACATGGCAAGAAGAGTTAGTGGCAGGAAGGGGAGAGCTTGGCCGCCATTTATGGGAGGGGCATTTGAATACTTTTTATAAAGATTTATAATTTTATAACTAGAAAATCCTACTTTCCATGGTATGCATTTATTTTGTGATGACTCAAATCTAAGGGAAGTCTCAAAGCCTTTTTAGGAATTGTTGTTCTAAAACTTTGCGTAGGGCCTGTCTAGTGATGTCTGACTCATGGGAGATCTATATTCAAGGCACTGAAACGATCCCTGATCAAAAAGAACTTACATTCTTCTGAGGGGGCACAATGTGGAAACAAATAAATACAGCTATAGGAAAGTGGAAAAGGGAGAACACATTAAGTGAATGATACAATGGAGAGAATATTGACTTTCCAGTTGGACTGCTGACATTTGGATCCCACTTCTGCCATTTATTTCCTAAGTGACCTTAGACCTAAGTGACCTCAGTTTCCTTATCTGTAAAATGCATCCAAGTCCTTTCCACCAACAAAAATTTTATAAATCTATGCTATGTGATCTAGGAATTGGGGACATCTGGGAAGACTTTATAAAGGAGGTGGCACTGATATGACTCTTGAATTCTGAGAAGCAGAGATGAAATCTATTTCCATGCTTGTTGGCTGACTTGAACAAACGCATGGAAGCAATGTGGAAATGTTGAGTTTGAGGAAGTTAGTTGTCAAGTTTGGCTGGAATGTATTGTTTGTAAAGAGGAGTAATACAAAATAAAGTGAAGTAGGCCAATGCCTACTTAGTCCCTCCTGAACAGACTAAGGCATATAAACTTGGAAAAATCTAGTTAGACCAAAATTAAAATATGATTTTAAAATTAAATAATTTATTTAAGTGTGATTAAAAATCAAATAAGTTCTCATCCAAATGATGAGAAATAAGTCAACACAGAAATGCAAGTTTCTGAAATTGAAAAATTCCATTTCACATTTATTCATGATTACCCTGTGTCACCTACAAATGCTCTTAGGATGTCCAGACTTAGCTACTTTATCAGATCCCATACTGTTTTTCATTCTTTTCTGATCATAATTTCAATCATTCTCATTATTATAGTGTAATTATTAACATATATACATATAGCATATAATAACATAGCATAAGATAATATAAAATAAAATATAATCATTGTTAATCCTAAATTCTTTGCAAATAAATATATTCTTTAAATATGTGCTGCTGTGAGTTTCATTATTTCTCAACATGGCAAAGAGATTGAATATTTTTAGTTTGGGGTGGGCTCTCCCCGTTGTTTTATGATGATGACTATTTTGTTATAATTTTTTCATAACTTCTTAAAAAGTTATCAAAGTCAGTATCATTGCTTTTATCCATTTTGTGTTTTTTTTTTTTTTTTTTTTTTTTTTTTAGCCAGGAGATTGCTTAAACAGATGAGGTTGGAGCTGCAGTATCTTATCTTTATCTTTTTATTACTTCAGTTTTGATTTTAGCTTTCAATGACCCATAAGCTCTCAATGACCAGACTGCACACAGAGAGTTGATTCTGAAATGATTTCCAGGATAATAACTAGTCATTTCCTATCTATTAAGATATGATCAATTGTATTTTTTGGTGTTTATCCTAACTCTATCTTTATAGCCTCTCTTTGCCAAGAATTTACAATAACGTACACTTGTTTTATTATCTTCCTTTCTTAGTCAGCTGGTGAGTATCAGTTCATATGCTATCTTGGTTTGGAAAATCTCATTAATTTCCTCAGAGTATTTCTCAACATGGTGCAGTTGATCGACAAACATTTATTGTATGCTTGCTATGTGTCAGGCACTGTCCTAGGTCCTGGGGATACAAAGTCCAAAAGGAAAGTCCTTGCCTTCAAGTTTACTCAGAAGACTATTTGTATATTTATAAGGATTTACAAAAAAAGGTACTTGATGGGTGAAGGGGAGGGGGAGATGCTGGCAGCTGAAAGTCAGGAAAGACCCTACTGGCATCTGAAATGATCTTTGTGGTAAGGAGGAAATCTAGTAGAAAGTGTGTTGGATTTGGAGTTAAAGCCCCTGAATCCCAGCTCTGATATTTGACTTCCTACATGGCCTTGGGTAGGGTGTTCTATTGCTCTTACTCTTAGGTCTCCTATCTATAAAATGAGAGAACTATACCACAGTAGGACCTCACAAGCAATACCCTTCCTGCCTCAGCCTCATCTGTCACAAAATTGTCACATATGATTTTCATCTTTGTCTTTTGTTTATGTTCATTGTGAACATAGCAAGATGAGACAGCTCAGTGCCCCATGAAATCATGTTTCTTGATGCCTTTGAGTAGAGAAGCAAACCAATTCTTTGGACTCCTAATGAATGAATCATCCTCCCATTTACCTTGGGGAATCTTAATATTCTTTGTGTCACAGACTCCATTTGGCAGTGTGGTGAAGCCCGTGGACTCCTTAGAATAAACCTTTGAGGGGCATAAAATGAAATATATAGGATTGCCAAGGAGACCAATTCACTGAAATACAAAATATAGATAGTTTGATGGTGCAGTGGATAGAATGCTGGCCCTGGAATCAAGAAGACTTGAGTTCAAATCCAGCCACAGCATCTTAGTAGCTGTGTAACCCTGAGCAGGTTGCTTAACCCTATTTGCCTCAGTTTCCTCATCTGTAAAATGACCTGGAAAAGGAAATGGCAAATGCTCTAGTATTTTGTAAACTCCCGATTTCGTTACAATTCCTTTTGTCTCCTGGTTTCAATTATAGCAAGAAAGTCAATGTGAAAGTGATTAAGTTTTTCTTATTTTTTTTTAAATTGGAACAAGATTTTTATTGAGTGCTGGTAGTAACATTTCTGATTTTAGAGGTTCTAAGAACTATGGGATTCTGACTATCCTTTGTTGACCCACTACACACACACACACACACATACTCCTTTTGATCATTCTGCTACTGCCATTATGGAAGGAGAATGGAGCCATGGAGGTTGGAGGGCCATGTCCTAATTTTAATCTGTTTACAGGGCTGCCATAGCTAACGTACCCTGAGCACTGAGTTGCCATCTATCTAGTGACGAACTTCTCTGTGCTTAGCCAGGCTCATTCTCAGAGAGCAGACATAGGCCGTTGCCAGGGTTTCATTTGAGTCTTGGCAGAATTTGCTAGAGCTTAAGCCCTGCTGGCCTTGCCTTAGAAAGTCCAGGGTCACCTCTACCCAGGGAGAAACATAGGAATGAGCCTTGGCCTGGGAACATAAGCATTTATAGCATTGTTTCCATGGAAAAGTGATCCTAAATTCCAAATGACTTAATAAGAAATCTTTTGGAACAGGCAAATTGGGCATTCCCTGTAAGTTCTGGAGAGATGCCTGATTTTCTTATGTCATTTAGTCTGAATTCTTTTTTCTTCTCAACCAATTCTGTATTGAATTATGGTTATTGGTGTATATCCCCTATCTTCTGGTAGAAGATTGTCAGCTGCATGAGTATAGTGACTGTGATTTCATTTTTCTTTTCCCAGTGTCTTTCATGCAGGCAGTGCCTTTGATAAATGATTATTGAATCAAAATACTCCCCCCCCAAAAGCCCTGACTGGATGGAAATTAATTTCCACTGACTTCTGGCCAGAAGTTCATACAGAATCTAAGATTTAAGAGTGAATTCAGAGACTAGCTAGTTTCACTCATATTTGATTTTTACCGTAAAATGTGATGAGAGACTACCAAGACAATGAACTCGTGTTCTTAGTTCTAAAAGTCTGATTGCAAATTCTATTCTTGGTCTGAGAATATTTTGTTCTTTCAGAAATTTAGGATGTTTAGATAAAAACCAAAAATGTTCCATAGCATCTGTAGAGTCTGGTTTTAAGAAATAAACAGAGCATTTGTATATGGCATAAAAAAGACCCAAAAATGAATCGATAGTCTCATTGTATTCCATCCTGGTTGGACAACATCTGGAGGACTATGGCCAGTTCTGGGCATCATGATCTAAGAAAGATATTGATTAGATAGAGAGTTTTCAAAGAAAATCATCCATAGTGGTGAAGGGTCTTAAATCTATGTCCTATGAGAAGTTCTTGAAGAAACTGAGGGTGTTTAAATTGGAGAAGAAAAGACTCTGGGGATGAGGTACGTAATTGGGAGGGGATTATTTTTCCTTCCTTCATATCCACAGCTTCTCCTACCGTGCCTTGTACACAGAAGATGGTAATCAATATTTGACGGAATGAATTGTATAATAGTTGCTTACATGTATTTCAAGGATTGTTAAGTAAGAAAAAAACTGAACTTTTCCACCTGGTCACAGAAGGCAAAAAATAGGACCAATGGTAGCTTTCAGGTAAATATGGTCCTGTAAAAAGTGCAGAGAAGATGCACTCTGACATTTGGATTCCTTTGATGATGTAAAAAAGAGCATCAGATTGAACAATGACCCCCAAATCCAAAGAATGAAGGAAGGAAGAAGCATATATTCAATGGTCACTAGAAGCCACAGTCTGAATTAAATGCCAGCAATAGAAATAAAACCAAAGAAGACAATCCTTGACCTCAATAAGTCTTTATCCAATGGAGGAAGACAATAATACATAAGGAGGAGCAGAAAGATGCAGACAGAGTTTGAGAATTGCTGGGAAGTGACATGGTATCCTGATTCTGGCCAAGATAAGTCACAGGCTTACCTACAGACCTTAGTGACATAAGGCAAAGTCCCAGGTTCTAGTGGGGGGGTAGGGGGTTGTTGGAATGAAGGCAGTATAGCTCAAGAATGGCCAAGAAAAGATAGTTCAAGTTATCTCAAATTGTAATGGTCAGTTTCTGGAAATAGAAAGTTTCCCCTCACTAGGGGTCTTCAAACTACAGCTCAATGATTATCAGCCATCCATTTGGCCATCCATTGTGTTTTAAAGAGGATTCTTGTTGTTAGATGTGTTAGAGTAAATAGTCTCTGAAATCCCTTCCAACTCTGAGATTCTGGGATAGGCAAGGAAGTCCTAAATTTCTTAATCTGGGCTCTTTTTAAAACGTGTCATTTAGTAATGTAAGAGAAGAAGAAACAGCACTAATTTTAAAATACATCCAAATAAGTCAGTCTAACTAGAAACCTTCCACAGGGATGTGTTTCCAAAAAAATCATTTTCACCTGACACTGCAAAGATCGTCCATTTACTACCAACTACAGAGCTCTCCCAATTAGGAAATAAGATATAGAGGACAGAGTACTGATTTAGTTTATCCATTCTCTCTTTTTTATTGTAACTTATTTTTTAAAGTTGTGCAGTTTTCAGCTCTATAAAATATGTGTGGGTGGGATTGGAGGTGGGGAGAGAAGAACCAGCTTTACCTGCATCATGGAATTGGATTCTAGATATAGATGTGGAAGGAATCATGGAGATAATTTAGACCAGTTCCCTGATTTTGTGGGTGAAGAAGCTGACAATCAAAGGTTCCATGATTTGTGTAGTCACACAGTTTGGAAATGGCTGTTTTGAATACAGGATTTCTTTCCACGGGCTACTGGGAGAGGCTGATGTAGGAATATTTGGAGCTCTTAGAATTCGAGCTGCATCATGATTTTTGCTAGTACAGGTTAATTGTGTTTGTGTGGGATTAGTTTGGAATTTATCCTTCATACATTATCTACATGCTCAGCTGAATGAAGACCCTGGAGACCGACATGGGGATATACCTAGAACTTGTTTCTATAGCGTGTAACATTTACAGCATACATTTTGAAAAGTCTTAAACATTAATGTGCTGTTGGTGGAGTTGTGAACTGATCCAATAATTCCTGAAGAGCAATTTGGAACTATGCCCAAAGAGCTATAAAACTATGCATACCCTTTAATCCAGTGATATCACTGGATCCCATCCCAAAGTCACCCTCCAAAAAGGGAAAGGTCCTGGTTATACAAAAGTATTTATAGCAGCTCTCTTTGTGGTGGCTAAAAATTAGACACCAAAGGGATGTACCTCAAGTATGGAATGGCTCTATAAGCTGTGGAGTGTGCTTGTATTATATATATATTATTATATATAATATATTATATTATTGTATTATAAAAAATGACAAGCAGGATGATTTCAGAAACAGCTGGTAAAACTTACATGAACTGATGCATGATGAAATAAACAGACACAGGAGAATATTGTACACAGTAACAATAATATTGTTCGATGGAGAATTGTAAATGACTTAGCTCATTTACAATTAGCTCTCTGTAACACAGGGATCCAAGACAATCCCAAAGGACTAATGAAGCATATTATCCACCTCCAAAGAAACAACTGATATTGATTGAAAACAAACTGAATCACGCTATTTGTCCACTTTCTTTTTTTCTTTTATTCTTGTATAAAATGACTAAAACAGAAATGTTTTACATAATCATATATATATATATATATCATCTATATCTGTTTGTTTGCCATATCAGTGAGGGCTACAATTAGAAATTCAAAACTTTAAATTACAATGTTAAAAAATTGGGAATAAAAAGTCCCCCCCAAACTAAATTCCCACTATTAAAATCATTGGCCCAGCCCAACTGTTCAATATCAGAAACGGAGAGATTTTTGAGTCTAAAGAAGGTGTACGATCATGTACTTTATTGCATAAGGCTCTTCCATCTCACCTAGCTGAAATTTTTCGTATGTACTGTTTCCTGCATTAGAATATGAGTTCTTTCACAATACAGACTTCCTTATGTTTCTGTGTGTATCCCTTTGCTTAGCACATAGTAAATGCTTAATAGATGTTTTATTCATTCATTCATTCCATTCATTATTGTTAATTATTAATATTATTGTGTGGTTTAGCCACAACCCATTTTAAATCAAATGATCACTTCTTTCTATCATCCTTCTAGGCTTTTCATGGTAAGTGAATTGGTATCCTATCAAGAGGATTAGATTAAGTGAAACATTCACAAATGTTCATCAGAATTATATAAAGACCAAAGGGTAAATAGCAATATTTTTCTCTTTTTTCAATAGTAGTTTTCCCCCAAATACATGCAATGATAGTTCATTGTTCATTGATATAATTCATTGTTGTAAGATTTTGTGTTCTAAATTTTTCCTCCCTCTCTACCTCCCTCCTCCCTAAGATAACAAGCAATCTGATATAGGTTAAACATGAGGAATACTTTTAAACATATTTCATATTTATCATGTTGTATAAGAAAAATCAGATCAAAAAAGAAAAAAAAAACACAAGAAAGAAAAAACAAGCAAATCAACGAAAAAGATGAAAATACTTTGCTTCAGTCCACAATCAGTCTCCATAATTCTCTCTCTCTGGATGCAGACAACATTTTCCAGCCCAAGTGTATTGGAATTTTGGGATCAATATATTGCTGAGAAGAGACAAGTCCATCATAGATGCTCATTACATAATCTTAATGTAGCTGTATACAATGTTCTCCTGGTTCTGCTCACTTCACTCAGCATCAGTTCATGTAAGTCTTTCCAGGCTTTTCTGAAACTAGACTGCTCACCAAATTTCATTTATTTCATGGGAGTGACTGAGTTCAGAAGGAGGTACAAATAAGGGCAATGTTGTAGTCGGGAAGATTTGACTTTGAATTCTAACTCACACATTTATTATCTGTGAAAATTCGCTCAATCCACTCTCTCAACTCAGTTCCCTCATCTATTTCAATCATCTGTTTCTTTTGCATTCTTCTTCCTTGGCAAAAATAATTGAGGACCTATTCAAGGAGCATCATCATTCTATAAGACTTTTTTCTAAGTTATGAAATGATTATAAATTTAGTGGATGGAAAGGTCCGCAAAGGCAGGGATTGGCTCATCTTGGTATATTTCTCTCCTGTACCCAGTATAGGGAGTGGCACATAATAGACTCTCATAAAGGCTTGTTAGATGACCGATTGATCAGTGATCAACATTGTTAGTTGATTGATTGCAGTGTGAAAACCTAGTTGAGAATCCAACATCCATCCAATGTGAGTCAACATCAAATTCCAGACATTAAAAGGTAGGAGGGGTCACCTACCAAAAGTAGAACAGAGAGGGTAAAACATTGAGGGAATTATTGTTCAAGCTCAGTTTTGTTTTTTAACTAAAAGATTTCTGAGGTCCTTTCCAATATTGAGTTTCTGGGAAACTAAAGACAGATTTACAATCAAGTACTGAGGTGAGCAGGGAGTCCAAGAAAAGTGGCCCTGGTTAAAAGGAGCGGAAGCTGTTATTTTGTTTTCCCTTTGTAACTCCCAAGTTTATCAGTTCACAAAAGGCTTTCTAAAATACAGCTACCCGAGTCCATGATTTCATTGAAGTGACTGAAATCAGAAAGTAAATACAATAGGGGCAACGTTGGAGTCAGGAAGATTTAAGTTTGAATTCTAACTCATATTTTTATTATCTATGGCAATTCACTCAATCCACTCTCTCAGCTCAATACCCTTATCTATAAAATGGGGAGAATAATATCACCTATCTCTCAGGATTGTTGTGAGGATGAAATGAGATCATTTGTAAAGTGCTTAACAAACCTTACACCTCTATATAAATGCTAGTCATTAAGCCAGCTTGATTAAAGAGTCTTGGCCAGGCAAATGACATCCCAAAAATGATGGAGTCCTGAGAGCATGCTTCCTCCTCTACATGGACTCCCTGGCCTGAAGTATCTGCTCTGACCCTTCAATTTCCCATTTCCCTCCTAGTCCCTTGAATTCAGTCATTCCCTTTCCCTACCCCAAAACAAGAGGAAGAAGCAGAAGAAGCCCTTTCTAATCCCTGACCTGGTGCAGCTTCTGGTGATTGTAATTTGGACCCTCCCTCCCCTTTTTTTCCCTAGAAGTTCATGCAATAGGATCTCGCCATATCAATGTAACAATTGGTCCAGACCAAAAAGGACCAGCAACAATTCATGTTCATACAGGCTGTTCCTCACCCCAGCCTGATGAGCGATAATGGGACCATCCCCTCTGATAAGGCAAAGGTTCATTCTGTTGCACCTTTCTAGCAGGGATGTCACTGAGGTGAGATGCACTGAGATGCAGTGGAGACATCTGGGTGGGGTTCCATACACTACTGTATCCTCCAGGGCCAGATAATGAGGGATGGCTGGAGGACTACTGACTACCCACATTTCCCTACTAACAACCTGACACCAATTTGGCAATAATACTTTTAACTGGAGGTCCTGTTTCTGGTTGGGGATGACGGAGCTCTGTTAATGACATGCCCAAGTAGTCTATTCAATCTCAGAAGTGACATTTCTCCCAGGCTCTCCAGCACACTGGGAAATCACAAAATAAAAGAAACCAGTGAACACAGGATAATATTATCTTTCCTGGGTTTCACTTCTTGGCTACCAGTCATTGGAAGTTTAATTATGCAAACTTAGGTGGGATTTTTCAGGTCCTGATTTATCTCTCTGGCTGGTGCAAAGGGAGGCATCCGACATCAGAGCAGGACTTCTTTCCCCCTGGATTTTCAAAGTGCCTTTCCAATCCCATTCCGAGCTTTCATAGCTGCAGTTGTGCTGAATGGCGTTTTCTCTTCAGTAAATCAAAACAGTGGGGATGATTTTACATCCATCACTTTTGATTTCTGTAATGAAAAACGAACCCTTGGCCCACTGATGGAGAATGCTTCAAGCTCCCTAAACTTTTATGTTACATGCAGCAATGAATTTGGTCTTTCAAAGCCCCACAGCAGAAACAAAAGGCGTTTTTCTCATGCGGTCTTTTTCATGTGGCATATAATTGGACCCCTTTATATCTGAAAAGGCAGCATGGAATTCAGTGGATGTATTTTTGATATGGACGGAGGAGACATGGGTTCAAATCCCATTTCAGATGCTAATATAGATATGTCAACTTTTTACATCAAAGCCTCAGTTTTCTTATCTGGAAAATCTAGATAATAATTTCTTCTGTATTACCTTCAGAATATGATGATGATGAAAGCATTTTGTAAACTTTAAGTTATTATGACAATGTGCCTTGTATAGATAGATATACATATATGTATATATAGATAGACAGGTGTATGTATATATGAAAAAATATATTATTAATATTCTTGCTGAGGCAATTGGGGTTAAGTGACTTGCCCAGAGTCACACAGTCAGGGGGAGGTAAGTGTCTGAGGTCACATTTGAACTCAGTTCCTCCTGATTTCAGGGCTGGTGCACTATCCACACACCAATTAGCTACCTCATTATTGATATTCTTTAAAAAAAAAAAAAACAACAACATTATTTTTATTTCCCAGGGACTTGTTCCATCAATAGAATACTCCTTTGTAATAAATTAGTACAAACAAGTTATACAATGTAGATAATTATGATTTATAGAGATAGAAAATGGACAAGAAAATGCCTTCTATCATGTAAAGTTGCCACCTTTTCTGCAACTTACAGTCATTTAGAAACTCCTAGAACATTAAACATCCAGGTAGCACAATAGGGGGAGCTAAAAAGCTATAGTGCATAGGGCAGCCACCCTGAAAGCAGGAGGACTACAGACACTTATTGGCAAGTCACTTCTCCCTGTTTGACTCAGTTTCCCTATCTGTAAAATGAGCTGGATCAGGAAATGGCAAACCACTTTAGTATCTCTGCCAAGAAAACCCAAATGAAATCACAAAGAATTGGATACAATTTAAATGACTGAATAATAAGAACAAAAGACATTGAAAGGTAACTTACTTGCCCAATATGTCAGAAGCAGGACGAGAATCCAGGTCTTCCTGGTCTAGAGAATAATTATTTACTATTCTACTGTCTCTGGCATGAATATAAATCACAATCCATATTTTCTATAAAAAAAAATTCAGTTTTTTCCTGTCTGGTTCTTATTTCAACTCATTGTCTAATTTTGAGATAACATTTGCTGATGACATCCATTTATTTTTTGTTTGTTTGTTTGTTTTCCCTAGGATAGAAAGTCCAAATTCTTTGAATGGCTGTGAATTTCATTGTGAGAACTGTCAAACATGACTGTGCTTGATGCAATTAACTTAAAATTACCTGCAAAGAGAATCAGTGGAAGACCTGATTTTTTCTAAGGAGTCCTTCCTCTTCCTGGATTCCATATTGGATCTCTTTGATGAGAGTGACTAGCACCCTTGTGGAGCATGCAGCTCTGATTTATCTCTCTCCTGATATTAATAATCAGAGTGTTATGGAACAAGGGGTTTCTGTTGTTACACTTTTCAGGGACTCATATGTTTGATGCATAGATGAGAGACATTTTAGATTTTGTTGAAGTGTGAGTGAAAAAAAGATGGGTAACATCTTAAGGCGGCAGAGAAAGATATACAATGGTCAGCCCATGTACTCAATCAGTATCTTAACAATGTCAAAAAAAAAAAAAAAAAAAATCAAGAAAAAGCTCCAGTGCTGGATTTTCCTGTGACAAACTTATGGGAGAATATGGATAAAATATACATAGGATGGGCAGGCATGAATGGCTGGTGATCTATACCATTGAAGAGAATACACAGCTTTACTGGAATAGTCTTTGCCATAAAACATTTCTCTCTCATATATTTTGGGATCCCACTACCACAAATAATAAGACTCATTTGTCCATGTGGCTATCTCCACAGGGTCTTTAAATTTATCCTTTCATGCTTTCTTCTTTTGACTTCTTTTTAATATCCTTAATGGACACATAGATTGTTTCTAAAAATACAACTTCATTGAAATCTCAAGAGAAGGCGTGCTATAAATCAAATCTTACTACTCAATAGGAACAGAAAACATTTAGTTGAATATGGTATAAATGAAAGAAAAATAACCATGGCTTAATCAAGATTCAGGCTACAGAAGATGAGAGGCCATTTTTCAGCTGTTGGAAATCTATGAAGTTTTCCTTTACATAAATGGCTTCTGACAGCTAGCCTTTATAATAAAACAATATAGATCCAGAGAACTGATTCAAGGCTAGTCTTTGTGGGTAACTGTAAGCTAAAAAGTTTTTTGATTGCTACTGATGCCATCTTGGGTAAGTCATAATTTGGGGGAGCCCTCAATTTCCTCATCTATAAAATGTTAGAATTGAACTAAAGTGTTTCTATTTTCTCTTCTATTTTTAAATTTATCATTCTTTGAGAAATATTGGGAGGTGTCATATAAAAAGCCCATATTGCATGGAAAACAGAAAGAATAAATGTTAGTACCTATATTTTTCTAGGCAAAGATGGATTCTATTGAAACACAGAGTTCTTAGGTCTTAAATCATGCTCACTGGGAAGGTAAGACTCCCCTTCAACTAGGTGACAACAGGGATGAGGACTAAAGAATAAAGGACAATAAAGCTGTTTGGTAATAATTAAACTCAGTTTCATTTTTATAAAGGCAAGTCAGAGAGAGAATTAGGTTATATTGGGATTTGAGCAATATTTCATTAGCTATAAGATCTATAGCATCAATGGCAAAGAATACAGAATCAAAGAATTGAAAGGGACCTTGCAGCCATGGTAGTCCATTCTGTATCTGACCCACAATGCACTTCTTGACATTTTCAAATAGTGATTAGCCAACCTCTTGGGGAAGGCTAACAATGAGGGAGAATCCATAACCTCCCAAAGCAGCCCATTCTTCTTTTGGACAATTCAAATTCTTACGAAGTTCCTCCTGACACATCAAACATTGATAAGCCTTCACACAACTTCCATTTATTATTCTGGTTCTGAACTCTGAGGCCAAACAGCTAATCATTTTTCTTCCACCTAATAGCCCTTCAAATATATCATGTATTCCTTGATGGAGCCTTCTCTTCCTCACAGAAGGTGGAGGAAGGAAAGTAAGAGATTTAGAAATTGGAGGATCACATACCAGAATATAAGTTGTGATCAAAATAATAAAATAGATTTATTTTTTAGCCATAATCTATATTACACATCCAAATGGATTTCCTGCTTTTTAAATTAGTCTTCCAAGATGGGATACCATTTGTTCTTAACTTATTGGTGATACCATTGCATTCATGTTCAGGGATCATCAAAAAATCAATAAACCTTGGGGGGAAAAATGATCAGTAAGCACTGGGAGGATGCCAAGATACATTGAGAGACAGTTTAAAAATCATCGATCTACTTGAAGGTCATGACCAAAACAAACAAACAAACAAACATGAATAACATTTTTTCAGGATATCAAGAAAATCTGCCCTGCTATTCTAGAATCAGTGGGCAAAATAGTCATTGAAAGAATCCATCTTTTCTGATAAGATCTCATTTCTCAAACATGGAAGGAACTGATTCAAATTGATAAAATATAAAAGCCATACCTCAATTGATAAATGATGAAAATATATGATCTGTGCCTGAAGGACTATATAAATTTATGTATATCCTTTGACCTAACAATACCATTACTAGGCATGCATATCAAAAGAGATTTTTAAAAAGGAAAATTATCCATATGTACAAAAAAAATTCATAGCAGCTGTCTTCTCAGGGCAAAAAAGTTTGAAATTGAAGGGATACCCATCAATTGGGGAATGGCTTAATAAATAAGCTATGGTATGTATCTATGATGAAATATGATTGTTCTATTGGAAATGATGAGCAGGATGCTCTCAGGAAAAAAACAAAACAAAACACTGCAAAGTCCTCCATGAACTCAAGCAAAGTGAAATGTACTATATACAAAATAATAATAATGAAGGATTTATGATGAAAAATCTCATTCATACCCAGAGAAGGAATTGATAGTGTATGAATAAAGACTGAAGCATTCTCTCTTTTTGAAACTTAATTTTTCTTGAAGGTTTTGTTATTGGAATGGGAGAACTAGGTTTTCTTTCACAATTTGACTTTTAAAGAAATTTTTTGCATAACTTTTCATGTGGTTTCTTAATTGTGCATGGGGGATGGGGGGTAAGAGGTGAAAAATTGAAACAAGAGGTTTGGCAATTGTTAATGCTGTAAAGTTACCTATGCATATATCCTGTAAATAAAAGGCTATTAAATAAAAAAAAAAATGTGCATGGGGACAAGAGAAAGAACCTAGAATTCAAAAATTTAGAAACAAATGTAAAAAAATTATTTTTTGAACATAATTAGAGGAAAATATTAAATAAACAAATAAATAACTGAACAAAAAAATAAATAAGTAAAAGCATCAATTAACGACTTCTGGAAAGAGATCCCACAAGAAAAAACACAAGACACATTGTTGCAAAACCCCAGAACATAATCTCAAGAAAAAAATACTGTAGGCTACAAGAAAAAAACCACACAAAATAATTCAAGTCCAGGAGTGATAGTCAAGATTACATAGCACCTGGAAGCTTCTACAATAAAGGATCAAGAGCCTGGAATACCATATTCTAGAAGGCAAAAGACCTGGGATTACAACCAAGAATCAATTACCCAGCAAGACTAAGCATCATCTTTCAGGGAAAAAAGTGGATCTTCAACTAAGTAGGGGACTTTCAATCATTTGTTTTGAGAAGGCCAGAACTAAACAGGAAATATGATCTACAAAAATAGATCTCAAGAGAAGCATAGAAAGGTAAACAGGAAAGAAAAAATATTTAAAGGTTAAATTGTTTATATGCCTAGATGTTTTATTAGGACAATTAGAAGGGGCAGACATAAACAGAGGGTGGGGGTATAAACTGATCCTGATGTGATGACATTAAAGCAAAAGACATTAAGGGGTAGGAAAAAGATTGTACTGGGAGGAGAGGAAAGGGAAAGTAAAATGTGATAAATTCAATCACATGAAGAGGTACAAAAGACCTATTCCAGTAGAGGGAATGATGGGAGAAGGATAAGCATTGTCTGAAAGTGTGTAGACTTTTAGAATGCTTCTCAAATTATCTTGCATTTATCAATCTATTAACATGGTGCATCAGTGCATAGAATGTGTGAGATCAGGGACTAGTTTTGTCTTGTATTGGTAACACCTAACTTGGTGCCTGGCTCCCTCCAAACATTTCATAAGTGTTTGCCAAATTACCGAATTGAGTTGAAGGTACAAGGCTGATGTTTACTGAAAAAAAATTTTTTAAAGGATCACATAACTTTATCTTTCCACCGTGCATATGGAAGAAGAGATATGGGGAGGGTCATAGTACAAGGAAAGGCAATACCATTCACACTGTCACTTCAACTCATCACACAGGGACAGAAAGAGTTAGAGTCCCCAAAAGTAGGCATCTAGATGCTCACATTAGACCCACTGCAGGCTGGAATTGCACCTCCTTGACTATAATGATGAACTATTTCTATTTCTAAATAAAGAATCATTTCATAATCCACCATTTTAATTGTATCATTCATTGATGAACATTTATACTTAAAAAACAATAAAAACAAAAACAAGATTTCCAAAGTCAATCCAGAGGAATGATCAATTGTAGAGATTATTTATCAGAGAAGAAAGAATTGTTATTTGCAGAGCCTTCACAAAAAAAATGGATATTATTTCTTTGACTTTATGATTGTCATCCCAAGTAAAAGTATGCCTATATACCCACATTTCTATGCTTAGATCTTGGGAATAAACATTCCTAAGATGTCTTGACATATATACGCACATATATTGGTATATTTGTGTGTGTTTATATATGTATACACATAAATATATACAATATACATATATGTGTATATATATGTGCTTAGAAATGTAGGTATGTGCTTATATACAGATATACAGATACATATATCCAGAGAAAACAGGCTTTAGTGTTAAGTCTGAGCTAGGGCTGAAAGTACTATTAATTTTTAAAATGCATTTTTATTGATTTTATTTTTACAATGCTTAAATTTCTTTTTGTTTCTATCTTCCTTTCCCTTTCCAGAAAGTCATCCCAAATAACAAATAATTTCAAAACGAAAAAGTGTACATAATCCATGAAACTAGTCACAATATCAAACAAGTGATAAAAAACAAATTATTTTTGAAACTCTTGTTTGGCTTTGGCCAGATTGCTGAACATAAAGTAGATATATAACTGTGAACCCCATTTTGGTCCTGGGTTCCTCTGATGAGCCCATGCTGGCTATTAGAAAGTCCCTCTGCCAGATTGGAAGGAGGGTAGTATTGGGCCCCAAGGATGTTTTTTGTTCCAACATTTTGTCTATCACTTTGCCCTAAGCTGAGGTGAGGCTCGGGGCTGAAGTGGAAAAAGCTGAGCACATGATGGATCAGGTTTTCCAGTGGTATGGCTGGAGGTAGGGCTTTGTCTCAACGCCAACAATTCAAAAGGAACAGGCTGACCCCAGGGAGGATAAAGAGAAGTTATGATACCCCACTTCTTTATACAAGTGGGAAGCTATGAGGTGGAAAAGGTTAGATTTTTTAAAGCTATCCAGGCTAATATAACCTTTAATTTTTTTTCTCTCTCATATGAGGCCTGGCTCTCCAGGGGTGATGTTAAAGCAAAAGATATCAATGAAAATTGGTTTTTAAAAGTGTCACAGGAGTGTATTGGTGCCAGTGGTCATATCTAGGCCCCTCTTGAATAAGACAATCTAGGCAGAGTACAGAGAACAGGGGCTTTTCGATATGTAGTTCCCAAGGGTCTTCTCTCGTAGGTCCCAGACCCAAACAATGTAACTTCAGAACACATGACTAATAGAGGCTGAGTCATCAGAGTTGTGTAAATGTTGAAGAGAAAAAGAAAGAGAGGAAGGAAGGGAAGGAAGGAAAAGAAGGAAGGGAAGGAAGGAAAGGAGGGAGGGAAGGGAAGGAAGGGAAAAAGGAAAAGAAGGGAAGGAAGGGAAGGAGGGAAAGAAGAGAAGGAAGGAAGGGAAGGGAGGGAAGGAGGGAGAAAGGAAAGGAGGAAGGGAAAAAAGGAGGGAGGAAAGGAAGGAGAGATGGAAGGAGGGATTCTTCCTATGGCAAGGAAGGCAGGGAAGGCAAGGAAGGAAAGGAGGAAGAGGGAGGAAGAATAAAATTGTGCATTTTGCTTGGGTTTTGATCAAGAACTTTTCCAATGCCTTTTTCTTAGGATTTAATTACATTAGGAATTCGTAACTTGGACCCCATCTTTATTTTCACTAACCCTAAGTGAAATTTAATACTTTCTCTTATTGTGTATTCTAAACTGGTATAATAAAGACATTTGGTCAACAGAGTTGAAAATGATCATTCCGGCCTGGTCTTTTCATTTCTCCAACAAATAAACCTTTCATTTAAAGTTAAAAATAAATTTCACATAGCATAATGGAAAAGTCTAAAAGAGTCTTTAAAAAATTAACCTAAAAACCATTATTCATATAGTCAAACTTTCTAACCTTAATTGGTATAACCATCATTAGAAACAAGTTATGACATAAAAAGGCAATAACCAATTTATTCTCCCTTTTGAAAGAGGCTGCTGAAATTGCTTCCTGGATGAATTCCAGATCTCTGACCTTCATTTTTCAGGCATGGGACTAGATCATACCTACCTATACTCTACAAATAATCTCTTGGGAATGGACTTGAGGAGATAATTTAAAAATTAAAAAAAAATTAAATCTATGTTGCTATGACTCATCTAGCCGATCTAACATGCCCTTTAGCATCCTCTTAATGGCCCCAAGAGATTAGGGGCCAGGGAAGGTGACGCACATTTACCAAAATGCCACATGATAGAAGGATTTTTTAAAAAGTTGTTTTATTCATTACACAATTCATTGGGATCTCATCCATCTTTTTTTATTTTAACAGTGGAAAATCATTGAGTCCAGTATCTGTGATTCAAATACATACAAAAGAGCCAACATTACAAATATACCAGGAATACAGCCCTTAAGAAGTATGTGTTCAGTCAGAGGAATTCCATTAGAGGTACCTTTTTTGGTAGACATGCTGAAATCCTTGCTGGCCTAAAAAAAAAAAGCATAAGTAGCTGCCTGGGGAGAGAAATATATGTGTGGATGTATATGTGTGCATACACACACACACATATATCCTTTGAAAATGACTAATTTACTATCTGTATAATGTTGCACAAGAAGGCCTCTAAGATCTTCTCCAGCTCTACATCCCTGGGTTAATAATTACATAGTATAAATTTATCCCTCCATTAAGTTATCAAGCTATCTCCCAAACTCTGGTAATGAAACTCAAACTCAAAGATTCCACTCAAACTGGAAAGTATAAGTAGGACCAACTGTGTCAATCACCCAAGGACTAGCACACTTCAGAGGCTCACTACCAGAAATTTAGGTCTATGAAACATTAACTTTTTTGAAGGCGAGGGAGGGAAAGACAGACACTAATGAAACCATTTATTAAGTATCAAGGGGATTGTGATCTGCATCAATGGAGGGTATGCCCAAACATTGATGAAATAATGGAGCTTGGAAGTGGAAATGATCTATCCTATTGTCTCTATGTGTAATCTTGGATCTCAGGAGTATAAATTATCTAACTATTATTTATAATGTCTATCCTTTTGACATGTCTGTAATCGCAAGAATGTTCCTTGGGACTTTTGGAAAACTGGTAATTGATGAAACACTAAAATGATTTAGAAAATCTGAAAGAGATGAATCATCTAGAGACTGAGACTTAAGGAAAGGATATTGCTCAGGCTATGGTGCTTTAAAAAAATAAACTCTTCTTAGTGGTCCTAGGATGTGCAAACAAAATATGGTACCCTTTAAGGCAGTACTGTGATATCAAGTCTTAGGAAGACCTGATGGAGGGTCTGTTGCCTTGCAATCTATAGTATCAAGTGGGGACAATTACAAATCTTCTGCTTGATCACAATCCATTAAGGTTCACCTTTTGGAACTGGTTTGCTCAGGGCCATGTGGTGGCCATAACCATACTCTTACATTCAACTCATCTATTTCTTTAACAACAGGCTTCATCCTCCCTGACAAGAGATGTATTTTTGCACAGAACATCAGTTGCAGGTATCTTGCCGTACACATCTATTAAGTTTATAGTCCATTCGAAATGTCAAAAAGGTTAATAGTAGCTTTTCAGCACTCTGAATTACTTGCATGCTGAAGATTAAACCAGATGTTTCCTGGGTATGTATTTTTTAAAGACTGGGCTTTAGGGAAACTTAATTGTTTCTGTTTGGGAAGAGCAGTATTGTCACAGAATGATTTAGGCTGATTTCCTCCCCCAGCCCTTGCACATGATTAGTGGGGCAGATGCTGAGGGTTGTATGGTTCAAAAGCAATCCTTCAGGATAATATACAAAATGGGATGCAATTCAAAGCTACACACACACACACACACACACACACACCCATGAATATCCCACTTTCTGGGATAAGTGGCACTAACCATTCTTCATTTTTTAGGGTTGTAAACAAGGCAAATGGAAGAAACTCTAACTGGATGCCAGCAGGAAGAAGGCTGGGCTAAGACTCAACAACATTACTCCTTTTGTTGCTCTCTTTCATCCGTGTGTTGGCATGGGGAGTAGGAGTCAGAAGAGTCGGTTTAAGTCCAAACCTGGGGCACTCTGGCAGAGTCAAATGAACATCTCTGGGTTTCAATCACCTCATCAGCATTGGGATATCTACATGTAGTGTATTGTCATGGAAAAAGTTCTAGGTTTAGCATCAGAGAGTCAGAGATCAGATCCCAGATCTACCAGTTACTTTGCTGCACTGTGGTGCAGCAAAATGAGCCCTACCTTTAGAACTATATGATCTGAGTTCAAACCATGTTCTGCTCCTTCCTACCTGCATGTTAATTGGCTTAATTTTCCTAGGTCTCAGTTTCCTCAATTTTGTAAAATTAGAGAAAGGGAATAGATAATCTCTGAGGTGTCACCTACTGCCAAATCTGTAAGCGACTCTGTCATGTGGATTATGTATTTATAATTATATTTCATTCTCATGTGGTCCCAGTTTATACATGAATCTTTTCTTCCAATTATACCCATTCATGACTTCTTGCTGATTGTGTTTTCCTGAAGAAACCAATTAACCTCTCTGTGATTCAGTTTCCTCATCTGAAAATTAGCAAGTTGGACTTGATAGCATAGAGGGTCCTCTGTAGCTCTAAATCCATGATCTTGTGATTCTGTGATCTCAATTTGTGTATTTCATCTTTTCCAAGCCGCCATTTAAAACTTGGCTTTCCCAGGTCCTCTCCCTCTTCCCTGCTACACAGAACCCAAACCAAATGGCAAATTTGGCTCAGCTCAGAGAACATGGATTTTATATCTCAATTCTTCTATTTATTACTCTGCAGCTCTCTGAGCATCAGTTTCTTCATCTGCAAAATGAGGGGGTTAGTCTGACTCTTTTCAATCTAAATCTTATGATACCACCTTCAATATGTTATTAGTTATCTCTTTGAGCACACGTACTCAGTTTTATGCTCATCGAGTCAAGGGCAATGTCTTACTGTTTTTTGTGCTTATTTCATAGCACCACATTTGATAAAACCAACGTTAACAATGGGTAAATTGGGGACTTTGGGAATCCATGTTGACTTCTCTTTTGATGGCAACAGGATGCCCTTTGGGAAATCAGTCCACTCAGAGTTGAAGTGCATGGCGTCCTTCTAAAAGCCTTTTGGCCACTCCTCATACCCATGGTGAAGTAAATGGATGAAGGACAGCCGGATGGAGACTTGAAGGATCCTCTGGCTAGCCTTTATGGAATGTTCATGTTTCTTTGCTACTCCAAGGGATATACATGGCATGTGGTTCCCCTCTGAATGTTCATGAAGACAGGATGGAAGGTGTGAGCCACAACTGTGGTTCTGACTTGTTAACAAAGCACAGATTGTGCAAGGGCTGATTTTCCTTAAAAAAAAAAAAAAAATTGCTTTTTCTATTTTGATGGCAAACTGTAAAATTTCAAAGGCCAACAATGGTGACAGACAAAGAACTTTTACAGGATTTTAAGAGGCTTCCTCTCCTCCTTGATCTGTGCATAGAACCTTCATGGAGACTCTAAGAGCTTTGTTCGCAGTCCAGTTTTAAAAATGGAGATTAATGTTTTCAAATTCAATTGGTCAGCCCACCTTTGCTCCAGTGGCCCACTTTAATAATGCCTGGATTGACAACAACACTGTAGAAATCTATTGTCAGAATTTGGGAGTTGGATCCGGTGCTCCTGGGCCACCTCGCCAGCTTATACACCAAAGAGCTCCCCACTCCCGCATACTCAACCGGTGGTCCTCCAGTCTCTATTTGGAGAGCTCCTTTTCTCTAGATGTTTCATTTGTTCTACTTCTAGCCAGCTCTCATTATTCAGACTTTTTCCTAATATGAAACCCAGTTTTTTCTCTTTACAATTTCCAGTCCTCTCTTATTGGGGCTTTAAGGCCAGACAAACAACAGCAATGTTTGCGGGTTGGGGGGAAGGCAGCACCTAACATGGGATTGCAAGAAGAGAAAAAGTCCACTCTGCCCTTTCTTTCCTTGAAAAGGAGAAAGGGCCAACAAGGCTTTAACAAAGTGACATGATTGCTAATCCTCTTACTGGATGAACAATATTACTTTGGGAATGGATGGCCAAGGACCACTTGTGGGCTGTCAGCAGCAGCAAGCAAACTTGTCTTTGAGTGCAGAATACATCTCCAACTGCACCTTGACGACCTGTGGGACCTGAGCAGCTCCAGCAGTCACAGAAGGGGAAGCAGGTTCAAGGCCCCTCAGGCCACCCTGCAGCATTTGCAGGCACAACTGCCCTGTCCTCACTTGGGATCATTTACTTCCTCTTGTGGGAATCCCGCTCTCAAATGTCACATCACCAATCAAGTCAGTGTCCTAAGATGTGTCAAACACATTCCACTATTTAAGTCATTGTCTGGTTCTGACTTTTAGTGTCTTCCTAACACTCTAGTTGTGCCTTTTTCAGTCTGGACCATCTAAATACCCAGCATGTTCTTTAAAAATTCCAGGTAGACTGGCAGGGATCTCTTCAGTGGGGAAAGAGAGGAGATGGGGACCAGGGAAGACATCTTCCATCCTCTTAAGTCCAGACCTCCATGGGCACCATGGATTCTTTTGTTCCCACAGAAGGCAGCAAGTTTTCTTCAGACAAGAAATAAAAAGGAAATTGCACGAGGAACCCACGGATCTTTTTTAACTCCTCCTCTGCTCGTCCGGGCTCCTCCTTTGCTAATATTGGCTTGCTAATGAACTCCCGGAGCTGTATGAGATTGTGCACCTCATCGTTGGGAAGGCATCGGAATACCTGGGAGAACCAGACAAATGAATCATCACACAGCGTTTCCAAGGAAATGTCAGCAGACACATTTTATGGCAAATATTCAGTCGGGACAGTCAGCTTTTATGCAGAGCCTATTAGTTTTGTGGGGTACACAGATCTATCAAAACAAAGAACATTCCCAAGAACATTACGAGACGGGCAATGCTGTTCATCTTCCATGCCACGGTGGCTTATGGCTTTTAAAGTGGCAGCTGGAGAGCCCCACTTGATCTATATGACTCATAAGGCTATGTCTACCTATTCCACACAAAACACAGGGAGAATTTGAAGGCTAGGGTTAGTACACTCCATGATTCATTGAACTAGAGGATGCCAGAGTAAAAGGGACCCCAAAAGTTATCTAATAACTCTTGATTGGATTAGAAAGGAACTCCCTACAGATGAAGAAACTGAGACCTTCCAGCAGAAGTGTGCTAGCAAATGCCTAACAACCAGCTCTCAGGAAAGAAATATTCTTGTAACACATTAGATTTGGAGTCAGGAAGACCTTCCTTGGCACTTTCTAGCTGTGTAGCCCTGGGCAAGCCTCAGTTTCCTCATCTAGAAAATGGAGCTACCTCACAAAATTGTCATAAAGACTAAATAAAATAATATACATAAAGTTTTTTTTTTATAAACCTTAAAGTGTTATGCAAATGTTAGTAATTACTATTATTGCTATTATCATCTAAAGCTCAAATCGGTAATTAAGATGCAGGCATCCAGTTTGACAATAAAAAAGCATTGAGCCAGAAGCTGAATGTAGATGGCCAACTAAGTAGTAAGGCTTAGTCTTGTTATCTGTTTTTTTCTATGCAAAAAAAAAAAAATTGTATGATTCACAAAGAAGAACAGAATTATACCAATGGAAGAGGTCTTAGAGAGAATCAAAAGCCAAGCACCCTGAGCTTGGGTCTTCTTGACAGTAGGACTCATCATCATTACCATCATCACAAATAAATAAAAATTACACAATATATATTTGTATATAATAAAAATATGACACAGAATATTGTCGTAGATAGATGGAACCAGGAAGACATGGATTCAAGTTCTACTTCAACCTAGACTGGCTGTGTGACTTTGAACAAGTAATTGAACCTCTTAATGCTCTGAGAAACCTCAAAGACCATAAATGGTAAAGAAGGTGCCAACCTGTTCTAGTTGAAATAACTTCTACATCTAAGAGTTTCTTGTGCCAATGAAGTCATAGGTCTGATTCCTATCCGAGAGCATTAGTAAAAATAATGGTAATTATCATATAATAGTATATGGTAATGATAATTATTATAAGATAGAAGAGGTTATATAAATAATGAGCTCTTTAGGAGCATTCCAATAGGGCTTGCATTTGCATTGATCAAGGACACCACGAAGGAGTTTCCTGTATGTGGTGGAAAATTGGACTACAGAATCTCCAAGATTTCTTTGATCAATAAGAAAGTTTTTTTTCTGTCAGTCAGCTAAAACTGAAAACTTCATGAAAGCATGTGACTGTTTTGGTTGAAGACTATTTTTTTTTAAATGAATATTGATTAAATTTTATTTTTTTAAATTTATTTTATTTGAAAAAAACAGAGTAAGAAAAAAAGAAAAGGAATATAAAACAAAATAAAGCAAAACAAATGAGAACATTGTCATGGGAGTATGTCATATATATGTGTGTGTCATGTGGATAGTCTCATATATATATACATAAGAAGAAAACATTATATTCATGAATGTCCATTTTTTCTTTACTTCCTTATAAATTGTTCTTTGGTTTTCTGCTATGCATTTTATTTTCTTTATTTTTCACCCTTTTGCAACCCCCTCCACCCCTATGCAAGCTACAGTTAAGAAAAGATATATTTATATTTATATATGTACATATATACACATTCTCACACATACACATATCCCACATAAATACAAATCTTTTCTATCCCTGTTGATTTTTTAATTAAATTCTGCTCCATAACTTACCTTGCTATTACTTAACTTCCCTCTACCCAGGGAACCCTTCCTTGTTTTCTTCCCTCTCTTTGCTTCCCCATCTGCCCATCCCTCCCCATTTATTTCTTTATATATTTTGGAAGGTACTATACCCTTCATGGTATATACATAGTGTTGCCTATTGAACCCATTTCCGATGTAAATAGGTTTTTAGGCAGCCTCTAATGCCTGTATATCTATTCTTCCTCTGCACCTCATTTATATAACATGATTACTATTTTTACCTTAAATCTGGAAGGCTGTTTGTTAAAACAAAACAAAAGGTTCTTTTAACAAAATGAATGTCTGAAGCCAGCAAAAAACCAAACTTTTCTGTCCTTTGGATCTTTTTCTTTCCATAAGTGGTTTAAAATGGGAAAATGAAAAAAAAACAAAAACAAAAGAAAAAACAATTTCACCTTGTCATATATGGTAGCATTCCGAGCTGCTGTTGAGATCCAGACCTCCTTGAAGAATTTGTCACTCACAGGATCAAGAATCTCTGAAATTGGCTCTGAGAGATAGCCGAGGACAACCCTGACAGACAAGCAAAACACATGGTAAGCGAGAGGTAGTAAAAAAGATAAAGAAAAAAACAAAGAGCAAATAATAAAAAGAAAGAAAAAAATCACCATTTTTTTTTTCTTTTGAGGAAAACAAAAGAAACCTTTAAAAACAAAGGATCTAGTTCCAATGATCTTATGATAAAGAGAATCATCTAAACCCAGGAAAAAACTGTGGGAACTGAGTGTGGTTCACAACATAGCATTTTCCCTTTTTTTGTTGTTGTTTGCTTGCATTTTATTTTCTTTCTCCTTTTTTCCGGTTTGATTTGATTTTTCCTTTGCAGCAAGATAACTGCATAAATATGTATGCATATTTTGGATTTAATATATATTTCTACCACATTTAACATATATTGTTCTACTTGCCATCTAGGGGAGGGGGAAAAATTGGAACACAAGGTTTTGCAAGGGTTAATGTTGAAGAATCATCTATGTATATAGTTTTTTTTTTTTTTAATTTTAAAGAAAGTCTTTTATTTTTCAAAACATATGCATGGATGATTCTTTGACATTAGCCCCTGCAATGCCTTGTGTTCCAATTTCCCTCCCTTTCCCCACCTCCTCCTAGATGGCAAGTAGTCCAATATATGTTAAACTTGGTAGAAATATATGTTAAATCTAATATATGCATACAGAGTTATATAATTATCTTTCTGCACAAATAAAATCAAAACAGGAAAAAAATGCGAAACAAAATAAAATGCAAGCAAACAACAACAAAAAGAGTGAAAATGCTATGTTGTGAACCACACTCAGTTCCCACAGTCCTCTCTTTGGGTGTAGATGGCTCTCTTCATCATTAAATCATTGGAACTGGTCTGAATCATCTCACTTTTGAAGAGATTCAAGTCCATCAGAATTGATTATTGTATTATCTTGTTATTGCTGTGTGCATCAGTTCATATATGTTTCTCCAGGCATCTCTAAAATCATCTTGTTGGTTGGTTCTTACCAAACAATAATATTCCATGACATTCATATACCATAACTTATTCAGCCATTATCCAACTGATGGGCAGCCACTCAGTTTCCAGTTTCTTGCCACTACAAAAAGGGCTGCCACAAACATTTTCCATGCATAAGTTTTGAAAATTAAAAAAAAAAAACTTTAATAAGAAAGAAAGAAAGAAAAGGAATAAAGGGCTTAGAGTAAGCAGAATCAGGAGAATAAGAAACACCAAGAACATACCAATGTCAGTACCAACAACCCTAAAAGGCAGCAGTGATCTATTGATGTTGAAAGAAGTGATGAAACATGTTTCCCTCCTATCAGAAGAGACATGGGGGACTATGTGTGCAGAATAGTAGAGTGTGTATATATTCAGTTGTTAAAGCAGTCAATTTTAACTATTTTTTCTTTGTTAAAAGGGAGAATTCAGTGTGTGTATGAGTCAGAAAATAACTTGTATCAAAAAAAAATCAATAGCATTTTTGATGCTGTTAACATTTTTAATGATTTGTGATGAAACCTAATGATTTTTGCTCTATGGGTGTATGGGAAACTGAGAGACCTTAATGGTAAGGTGGCAAATAACATAATATTGAGAAGGAAGTTCAGTATTTGGAGTTACTAGGGAGAGTATTTTGGGAAAGAGAATCAGAAATTATAACAACCTTGATAAGCTGAAAGTGTCACAAAACCCCGAGTTAGTTCTAGTTCAGTGTCATATTCTTAGTTCAGGAGGAGTTAGCAGGATGGCAGGTTATGTTTGTTTAAGTGGGATTGGAAATGATCTAAACGCTTTTGGGTAACAAAGAAAACATGCATTGAAAATGCAGTGTTGGTTTTGTTTTTTTTAACTTAGCACAATATTGGAATTTATAAGCAGTGTCTAGTTGGTATGCTGCGAGGAGCCTGCCCTAGAAAGAAGCAAGAGTCTGGCTAACTCACAGTCCATTGTGCTGTTAATGAGCTTAATCATGTGTTAACTCTTTGGATTTGGGCAGGTTCCTCTCACCAATCTGGGAAGAGCTGCTCAATTAATGGACTGCTAATGACAATGACAATGAAAACCTCTTGAGTAAGTGAAAATCAAGAATAGGTAAGGAAATATACTTATTTTCTCTTGGTTGAGAAATGGAAGACAACTAAAGCTGAATGTGGTATATATTGTCAGATAGTGTCAAAGTAGCGGTATTTTCACTGAATTGTTTTTCTTTGGTATAAAAAAAAAAAAAAGGTACAGTTTGGAGGTAGAATTGGGGGAGTAATTCCTGAAATGCCTATGGTATAAAACAAAAGACATCAATAAAATTTATTAAAGAAAAACTCCCCCAGTCTGTCAAAGTGGAAATAACAAAGAGTAGTGATCTAGTCAGAGTAAAAGCATTAGAATGATTAAAGGAGAGTATATAATAGACCTGAGCCTTTTTTGGAAAAGAAATATGAGGAATCACAGGTTTAGAGCTTGAAGAGATTTTAGAGTTCTCCTAGTGTAAATCCCTCATTTTATAGAGAGAATAACTGGAGTTGGGCAGGGATTTGTTCAAAATCTCCAAAATTGCAAATGGACAGAGCCAAGAGTCAAATTCTGACTCCAAAACTATGCTCAAAGACTGAGTGAAGCAAGAAGAGATGAAGGCCCCTCAGTGACAAGGAAGAGGTCTGGAATGCTGGGGGGGAAAAGGTGTAACACTCCAACTTAATTAAAGAGGCAATAAGATCGAGATAGAGAACAAATCCAGTGGAGGAAGATATGGCCTTGGAGTCGGAAGACTTCATTTTAGGTCCTGGCTCTCCCACATAGGACACATGTGATGCTAGCTAAGTTATAGAAACACCCTCAGTTTTTTTCTTGCCTGTAAAATGGGAATTAGAATCCTGACATTATGTTTCTGTTATGTACAAGATAAAAGTAGACTTTTTAAGGCTAAGGAGGTACTGCCACCGAGATATCTCATAAATTCCGCTAATTTAGATAACAACCCCAATATATTATTGGTACATGTTTGCATTATTATTCAGAGACCTCTAGGTCATTTCTGACTCTATTCAAATATAGTCTCCCTACTAAGAGCCTCTGAACTAAGAATACAATTCTAAGCTTTAATTACTTAAAATTTTGTGCTTCTTTCACTTTAATCAGGTATTTTAATACTTTTTTTAGTTCAGATTTAAACTCAAGCTGAGTCTTCCTATCTCCAGACCTACATTGCACCACCTAGCTGTCCACATATCTGGTAAACGCAAAGAATTATATGAATGTAGGTGTATTATGTCTGTCGGTTGTTTTATCAGTTGCCATTTTTGCCATCATCATCCTTGTTAAGAAACTACCATTTATGGTAAAAAGCATTAGATTCTGCATTGTGTTAGAAGAATAATCACTTTAAAAACTAGGACCATGGTAAAATTGGAATCCAAAAACCAATTTCCATATTATTTCTCATTTTTTCATGAAAAACAAAACAATGCTGCTATTGTTCTCATCCCATTAAATGTTACATTTTTAAAATCAATACCTATTGTAAGGGAAGAATTTTGTTTGAATAATTTTTCAGCCCTTAATGAATGTTTTGCATGCATGCTGATTATTCATCAGAATGGACTATTGTCACAGAGTCTATTTAAAGTCACCTTCTGATGGAAATGTGTCTTCCTGCCTGTTCAAAAACGGCCCAGATGGAAGAGGGTTTGAGGTTGTGCTTGTAACTGAGAAATAGCTATGTTTGGGGCCACATGGCTTATCTTTGGGAACAGTTCTCATTAAAAATTAGAAATTGAAGTTGACACAATGCAGCAGCAGCCTTGTTCTCTGGTACATTATCTATGTTTGGCAATATGACAAAGAGAAAAGCTAGTCCGAATGACTCCTCTTTTCAAATGAGTGAAGAGAATGTGTAGGTATTCATAGTTCAAGAAAGGATGTGAATGTGTATGTGTATGTGTATGAGGAAGCTAGGTTGTGTGTATTTTTCTATGGGTAAACTACATGACAGATTAGGAAAAATTAGGAAATTAGGAAAATTATATTTTAGGACTTAGGAAATTAGGAATTATATATAAAATTAGGTAAATATATTTAAAAAATCTAATCTCCCCAAAACCAAAAATCTAAACCCCCAAAATTAAGAACAAAAAAACCCTACCCAAACAAACAAATAAAAAACCCAATTCAGAGCACAATCTGCAAAAAGGTTAAATTGCCAGTGATAATGGTTGTGAAAAAGATGCTAGAACACATCTGAAGATACGAAAGACAAATTTTAACTTTGAGAACTAGATTTGATGAATTAGCCACAAGAGACAGCAGAATTTTGTCCTTCTCAAATGGGGTTCTCAAACCAACAGAGTTCACACTCTTGTGGTCTGTGATTGGTCATTCCAATATTCACAAGGCTGATGAGCTACTTTGCC
Organism: Sarcophilus harrisii; assembly: GCF_902635505.1. Lineage (NCBI taxonomy): Eukaryota > Metazoa > Chordata > Mammalia > Dasyuromorphia > Dasyuridae > Sarcophilus > Sarcophilus harrisii. The sequence goes on from NC_045428.1 coordinate 29,430,050, forward strand.
TGCCTGTCTGCAGAAGGACTAGTTTCCAAATATGAATTTGACAAGGGTTGGAGTGTAGTGTAAACTTCTCCAGTCTCATTTGTGCAATGACTTTTCCCAAAGAACCGCCATCACTTTCATTCAGATTTAACAATGAGACTGGATTATAAGTAGTTTTTCCATTTGCCATTTTCTTTTCAACTTCTATTTTCTGCATTTGCATATGATATTACACTACCCACAGGGCACAGAACAACCATGTGGCCCAATTGGTGACTAATGATCCTAGAATCACATAGCTTAGTTATGGAGTCTATCGTATTTTCCTTTACAAATCCTCTGGTAGAGATAGGGAAACTGAAGCTTAAAGAAATTAAACAATTAAAATCATACAGTCAGGGGATGAAGTCAAGATTTATCTTCATCCAACTGCTTTCTAGTAGATGGTCTTCTTTCTGTTGAAATTCTATCCATCAGATCAGGTCAAAATGTCACATCTCTCATAATTTCTCTGCCTGCCTCCTCCTCAGCTCTCAATTATTACCAATGATTTTTCTCTATGTATGGCTTTGTTTTGTAGCTCTTCAATTCTCCCCTGTGTCCCATAGTCACTCCTTTCCCAGGCTTCCACTCTAGTATGCAGTATGTGTTATCTCTCCTTATTAGAACATAAAACTATTTGAGGACAGGGTATGTCTCACTCTTGCATTTATAGTCCAGTGCTGAGCCCAATGCCCGAGTCATACTTAAATACATTGATAAATGCTTTTTGGCTTTTTATTTCTTTTTCATTCATTTCATTCTAATGAATTCATTATGTATTATACTGATATGCTTATGTTTATATCCCTAGTAGGCTATGAACTCCCTGGAAATTGTTATTTCTTTATTTTCTATCTTCCCCTTTACCTATTATGGTGTCTACACAAAGAAGGCACTTACTAAATATTTGTTGGCTGAAATTTGATGGATTAGTCTCTTTGTGTAAATAGATTCATGTGCTCAGATCACAAATAAAAACAAAATCAAATCCAATTAAATCCAATGCTGTTTCCTTTCCCATGAAAGTAGAAATGTTGCCTGCTCAGAATTTAATAGCTTAACCTTGATAACCAGATTGCTGAATTATCTTAGCCATGTTTTAAGAAACTAGATCAGACTTCTTTTAAAAAACATCTGTTCCTGGAATCATAAGGCTCAACTCACAGGAAATCAAATAAGGGTCATGGGCAGCCCTGAGTTCTATACATCTTCCATCTATTCCTCCCAGTGACATTACCTGAAGCACTGAAGCCGAAGTCCCTGGGCAAATCTTCCTGCTTGGTACTTTTCTCCATTCATTACAGAGGGGATAGTCTCAGTGTCCTGCACGATGACCGCCATTTCGCTATCACGCTTTCCCAGCATGCTCCTGTCATTTATATTTGCAGATCCTGGGGGAAAATAAAAACAAAAATGCTTTCTCTCAACATTAAAACCCCACAACTTTCACCACTAAAAACACCATCCTATTACATGGCAATTATCTCATTTTTTAAACCACAGATGATTAGAAACCTTTTATGTATTTTCCTTAAGGCACAGTTAAATTTAGATATACTGATGAAAGTCAGAATCCTTTTTGGTCCTAAATACACATCATGTAGTGAAAAGGATACTCAATTTGGAGTTAAAGAACTTGCCATTGAATCCCAGTTGTTTATTGCCCATTACTATTGAAAAGGTCGTCTCCCAATATGAACTTCCTTTCTCTGCACCCTAGCTCTGGGAAACAATGGCATTGGACAGGATGATTTCCAAGTGCTTTTTCTGCTCCTTGTCTCTTTTTTGAATTGCTGTTGATTGGTATCCTCCATTCTAGTAGAATAACTCCTTACTGTTCCTTGCACAGTGCCTCACATACAGTAAGCACTTAATAAATGTTTATGGAATCAAATCATAACATTCAATATTAATATGATATAAAAAAACTTTTTTTGGAAGGGTAGAGTTATGGGGTCAGGTATAAATGCTAGGGATACAAATACCAAGTGAGATGATTCTGTTGTTATTAGCTGTGTCACCCTGGGCAATAACTTCACTCTGTCTCAATTTCCTCACCTGTCAAATGAACTGGAGAAGGAAATGGTAAGCCACTCCAGTATCTTTGCTAAGAAAACCCTAAATGGGGCCACAAAAAGTTGGACATGATGAAAACAAATGAAGAACAACAAAAAATACACAATATGTTCACAGATAAATAAATACAGGATAATCTTTTAAACTAACTGGACTGTAAGTTCCTTGAGGTAAAGGATGATTTTCTTCTTGTTTTTGGATCTTTGGCACTTAAAGCAGAGTCTTGGGAATTTTTTAGACTGAATCTGTGTTTTGAGAGTGAGGAATTCCTAGTAGTAGAAAATTTCTCCCCTGGTAATACTTTCTTTATAAGGAGGAATTGTTATTAGAAAGCTTCCTTGGAGAAGGGAGAGGTGAAGTGACTTATTTGTGCATCAGTCAAAGGTAAGAGTTGAAGCCAAATATTCTTTATTCCAAGAACCTTCTTCTGTTTATTGCACCACATTGCCTGCATCCCATTAATAACTCATACTAATTGCCAATTGTCACGTAATGTCAAATCTGAGCTACCAGGGATCCCAGAGACCACGTGACTCAACTCAAACTGACCAAAAATCCCATCTCCAACCTCTTCAACAAGAGTCTTCCAAGCTTTGTTTAAAGACATCCAGTGTGGGATGACTCATTACTTCTTGACATAATCCATTCCACATTGGAACAACTTTAATGGTGACATCAAGCTCAAGATAGCTCCTCTATATTTTTTACCCACCACTCTGGATCTGTTTTCTGAGGTCAACCAGAATAATTTTAATTATTCTTCATTTTAACCCTTCAAATACTTGAAGGAAACTATAATGACCTTCCCTCTCCTAAATTAGAACTGTAAGAGTCTTTTCAAATTCTTGTTTCATTAATCTAGTATAAAACAGACTCCCTTCAAGGTCCAACTCAAGTGCCCACCTGATTCCTCTAGATAACTACCTATCCTCTTGAAACTGAGTTGTATTTACTTGTATCTCTACCTCCTTCTTTCTTCCCACTTCCCATGGAATGTTCATTGCAGATAGAATTATTTTACATTTTTAACAGTGTCCAGCATATAGTAGACACTACATTAAATGTTTATTAAATAATTAATTAACTTTTCTGCTTATTTTTAAAAATTTTAGAAATAAACATCTCCAAAAAAGACTTCCCCCCCAAAAAAACCCCAAATTAGCTGCTATCCATCACCTGAAATCACCCAGAAAAGTGATTCATTCTCATTCTGTCATTATTTTTCATCTAAGCCCTTAGTTTCTTAAGGGAGAATTCTAGTGTTCTAGAAATATAGAGTAAAGTTTTAATGGATCTTGGAAGTCATTGGGATCAATGCCCTCAGAATCTCATAGATGAGGAGACTGAGGATGAGGAGAGTGAAGAGACTTGCCAAATTCTCAAAGGGAGCTCATAGCAGAGGAGGGATGTGAGCCCATTCTGTTTCCAGACCCCAGAGACAATGCTCATTTTTCTAAACCACAAACAATCAATAGTCAGAATATATTCTTGATTCTATATACCAGTTCTGGGACTCTTGATTCTTGGGGCCTCAGTTTTCTTACCTGCTAAATGAAGGCATTGAGCAACATGATTTAAGGTCCCTTATAGCTGATACTCTGATGGTTCTTTTAAATACTGATATTCTCTTTGTTGTTGTTATTTTTTGCTGAGGCAATTGGGGTTAAGTGACTTTCCCAGAGTCACACAGCCAGGAAGTGTTAAGTGTCTGAGACCAGATTTGAACTCAGTTCCTCCTGATTTCAGGGTTGGTGCTCTCTCCACTGTGCTATTTAGCTACCCCCTGATAGTTTCTTGTTAAAGGTTAGGGATTGGACTTTTGATTTCACAGGAAGAGAGGACTCCCATGTGAGCAAAGTCCTACCAACGAAAGTCAGGATCTTCTCTGCAACTAAAAGTCACAGTTGCAGTGAACACCAAGATGTTAAATAACTTGCTGAAAGTCACACAGTTAGAAGGTGTCAGAGGCAGGATTTGAAACCCAGGTTCTCCTGGCTTTTAGAGTGGCTCTTTCTCTATGACTCTATGCTGCCTGTTTGGTTTGGGGGGAGAGGAAAGGAGAAAGGGGAGATAGAGGAGAAAGAGAGAGAGACAGCCACAGAGACAGAACCAGAGATAGAGACAGAGAGACAAATAAAGACAGAGAAGGGAGAAAAAGTCAAAGAGACAGAAAGAAGGGGGAAGAAGAAAAAGAGGAATAAGAGAAAGGAGAGAGAAAAAGAGAGAGGGAGAAGAAGAGGGGAAGGGAGAGAAGGGAGAGGGAGAATGGAGGAGAAGCAGGAGAGGGAAAGGGACAGAGAAGAGAGAAAGAAGAGGAGGAGAGAGGAAAGAGGGAGAAAAAAGGGGAAGAAGAGAAGGAGAGAGATAGGAGGGGGGAGGGAAGGAAGGAAAAAGAGGGAGGAATAGAGAGAGAACAGAGAGAGAGAGAGAGAGAGAGAGAGAGAGGGAGAGAGGGGGAGGGAGGAAGGAATGGGAGAGAAGAGAGAAGAGTAAGAAGGAAGAAATAATTTGAGGGAAGAGAGGGGAAAGAGAAGGAGAGAGGGAGAGAGGAGAGAGAGGGAGAGACGAGAGAAAAGACTCGAGTGAGAGATTGAAAGTGTGTGTTTTAAGCAAAAACAGAAAGAAAACTATTAAAACCTCTGGACTAGAGACAATCAGAATCTCAGAAGAATTTTTTTTATTACTCAGAAGTAATAAAAAAGAAATGTTAGTGAGACCATCAGCTAAGCACAGCTTTTTCTGAAGCAATCAGAAGAACTGAAAAACCCTGAAAAATATTTGCTTTGGGGAGAAGGAAATATGGGCTGCTTTTCAAAGCCTCCTGCGTCAGCCATACAATCTCCTTTATGCCATTCTTTCTGACCATCGCAGTAGCCAAAGACTTTTCTGTTTGAAGAGCTCTCGAGAAAGACTGTCTGAAAAGGAGGAAGTAATTTTCTCTGTGTGTCGGGCTTCTTCCTCCTAGGCACACCTGCTTAATCCAAAACATTCTCTACCAGATCAAGTCATCATCAGGCAATAATGGCATTTATCACCAACAAACACTTGAAATGGTTTGGGACAAATGAAACCTCTTGCATTCCAAAATTCATCCTAGCAACAGCGAATACCTGTGGTTACAGCAGACATCATGTCTGGGGGAGATGCTGTGGGCCTCTAGCTCCAGCTGGGGTTTGAAGCAAAGATTCTTCAGGATGCAAAAGGCAAAAATTATCCTGTCGCTCCTTGGATCACCCAAAGAGGCCCCAAGGGAGATCCAGTCTGCCATTGTTTTCTGCCATCTCTCAATCTGCTTCTTGGGTTACCCTAGATGGGAGTCTGAGCTTGGGGTCCATTTAAATGATGTAAGAGATGACAACAGAAGAGACTTATGGTTATGGAGTAAAGCAAGGACTTTTGGAAATAAATTCAGAAGTAGATGTCATTCAACAGTCTCTTGGGCTTTAATGAATACAGCCACAGCAGGCTGTGAGTCAGCAGCCTGTCAGCCATGTGTCACCCTAGAACCCAGATTTCTTATTACCAGGGGGGTGGCAGGCTCCTTCAATAAAGCAACAAGGGAAATGTGGTGACAGCTGGGATCACTAAACCAGGCTATGGTGGGGCTGAAGGACCTCTGAGGAAGAGGAGCTCTCCTCCCAAAAGAAGAGCTGATTGGCAAAATAATGGTAGTAATAGAGGTAGTAATGATGCTAGAAAAGTGGGACTGACTTTGAAGTGAGAGGACCTGAGTTCAAATCATTCCTCTGATATTTAGCAATGGTGTGGCTTTGGGTAGTTCACTGGGACCTAGTGATTTCGTCTGTCACGTGAGAGGGTTGACCTAAATGACCTTCCTGTTCTAAATCTGTGACCTAATTATCCTTCTTGATACCTCTTTGAACAGTATTGTGCAATCAATCAGCAAGCATTCATTAAGCATCTGCTATGTTCTAGGCACTGTGAATACCTCAGAGAGGAGAACTTGCAACATAATGGACATGATGTTTTATTTCTGGGCAGAGGGTTTCGGAAAAGTTAATTTCTGATATACATAAACTCAAGCTAAAAACCAAAAAACCAAACTCAAGGGAGGAATATGGGATAATATCAAATTGGGCGTCAGCCCAATTATTATCCTCCATACTCTCAAGTACCATTTCCCAATAACTTTGTCCTTATGTTCTAAAGAGCATGTTCTACCTCTGATTTAGAACAATTTTCATATCATTATTGATGACTTTGATTACTTCCTCTGAAAACTGCCTTGTTCATATCACTCGACCAATTATCAGCTGGGAAATGGTTCTTCTTATAGATTTGGCACATTTTCCTATTCTTTTTCTATCTCTGTTCCAACATTTGTTTCTGAGGTGAATTCTGGGTGTTCACTTGGGTCTGTTATATACTAGGAGGAGAATATAAAAAATCAGAAAGACCCAGGATCCAATCTTGCCTCAAAAACTTACTGGTTGAGTGGTTTTTAAGTCACTTACATTTGTCTGTACCTCAATTTGTTCACTTTCAAAATGGGGGGGGGGAGGGTTCTTGACCTTCTAGCATTAAATCTGTGATTAGAACCTCATGGCTTTAATCACAAATACTTTTCTCTTTATGTGTTAAATAATAGCTACAATCAGTAGTGTGCTCAGAAACTAAATTCTAAGTTCTAGGACCGGAATTTATTTCCTGTGATTTGTTATCTACAGAAAGGACAACCCAGAGTCAGTTAGGGGCATAATAGAAATAGCAATGGATTTGAAACCAAATGACCTGGTTTCAAATACCAACTTGAAGAAGTCATTTCCTTTGCCCTGGGCTTCAGTTCCCTCAAAAGTTAGAAAATGAGGCAGTTGGACTAGATTAGTACTTCTTAACCTTTCTTTGTGTCATGGACTCCTTTCATAGTACAGTTAAAACTAAGGGATCATTAATAATATAATTTTAAATTACTGAAAGAATAGTCAAATTCTAATTAGAAGTTTTAGTAAAAATAAAAAATAAAAATACTTTATTTTTTTCTATCAGACATTCTGAAATCTATTGATACCGTGGACATCAATGGACTCCAAGGTAAGATTTCTCTTGACTCAATATCCTTCAAGTACTTTTAAAGCTCCAAATCCTATCTACTGTCAGGAATTTCTCAGAATACATTTTGTCAAATTTGATGCAAAGCTTATGACCTTGGCTCAACCTTTCTTCCCCTTGAATTATTAGAATAGTGAAAATTTGGAATTAGAATGAATGTGGAGGTGTTCTGTTAGTTTTCCAAAACATAATTAAGTTAATTCAGTTTTCAGATTTAGTACAGTGATTCCAAGAAAATCAAATTCTCGTCTTCCTGGGAGAAAGAACAGCATCATGTTTATTTTTCTTGGCTATGCTCCTAGCAAGCTAAAGCATGTCCCTCCATCCATGTCAGGAGGCCACACTGCAGGAAGCTCACAGTTAGTCCTGATTCTCTCAATGACTTTGTGATTCTGAATACCTCAAAACCTCCCCCTGCTGCAGTTTCTCTCATGTGACACATGCATATTAGCAAAAGGAAATAGTGAACTCATAATTATGTGATCATTTGTCATCACTATTATAGTTCAGTATGACATAATACTCTAATGCAGACCTTCAGGAAGATAGAGAGGCTCGATAAGAGGCCAAAATGGGCACATGTCATGGGGACATACTGAAGCACTGAATTTTGGAGATAGAAGGGGTCCCCAGTGGATGTCTCAACTAGACCACCCTGGAATAAGAATCCCTGCTACAGCATGTTCAAAAAATGGTCATCCAGCATTTTTTTTGAAGACTTTCAGGAAGGAAGAACATATCTCTTTTTGAGAAGAACTGTGTCACATGCACACTACTGTACTCAAATTGTTAGGAAGCTATTTTTTAAAAAATTAAATCAATTTTCTTGTACAGCATGATAAATGTGGAAATATGTTTAGAAGAGCTGCACAAGTTTAACCTACATTAGATTACTTGCTATTTAGTGGAGAGAGGTAAAGGGAAGGAGAAAAATTTGGAACACAAGGTTTTGAAAAGGTGAATGTTGAAAACTATCTTTGCATGCATTTTGAAAAGAAAAAGTTCTTATTAAAAATAATAAAACATAAAATAAAAAAGGAAATCAAGCTTACATTTTCCTTTGTGTATGGCTTAGTGTATAGTAAGGTATTAGACATGGTTTCAAGACACTACTTGTATGACACTGAACCAGACACTTAAGTTCTCCGTGACTTACTTTTTCCATTTGTAAAATAAGGATTTACACATTGGGTTAAAATATGGACCTATATTTCTACTCATTGGCTATGATTCTTCTCTCTGAGGTCAAATAGAACATGGCTAATACTCTTGACATATGGGAGGGAAATTATAATGCTCCTTCAAAGTTCTCTGTTCTAGAATGAATAATTTTAAGTTCTTTCCACTAATCTTTACTAGTCATGAGAAATTTTCTTCTGTTGTTTCTCCACCTTTCTAACATAGAAAATCTTGATTTTCTAAGACAGTGTAGTACAATAAAGTGAGCAGTGGCTTGGAAGGCAGAGGCTCTGGATTCAATTCCCATTTGCTAACAAAATTCTTAATCTCTGTTGACAAGAGGTAAGAAACAAGAGGATTGGGCCGGATGGCCTTTAAGTATTTTCTCCCATCTAAGTTTCCAATCCAGTGACCTCTTTATTCTGGATGCTATGTCTAGAGGCATCCCTCTAATAGAATGTAAGGTCAATGAGGGCTGAGAATGTCTCATTTTTCTCTCTGTATTCTTAGAGCTTATCAACAGTTATCTTCAATAAGTGCTTGATGGATGAAAGAATAATAATAACAATTAGAATTTATATGATATTTTGAAGTTGGCACAACACTTTACAAATTTTATCTCAGCTTCATAATAAACTGAGAGGGAGGTGTTAATATTATTCCCATTTTATAGATAAAGAAGATGAGGCAGATGGAGATTAGTTTAGTGCCTTGCTCAGGGTCACATAACTAGTAAATTATCTAAGGCTGGATTTGAACTCAGGTTTTCCTTATTCTGGGAAAGCTAAGTGTCATAGCAGAAAAGGTACTAGCATAGAGTCAGAAAAATTCATCTCTCTGAGTTCAAATCTGGCCTCAGACACTTATTTTCTGTAGGACCCTGGGCAAATCATTTAATCCTGTTTTCCTCAGTTTCTTCATTTGTAAAATGAGCTGGAGACTACTCTGCAAAAAACCAAACCAAACCAAACAACCAAACAAAAAAACCCAAATGGTGTCATGAAGAGTAGGTCACTACTGAAAAATGATTCAACAACTAACTTCCTGACTCAGGGTCCCTCGTTCTATCTACTGTGTCTCATAGGTGCCTCATTAAGTGAGTGAACAAATGCTATAACAAAAAAAGACCACATGCAAGTTGAGATCTACAGTTTGATCATGGAACAAGTTCTGCCTCAGTGCCATAAATTACTCACAACGTACCATTGAGTTGGGTTCCATAAGTCCATTGATAAATCCATTGTTTGGGACTGGAGATGTATTTTACCATTATACAACTGGTTAGCTTTGATGGCGAGCCAAAGGAATCCATAATGTCCTTGAAGACGGGACTAAGGACTAAGGACTAAGGACAGCAGGTGATAGGGTGGCAAGAGAATTTGAATTCAAACAATTTGGCTTGAAATCCTGACTCTGACAGTTACCATCTTATGAAGAGGTGGTTTAAAACCCCTTGGGGCCCTAGTTCCTCTTCTATAAAATGAAGGTGTTGAACCAAATGACCTTTAGCTTCTGTTCTAGCTCTATAGCCTTATGATCATGGCCTCTCTCCTTGACCTCAACACTCTTTAGATAATTCCCATGGGACTATGGAACGGCACCATTCACTCCTGATTGATGCAAGCCAATGGGAAAGTTACATTATTGGAGAAATGTGCCTTACCCATAGGGCAGGAGGCACTTAATACATATTCATTGAGTTAGATGAAATGGGAAGAAATATAGTGTCACAAATTTTCAGTGAAGTTGACAAATGCCAAACCATTAGGAGGTGCTGGGTTGGATTAGGTCTGTTCAAAATTAAAATAAGGTATTGACGTGTAGAAATGCCATCCAAATGTTAACTGGGCTTCTTTGTTAATGGGGTATATTAGATTCTGGAGGCCTCATCTATTTTATAGGAAAATCATGGAATATCAGAGGCAAAAGGGACCTTAGCTAGCCCTGTGTGAACAATAATCAAGTGAAATAACACAAATGCAAAGTATCTTATAAATTTGAAGTTGCTTTCTCTCTAGCTTTGCCTCTCACACACCAAATATATATATACATACACATATTCAAATATGCATGTGAATATATGTATGTACATACATGTATGAGCACATGTACATATATTACAAATATGTACATACATAGATGTGTGTATCTAACAATACACATCCTAACAGGTTCTTCAGATCTCTGACCTCTAGTATAAGGAAGGACCACTACCTCCTAAGCCCATTCATTCTGCTCTTGGACAACTGTCTTTGTTTAGAAGATTTTCCTAATATCAAAACAAAGTTTCCTCTTTGCAACCTCCACCTAATAACTCATTTACTTGGTTTATATAACATGATTAATGATACAGTCTCCAAGTCAAGATGTTGGTGAAGTGAAGGAAAAAAAAAAGTGTCAGAGGGTCTGGATTTAAATCCTGGTATGGTAAATGGCAACCTATGTGATCATGGACCAGTCACTGAATTTCTGTAATAATTGACAAGTCTTTGGCACTCTAAGATTGGCAAAATGATTTGTATATGAAAGTATCCCTTTTTATCACCACAATTATCTTGTGAGGTAGGTACTGCTTTTTCCATTTTACAAATGGGGAAAGTGAGGTTTGGAAAGATCCAATGACCATGTTTGCACAGTGGATAATGAGCTGGGTATAGAATCAGGAAAATCTAGATTTGAATCTTGATTTAGATGCTAACTAACTAGGTCACCAGGAGTTATCTCCTAAATCTCTTTGATCTTCAGCGGGGACAACAAAAACATCTCCCTTATGGTGTTATTGTGAGGCTCAAATAGGAACACTTTGTAAAACTTAAAAGTGATATAGAAATATCCACTATTGCTAATGTCATTGATTCAATTTTAATTTGGAATTAAGCAAGAACATTTTTACTAAATTGTTTATTTTCTTTGGTTCAAAGATCCTCTTTGGAGTTTTAGCCCAATGGGGCTAATGAAAACAAGAAATAACTCAGTGGTACATAAATGTGCACAGTGATATCATCTGTAATAGCAACAAGCTAGAGATAAATTCTGTCCAATAATTGTTGACTGTACGAAGTGTGGTATGAGTAGAGTAATAGCTAGCATAAATATAGCTTGTCAAGGTTTGTAAAGGACAGCTACGGGGGGTTCCATAGTGCACGGTGCCAGACTCATCTTCCTGAGTTCAAATCCAACCCCAGACATTTATTAGTTGTGTGATCTTGGGCAAGTCACATAACCCTATTTGCTTCAGTTTCTTCATCTATAAAATGAGCTGGAGAAAGAAATGGCAAACCAGTCCATTATCTTTGCCAAGAAAACTTCAAAAAAGGGACCACAAAAAATTGGACATAACTGAAAAGTCTGAATGCTGGAGAATTTAGCTACAAGTGTCTTTGACTTCTTTCAGAAAAGGTCCTTAAATACTTCCCCAGAGTCTGGAAAACTTTTGAAGATGCCTCTTAATTCCCTGTCCAGATACGACTTATCTGTAGCTATGTGAAAGAGGGCATCTGAAAAAGCTGCTTTGTATTCTTTTCTTCCAAAGGAGACCAACAGACTAACTCAGCTCCCCAGCAGTGTGTCCACTTACTTAGAGCCAGGCCTTCTATTAAGATGAAAAAGAACAAAACACCTCCAGTTTTTTTCTGAGAAAGGAAATAATTGCTATGAGTCATGCTGTTCTTAGGGAGGAAAGCAAAAAAAGGAAGCCAAACCTTTAAGTACTGATAAATAATGGCCTGTAGAGACTCTAAGAACCAGTTTTTCCTTGTCTTGAATGAAAAGTTGTTTTGCAAAACTTATCAATTCTGACTAATGCAAATGCAATTTGGCCTTTGGGGATTCAGAGCCCAACTTTTTCAAATGCTCCTCCTCTAATCTCTTTTAATTTGGACTCTGAGGTTGAAATCTATTTGACATTGGGATATTATGTAAAAGCAAGCAAATGGAGAGACAAAATGACCTTTAAATGATAAATATCCAGAACTGTCATTTTAGGTCTTAGGTAGAGCTCAACAGAATTAGAGACTTTTCTTTTGGCCAATTTTTTTTTCCTTTTCAGTTTTGCCAGCAGTAACTGTCTTGCCCTCCCTGCTATCACTGCCAAGTTTAATCTAAAAATAAATCCAGGACTCAGGCTTTTGACTAGTTAGCAAAGAGTGTCCTTGAGGGAAGTGAAAAGCAAGTTTCTTGTGTAGCCAGAGAGAAGGTTATTAAGCTCCTGGAGCTGCATTTTTATACTCTCAAAGAATCTGATAAACACCTACTATGTGTCAGGCACATTACTAGGCATCGAAGACACAGAGAAAAAAGTGGGACAATTTCTAAAGCTACTTGTTACATTCCCCTATGAAGCAAATGCCAAACATTTCTTAAGCACCTACTATGTGCCAAGCCTGGTTCTAGGTTGGAAATATAAGGCCTAATCCTTGTTAGTTATCTTCCTTCTATTTATCTTGTCCTCCTCTTCCTCTTCCTTCTGAAGTTATATTTTGGTATATTTATCAAATGAGAACATATCTGGACTGCTTAGTGACTCTGAGCCTAGAAACTCCATAGAAAGCTTGTTTGGATTGGTTGAGGGACTTGGTCATGCCTTTTGGGGCTTGAATCAAGCCACTGAGATAGTTGGAACTAAAGAGTTGAGTGACAGTGGAAAGGAAATTATTTTATAGCTAAAGCCCTGAGGAAAAAAATGACTGGAGAAGAATCCCATTCTTTATCTTTTCTCCCTACTTCTGCCTCCATCTAGATTGGAAAGGCCTCATGAACTCAGTGAGTGCAGAAGATTTTGACTTTTTCCTTTGATATCTTAGAGGAGAGGGTCTTTCTCATGGACAATGAACGACAGATTGGATGAGATAAGGAAAGGTCTTTTGAGGTTCTACAAAGAACTCCAGCAGAGAAGTTGTACAAACCCAACATATCTTAGAACATTTAATTTTTTATGTCTTTCAAATTTAGTTAAGAAGCCTGAGTTTAACTTAAAAGAAATTAGTAGAACTCAGTGATAGGACAGACTGTGATCATAAAGTGAATCAATACAAAACAAAAACAAAAAATTGGGAAAATTAATAACAACTCATTCTTCTTCTCTATATTTTCATAGAGAATTCTAAAGTGCTAGTGGAATACAGCAGAAAAAACAAAAATTCAGAATTAGGAAAATGTAGATTTTTTTCTGTAGATAGAGCACAGACAGCTTATATCAAGGCAAATTGGTATCATCTAGACTAGGGTAACCAAATGGCAGATCCCAATTCCAGCCAATGATAAACATCTGGGGATTGCATTATATATTTCCTTTACTGAATTATCCCATCATTTCAATTTGCTTTACCAGGGAAAATCTGAGGACATTTCATCTGAGATCATAAAAGTCAGTCAGACGTGATCCCTGAAGTCATCCGATTCTTCCAATTAGATATGTCATCCTAATTTTTTCAATTACACAGAGTTGCTTCATGACACTAAGTGTATATCTGGGTTACATCCAGAAGATAAGACCTTGAGCAAAATATCAAATAAATATTTCTCTATCTTGAATTTGTGCAACTATTTATGGGATTGCTAATTTGGCACTGATGTGTGTAAATCATTATTTTCTTGCTTATGATACCATATGCTTCCCTAACACTTCCTAGGATCTAACTTACATCATGTACTTGAGATTTTCAGTCACTGAATTTGAGAGTTGGAAAAGAGCTCAGAGGCCCTGTAGTCTAACCAACATGAAAAGAACCCCTGCTTTAACATATATAAATAAAGAGATCGAGTCATTTGGAGACTTAGAGATAGGAAGGACCTTAGCTCTCTTAATTTACTCTCACTGTAAAATTTACTCTCATGTAAAATAAGAACACTAAAGAAGAGGGGCATAAGGGGATATTTCCAAACTCAAACAATGCAAATATCTTCAGGAATTATAGACTAAAATAGTCATAGGTTGCAATCTGTGTGAGTAGAGGGAGTTTCCACATAAAAATGGCACCTTCCTGTGGAACAGTCACAATTATTCCAGAAATCACCAGCATGAATAATCCAGATATCATTTGACTCACCAATAATGACAGTGTTATCATCTGCTATAAGCAACTTGCTGTGAACATAAATGAGCTCCGTGACAAGGTTTCCTTCCAGTTCTGCATGCGTTCGAAGTCCACAGAATGATATGTAATTTATCCATTGATTGCCAACTGTAAAGATGGTATTAGTAAATTCTTATTAATATGCCAGGTGTATCAGTTTGCTTTATTTAAAAGTATAACAGTAAAAGTAAAAGGCATAAATCTTGCCAACTGAACCTATCAAATAATATTGATAACAGATTATAATCCAACCCCATCATTTTAGAAGGTGACTGTCTCTAACTCTGCTAGCCTTAGGATCCTCAGTTGTAAAATGGGAATAAATAAGCACCTACCTTGCAGAGTTATTTTGAGGATTAAGCAAGATAATATTTGCAAAGTGCTTAGCACAGTTCTTGGCACACAATAGGCATTTAATAAATGTTAGCTATAATCCCAATTATTTTGAATAATAAATTCTTTGAAGTGGTCACATAATTTAAATTAGCACTAAGTCTTTCTATTAGGTTAGAACCAATGACCATATCTTATATGATTGCAACTTTGAATAAGGAAAATTTAAATATATTCCACCACTCCAGGGGCTTCATAATTTGCCCTAATGGGATCTAGCTTAACTGGCTCAAGAGCAACTCTCTATAAATAGATAACAGAGGCAACATGACTGCTCCTAATAAAATTGTTATTGGTTCTCCCATTTCCAACATCTCTCCTTCCTTCATTTTGGTGACCGTGTTTCCTATCAGCCGGATGCAGTTGGCATAGCACTGGATTCATCTGGAATCAGAGGACTTGCTGGATCTGATACTTCACTACCATGTAAATTTATCTCTCTGAGTTTCAGCTTCTTCAACTACAGAAACAAGGAGAGTGGGACAAATGAAAGCACTTTCCTTCCTCCCAATCTAGGACACCATTTGTCATGAGCCTATCACTATCTTCTTCTCTTGTGATCAAAAATAAGAAACAAATCACTTACTTTCAGCTTTTAATTGTCCAATGATGGAATTTTCTCCCCTGCACATAGTTCTGGAAATATTGAAGATACAAGAACAATCATCAGCTTTTTAAAGTCACCCAATGTCATTTTGGTAGGAATGGTAGAAACTAATTCTTTATAACATTAAACACTAACAGGAGTCTGATAAAAACATTTTGGTGCTTTAAAGATAACAAGTTTCGCTTGTGAATCATTAAATTAAAATGCTCAAACACTTGAATGAAACTCTAGGTTTACCCATGGTAAATGTTGTTTCTGTAAAGCAAGTATGCATATAAGAAAGCTATGAAGCTGGTGTTTGAATTTAGAAATTTGAAGTTACAAATGGACCTTTTCCTTCTGGGGATTTAGGGGAAATAAAATAACCAAAATATAGTCAACTTCCTCAATCATGAAACTTATTGCTTCACAGGAAACTAGTTTTCTAGACAAACATGAAGAGTCAACAATTTAGAAAGAGTATTTTAGGCTCTGCCTATAGAATACAAATCAAACTAGCTAGAAGGGTTAAAAACACGCTGCCCCTTCATTGGTGGTTTTGTTTTCCAAGACATTGCCAACTTAGGTTGCCTAGATTCAATCCTCATTGAATATACCATATACTCTCCTGAATCATACAAGATAGTGGTAGAACTTTCCAAAGACCAGCTATATCTCCATACATTTATCTTCATTCCATATAATGGAAAAATTGGAGGGGAGAGGGAGAGTTAAAAAGAATTAGACACCGAAGAAGAGATTTTAGGTACCTATAGGCAAGAGAGCATTTAGAGGATATAGAGATTTTAGGAGTGCCATGTTCTATTTTATTTAGATCAGTAGAGTACTAGGTTCTAATTACCATGCTCAACTTTAATTATCCCATGGGGAAAAAAATCATGAATTAACTGCATTGACCAAAGCAAGGATTCTATGCTCCATCTGCTTGCTCTATAAATATAATTAAAACACTTAAAAATACAGTTATGTCTAGACTGTGCTGATATTATATTGGATAATGAAGTATATATAAACAAATTTTAACAGATACAAGGATTTGGTTTGGATTCTTTCCTAAACACTAATCATGTCCATTTCAATTGTGTTGAAACCCATTTAAAAAAAATCTGTAGAAAAGAAATGAGATTTATGGTCTCCCTGAAAATATCTGAAAATGGTAAATCATATAGAAATGACCTAATTTTATGTGATAGTAATGCTTTTGTCATAATAAAAAGCTCCTGAAATGGAAATATTTTGACACTGCTATATGGAAACCTCCAAAATAATAATGAAGACTAAGGGAAATTTCAGTAGTTCCTTATCTACTGTGGCTAAGCAGAATCCATTTAAAGGAAAACATGACATCTTTCTCCAAAACTTCAGCAGGTGCAAAGTAGAAAGCGTCAAAAATCAAGAATCCACAAGGAATGACATCAACCTCAGAAATGTCATTTGATTTGCAATAGAAGAAACTAAAGCAAGTTCTGACAAGGAAAACAATCTTAAGATACCTCTGTGAGCGATCAGGCTCTGAGTGGGCAGAGAGAAGCATAGAAATGGAAAATTGCCATCAGGTCACTTAGTTGACAGGTTAAGCCTGAAGGCTGAATCATTTCCTCCTGAGATCAAAGCTTAGAAATAAGAAAATTTCAGAAATTTTTGGGAAATGACAAGAAAATGTTCATCTGCTTTTTCCACTGTTCAGTCTCTGCCTAAGGCTACATTCTGCTTCTGGATGCCTAGCTAGATGAGCAAGAAGGAATTTCAGATTTACATTTCCATCATTGCAACTGGAAACCTGATTTCTACAAATAAGTAATTTTCAACTACCCCAAAGAATATTCCTTCCTTTTTGCTTTTTCTTGGCTCAAAGTTGTGATTTTGTTAATATGTGAGATTTCTGGTTGTTCCACCAATGCAGAATTAATCAATCAATTGATAAACATTTATAAAGTGACTACTATGTGCTCAAGACCTTGTTAGATGCTGAGAATGACAAAGGAGACAAAAACATCTCCATTCGCCATAACCAATGGCCATAACCAATGGTTATGGTGTGGTGCTGGCCTGTGGAGCACCTTTTTTTTTTTTTTTTTTTTTTTTTTTTTAGTATAAATTATTAGGTCAAAATTAGCACCAGCAGCAGAGATTCACTCCCTACTTTGTTGCATCTCAGCTTCAGAGGCTGCATTATGTGCACATTTACCTGCAGACAAAAAATAACTACGCCCATAACTATGCCCATATATTAGTTGATGATATATAACTTTAAAGAAAACATTGCGGGGGAAGGATTCTGGAAAGATGGTGGAGTAGGTTGGTAAGTTTCAAGGTTTCCAGATTTTCCTCCCAAATGGAATTTATTTGCACATTTGAGCTAACACAGACTGGTGAAAAATCAAGAAGATTTGAGGCAGAATAGAGGTCCTCCAGGTACAACCCAGAAAGATCTGAAGAAAGATCCAGGGCTAAAATGAACCCCTGTGGAGTGTATCCATCTCCTGGCTAGCTCTAAGAAATGCCAAGTGGGCACCCCTTGGAGTAGTTGGATTTGGCTGGAGCCTCAGTGGGAACTCTCACCTCCCAGATTGTTTGTGGATTCTAGGTTTGACCCCAGGCAGATTGAGGGAATCTTGGCTGATCAAGAATGCTAGGTCCAATTGTGTTGCAGAGGCGTGACCCTCATCAAGAAGGAACCAGCACACTGGGTGTGCCGAGACACTGGGTCAGGGATGATGCTACTGGCTGTGGGCACTTGCTGAAGGGGTGAGTTCTTGGTTTGGGGTTCCAAGTCAGAAGGGAGAGCTCAAATGAAGCAAGAGGCACCATCCCCTCACCCCACAATTAGAGTTTTTTTTTTTTTTTTAAACAATAAGAGGGTAAAAAAGAAATCTTGCTATTTTCAGTGCTTCAAAAGCCAAACTTCTAATTTCATGGAAAATGTCATCTGCATCAAGAGAGAGAACTATAGAGACTGAATATGGATCGAAGCATAGTATTTTCTTTCTTTACTTTTTTTTTTTTTTTGGTCTGTTTTTTATTTCTTGTGGTTTTTTCCCCTTTTGGTTTGATTTTTTCCTGCACAGTATGACAAATACTGAAATGTTTTTTAAAAGAATTGCACATGTTTAACTTATATCAGATAGCTTGCTTCCTTGGGGAGAGGGAAGGTAAAGAAGGGAGGAAGAAAAATTTGAAGTACAAAGTTTTACAAAAATGAATGTTAAAAATTATCCTTATATGCATTTGGAAAAATCAAATACTATTAAAAAAAAATTCTTCTATCTTCAGAATAAAATGATAGAAGACTCACTAACTCTCTAGCAGCTTTCATAGCACTATCTTGTACATTAAAAGGCATCAAAGGAATTAAATCCAGTGGGGAGTCCTCTTTTCAGTTCTTCAGTACCTGCTATGCCCAGGACTAAGCACATGCATTCAGGTCAGTTGGAGCCAGCCTTCTATAGTTCTTGTCACTGGCTGTAGTGATTAGAGTTTCTGTGATTTAGTCCAAGGGTCCTTTTCCACAGATAGATTGTAAGACGTCTATGGCTAGAAGATGGTTTTGAACTCTCCATGGTGCAACTCTAGGTTGCAGTCAACCTGGAGATGAGATGACTGAATTTGGGCAATTCTGGCCCTAAAAGACATGTGAACCATCACTAGACCTCTTGATGGAGAACACTGGCAGATAGAAATACAGATCTAAAGTTGCATGATCCACTGACACAGCCTCTAAGAACCCAGAGGTAACTCCAATAATTGCCACAATTGGATTTTGTCCACAATAGCAACATATCTAAGAAGATGATAAAAAAGACCAATAAGGAAGAAAATATTCAGTATAAGGGCTTGTAAATAGCAGAGTAGACAGGGGGTAGGGCCTGGAGTCAGAAAGATCTGAATTCAAATCTGACCTCAGACCAGCTGTATAACTCCAGACAAATTGCTTAACTTCTGTTTCCCTCAGTTTCCTCAACTATAAAATGGGAATCATAATAGCACCCACTTTCTAGAATTGTTGTGAGCATCAAAAAATATATTTATAAAGTGTTTCACATACATTAAGTCACTGGATAAATGCTCTCTCTATTTTTTTTTTTTTAAATTTTAAAGTAAAATTTGGCTGAATTCTTGTGAAGAGACAATTCTTTCTGTTCTATCCATACACACATCATTGGTTAAGAGATCAAAATGGCAAAGACTCTTTTGAACTTGACTACCTGTAGTTGAAATGCATGATGGCCTGGAGTGCATTTCCACCTCCTGTTGAAATGTCTCCTTCAAATCCAGGCAGGAGAGGGATCACCACATACACTCGGTACCTCTGGCTCTCTCTGCAAAAGTCAAATGCAAAAAACCCCAACAGCATAATAAGCATTTGTTTTGAAACAACATTTAGGCAAGTCAGATGGTTTTCAGAGAGTACAGAGAAGAGCCCATAAAACCAATTTTATCATACTTCAGGATATTAGGATAGCAGAGCACTTAGAGCTGGAAGCAAGATACACATTAATTCCATATTAATAACTTTTCCTCTCTCTCTTTTTTTAAACTCCTTCTCTTCCTCCTCCTCTTTCTTTTTTTCCTTTCTCCTTCCCTTCCTCCTTTATCTCTCTCTTCTCTCCTTTTCTCTCTCTAGATATAAAAATATCCATACAGATAACTCTTTATATAAATGTACATGTAGATGTTAATATGGATTGCATAATAAATAAATCCATATAGAGACAAATACACATACATATAGTCACAGCTATTCACTCAGGTAGGATCTGAAGGCCATCTTTCACCCTGCTGATGAGAAATGTTAACTCCTCTAGCTTGAGAGAATGTTGAGCTACAAAGCCAAATGAAGGAGCCTGGATGTCAGATGGCCAGAGGACTTGAAAAGAGATGTGTTTGAAAGGCAACTGCAAACTTCTGGAAGCCTAACATGAGACCTTAGAGTTGAAGACAGATAGAGGAAGCTGCTTCTATTCTCACAACATGTCCTGTGACTTCCAATGCTATAATTCTACAAACCAAGCATGATTCCACTCAAGTGAGATCTTTCTTTGTCTGAGCTGACTTGATTTTTAATATACATTGCTTTATGAATCATGTTGGGAGAAAAAAATCAGAACAAAAGGTAAAAACCATGGAAGAGGGGAAAAAACAAAGAAAAAAAAAAAAAGAAGTGAACATAGCATGTGTTGATTTACAGTCAATCTCCATAGTTCCTTGTCTGACTACAGATGGCATTTTTTAGCCAAAGACTATCGGGGATGCTTTAGATCATCAAATCACTGAGAATTATAGTTGATCATGGCACATTCTTGCTGTTACCGTGTACAATGCATTTCTGGTTCTGCTTGTTTTACTGAGCATCAGTCCAGGTATATCTTTTCCAGGCCTTTTTATAATCAGCTTGCTCATCATTTTTGATAAAACAACAATATGCCATTACCTTCATATACAACAACTTGTTCAGCCATTCCCAAATTAATGGGCATCTACTCATTTTCCAATTCTTTGCTACCAGAGTTGGTTGGATTTTTATCTAACTCCCAAGCCAAAAAACCAGATTTGCTTTATTACATACCAGCAATTCTAATCTGTATAGATTTTCCAATTTTTTTTTTTACCACTTATTTTGCTCTAATAGATTTAATAAGTATTCATGATTTTTTTCTGTAACCAGCATCTGGTAAGAAGGAACTATAGAAGATAGGGAGGGAGGGAGGGAGGAAATATGTATTTATTAAGTGCCTATCATGGGCCAGGCAGTGTTTTAGTTTTACTTTTCTTATATGATCCTTGTAACAACCTTAGAAGGTTTCTGTTTTTTATTATTCCATTTTATATTTGGGGAAACTGAGGCAAATAACAATTAAGAGACTTGCCTAGGTCACATAGTTAGTATATGTCTGAAGTTAAATTTGAACTCAGATCTTCCTGTCTCTGGACAGATCTAATGCTCCTCCCACTATGCCACCTAGTTGCCCCTGGCAGCAGATGGATATCATACAACCATGTAAATGCCAAGTAATTTTTTTCCCCATTGCCAAGCTTTTCTCTGGATCTTCTGCATGTATCTAGAATCCTTAGCTTCCTTCAATTCTCAGCTGAGGTATCACCTTCTACTGGAAGCTTTACTACCCCCACCTATTAGTGCTTTTTTTATCTCTCAGATTTATCTGTTTCCTGATCTATCTGCCTATACACTATGCATGTATACATTCATATAGAAAGATAGCAAGATAGAGAGATAGGTAGGTAGGAAGGAAGGAAGGAAGGAAGGAAAAAAGAAGGATGGATAGATAGAAAGAAATATGGACAGATGGATGGATAGATGAATGATAGAGATAGCTGGAGAAAGACAGAGACAAAGAGATAGATATAGATGGATGCATAGGTGGTTGGATGGCTGGATGGATGGACGGATGATAGAGACAGATACATACATAGATGGATGGAGAGATAGTGTTGCTGTATCCACCAGCAGAATGCAAACTCCCTGAGGCAGGGGCTATTTTTCTTCTTTGCAATTCCAGCATGGTTCCTTGAACATAATAAGCTTTTTAATAACTACTAATGGTTTGAATTTCTTTTGCACCCTTATATTGGCAGAAAGCAATTGGGACTGCCAGTGTGGCACACTTCAATGTATGCATAAATCAAAGAGGCAGTGTGGTCCAATAGTTAGAGAAATTGACTTGGAATTAGGGGACCTCAGTTCAAATCTGCCTCAGACATTTATAGTTGTGTGATTTGGGGCAAATCATTTAAGCTCTGTTTGTCTCCGTTTCCTCAAAAGTAAAATAGGGGGTGGGGGAGATGATTATGCTATCACTCCTATATTGCAGGGAACAATGACTTCCCAACTGGCTTCCCTGACTCTATTCTCTCATCTCCAATCCATTGTTTATCCAGCTACCAACCAGATGTTCATAAAGCATAGGTGTGAGTAGCCCACATCTCCTCTCCCAATTCTAGTGGTTTCCTATTGCTTCTAAGATAAAATTCAAACTCCTCCCAATTATATCTGAATTTACTCAGTGGCGTAGTGGATAGAGTGCTCAGTAGAGAGTGAGAAGACGAGTTCAAATGTGGTCTCAGCCACTTATTAGCTGAATGACTCTAGGTGAATCAATGAACACCGTTTGCCTCGGTTTCCTCATTTGTAAAATGAGCTGCAGAGGGAAGGGGCAGAGCCTTCCAGTATCTTTGCCAAGATGGGATCACAAAGAGTTAGACACAACTGAAAAAGCCCAAACAACAAATATTCTAGATGCTTTCTTTGCCACAAGAAAGATTTCACTTGGAGGTGCCCTTGCACCACAGGAAGCTGAACCATGTGACGCCTTCTGGACCAGCCAAGTCCTTTTTAAGCCTGTTTTCCCATTGCACGGTCAAGGTCGTTGCTATGAGTTGGAGCCGGGGTCAGTCTCTAAGGCAGAGCAGCTTTATGTGGGAGGGCTTTAAGCTGAGTCTTGCAATGACCACAGCTCACCACTAGATGGCAAGCACAGTTTGGGCTGAAAAGCATCACTCAAAAAATTACACATTTTTCTGCCTAGAAACTAAAGAAAAAATGACTCATGGCCCTAAATGATAAACAGGAGACTGGGGAAGGAGGGTAGAAAAGGAAAGCAGAAGGATTGCTTCATATGTTTTTAAATGAGTCTACCAGTTAGAAGTCCAGATAAATTTTAACTCAATGATCACCATTTGAAGGTTAATCTCAAGAATGGCTAGATGTTCTGCCATGATCAAATGTGAAGAAGAATAAAGACTTCCACCAGACTGAAGGAAAGTGCCTACCATGGGGTAGTGGATGGGGAGGGGGGAGATGCCGGCCTTGAAATGAAAGTTGGGCTCGAGCCCAGATTCTGACATTAGTACTGTGACTCTGGGTGACTCATGTAACTTCAGTGGTCGGGGCAATTCTGAGAGAGGAATTACCATCTCTATCAATGGAGACCATTTTCATACTAGGAAATTCCACAATGAAATCATAGTTCCTCAAAGAGAAAGAATAAGGCAGGTTTGGGCCATGACTAATGTGGGAATTTGCTTATCCATACATATTTGTTATGAGGGTTTCCTTTTTTTCCTTTTTGTTTAAAGGGAGAGAAAAATAAATGTTTGTTAATTTGAAGAAAATAAATTTAATTAAAACTAGGCTCAGGAAAAAACACCAGAAAGTGTTCTAAGCACTGCGTTAAGCATTGAAGATGCAATAGGAAAAAAAATGAGGTCCTCCTCTCTTTAAGAAGCTTACGTTCTCCCTGGCCCATGTCCAAAGGCAAGCATCTAGAGAAGTACCTGCATCCTTCTAGCAGTTGAGCCAAGTTCCAGGAAACCTAGACTATTGTGCATGAAAGCCTCCAATGAGAGGATAAGTTCTAGTCTCCAATTCAGCTTCCAGAACGATATTGCTCAAATCCAAACCTAACCATGTCACTTTTCTCCTCAGAAAGCTCCTAGTGGTTCCGTTAGA
Source organism: Sarcophilus harrisii (assembly GCF_902635505.1). Lineage (NCBI taxonomy): Eukaryota > Metazoa > Chordata > Mammalia > Dasyuromorphia > Dasyuridae > Sarcophilus > Sarcophilus harrisii. The sequence continues at coordinate 29,453,937 of NC_045428.1, forward strand.
TAAAATACCAAATCCTCTGCGGGGCTCAGTTGGCCTGTAAAATCCTTCCCAATTTAGTTCCCATAGACCTTTGCATCTTTCTCTACCCTTCGTGGGATCTGCTTTCTGATTAAACTGGTCCTTGTGCTGTTCAGACTATATTCCATCTGGCATATTTACATGGATGCCTCCTCCCTTATCACCTTCACAGTGGAAAATCTCTAGCTTTCTTCAAAGTCTAATTTAGATCCATGTCCTCCAAGCCTGGTCACCCCAATTTTTAGCAATCCTCCTCTTAATAATAATAGCTAACATTTTTATGTCTCTTTAAAGTTTACTAAGCATTGTCTGAGACCAGGTTTGAACTCAGATCCTCCTGACTTCAGGGCTGGTGTTCTATCCACCTAACTGCCCCTCATTCTATCCTTCTTGAAACTACTTGGTTTATACTTTATAGATGCTGCGACCTACAGACAAAATGGAAGCTTCCTAAAGACAGAAATTGTTTCCTGTCTTTTGTACTCTCCCCATCTCCGCCTGTGCCTGGGATATAGTAAATAGATAGTGGATTTTTACAGAATTGTACTGCCCTGAAACTAAACTTCAAATTTCAGCAAGCCTCTGGGGACTTCTCTGTGATACCTGTACTTCTAGGAAGCAAACAGTGAAATACAGATAAATACCACAGTGAGAAACATGCTACTTGATGAGTCAACAGCCATTTATGGAGCAATTACTCTGAACTGAGAGCTGTGCTGGCCACTGAGGTCCAAAGCCCCTGAATATGTAGTTGACACCCTCAAGGAGATGACAGTCTATCAAGGGGAACAATAAGTATAGGGATAAATAAATAGGTCATTTGGAAAGAGAAAGAGCACTAACAACTATGATGTTCTATTTTAAACCATTCTTTCATACTAGATTCCATCCCCTACCCGCCACCCCCATTTACTGTTTCCTAAGATCCAGAATTGACCAGCTGCTTGAATTTTACAGTTATGTCAAAAACTAGATTCGGACTTTGTCTTTCATTATTCATTCAGTCCCTCCCTGGCTTTGTACAATGATGCAACCGTCCAACAGTTGCAATTACAGGAAGACTTGGTGAAACATGGAACTTGGGGGTGTGGATATTTCAATAGAGGTAAAGGAAGAGAGGTTCATTAGATAACAATCACCAAGAAGTCGCCACTCTGACAATCCTTTCAGCTGGGTGCAGGAAGTACTGTGGGCGATTGTGCCAAAAACAACTTCCTAGATCCAGAGCATGACAGCCTGAAATGTGACTTTTAAAATTTGGAGATGGTGCAGTAGAACGATGAATAAAATAAATAGTAAAAGGAAATCCAAATAAATGAAAAAAGGAAATTGAGGAATTATGGTTATTGTTTGTTTTTCATTTGTTTTGTTTTGTGTAACCTTGCATGATAATTTTACACAGCAAGACGGGAGCCATGTTGCTTTCAGCTGTAATAAGGTACTTTTCACATAGATGGAGAGATTTATAAAAATAATTTCACATTATCAGGTCACAGGAAAAATCGGCTCATAGGTTTTTCATGATCATGATAAGATCATGGAAGGGATCTTACAGGTCAGTAGGCTCCATCTCCCATCTCCATGCCTTTGAAGACGCAAGGTCTCATGCCTGAAACATACTCCCTCTTCACTTGTACCTCACACAACGCCTGACTTCCTTCAAAGCCCTGCTCAGGAACGACCTCTTAGAGGAAGCCTTTCTTGCTCCTTTCAGTTCATTGGACAGTAGACCTAGGACTAGAAGGAACTTGAGAGTTTAATTAATATAGCTTCTTCATTGCACAAATGAGGAAACTAAAACCAAGTAAGGTGAAGTTTAAGCGACTTGCTAATGATTCAATGAGATATCTGTAAAGCACTTAACATAGTACCTGACACACAGTTGGTGCTTAATAGATGCTTGTTCCCTTCCCTGTCCTTCCTTACCCAAGGCCACAGAATCCTAAGTATCAGAGGCAGGAAGATATTGCTTTGATATTCCTGCTCTCGTCCCACCCCCATTTATTATTTTTATTATGATTACATTTACTCTCTATATTTGGCGTATATTTATCTGGTAGTCTTCTCTCTCAATAGACTGTAAAGTCCTCGAGGTCAGGGATTATTTTGGGTTTTTTGTCCACCTTCAATAATGCTTGCTGAATTCAATCATTCTATTTTTCCTGTGTTTTCAATGCAAATAAGCCTGAATATTACTGTGGAGAATTTTATGATTACCCTCAATTATTCTGTTACGAGAACCTATGATTACTCTGTATTCTGTTTATATGGGTCGTCGGCACATTGTTTCCCTTACTGGCAAGTGAACTGCTTTGTCAACACCTGGGATTGTATTTTTGTCTTGCTTTGCATCCCCAGCTCTTAGCAAAGTACCCGGCATATAGTAAGTGCCCAGTATAGAGTAAGTGCCTAATAAATGCTTGCTGACTGATGAAAGGAGCTTCTTTCCCATCGGCTTTACAAAGGTTCGCACAGAGAGAGAAGCTATGAAAAGCTTCTTTTTTTTTTTTTTTTTTTTTTCCCACCAGGCCCAGACCTCAGCCATGGGAAATGACTGAGTAGCAGGCAGTGTGTGGAATTAAAACAAACTTTCTGGTCATGTTATCACAACTGCAGTTTAAAATTCTAAAACATACTTGACATGTCCTCTCCACTGGGTACCCACACAGAGATGCAAATAACAGGGTACAGTAATTATAGTATGCAGACAAGCAGCAAGAAGTCATCATCTATCAGGCAACACAATGCATTCATTTCATGTTTGCTTTTAAAACACAAACTCGCTTCGCTCTTATAGGCTTCTGGGGGACCATTTTTTGAGAAACATCTCATATCCTTTCCTGAAATTTATTTGATATCTAATGAATGCGCTTGGATATTTGGCCTGAAGAAAGACTGGAGTGGGGGGCTGGGGCAGGGAGAGGAAGGAGATAAGAGCTGTCTGTGAGGAATACAAATCCTCCCTCCCTCCCTTTCTTTTTTTCCTTTTCTCCCTCCCTCCCTTCTTGTCTTCCCTCCCTCTTCCCTCTCTCTTTCTACTCCTTCTCAACTCCTGCCTCCCTTTCCTTTCCATTCCTCCTCTTTATTTCCCTCCCTCCTTACCTCTTTTCCCCTGGGGTTTCTGCTGTCTTGGTAAGCAATGGTGGAGGTACCAGGGGTCCTTAGGGAAAAGCCCCACCAGAAAGAGCATTTGGGTTTAACCAACTAAATAAAAATGGAAGAAATCTGTGAATGATCATTTTAAGATGCTCAGACATCTATTTTCAAGTTCTCTCAAAAAGGGGTAGATGCCAAAAGAAGAATCAGAGACAGATGGCAGGACAGTTGTACAAGTACAAGAGAAAGAGAAAAAATGAGAGAGAGACAGAGACAGAGATGAAGAGAGATAAAGATAGAAGGAGGCAAGGAGATAAAGAGAAATGGAGATGAAGAGAGAGATAGAGAGACAGAGATGGAGGCAGAGAGAGAAAGAGATAAAGAAAGATATACATGAAGGGAGATAGGGAGATAGAAAAAGACATGGAGACAAAGAGACAGAGGTGAAGAGAGATAGAGAGACAGAGCATGGAGACAGAAAGAAACAGAGATAGGGAGACAAAAAGAGACTTGGCAACAGAGATAGAGAGAAACGTGGAAACAGAGAGAAAGAGATAGAAAGACATAAAGAGACATGGAGACAGAGAAACAGAAATGAAGGGAGACAGAGAAAGAGACTGTTGAGCAGCAGCAAGGATCCAGCTATGCTAGAGAGTGTTCTGGATTCAGTAAGAAGACCAGAGTCTAAATCCTGTCTCTGCTACCTACAATCTATGGAATCTCAGGGCAGCATTTGACCTCCTAAATCTCTCACCTAAATTTTCTCACCTATAAAGGGTGTTGACCTAAGTCCAAATTGAGGATTCCATGGACCTAAGACTGTCTGCAAGTTGCTCCCTCTCAATGGACCTCAGTTTGCTCATCATGGAACGAGAAGGCTAGAGTAGATGATCTCTGAGGTCTTTTCCAAATCTAGATCCATAACTCTTTTGAGTGGTAAGACATTCCCCTTTATGAGCCTTAGCTTCCTCATTTACAAAATGGGATGGTTGAACTCAGTTTCTATGATCACTGCCATTTCCTAATCTATGATCGTGTGATTGATGAATCTGTATAATCAAAGAAATCATCTTGACCCAGACAGTCGTTAACTGTGTGATCTTGGCCATGTCCCTTCACCCTTCTGATTTTCAGATTTCTCACATATAAAATGAGGCTAATAATCATCCCCCACAGAGTGTGGCAATGGTGTTATATAAGTACCTAATGAATAGTTGCTGAACTGAAGGAACAAATGAGATAATATAAAGTACTTTATAAACTGTATCCACAATGTTATAAAGACATCACCTATTATGATAGCAACTACAATAGTAGCAAATGGATTTCTTTCCAAAATCCCCATTGCCTCTTTGCATTTTGTTTGTGTGTGCCAGTTTCCTGATGATAAATGCCCCAAGGAATGGCTTCCGACTGCTCACTGGCTTATCACCTAAGAAACAGGTGCCTGCTTCTCTATTTTCCCCTAATAGCAGGCCTGCAATGAGGCTCAGAAACCTTTCAAAAACCAACTGCACAATAAGTGACTACAAAAAGTTACTGAGTTGTAAAGTCTGTTTCTTCTTACACATTCACACACACACACACACACACACACACACACACACACGTTTACACGTACATACATATCCTTGTTACTCAATCCAGTACTTCTCACACTAGAGACTGTAAGGCGTCTTTGCTGCCCGATAAGATGATCCAGAAGGGGGCTGGGGTAAATTTCCTCAGTTCCCACAAATCTTTCAGCTATCATAAGAATCATGTTTTTTGTTTTTAAATTTTAAATTCTTCAAGCACTTCTTCTTGGAGGATGGAAATGAAGGAAAAATCAAACTCTAACTCATTCTCCAAGCTACTGAGTCTTTAAAAAAAAGACAGTGAATAGAGTAAACATGGCTGGTTGGAAAGAGGAGGATAAAAGATGATCATCTGGAAGTGAGGGAGCTGAAGAAAAGCCAAGGAGCATTCTTGAATCATGATTAGAGATATAAACTGTGGTTAGGGAGGAAATAATCTTTAAAATCATGGCATACCTATTCCATCCAAGTCAATCTAACCAAGACTTAGAATCACAGAAATCACAATAAAATAATAAATCTTAAGAGCTAGAATTTACTATAAGAAATTCTAAGAGAACTTTAGAAAAAACTTGGGACAATTTATATGAACCGATGTAGAGTGAAGTGAGCAGAACCACAATAGCAGCAATTTTGTACAACAATTACCTGTGAAACCCTTAGCTACTTTGATCAAGACAGTGATCCAAAGACAATTCCTAAGGACCCAGATGAAAAATGCATATATGTATGTATATGTATATATAATTTATTGTTATTTTGTTGTTTATAGTTATATCTGTCTCTGCTTTCATATATGGGCTTTTCTTGGCAAAGATAATGGATTGCTTTTCCATTTCTTTCTCTAACTCATTTTATATTTGAGGAAACTGAGACAGAGTGAAGTGGCTTGCCTAGGGTCACATAGCTACTAAGTATCTGAGGCCAGATTTGAACTTGCGAAGATGAGTATGTGCACTATGGTTCTACAAAGTAGGGAGAAAGGGGAAGAAAGAGAGAGAGAAGGGGAGAGAAAGAAGGAAAGGGGAGAGGGAAAAAGAAAGGGAGAGGAAGAGGAAAGAGAAAGAAGGGAGAGGCAGGGGGAGACATACAAAGAGAGAGAGAGAGAGAGAGAGAGAGAGAGAGAGAGAGAGAGAGAGAGAAAGAGAGAGAAGGAGACAGAGAGAGAGAGACAGAGAAAGAGAGAGAGAATGTACATATACATATGCATATACATACACACATGTGTATATACCTGTAATTTCATTGCAAAAGAGAACTTCTAGTGAAGAACTATTCTCCACCAGCACAGATAGGCACCTCTTCTACACCTTGAGGCACCTTCTGCACCTTAAAAATAACCTAAGGCATTAAGGTTCAATTATTGCCTGGGATCCCCTAGTCAATATGTCAGAGGTTAGATTTGAACTCAGATCTTTATAATGCTAAGAATAGCCTTCTCTCTGCTCTACTGTCTCTCATAAAACAAATAAACACAAAACTACAAGATAACATGGAGCAGGACCACAAGCAGCTAGGGGAAAATAGAAAGTGAAGAATGGGGAGGGCAGGTTTTAATAAGAATATGTTGAGATCATTCTTGGATGTGGAGAGTTTGAGGTGCTGATGGCCATTCCAGGTGAGAAGTATAGGAGGCAGGTAAAACATGGAGCTTCTGGTGTGGGGAAGAGGTGGGGATGGAAATCCACATCTGGGAGTCAGGTGTGCCGAGGTGGTCCCTGAAGCCATGGAGGTAGCATAGGTCACCAAAGAAGAGAGGAAAGAGAAGAGAGCCCCTAGAGGAAGCTCACACTTCAATTTGTACAAGAATCAGTCCCAGAAAGATAGCCTGACCTCCTTTGATGGGCTTCGCTGTGGGCTAACTATACCCATGAGCTTCATTCTTTTTCTAATGGCCATAATTAGAGGCAGCTCTGACCTCCTGACTTTTGGCAGGAAAGCTAGACGTGCTTGGAGGAATAAACAGTGAGCTCAGAGCCAAGGAAGAGGTGTAAGCAGGTTAAAGGAAGTAGAAACCCCTTGTTTTCCAGGAGCTAGTGATCAAACTCCTGTTTTATATCTTAGAAGAGGAAACTCCCCATCAGATTCCCTATTTTAATTAAAATTTTCTCCTAATCAAAGTACTAATTTTCATTGCTTTAAAGTTAAACATGAATGAAATCTTAATTTACAGCTGCTTTGGGAAGTGTATGGACACTGGGGATGTCCTGTACCTACAATGAACCATGAACAGAAAAAAATGAAAAGAAGAAAACATTTCTTGGCTATATATGTGCTATCATGTTTTCCCTGAAGATCTAAATATTTTAGAGAAAATAATATACAAAGAAAACAATCCCTCCAAACCCAAATAGCAACATTGATTTAAAAATAGGAGAGATTTTAGAAGTTAACAAATCCAATACTCTTTTTATAGATGAAGTAACTAGGACTTAGAATGATCAAGTCAATCAGTCAGCTAGCATACATTAAAGCACCTATTATGTGTCAGATATGTGCTGTACCAGAAGCCAAGGGAGAACTAAAAATAGATACAAGATACAATCATCATGTTTAAAAGGAACTTTTTAAGGATTCCACAAATGGAAGAAAAGGACTTTTAATGACCAAGACCCATGCATGTTCCCTTTACTGTTTGTTCACTCTAAAACTCAGCCAACTCTTTCTGGATTTTGTATGGGCTTATGGGAGAGTTTGACAGAGTTTCTGCTGGAGGATATCTTATATCAACTAACCTTAGTATACCACCCTTTTCTAAAAACTGTTAAGGATGAATGACTAAATTAATTCTAAACATAATATAGGGGGAAGGGAAAACACCCTGGTGGGAGCTCAAGCCTATGTCATGAGAGAATCACTCCTCTACTCCCCTGAAAGAAAGACATAGCCTTGATCAGAATCCAAGATTCATCTGAGAGGGTTGGAATTGGGCTACATATCGTTGGAGCTCATATGGACTATAACATTATATAAAATTGACTAGTATGATCATGATTTTAAAAGAATTATTATACAAAGCAAACAATCTCTATAGCCAACATAAATCTTTCACATGCTAGCTGGCATACGTCTTACAGGACAAAAAGTCACTGATTTATTTACGATGGGTAAGGGATCATTCCATGTGATAAGAACTGTTCTCAGACCCAAAACATTTGCTGAGGGTCAGCCCCAATGCACATATTTTGCAATTTGTGTAATTCCTATGATTTTTGCTTCAAGTCCAAGAAAAATCTCAGTGTTTCTTCTTTACCAAATGTGTTCCACAAATGTAATAAAAGTAACTGCAGCATTTCTAAAACACAACAGAGCTTGAAGAAAGGGATTAAGCTCTTCCTTAATGTGGAATACCCTACAGATTCATGAGCCTGGAACAGTCTCCAAGCAGAACTAAACTTCAGCAATTATAGAAAGAGTCCAAGATGACTTTCTTAAAAAACTCCAACCACCCCCCCCAAAAAACAAACAAACAAACAACAAACATGCTATGACCTAAAGCATTCTATGAAGCAAAAAGCTGGTGCTGTAGATATAGCATCAGATGTGGAATCAGGAAAATCTAAATTTGAATCTAGCCTTGAACACTTACTAGCTATGGGCAGATCATTGAACTTCTCCCTTAGTTTTTCTCAATTGTGCAACAGGGATTATAACAGTACCTCCCTCCTAGAGTTATTATGAAAATCAAATGAGATAATATTTGTAAAGTGCTTAATATTGTGCCTGACACATAGTAGGTGCTATATCAGTGCTAGCTATTATGATGATTATTTTGCTGATGTATGCAAAAAACACATGCAAGGCTAGAAATCAACATTCGTTCAGTTAAACAACATTTATTAAGTCTGCACTATGCATAGCAAAGGAGAGAGCATCATATGGTTCACAACATGCTGTGCTTGGATGCAGGAGGAGCTTGGTTCAGCTCCTATTTAGGCAGTGTGTCTTTGGGTAAATCAATTAACTTAGTGTTGCAGGCAACTCTAAGACTGCACATATATTGTGACTAATTTGGAAATGTATTTTGCATGACTTCACAGAAGTCATATATATTATATATCAATCTCATATGCTTGTCTTTTCAATGGGTGAGGAAAGAACAGGCAGGAGGAAGAAAATTTGGAACACAATTAAAAAAAGAGAGAAGAAGCTAAAGATAAATAAATAAAAATCTGAAAAATAAAGATGTTGCAGGAATGTTTTGTCACCACTGAGTTCCCTAAAAGCAATAAAATCCCAGATCTAGTCCAAAAAACAAACAAAAATCCATTCAAACTCCTGGGAATACACCCATAAAAACAAAATTATCCCTGACATCCAGGAACTTGCCAGCTGCTTAGTCTATATAGGCTATCACATATGGACATATTTGGAGCTTTCTAGATAGAATGTAAGCTTTTTGACAGTAAATAGCCTCACAGGTATTTGCATCTCTAGCACCTATTAGGTGCTTAATAAATGCTTGTTGAATGATTAGTAGCCATTTACTGAATGCTCACAGGGTTTATGCTCTCTACTAGAAATAGGAAAAGTTAGTTAAGTCAAAGTTGTCTGCCCAGTGGCTGGCAGCATGGTATGAAGAATAATGTGCAGAATCGGGAGTCAGGAAGATCTGGATTCAGATCCTGATTTTAACATTTACTTGTTGTGACCATATGAGCAATTAACTTCTCTGGTTTTTAGTCAATTTTCTAAGACTATCGGTTATAGATAAGGTGGAGTGAATTCTCACACTGTAGTAATCACAGGTCACTGACATTAAAAGACAAAAAATTTTTTTACAGGATCTAAGTAGTTCTGTTAATAGTTTTGTCATCTGGGGCCTCACATTCAACACGAACTAAGAAAATACATCTACTATATATACAGAAAATACTCCTAAAATCTTAGACTAGCAAATGTTTCCCAGAACCCTTTGAAAGAAATATTGATGATGTTAACTGCTTTGGTACAAAATTTCCCATTAAATCTAGAATCCTCAGGATGTTGTCACTTTGCCCTTCTTCAGTCAAGAGCAATCTTTACCCAGATATGTGTGTGTTTGTGCCTTTATTCAAATGACCTGATGCTACCAAAGTAAAGCTTTTTGATGCTTTCACATAGAGATGAAACCATCCACTTGAAGGAACACACCCATTGCTTGTAAAGAATTAGACTGAAGAAGAAGAAAAATCTTAATAGAAAACATGACAGGGACTGGGGTTTCCCCACCCCAGAAGCATAAACACATGTCTGGAAAGCATATCAGAGGTTGGATGTGTTGGACAAGCAGTAAAAATTTTGATGGCCAGCTGGAATTTGAATTCTGTCCAAAAATGGGGTAAAAAGATGAATTGAAGAAGCCAAAGAGCAAAATTTGAGCAAAACCCATTAATGTTAGGATTTGAAGCTATATTTTCCCAACTGTCTTAGCAGCAGATGTAGAACCCATATTTTCCAAAACCCCCCAGCCCAAGCTAGAGCTGAAAATTTACCTGTGAGCTTTGAGTATCCGCTGTGCGATAGTATCACCAATCTTGTTGAAGACAACTTTATCATCAGCACAACTAATAAAGAACTGGTTCTAGAGAAAAGAAATTTGATAATCATTGAAGTCACTCAATTATTTACTAATACAGGGAAAGAGGGAAGAGAAAAAAAAGAAAAGGGCAAGAGAGAGAAAGGAAAGGAGGGAAGGAGAGCAAGATCAGGGGAGGGCAGGGGATGAAGAAGAGACGATAAAGAGGGATAGGGAGAGAAAGAAGGAATTTTGTACGTGTGTGTGTGAGAGAGAGAGAGAGAAAGAGAGAGAGAGACAGAGACAGAGACACAGAGTTTTCACTCTGCAGTTACATGAGGCTCAGAACTTTGGACCAGGACTTAGTAGATGTTGGTCCTATCCAAGCTCAATCACCAAATGGGTCTTGCCCTCTTGAGCAGATCATTTCCATTCTCTGGGTCTGTCTTCTCACCCATTATATAAGGGAGTCAGGCTGGTTGGTCTCAAAGGTCTCTGAGCTCTCAGATTTTGTGAATCAGTGGATTGGCATCACTTTGGACAAACAGCCTTTACATCATCTTATATTAAAATGTTGTCTTGCACTTCAAGTCAGGAAGACCTGAGGTTCAAATTCTACCATGAACATTTTCTAGCTATGTGACTCTGAGCAAGTCATTTAATCCCTTTGATTCTGTTTCCGTAAAGGCAAAATAGGGATAAAGATGATTATTATCTAGACAGAAGGAAAGAAGGAATATAAAGCTCTTTGCAAAATGATAGAGCTATGAATGTCTGTGATTATAATTCACAGCTATGACAAGGAATTATCTCTATGGTTTTCATTAGCACAGAGAACTCTCATTTGAGGATCCTCCCTTATTAACTCAGCACTTTCTCTATAGTTTATAGTCTTAGTCAACTATTCAATAAGCATTTATCAAGCACTTACTATATACTAGATACACTGCTAAACACTGGGGATAGAATGGCAAAAACCTTCCTTTTCTTTAAGGAGCTTACATTCTAAAGGAGAGGACAAGTTATCCCCCAAATAATTAGATGGAATCAAGATATCGGAGCTCTGAGAAATTAGGTATCACAACATCTGTGTGTTAGGGTGAGGACCTGAATCCAAATCTTCTTGGCCCTTAGGCCTGCTTCCCAGCTGTGCCACTATTATTGTTAGAAACTTCTGAAGTTCTTAACAAAAATAATTTGATATAATGGAGTCAATTGAATGATGAAAATATTATTCCATAATGACAATTCTCTAGAAGGTAATTTAAGTTAAATTACCTTTGATCAGATCCATAAACTGGATAAATTATATTTAACTAGATTAAAGAAATGAAAATATCATAATACAGATTCTGAGTTCACAGGGTTCACTTATTGAAATGGGCAGACTTTATTACTTCTATTTTTTTCCCCCTGGAACTCATTAGTTTAAAAATTTTTTTTTCACATACATTGTTTGCAACATGAACACATTGAACAAAATAAATTTATTGCTACATAAAACATTGTAAAGACATAGCCTGGGAAGGTAGATAAAGGGTATGAGTTAGGAATCTATGGGTTCATGTCCCAAGTCTGACCTATATTGAGTGTGGGACTCTGGGAAAGTGCCTCATTTCTACTTCTTCCAAGCAAACTCATTACAGCTTAAGGAGGATAAATGGGGACAGATCCTCATTGCAAGATGGAGGCTAGAGATCCTCACTGTAAGGTATCTTGAGGGGGGAACATGGAAGAACCACTCAAACTGGGGCTCCAGTTAAATATTAAATGTTCTATTTAACATGTATTGGATTACCTATCAGCTAGGGGAGGAGGGGGGGGGGGAAGGAGGGGAAAATTTGGAACAAAAGGTTTTGCAAGGGTCAATGTTGGAAAAATTATCCATGCATATGCTTTGTAAATAAAAAGCTCTAATTAAAAAAAAAAAACGTTCAATGTTAGCAGTTATATAAGCAAATGGAAACTTCCGACACGTTCATTTCAACCACCCAACTATACTTGATCTCCATCTCTTCTACTCCCCAACTCCCAGGTTCTCAACTAAAGCCTATGACCTAGTAAGTTTTGTCTGTTCAGTGTCCTGTTCTCCCAAGCCCCTCTTATAAGAAAGCAAGTGAAAACCTGAGCCATATATCTTCCTCCTAGAGCACTATGTCTTTTTAAGTATGATAAACTTGGACAAACTGAGTCTTAACCCAAAGCAATGATATTCCAACGGCAGAATTTCAGAAGTCATGGCAGAGGTAACATTTTAGAAAAAAGATCTTCCCCCACCAACTCTCTTATGATCAGATGCTCCAGGTGGTTGGCCACCTACAGACAAAGCTGGCCCTGAGTTCAGGGGCCACTGTCATGAGTAAGTCTTCCCATCCCTGGGACTTACTTCTATGTAGATGTAGTGTTTGCTGTTCTCTATCACATGCACATACGCTGCATGGATGGACTCTTCATGGTATTTTATGCCAGCTGACCAATCGGCAGCAGAACGGAGTAACTACAAGAAAAAATTAAAAAAGATTAAAACTGGAATTACCTGCTAATGGATGTAACTCTAATAATTATAAGGACTTTACAATTATTATCTCATTTGATTTTCATAGCGATCCTGGGAGGTATGTGCTGTTATTGTCCACATTTCACTGCTGAGGAAACTGAGACTCAGAGAGATGTTACACCTCAGATGGTCTGACCATAAAACCAAAGCTCTTCCCATTAGAACACATCTCAATGGTTCCTAGAAATAACAGACAATTCAATACAAGTATTTGCTAAGGAGGGCCAGTAGGGGGGCTTCATAGCACATAAGACTTCAGGCAACAAGTCAAGAAGATTCATCTTCCTGGGTTCAAATCTGGCTTCAGACACTTCCTAGTTGTATGACCCTGGGCAAGTCGCTCCACCCTGTTTGCCTCAGTTTCCTCATCTGTTAAATGAGCTAGAGAAAGAAATAGGCAAATCATTCTAGTATCTTTACCAAGAAAACCCCAAATGGAGTCATAAAGAGTTGGATACAACTAAAAAAACAGTTGAACAACAATAAATTTGTTAAGAATCTTTTGCATGTTCAAGACATTGTTTAAAGTGAAGTCATGGAAAAGTGGGCTGCGTTCCCATCAAGAATGCTTTCGTTTCAAATAAAAAACACAAATATGTGGTTTCTATGGAAAGTTTCTTTTTATAAATATCATTTCAAAATGTGGCTTCTTCCCCCTCCAAAGAGAACTTTTACTTCACACTAGCAGACTCACGTGATGCAGACATAAGTTTCTCTTGACCATGGACACTTTTTTTCCCCAGATAAGTTTCTTAAAATGAAAATTTGCATCACTGACAGAAAAAAATTATGTGTGTGTGTGTGTGTGTGCGCGCGCGCACGCACATGCGTGTGTGTCTCATCTTCTGAGCTCAGCCATAGTGGATAGGGTAGGTCCAAGCCCACTTGGATCAGAACCCAGCCTCTGTTATCTCAGACCTGCTTTATGAACTTTCCTTTCTCATTCCCATTTCTGGCCTTGGACAGCTCTGAACATATGCTGCAGAAACCCTCTTTTCCCTCCCTCCCTTGCCTCCCAAGAAAAGGAGGGTCTCCCCGGAGTTCAGCTTACTAATGACCTTTTATCTAGGTCTAAAACCTAGCCAAAACTTTCCTCCAGTATAAGGATCTCACTGCTTCTTGATCCCCATCCAATTCTGACCTCCAGCCACTTTCTGGAAGACTATTAACCCTGTAGACTTCAGAATTCCTGGGATAGACTGGGGGAGTCTTCGCCCTTCTTGCAGAACCTGGGGGCTGGAAATGCTACCTTATTTATATAAAATACTACTCCATGTGTACAGATCTCATTAATTTGCTTCAATGGAGCCATGATCTCTGAAGTATTCTGTCACGAGATAATATGTTTTTAGCATAATATTTGGCACATCAAAGGCACTTAATAAATGCTTATTCCCTATTCCTTTCCCAGTGTTAAAAGGCACAACTACCTGGCTATTATCGGACTCTACTTCATTTCTTCCCTACAGTTCCTTACTGGACAGGTCCAGTCTGCAAGCTAGGAGACTATGTCTAGATCACATTACATTGCATGAGTCAGTGGAGAGCTGGAAGGGACCTGAGAGATCCCTGGGTCAGAACTGAGGTCCAGAGATGTTTAAAGATTTTCCTACAGCCATACACTGAATGGGGGCAGTGGATAGACTCTGAAGTCCTGAAGATCTGAAATCAAATTCCATCTCAGACACTTGCTAATTGAATAATCCTGGGCAAGTCACTTAACCCCGATTACTTTCCCCCTACCGAAAAAAAGAAAAGAAAATTATGACCATCTTTTCTGAGGGTTCTGAGTCAAGATAAACACATATACAATGGTTTTCTATGGTCATTAAGCAATATTAGATGGGCTTCCAGAAATCTCAGATGAACAGTCTGCAATCTAATTCATTGCATCAAAATGAAAATTAGATGGCTCAGACAAATGTGTGCATTACTTCAGTGAAATATTTTCATCACCACTGAACGCCTGTTTTTTCCAGCTGTTCCACTTTTTTTTTTTTTTTTTTCTCTGCACAGATTCCATTTCTGGATTAAACCTAAATAATAGTGCCAAGACTGAAATTGATCATAAGTCATGCAGAAATGTGCATAGATCATATTGCCCCAAATAGAGCTGGAGTCAGGTCTAACCTCCACTTTCAAAACCTCAGCATTACAAAATTACAGAATATAGATGAAAAATGCAGGGGTGGTTCTTTAAAAATATGTTTCTTCTCAAAATTACAACTGGAACCCATCATTTTTCCTTTTTGCTGTGGCCCCTTTTTAAGCACAAAGAATACCTCCAGCCAAGCACAACTCCCAATCTTCTTGCTATATTGTTTCCAAGCAGAATTCAGAGATTATATAATAGGAGTCTGTTCTTGGAGGAAGAGAGTTCTATTTTTCCTAGAATCTCTCCCAAATTGCATTTTTGTCTCTTGACCCGATGACCCTTTCCAGTTTCAATCCTTCTTATGAATCCAGTCTGATTTCCCTCATCCCCCCTACCTTGCTCACTCAATCATCAATCATCAGATGCCAATAGATAGAGTACGTGACTTATCTGAAGTAGGCTGGCAAAGTAGCTAGCTTCTCTTTAATAGCTTTAATATTGAGTTTATGGCAATGAAGAATAGACAAAGAGCATCCCAATGACATCAGTCCAACTTGAGTGTCAGATCTCAAATATTTAGTAGCTTAATAGTACCCCAGATAATTCCATAACTACCTCAGATCCTTGATTTCCTCATCAGTAAAATAGGAATAACAATGCTATCTATCACATAGGGTTTTTCTGAGGCTTTTGGTATTTGAATTCCAGCTATTATTTGCAGCATTATTAATCTTGCTGTAAAAAAATGGCTCTCCAATATATTCTCTAAGTTAAAGGTTAATTTGACTTAAAGCTCTTGTAAAAACTTGGAAGTGGTTATGGTGTATGTACTGAAAGATGGACAACCTTTGTAGTCAGAAAGCCTGGATTCAAGTCTTGACTTTCTCATCAGTAAAATGAAGATAATTATTATATCATTATTATTCCACTATTATGTGTTAAAGGTATGCAAGCACTAATAAAAAATATGATCACTAATACTAATTTGATATAATAATGGATATTGTTGTTATTATTTAGCAATAATAATAATTATTATAAATGCTATATTAATAAATGTTATAACTAGCACTTGCAAAGCACAAATATTATTTTTTTCCTCATGGCCCCCTTAAAAAATAGGTGCTATTATTTCCCTTATTTTACAAACGAGGAATCTGAAGCAGACAGTAGTCAAGTGACTTAACTTAAGGCACACAGTTAATAAACATTTGAGAAAAGATTTGAACTCAGTTCATCCTGACTTTCCACTGTACTACTTAGCTTCCATCCTAACGGTATCATTTTAAGTCTATATGAATACTGCTGAGTCATTTTTCAATTGTGTCTGACTCCCCTTTGGGGATTTTCTTGGCAGAGATACTGAGCAGTTTGCCCTTTCCTTCTCTAACTCATTTTACAAATAAGGAAACTGAGGCAAGCAAAGTAACCTGCTTAAGGTCACACAGCTAGTAATTATCTGAGGTTGGATTTGAACTGAGGATATTGAGACTTCTTGATTCCAGGCTCAGCACTCTCTGCATTGCACCACCTAGCTGCCTGGTATACAGTTTTGTAGGGTTAACAGCATGAAATCCAATGTCTATAAAGTTGTAAATTACAATATAAATACCAGGTATTATTGTGATCATTGCTACTACTGCTATTAATAGTTTGAGAAGCAAGAGGTGGAATGATGTGGAAGATAGTATTGCCTGAAAGAGGAAGATCTGGATTCAGCTTTCTCCTTTGACAAAGACTGGTTGGTTGATCCCAGGTATGGCAAGGAACTCTATTGATAGAATCTTCTTACAGGGATATCCCTACATTTAACAAATCATAGGACTGATAGAACACAATAAAGAAAATCTTATTTGGGAAAGTGAAACCAGTCATGAAATATCTCAGCAAGAAACTAATCAACTATTGCTTTCTTTCTAACACTTGGGGAGGGAAATGGAGTTGTTTCTGGAGAAGAAAGAGAGAGGTGATTTCAAAGCATGGGACATATCACAGTGAGTGGTCAGCATGGACATGAAGATGGAGTACAGAAAATGAGGTAGAAAGACACTAAAGATATGAAAGGCAAAATGGACAACTGATTACATTAAATTAAAAAAGTTTTGCTTAAACAAAACAAAAAATAAAACAACAAGATTAAAAGGGAAGCACAAAGCTGGAAAAAAAATTTGCGGCCACTATTTCTGATAAAGAGCTCATTTTTAAAATATATAAAGAACTGTATCAAATTTATAAGAATACAAATTATTTCTCAATTGATAAATGATCAAAGGATATGAACAATTTTCAGGTGATAAAGCTAAAGCCATCTATGGTTATATCTTTAAAAATGCTCTAAATCACTATTAATTAGAGAAAAGCAAACTAAAAAATCTCTGAGGTACCACCTCACATCTCTCAGACTGGCTAAAATGACAGGAAAAAATAATGATGAATGTGGGAGGGGATGTGGGGAAAACTGGGACACTGATGAATTGTTGGTGGAGTAGTAAATGATCTAACCATTTTGGAGAGCAATTTAGAACTATGCCCAAAAGGCTATAAAATGATGTATATTTTTTGACCCAGCAGTGAATTGGAAAGTGAGTAGATGCCCATCAATTGTGGAATAGTTGAACAAGTTGTGGCATATGCAATATTATTGGTCTATAAAAATAATGAACAAGCTGATTTTAGAAAGGCCTGGAAAGATTTACATGAATTGATGCTGAGTCAAACAAGCAGAACCAGAAATATATTGTACATAATAACAGCAAGAATGTGCGATGATCAACTACGAAAGACTTGGTTCTTCTCAGTTGTTCAGTGATCCAAAGCAATCCCAATAGACTTTAGACAGAAAATGCCATCTGTATCCAGAAAATGAACTATGGAAATTGAATGTAAATCAACACATGCTATGTTTTCTTCTTTTTTCTGTTTTTTTTTTTTTTTTTTTTTATTCTCTCCACTGGTTTTTCCCTTTTGTTCTGATTTTTTCTCTCCCAACTTGATTCATAAAGCAATGTACATTAAAAACATCTAAATAAAATTAAAAAAAAAAAGATACCAAAGATTGGTTCCATTAGGGAATTTCACCCAGGCCTCTGGTGATGGATGCTGCTACATGTACTACTGAGAATTTTCTCCCACAAAATGAATGAAAAGGTATTTATTAAGCACCTACTATGTGCCAAAAACTATGCTAAATTTTGGGTAAAGAAATAAAAATATAAGGCAGTTCTTGAATTTAAAGAGCTCACACTTTAATTAGGAGAGGCAGCATATCAATAAATATTTAAAGCACCTATTATTTGTCAGGCACTATGCTAAATGCTGGGGATACAAAAAGAGGCAAAAGACAGTTTCTGCCCTCAAGGATCTTAGAGCAAATGGAAAGTCCCAGAAATCCTAAGAATGCTGCAGGACAATGAAAAGCAAGGCCCAGTGAGTCTTGGATTATCATATGACAGTATCCAGAGATTTCAGGGTAAAAGGTAAGACTGACAGGACTTTAAGATGCAGCAGCAGGGCACATGGAAAGGGCTACTGATCCTCCATTTCAGCAGAAAGCATTTACCTCCATTTCATCTAATTTCAAACCACATTTAAGCTGTTAATGCCCTAATACCATATCAATACTTAAAGACTATAGCCATAAAATTAATTGATTAACCAAAGACTATTTGTAAAGCACCTACTATGTGCCAGGCACTGTTCTAGGTGCTGAGCATACAAGTACAAAGGAGATAAATTTAACATTCATCATATTTCTTGGAAATGACTCAATTTTTTTCTCCTTCAACACCATGTTACCTCACTCCCAGCCATGTCTCCCCAAACTTGATGATCTTTAAACAATTAAAGTGGCACTTTATTTCACAATGGCATTACTTGGACACTCGTCACAAATGCTAATGAACAATTCATTTACTGTAAACCGAGGCAAACTGAATCCTGTGGTGTTTTTTTTTAGCTCTAGTTCAGGCTTGCTCATGAAAGTCTCTGGTGAGACTTATGATCTTATCTCTTCTAGAGGAGATAAGACCAAATAATTCAGAATTGAGTTCTGCATAGTTTTGGTTTCTCAGAAGTGGGAAACAGGAGCTGCTTCTGCCAGATGTCATTTTACTGGAAAGAGCTCCTATACTGAGACTAAAGTGCTCCAAGGTGAATCTAACAGTTCAGACCAGCCCCATCTGACTACCCTGCCTTAAGACTGGTAAGGATTGCTATTGAGCTAATTTTGATGCAAGTTCATCATCCATGGATATGCATGGGCCCTCCACACTGTTCAGCAATCCTATTTCTACCCTTATCAGCATCCATATCATTTGTAACAGTAATTGTTCCAAAACTTTCTCTCTCTGCTCAAGCCCCCACCTGACCTGGAGGCTCCACACATCCCCCTCCAATAAATGTTAACAACTCCATCATAAGAAATTTAATTTCTTTCAGTTTCCCTTTCCTATTCAGCAAAACTTCTTGGTATTTTTATCTTCTCCACCTTCCTTCTCCTTTCCCTTTTCTTGTTTCCCAATCACCATCAGAGAAGCAACCAAGGCTAATCTCTCTATCTGACCAATGGACATCCCCTCCTACTTGCTAGAGGAAATTGCTCCAGCAGTCAACCCTCCTCTTTAAAGCATTTTCAATCTTCCATCTCCTTTCCAACTGAGGACAAAATAACAAGTTCCCCAAGTCCTTTGAAAAAAAAGACCTCCCTGATTCATTCACTCCATCCAATGGATGGATCTCATCCTTTCTTCTTCCTAGTCACTGTTAAACCTGTTGAAAAATTGACCTAGACTCAATGCTCTTAACTTTCTCCTACCATTTATTTCTATAACTTTGGGGTTTTTTCCCATCACTTCCAGAATCTGCCACCCCAAGCTTCATCAACTACAAGGAGAGAAAAGAAAGTTACAGACTGCTGGGTTGCGTGAAGGGTCCCATGCCTGGTGAAATCACTGCTTCTTAATGTATTGACATACGACAATACCAATAATGCTCAAAGTTCCCATCCGAAAGGGCTGGGAACAAAGTAACTTTATGGACTGAAGAAATGAGATTTGTTATTCAGTCTCCATGAGACAACTCAAAGGATCATATGATTTGTAGCTGAACATAAGCTTGAAGCTACTTAGTCTAAATACCTCCTTTCATAGATGGAAATGGAAGCTCATAGAGGGAATGGAATTTCTTAAGGTTAAAGAGATAGTTAATAGCAGCTGGGGTCTGAACCCAAATCCTCAGATTCCAAATTCAGCACACTTTCCAATGCACCAAACTTCCTTTTCAGCCCTGCATAATAATACCCCCCTGGTACAGTTGATATTCCCATCAAATTGGCCAAGGATTTACTCTCTCTGAAAATATTCTCCATTCGCTCACCTCCTGTCTTTTTTCACAAGGTTCCCTATTCCTGGAATGTCCTCCCTCTCTATTTTTACCTACAAATGCCGACCTACCCCAGTTTCCACAGGTTCCATGAAGCTTTCTTTATAACAAATTTGTCCTTCAAATCTGCCTTTGTTTTTCAACTCCATAACGTGCTTAATTATAATATGTATCATCATATGATAAGTGTATTTATTTCTCCCCTGCCAACTAGATTGGAAGCTCCATGAAGACAGAAATCATGTCTAATATAAACTTTTCTATCTTCTATATTCTGAGCACAGTCGTCTATACTACACAGTAAGCTTGCTGATGGAATTGCTGCTTGAACAAGCCAATAAATGAATGAATAAGCATTTTGCCATAGGTTATCTTAGCAATAATCTCTATAGAATTACAGGTTTTAGATTTCTGGTAATGTTATGATGGTAAATATTGAACAACTTGAGCTCTAAAAAAGAAGTGTATACAAGATATACTTTTAAATTTAAGCTACATAATTATTTTCTCTATTATTTTCTTAAATCCAGGCAATTGAAAATAATGAGTCAAGCCTTGGTTTGAAGTGGTTGCCAGTTTTCAAGGAGTAAATGCCCATGTGGAAAATTTAACAATCAACTCTAGTGGAAATTTGCACTGGCTCCAGCACACCTCTGGCTGAGAGGAACTTTAGAGGTCATTTCATCTAGTCTAAAAGCCTTGTTTGACACATGGGGAAAATGGGGTTCAGAGAAATTAAGAGACAATTCCACATAAGGGATTCCAAATAGCAAATAAGAGATGATAATGATAGCACTGACACAGCAGGGTTTTTGTGAGGATCAAAAAAAAAATTGATCTTTAGGTTTGTAAGTGCTATAAAAATGCTAGCTATGATGATGATAATGATGATTGGGTATCAGAGTCAGCATTCAAATCCAGATCCTCAGATTAAAAGTCCAAATACTCCCTTCATTAAGCAGGGCTGATTTTAAATTTAAAAACTTAAAGGAATCTTAACATTCCATCATTTTGAACCAAATCAAAGCAATAGTTATACTGTTGGTTGATATAATTTATTCCTCTTAAAAAACCCCACACCTTGCAGTTTTAGATTCTCTGCACCTCAGCAATTTCTGAGCACTTCCCTCTGTCTCTTTCTGGCTGCCTTCCCTCTGGATTCTTGTGGCAGATTTTGGTTCATGTGCCCAGGGCTAAAGGAAAGCACCCAATCTTATTTGTGAAGTGTCTGCTGAAGCTGCTAGAGTGATGTGCCAAGTCTATAAAACCACTTTCGAGAAGCAGAAATCAATTTGGGAAGAGCTAGCCTTTGCCTAAATCTTTTTCTTTCTGTCTGTCTCTGTCTCTCTGTCTCTGTCTGTTTCTCTGTCTATCTCTGTCTCTGTCTCTCTCTCAGGATGCAGATGAGAAAAGAATGTTAACACTTAATTATAGTGATTCTCCTTGAGAACAATTCTCTAAAGAAAAAAAAAAAAGGATATATGTGTGTGGGATGTGTGTGTGTGTGTGTGTGGTATATTTGTGTGTGGTAAAGAACTAAGATAGACTGGGCATGGACGGGAGTAGAGGAGAATTTTATAATCTTAGCATTAGTAGTCCTGACAAGAGTACAGCACAGGACAGGGATCATTCATTGTCTAGAGAACAGGCATCTGGGCAGGGCAGCTGAGGGTAGGCTAGAATACTAGGGTTAGTATAGCGTGGTAACTTGTGATAGGGAAGGTACCAGCTGGCCCTAGGATGTGAGAGACTTCTGAATCTGTCCCTCAGTGATCAAGCATTTACCAAGCACTCTCTTTGTGTCAGGTATTGCTCCAAGGGTCAGGAATACAAAGAAAGGCAAAAACGCTATCCCTGTCCTCAAAGATCTCATACCAAAAGAGAGAGAGACAGAAGGCACCCAACTATGGACATGCAAGATAGAGATGTTTATGTCTGTCTGTATCTACATATATATATCCTTAATATATCTATATTATATATGTAATATCATCTATTATATAATATGCATATTGTGTAATACACTCACATTTTACATATAAAATATGTGTATATATATTGGTACATATATACATGCATATGTATACAAAGAGGCTATATATATATATATATATATATATATATATATATATACATATCTATCATCTATCTATCCATCCATCCAATCTATCTCTATCATCTGCTTCTATCTATTGATATACCTACCTACATACCTACCTACCTCTATCATTTATCCATCTGTCTATCTCTCTAACTATTCAGCTATCTATCCATCTAGGTATCTACCTATCTATCTATACCTCTATCATTTGTCCATGTGTGTATCTATCCAGCTCTCTATGAACCTATTTACTTTTATCATTTATCCATCCGCCCATCTATCCATTCATCCAGCTATCAGCTATCTATGTATCTATCTACCTTTATCATTTATCTGTCTATCCAGTTATCTACCTTCCTTCCTTCTCTTTCTCTGTCTCTCTCTCTCCCTTCCTCCTCTCCTCCCTTTCTTCCTTTCTTTCTGATTGATGTGGCTCTTTCCAACAATGACATGATTCAGATCAATCCCAATAATCTTGTAATGAAGAGAGCCATTTACACCCAGAGAGAGGTCTGTGGGAACTGAGTGTGGACCACAACATAGCATTTTCACTCTTTCTGTTATTGTTGGCTTGCATTTTTGTTTTCCTTCTCAGGTTTTTTTTTCTTTTTTCTTTTTAGATCTGCTTTTTCTTGTGCAGCAAGATAACTGGATAAATATGTATACATATATTGGATTTAACATTTATTGTAACATATTTAACATATAACATGCTGCCTGCCAGCTAGGGGAGGGAGTGGGAGGAAGGAGGGGAAAAGTTGGAACAGAAGGTTTTGCAAGGGTCAGTGTTGAAAAATTACCCATGCATATATTTTGTAAATAAAAAATGGAAAAAAATAAATTTTAAAAAGTCAATTGAGGAGGCATGATTAGACAATGGTGCATGTAAAAAAAATTGTCAGGTTTTCAGTGGCCTATTAGCTTCATATGCACCAACAATATATGGCCATCAAAAGAAATTCTCTTAGAGCGCTAAGAAAGTGAGGGAAGTGATAGCTCCTCTGCATAGTTCTCTGTGTAGAACAAACTGGAATGTTGTGCTTAGTTTGGGATTTAGAAAAGACATTGATAAACTGAGATCTGTCCAGAGAAACAGAACCAGGATAGGAAAACATGTTATGTCAATTAAAAGTCTAGTTGAGAGAAACAGGGATGTTTGGAGTGGAAAGGAAAATGTACATGTGTGTGTGAGTGTGTGAGAGTATGAGTGTGTGTGTGTTTGTGTGTGTGTGTGTGTGTGTGTAAACTGGTGAAAGGAAGAGGAGGATATGAGATCTGTTTTTCAGGTACTATTCCATTATCTTTGTTTTCCAGCACTAGAACCTAGTGATAAATTCCTTTTGATTGAGCAGTGATCATTTTGTCAAATGAGCATAAATTTAAAGGCTAAATGAGAATATATGGAAAAGGGAATATCTGGATACAGGATTGATTCTAAATTTCACACTCTCCCAACTGTTCTTTGCTATAAACAATATATTTCCCTGAGAGCCACTTTTCTCTTTTAAAATGATAATAACAGTTCACATTTATATAGCGCTTTAAGGTTTATGAAGTACCTTATACATATTATCTCATTGGGTTTGAAAAATGAGTCTTCTTTTTATTCCATCCCCATGGAAGAAACTAATTTGAACAAGCAGATCCCATTAGGCTTTTGGCTATACCTTTTATTGTGACATGATTTATAATTCGCTTGTAACTTATGATTCTTGTGTTGCCTCCAGCATTTTTTCATCAAAAATTCTTGGCTTCTGTACACGGCACAGAGATGATCAAATTTCATTATCTCTGGCAATAGCTCCTTGCAAATACTTTGATAGAATTCAGGACCAAACTTATTCCAGACAATCCTATGATGATAACATTTCAGGTTCTAAATAATGGTATTATAATGGGGTACAGAAGAAAAGTTGCTCTTGTGGGTACCAGGAGACTTGGATTCAAATATCACCTCTGACATTTCTTAGTTGTGTTCCCCAAGGCAAGTCTCTTAATCTGTTGCTGAGTTTCCTTATCTGTAGAATGAGAATGATGACTAAAAACCTTACTTTACAAAATTGTTGGGAGGATCAAATGAGATAATATGTAAATGTCAGCTGTTGTTATTAATAACAACCAGTCAGTAAAAACAACCATCTGGGCACTACTTCTGGGAGCTCCATCTCTCCTCTATCAATACCCTTCCTGTTCTAGAGGGCTCAGGGCAATAAAGCTTGCAAAAAGTTAAGTTGTCAAACCTGTTTTGAACCTTGACTTTTTTTTTTTTTTTTTTTTTTTTTAAGACAAAACAATCATGTTATATGTAGGCAATGAACTCCAATCCTAGGTAGGGGGGCTGCAACTCAGAAAGACTCACATCTTGATTATAACGTTAGAAAAATAAATTGTCAAAACCAGTCAGTATGATATGGTAGAGCGAACACTAGCTGTAGTATGAAGGGACTTGGATTTGGATCTACCTCTGATACTTACTACTTTTTGATCCTGGGCCTCAGCTATCTCATGTAAAATGAAGTGTTGGACTTGGTGACTTCTAGGCTCTTTTTCAGCTCTAAATCTGGGATCCTTCCTTAACCAGTTTCTTAGCTTCTGGTAGGAAGGAGAGAAACTTCTTTTATGCTCCCCACTCAATACCTAGTGCCATGTCATATACATTTGTTGTTCATTCATTAGCTCATATATGACACTTTGTAACCCCATGGACAATAGCATGCCAGGTCCTTCTATCTGTGAAAGTCTCTTCAAGCTCATGTTTGTTGCTTCCATGATGATATCTCTCTATCTCATCCTCTGCCATACCCTTTTCCCTTTTGCTTTCAATCTTTCCCATCAACAGGGTCTATTCCAATGAGTCTTATCTTCTCATTATCTGGCCAACTAAAGTGTTTAAGCTTCAGCTTCAGTGTTGTCCTTCCAATGGACTGTATCTCAAAAGTCTTAGTGCTGTTCTAAGCTAAGGGATGCTCTGTATTAGGTACTCAGCACCCATAAGCTCAGTTCAGAATCAGTTTCCTTTCTGAAGCTTTTCATGGGCTTTCCTGGTTGCCTGGGCTCTCTTTCTTCAAATCAAGATTGTGTCATACTTATGTATGTAGATATTATAGTCCTCGGTAGAATGTAAATTCCTTGAGGGCAATAACTATTTTTCAGTTTTTAACTTTGCCTTCTCAGAGCCTATCATGATGTCCATCTTGTAGTAAACAGCTTAAAAAGTGCTTGTTGAATTGAATTGAAATAAATTGGATAGGTGAATGAATGAATCTTTGGAAAATTCACTGGGACTCAAGATAGTGAAAAGTTTCAGGAATGTAAGCTAATCCAATATACCAAATGCTCTTCATTTGGAGAATGATTATTTGATCCCATAACTCCAGTTAGTATTCCAAGACATATGGAAAAAGAATGTATTAAGAGTGAAAGTTCCATATATGTCCTGAAGACCACATGAAATGCCAGTGGTCCAGATGGAACCAGAGCTCAAATCTCCCAGTTGTATACTCTCTATTTTTCTTCCTTCCATATGAAACAAATAGGATTATTTCATTGTGATGGGTGTATAAGGCATGTATGAGGCAGTCATTAACTGGTTCCATTCATAGCTTAATTAACACAAGAGATGCTCTTGAATACTTCAACAAGTCAAACATTAATGTGAACTTAGATTTCTTCCTGCCACAGTTCTGTTTTGATTTTTCCAAAAGAGGTGCTGATTATAACTTAGAATACCTTAGAAAATGGCACTTAGAATATGTGCCATTTTCTCCATTAGGCAACACGGGGGACAATGAGACTACAACAAAAACTACCAAAATGAATTAATATATGTCAATGACTATACTTAAATCAATTATAATTTTACCACATGGAGACAAGTACCTTCCTTGCCATAGTTAACTACTCATTGCTCAAATCTACAATAAACTGATAATTACAAATGCCTCTTTTCTAACATGCTCTATAAAATATTTGACTTCAGGTGTTTGATTTTTGCATTTTTTTTTTTTTTACTATCTTTATTTTCAACACACCCATTCACAATGTTGTACTCTAAGTTACTACCATCTCAGATGGCAAGGGAATTTATTTGTTCAGTATACACTGCATTAAGTAAGCTGTAATCAATAATATATTTTTAATATTGATGAAAATAATAATGATGAACTAAGTATTTTTTCTTAAAAAAAGACCCTAAAATGAATTTATAGTAACAGAATCATGAACCAAATTTATTTAGGATAATATAATTGTAAATTTAAAATTGGAAGAGATCATGAAGACCTAACCCCTTAATTTTTACAGAAGATGAAATTGAGGTACAAGGAAATTAAGAAGTGATTTGTCCAGTGGCACATTGTATTTGCGTGAGCAGGATTTGTATTCCGTTTTTTTTTTTGTTTGTTTGTTTATTTTTTAGAGCTGCAAAATGAGATCTTACTCTATTCAGCCTTCTGTGAATGATTTCTTCTTCTCATCCTTACCTAATTTTTACCTTGATAAACTTTATTTGATATTTTGATTAAAGGTTAAGATTTTCAAGGGCTAGTCTTAGAGAAAGAGCATGATTATGGTAGGAAAAAAAGCAGATCAGCATCTTGGGGTGCTCTCTGCTCCAAGTGACCCCAACAGGTCACAGCAGCAACACACGCTCCAGCTTTCTTTTCTCTAAAATAAGGGTTTTCAATGGGATGATTTCTAAGGTCCCTTCCAAATTGAAGGTCTTATGATTTCATTTTCTGGTTGGGTGCCAACTGCAACTTTAATCGATTTATCACAGCTAATAAAATTTCTAAAAAGAGGAAATGACAGCACATTAAAATAAGAAGTCTTTATTATCACTGACTAAAGAAGTGTTAACTTATTAGAGCCATTAAAATGAAATGGGAAATGATTCATTTCAAGTAAATTTTAAATGGGTCACATAGAAGTACTAGGTATAGAAACAAACAAGAATGAATTTACCCACTAATGTTTTACTGATGACAATGACTATTTTCTACATGCCTCCTTTTGAGAGAGAGGTCATGGATGTCTACAGTTACGTAATACTGCAAATGGTGGCTGACCAGGAGCTCCAGTGAAGATTTTTAACTAATGCTTTTTCTTTACTGTGAAGACGTTTTGTGTGTGTAAGTATACACATATATACAACATAGAGGGGAGTGTATATATAATGTTGCAAATATAGTGAAAAAATATATTGCAAAAAAAAAAGCACCAATAATATATTTAAAAAGAAAAGAAAATTGTGGCCTTCTTTACTTACCTGCACTGTGGCAGGCACAGAATCAGGCACCTGATATCGCAACTCATGGGCTGTAGCTTGAGATTTAGGCAGCAGGAATGGATAAGAAAGGGATCGGTATTTTGACTTCATAATCTGCAAGAAGGAAAGAAAAGAAAAACTAAAGAACTGGTAAATATAAATATATATGGAATTATTTTACATAAATCTATTTATATCTAATAAACAGATATTTATATGTAAGGTGGGCCATCTCTGGGGGCAGAAGGAAAGGAAGAAAAAAGAGAAACAAAAGAAATTTACACAATAACTTTGTTGTATTTGAAAGGAATAGCAAGTTCTATATAGTAGATTTACAGTTTTCTGTGCAATCATTTTTTAAAAATCATTTATAGAAATCCTGTTTTATTCCATAAATTAAAAAAAAAAAAGCTAGAAGATGACCATGATGGGCTGAAGAAAAAGTTGTCTTTTTTTTTTTTTTCCTAACAGAAAATTAATTTAGATTTATGTGTGGAATGTTTTCATTATTTCCAAGAGTTCCTGTTTACTTAAAAAATGTGTTTACCACCCAGCTTTCCAATGCCAGGGAGAGTAGCTGGTGCTAAGTATTACACTATAAATCAAACTCTGCAAATTACCAAGGAAAATAATTACTGTTCACTTGCAAAGAGGGCTGCTATTCCTCAAATTGCAATGACATCTTGATAATATGTATTTAAAGTTATGTGCATGCTACCTTTGATTCCTCTTTCACTGAGAACTCATCTACATTTTTAATTTATAACTTGTGTGCCCTAATTCAGATGGAGTTGTACAATTTGCAAATCTATCACTTCTATAATCTTTAAATAATAGACACCCAACTAAATATTTGATCTCTTTATTGAAGCAAATAAGGAGCTGCTTTTGCCTCCTGTAGGCAGAGAATGGAGGAAAAAAATTATAACAATTAGATTCTTAACTTTTTTTTAAAATAACCTTTTGAATTACCCTTTTCCCCAATAAATGTCATCTCCTTCAATGGAAGTAGATCTTGGTATCTAGACCTCAGTCATTTATATTTGGTTTTGAAATGAATTTGGGGATTATTGTAAGAATGTGGATCTGTCTGACTTTCTTCATTATCATGCAAATAAAACTTAATTTGGGAAGAAAAAGCAAGTCATCCAGTATTCCATCAACTCCACTTTTGCTGTTTACTGTGTATATGCTTCAGTTTCCTTCCTGAGGAGGGCAGCTAGTAACCTCGCAGTGGATAGCATGCCAGATCTGAACTCAGGAAGACTCATCTTCCTCAGTTCAAATCTACCTTTAGATACTTAGTAGCTGTGTGATCCTGAGCAAGTTGCTTAATTTTGTTTTCCTCAGTTTCCTCATCTGTAAAATGAACTGGAGAAGGAAATAGTCAACCATTCTAGTATCTTTGCAAGAAAACCCCAAATAGGGCAAGGAGTATTGGACACAACTGAAAACAACTGAACAACAACATCCTCGGAAAGGGTGTCTGTCCCTCATTTTAATTATAAGCCACTGTCTCCTCCAAAAACAAAAGCAACTGCCCATCATGGAGGAAAAGGACAGGTGGCCCCCAAACCTGGTACATGGGGCAAGGGAAAGCCCCAAAGTGTCAGGACATGTGACTCCAGTCCATCAGAAAAAGCTGAAGGATGTACATGAAGAATGCAAAGGCCAATGACTACAAACTGAAGGTGCCTGAAGGTCACAAATGGAATGTGAGTCCTGGTACAACTGGATAAGTTGCTTTTGATGAATGGTTGCAAGAAAATGAATCAGTTAAAAAAAAAAAAAGACAAAACTAACATTTAGGCCAGTAGAAATTCAGAAGCCATCTCTTTTGTTAATTGCCAGGTAAGTATCTCCCTGAAAGACAAAGGCTGCTTGGTGCCTATCGTTCTTTTTATAAATATTCATATTGAAATAATGAAAAGCCATCTATTTTGCCAGTGCCATCCATATTTTCAATTTGACACATAAGCTCTGAGATGAGCTCAGAAGATGACTCACTCTAAAGGAAGCTTTCCTTCATCATTGACTGGAGAGTTGGCTTCAGGGCTTGCCTCTGCCATGGGGCACAATATCTTTCTGCCGCAGTCACATATTTCAGGAAAACACAAATGTTTCACACATGAACAGGGATCTGGACATGGCGCTTGTGCCAAAAGGTCATTATAAATGTCTGATTCCACAAATGCACGGACTCTGATTACCCTTGGCTGATGAGAGGATACTTGACCCATTCTCAATTTCTCTCCTCTAATTTTTGAAGTTTGGAGCAGCATAGCCAGGAAATAGTATTGCCCCTTATTCCCAGGTTCAGTCAGTCAGTCAGTCAATAATGTATTAGGCACTGTGCTAACCACCAGGGATACAAAAAGCAGCAAAAGACAGTCCATCATTGTAGGTTACAGTACAATGGAGGAACTCACAGTCTGATGGAAGAGCTCATAACTTAATGTTCTGGGCCCACTGGTGGCAGTCAGAGGGAAAAGACTACAGAAGTACAAGAGAAAACACAAATGCATATGGAAAATAAAAGGACCAGCAAGTCGAAATGCATATGGAAAATAAAAGGACCAGCAAGTCGAAATGCATATGGAAAATAAAAGGACCAGCAAGTCGACTCCCAGATCTGACACTGACTTTGTACACCTTTCTCTCTTCCAGGACTTTTTCTTCATCTGAAGAATGATGAACTATATGGCCTTCCAGCAGCACACTGGTAAAGTGGATAGGGTGCTGTCCTTTTAGGAAGACTCCTACTCACATCCCATTGCAGAGATTTACTACTTGTGTGAACCTGGATAAATCCTTTAACCACTTTCAGCATTTAGTTTTTTTTCATCTGTAAGATGTGTCTAATAATAGTACCTACCTCAGAGGGGTGTTGTAAGGATCAAATGAAATGATGTGTATGTGTATGTACAAATATATGTATTTGTATATCTGTGTAAATCAAATGAGATGTTTCATATACACATTTATATGAAATATTTCATTTGATATAGATACATATATATATTTTTGTATATAATTGTATACTTGTATATAAATGTATAGTTATATATATAAATGTGTAATTTATAATGTATATAAATGTATAATTGATGAAATATGTATATATACACATATGAACATTGATATGTTACTATATTATATCTAGAGTTATACATAAATGTTTATATATGAAACATCTCAGTTGGTCTTATATAAATTTATATATATTTGATTACGTATATAATTTATGTGTATATGTATATGACACGAATCTTTTAATATAAAAGATATTTCACCTATAGTTATATATTTATATGTGAAATATCTCATTTGATCTATATAGATTTGATATATATATAAGGTATTCATGTATTTGTATATATGCACATGCTTATGACTATTTGTATGACTATATTACATTTGTACTTTATATATGAAACATCTCATTTAACCTATATATATAGATTTGATTATATATAATTTTATGTGTGTATGTATATTTCTATATGCACAACATGAATATATATAAAATATTACATTTATGCTTATGCTTAACATATATTCATATACATGAACCATCTAATTTGATCCTCATAATAATTTATAGATATACAAATATATCTATATCTGTTGTATCTAAGTGTAGCTATGTTTACATATAATTATCCACATATAAAATATATTATATCTATAAACATAGGTTTCTGATATAGTTATATGTCATATGATGCCATGTAAATATTCATTTTTCTGACCATTTGACTGCTTGATTCCAGATGCCTAATCTCCTATCTCCCATTCCTTTGTCGTTGTCCTTCTCTGCTTCCACTTAGGAGATGCCCGAATCAGATCACGGAGCCCTCGTGGCACTCAAAGCAAGAACCCACCTTTGTGAAATTCCATCGCTGGATGAAATGACGGGCAACATCCCTGGCGGCCTTCCCGTGGACCACAGAGGCAATGTCGTGCCATGGCATTCGTGGCGTAGAATACCTGTCAATGAAATCTACCAGGACACACCAGACAGTAAGTAGCCATGCTCAAGTCAGCAGCCCTGCCCTAGGATCTTCACCACTGCCCTTCTCCATTTGGAATGCTCTCCCTCCGTACCCTACTCTAGGAGTCTCTAGACTTCTTTAAGACATAGCTGAGACACTTTCTCCTGAGCTGTAGATACTCTTGCCTTTATGAGTTTGTTACTTTGTCACTCTTCCTTATTTACTTATTTGCAAGTTTGTTCTCCTCCCTCAATAAAATGTAACCTTCTTGAGGGCAAGGGCTATTTTGTTTTGTTTGTATATGTATTTAGATTCCTGGACTCTGGAGCTCTGCGTGTTATTACTGTTCAGTTAAATCGGACTCTCTAGAATCCTATGGGCATGTCCGTGGGGATTTTCTTGCCAAGGATGCTGGAGTGGCTTAATATTTCCTTCTCCAGTTTCTTCCCATTTTACAGTTGAGGAACTGAAGCAAATAGGCGTCACATAGTTACTAAGTGTCTGAGGCTGGATTTGAACTCAGATCTTTCTGGGGCTCTCTCCACTGCATCATCTACCTATCTAGGATGTTACATATAGATCCTTAATTAACATTTATTGAATTTAGTTCCCTGGCTCAGATATACCAATACTTGGTTTCCATTAGACTGAGTAAATAGCCTTTTAATACTATTCCTTTAAGTATTTCATATTTCCACTTTTCTCCCTTGGATAATAGCAGATAATCACCCACCAAGATATAAAATTGAGCATACTAATTATCTTAGGATTCTGTGCCTGATATATATATATATATATATATATATATATATATATATATATATATATATATATATATATATATGTATATATTTTTTCTTTTATCTTGTTGAAGATAGGTCATTTGTGAAGTGCCATCCATTAGACAGATAAGCCTGAGATGGACAACAAAGATGACTCATTTCAACAAAAGGAAAATGAAGCTTTTAAAGTCTGAATTAAATAAAAGGGATGATCACTTTAAGAATTCTGTTTTTGGAGAATATGACCCCTAATTTAGATAGGGCTGCAGGGGATCTTAATAGCCATTTGGTCCAAGTCCCTCATCTTACAGATAAGGAAATTGAGGCACAGGAAGATTAAAGTGCCTTACCCAAGATAATGCAAAGTGGGATGGGAAAGCAGATTCTCTAACACTATTGCTTAGGCTCTTTCTATTGTACTGAGGTAGACAGTGACAAAAATACACCAAAGGAATTTAGTAGAATACCTTCTCAACCATATGAACCATGTAATGGTCGTTCTGGGTTCTAGGTGGCACCACAGTGCACAGAGCACACATCTTGGAATCAGGAAGATTCATCTTCCTGAGTTCAAATCTGGCATCAGTACTTACTAGCTGTATGACCCTGGACAAGTCACCTACCTCAGTTTGCCTCAGTTTCTTCATCGGTAAAATGAATTGGAGAAGAAGGCAAACCATTCCAGTATCTAACAAAACCCCAAATGGGGTCATAAAAAGTTGGACACAAGTGAAAAACAATTGAACAACACAATTTCTTATTGTCGACATAGAAATTCCATGGGAAGACCTGATTCTGCCATAATAGGAATGTGCTAGTAAATATTTAACAATCAGCTCTTCAGGGAAAATGTGCACGTGATGCACTTTTAAATTTAACCAACATTATTAACATTTTCTTAAGCTCGGACAATCAACAAAACAATAAGCCAAGTCCCGATTTGTGTGTTTATGGTTTCCAAGGTATAAATGCTCACAATGAAAATGTAACAATTGGGTCTTGTGGATCCAGGAGCTTCATTTCAGTTCTGAGTTAAGAGACTCAAGTTAGAATCTCATTTCATGTATTTACTAGATATATGATTATGAACAAATCACATAGCCTCTATGATCCTTATTTTCCCCATCTGTAAAATGGGGATAATAATACCTACACATCCTATGTCACAATTACCATAAAAAGGCATTTTGCAAAGGGCAGGGGCTATAATATAGAATTATTTCTATTCTCTTTAGCATAATGCGTCACATCAGAGGTTAAAAAAACATTTGTTGAATTGAATAATTTTGAGTTGCTAAATGTGAAGATTTCTTCAGGATATGTGCCTCCCCATCTTTTCTCTACCCCCTCAAATATATTTGTATTTACTTTATATCTCTTATATTAGCTGCTAGAAGATATGGTAGATGGAGGACCAGGCCTGGAATCAAGAAGACCTGAGTTCAAATCCAGTTTCAGAAACTTACTAACTATGTGTGACCCCTGGCCAAGTCACATAACCTCCATCTGTCTCAGTTTCCTCGACTGTAAAATAGAGATAATAACACCTATCTCCTAAGGTTGCTATTAGAATCACAGCATTCCTGATACATAGTAGGCACTTAATAAATTACCATGGAAAGAACAACTGCTTGGGACTAAGAAAACCAGGGTTCAAATCCTTCTATGATGTCTATTAGCTTGGACATGTCTCTTAACCTTCATTGGTCTGAATTTCTAAATCTGTCAAATGAAGGGGTTGGACTAGATGGCTTCTGAGGTCCCTTCTAGCTATTAGTTTATAGTCTTACTTTTCTGATATAGAATATTCTCTACAACATATCTTCTGATAGAATTCACTTTATATATAATAAGTTCCAATGAATATGCTATAAATAATATGTTCCAATAAATGTATTTTATATGTAATGTATTGTGATTGAATACATTTTCTCTTGATGGAATATATTTTATATAGGATATTTTCTGATTGGATATACATTCCTTGGTAGAATACACTATAGATCATATATTATATATAGAATATAGTAGATGTAATATATTCCATGTAAAATATTTTTTCTACATATAGTTTACATATATTTTCTCTACATATCTGTATTTTACATGTAATATATTCTATATAGAATCTCTTCTACATAAAAGTTCTGAGAGAATTAATTCTTGATCATATATTTTACATTTGATTTTATTCTGTAACCATATTCTTCTGAGAGAAGACACTTATATGTACTAAAGTTCAGTCTCTTCCTCTCTCTAGTTAGATATTAAAAATGAAGCTTTCCCACAATTGCTGCTAGTTAAAGAAAAACTCTGTTCTTGGTGCTCTCACAAAACATCAGTTCAGCATTTTCTGCAAGGCTTGTAAGATATGTTTGAGAGCCAGGCCAATCTTACCATGCCCCATCTTTAACAATTAAGGTGACCTTATCTAACTCCTTAGTCATCTATAAGTCTGCCCTTATCAGCAACCTTAGAATACAGCTAGGACCTGTAAATTTACAAAGGGAATCCTTAGAGATACAAAAAGATGATCCTCATGATATGTGGGAGTTATTCCTGCTTCCTTTGATGCAACTAATATTGATCTTTAGTCTCTGTAATATTGACCAAGATAATTTTGTTCTGTTCTTTATTTGATTATAAAAAGGTATTGTCTCCTCAATTTGAGATCTTCTGATCAGAGTTAGGGTCATTTGAACCATCTTTTATTATCAGGTCACATGCTTCTGTTGATAATGATCTTGTTCAGAGAACTGCCTCAGTTTATCCTGATAAATTTCAATTGTAACAGCTCTTTGAAATCAGGGAAGATTTGTTTTTCTTTTTTTCTTTGAATCCCATGGGTCCATGTCAGCTAAAAGAAAGCACTGATCCAGCATCTTCAAGAGGAACTAGGTTTAGCATGGTCCTGATGACAGCTCGGGTGGCTAGGGTCTCATGACCAGCTCTGAAAGTCTGGGAAAGCTCACCACTTACAAAATTGATTTAATTAATATGTGGATGGTGTTACCATCTGCAACAATGCATATTAATGAATTGGCTCTTTCAAAGCTTTCAAGTTAGCTATATCACCTTCCATGAGTTCTAAAGGATGACTAGGCTTTTGAACATGTAAAATCCAGTGTTAAAAACAACATAACCACAATAGCAAATGTTACATTGGCAGCTGTTCTTTTTATTATACATATAAAGAGGAAAAAAGAAAGTCATAGTTTCAAATGCAGATCTTGACTCCTATTCCAGTTTTATACTACGGTCTAGTGACACTTACCAGCAAAGGGTTTATCCAGCTGAACCCAGTCTTTGAAGACAAAATTGCAATAGTCCTTTCCATGCCAGAATCGAGTTTCCCCATGGAGCTCTCCAACACCTGTCTGCAAACTACGGATGGATCCCGTATCTGCAAGATGCAGCAGAAAGCATGCTTTTAGAAACTCACTAAGGTAAGTCTCAGAGATGGAAATCCTGTCTCTTATTATCAGAGTTTCTCAACTTTTTTTTTTTTCTTTGTCATGGACTCCCCTTCCCCCTTTGGCAATCTGGTGAAGCCTATGGACCACTTCTTTGACTTTTTCTAAATTAATTATTTTTATTTTTCTAATTTTTTTCCCTAAATTAATCATTGAAAGAAATACTAAATTTCAGTTAGTCATTAGTGAAAATAAAAATATCATTATTCCTATATGACTTCATGGAAGCCCTTAAATCTATTAATGGACCCCTTAGGGGGTACCTTTGGATTTGGATCACAAGATAAGAACTCTTGATTCACATAAATGATGGCAGCAAAGGGAGCAGATAGCCCTGGAAATCAGGGGCTTGTTAAATTGGAGACGGGAAAGTTTAGTGAAATTAAGAGATTTGGAGTACCATAATTTCCAGAATTCATGCAAAGAGTTCAGAAAGGGGCCCTTAGAAGAAGGAGAAGATTTTATCAGGAAAAGGTGATTCCAGTAATAATAGCTAATGTTAAGAGAAGTGTATTATGTGCTGTAGCAGAAACAATTCTGGATTGTTTCAATTTTTGCATCTGCCAATTATGAGGAGTGCGACTTTAGATAGGTCATTTATTTTTCTGGAATGAAATTATTATACTTGTAAAATGAGTGGTATAAGGTCACAAGATGACCTCTAAAGTCCTTCTAGCTTTTGATCCTGTCTCCTTTCCTCTGTTAAAAAAAAGAGGCTGTGAATAAAAATGGTGGTGAATAAAAAAGGAATTTTAAAACTTTTACAAGCTCATAAGAGCAGAAAAATTGCTGCCTCTGGGGGAAAAAAAAAAGAAACTTTCAGTCCTTTACTCAAACTGTGGGACTTGACTTTGATATTCAGTGATTAGTGGAGTATTGACTGAATTCATTCTATTGAATTGTCAATAAGGCTCCTATTGCCTTTTAGAAGCAACACTTTCCCATCACCTTTTTAGTTGCTTAGAATCCATTATATGCTATTTGGAAGCACAGAACTAGCTGGAGAATATTAGGAAAGAATAAAGGAAAGTGGGTTGGGAGGAGAAATATTTCAATGGCAATAAGGGAGTTGGTTTTCTCAAAAAAAAAAAAGTATATAAAATGACTGATGAATCAGGCTTGTATTTACACACTCATCAAAGTGTGAAGGTTTCAGATAGCAGAACGCTAGATGTGCCTGCCAGTAACCCATGACAATTTATGGCAACAACAGACAAAAGCATATAGCAGCAGCAGCAGCACATGACAATGTGAGGCAAAGTTTTTTTGGTAACACTTCTATTGCAAGGTTGCCCAAACTAAAGCAGAGTCAATGGGTTGAGATAAAGACCACTGGAAATTTATAGCACATGTAGAACAGAAAAAGCAATCTTGCCAGGGAATAGCACAGAATTATGCACAATAGCCAGGATAACTTGAATTAACCAATGAAGGCATAGATTAAGATAATCATTGTACTTATTATTAGTATTCTCTTTTACATTGATTACTCATATCCTTTAGTATATCTGTGGACAGACACAGGTTAGTAGAAACCTAAGGCAAAACTGAGAAGCAGAGTAACCTTGTGGATACATTTTGACTTCAGAATTAGAAGACCCAGATTAAAATTTTGTTGTCTGATTATACGTAAATCAGTAACAAACTATGTTCTAACTAAGGTAAACTATAAATTAAAGGCAAGACTTCAAACTGTATGGAGGGACAAAGTTTTCATACTGGGAATTCCCTATAATAATACAAGTTTAGATTTTTAAAAAATAATCAAAATAGACATTTCAATAAGTTGTT
The DNA here is from genome assembly GCF_902635505.1 of Sarcophilus harrisii. Classification (NCBI taxonomy): domain Eukaryota; kingdom Metazoa; phylum Chordata; class Mammalia; order Dasyuromorphia; family Dasyuridae; genus Sarcophilus; species Sarcophilus harrisii. Next base: position 29,491,564 of record NC_045428.1, read on the forward strand.
ATGTTTATATTATATTTACTATTTCACTATTTCATTTTAATCAAACAGAGAAAATCCTTATGGAATCTAGGAATTTAGGAACATATATATATATATACACACATGCACAATGTGCACAAATATTAGTTTTAAATGGTGAAATTCAATCAACCAGTTATTTGAAGAGAAGTTTATACAGCAAATACAATATTTCAATTCAACAAGCAGATTCTATCAGACTTCAGCTGGGAGTCATGACTTGTACTACATTAAAGCATATCTAATTTGTCATTAGCCCTCAAATTCAACATTCAGAGCCATGTAATTATTCATTCCACTCTATGGTTTCATGCTTGGATTCTGGAGCAACATGGCACCACATGAAACACACTATGGTGGGGAGATTGCCTGAAGGTCCCTCCATGTGAAGGTCCTTCTTTATTCCTATTCCCCAACTTCTTTATTATTTCATATAATTATTATAGGAGAGGTTACACCCATGACATCCTTTCTCATCTTTCTGCAGCCCCATTAATCAGATGTATCTTATTGCTTCACCACACTTCCTCCTGCTCCCCTGTTCAGGGAAGTTCTCATGGATGCTGGGTAATAATGATGACGTACACTGTCAACAAAAAGGCCACACCTGGGTTTTGATTCTCATACAACAAAAGCAAAGATAAAATAGAATGAACCCTGAATGGACAGTCAAGAAGTTTGGGCTCTGGTCCACTGGCTCTGGAATATCCTTGGGCAAGATGATTAACTTTTCTAAATCATTGTTTTCACATCTACCAAGTGAAAAGCTTAGACTAGATGGCCTCAAAGCCCTCTTTCACTTCAGTGATTCTATGTATATATATATAGGGGAAATTTTTTAACTTCTGATGGTAAAATCTATTTGTTAAAAAAAATGGTGAAGATGCCAAGATCAAAAGGTCAAGCTAGGCAAGGTACAGGTAAAGATGGAGTAGCTATAATTTTTTATCTATACACACATAAAAAAGTATGATGATCTAGAATAACTTTTTCTGAATACAAACATTTTCTATTATTCCGTACCTCTTCTTTTTTCCTCCTCCTTTCTTCTTCCTTATACTTCTTTCCTTCTTTTCTTCTTCCTATTCCCTCCCCTCTTCCTCTTTCTTCTTTCTCTCCCATACACACAGGACACATCCCTTTTATCATTTAACAACTGTATCTTTCTACAATGATTCCATCAGGGAAAGAATTTGCAAAAGAAAAAAGGAAGGATTCCATTCAAAGTGTGCCAGAGCTTTACCCAATGGGCATGTAATAAATTGATGGTTGATATTGCTCTAAGTAATCTTTATCTCTGTAGGAACTTTCTGTGAGTGCTGCATAGACTGAGAGAAATTAAAATGGTAAAAATTTCAAAGCACAATATCTTTTAAGGCCAAATTTGCCAGATTAGAATAGGATGTTTCTTAGTGTACCTCTATCAGTAATGGAAAAGCAAAAACTCATCTTCATGTTTCTTAATATTTTCCATTCTAATTAATATGAGCAATCCAACTTTAAATCCATGGATGATCTCATTTGACTGCTGCCTATAATCAAGACTGCTCTTTACCTTCTATTAACACATATAATAAAATATATCCCCCAGCAATAAAGATCTTAATGTACGGTACTTTCCCTTAGCTTTTGAGAGGTCACTCTTCCAATTTTTATTTTATTCTATGCTCCTGTTGACCATAATTGTTTTAATCAGGGGCTCCTCTTCCTTCTTCCAGGATCTAAATGGGATAGTTCTAAAAAGTATATCTCTGAAAGTCTTTTCTTTTCTTCCTATATCCCTTCCTTCAGTGATTTTATCCCGTTAATTTGTCCCAGTGATCCACTCTGTTAATATCTTTCTAATTATATACCCAGGCCAACTTGTCCAATACCAACTCTTAATTTTTTCCTGGATATAGTTCTCAGAATATCTATCCCCTACTTAAGGTACTCTGTCAATAAATATCCACTGAAAACAATAGCTCATGAGCCCCCATCTGTGAATTGACTTTGTCTTTAGTCATCCAGAGGAATGAAATCAAACCAGAGAAGAATATTTTTAAGAGTAAAATACCTTGCACAAACGACAGCTAGATGGTAGTGGTAGAATATTAGGCCTAGGGTCAGAAAGACTGAATTCAAATCTAGTCTCAGACACTTTCTAGTGATGTGACCCTGGATAATTCTCCTTGCCTCAATTCCCCCATCTATAAAATAAGCTAGAGAAGGAACTGCAAACCACTCCAGTAACTTTATCAAGAAAACCCCAAATGGGGTCACAAAGAACTAGTTGGACATGACTGAAATGCCTCAACAACAACAAATTTAGTTTGCTGAGATTCCGTTTGCTGAATAAATGAAGAAATTTCTTTAGCCTCCCCTGGTAACAATTTCAGATAGGTAACAGCCTTGTTGTAAGAAATTTTTTACTAAGAAATTAAACCTTCGAACAATAAACTGGGAAAACATTATTATATCCAAAGGATCTGATAAAGTGATAAAGGCCTCATTTCTAAAATACATAGAGAATTGACTCAAATTTATAATAGTTCAAGCCATTCTCCAATTGATAAATGGTCAAAGGATATGAACAGACAATTTTCAAATGAAAGAATTGAAACTATTTGTAGTCACATGAAACAGAGCTCAAATCACTATTGATTGGAGAAATGCAAAGTAAGACAACTCTGAGATACCACTATACACCTCTCAGATTGGCCAAGATGACAGGAAACAGTAACGACCAATGTTGGAGGGGATGTGGGAAAACTGGGGCACTGATACATTGTTGGTGGACCTGTGAATGTATCAGCCAATCTGGAGAGCACTTTGGAACTATGCTCAAAAAGTTCAAAGTGTGCATACCCTTTGATCCATTGGTGTTTCCACTGGGCTTATATTTCAAAGAGATTTTAAAGGAGGGAAAGGGATCCACATGTGCAAAAATGTTTGTGGCAGCCCTCTTTGTAGTGGCAAGAAACTGCTAACCGAATTGATGCCCATCAATTGGAGAACGGCTGAATAAATCACGGTATATGAATGTAATGGGATATTATTGTTCTGTAAGAAATGACCAACAGAATGATTTCAGAAAGGCCTGGAGAGATTGATAGGAATTGATGGTGAGAGAAATGAGGAGAACCAGGAGATTGTTGTACATGGCAACAACAAGACTATACAATGATCAATTCTGAGGGACGTGGCTCTCTTCAACTATGAGATTTCAAACCAGTTCCACTTGTTCAGTGATGAAGAAAGCCATTTACACCCAAAGAGAGAATCATGGGAACAGAGTGTGGCCCACAACATAGTACTCTCACTCTCTGTAGTTATTTGCTTGCATTTTGTTTTCTTTCTCAGTTTTTCTTTTTTTTCCTTCTTGATCTGATTTTTTTTTTTTGTGCAGCAAGATAACTGTATAAATACATATACATATATTGGATTTAACCTATATTTCAACATATTTAACATGTATTGGACTACTTGCCAGCTAGGGAAGGGAGTAGAGGGAAGGAGGGGAAAATTTGAAACAAAAGGTTTTGCAAGGGTCAATGTTGGGAAAATTACCCATGCAATTTTAAAAAATTTAAAAAAAGAAATTAAACCTTCTGGCTAAAAGTTGGTAGGGGCTTTTTTCTTTTTTTTTTTTTTTCCTCCCTAGTAAACCAAATATATTCATTGGTTGTTGAAACTAAAAAGTTTAGTAAATTGTTTCTAAACAAAGGAGCACTCGTGAATCAGTTCTTTATATAGAAATAATATCAAGGAGACTGAGCTTCTCCCAAAATTAAATAATTCTGGGGGGAAGCAACACATGAAAAATTATAGGAGAAAGATTGATTTTTGTTAAATCAATTTTTGGATTTAGCAGGATTTTTTTTTTTACAGGAATCTGCCATGGTCACCAATTATCTATTAGAACTATTCTCTGGGGATTTCTAAAGTATACCGTCATATCATCTACAAAGAGTGATAATTTGGTTTCTTCATTATCTACTCTAATTCCTTTAATTTCTTTTTCTTCTCTTATTGCTAAAGCTAGCATTTCTAATACAATATCATATATTAATGGTGATAATGGGCAACCTTGTTCACCCTTGATTTTATTGGGAATGCTTCTAGTTTATCCCCATTACATATGATGCTTGCTGATGGTTTAAAATAGAAGCTACTAATCATTTTAAGGAAAACTCCATTTATTCCTATGCTATCTCATTTTTTTTTTTTTTTTAAGGGAAATGGGTATTGGATTTTGTTAAATGCTACTTCTTGACTTCTTAGACAACTATTTTCACTGATATCTGTTGAGTGTAAGAATCAAGCTATCACCACATCAATCCAAACTACCTCTGAGATCCTGATTCTTTCTCATCCTTTTTCAAGCCCAGGCTTCTTCTCTTTCCATTAATATATAGCACCAAGTCCTCATTACAGACTCCAGTACCTGGCCCACTTTATAAGTACCTGGATCATTAATTTCCCTCTGACTCCAGTGATTTCCCACATTCATTTAGTTTGTCATTGTTCTACAATTTGTCCTCACAAACATTGTAAAAATGACTAAAAGAAAAACACTGTTGTTTGTATCTAGATAAATGGAAGTCCCTCAGTCTAGGAAAGATATAATTGAAATAGCATATTCAAATCTGCTACTGACAAATATTTTTTTTTATTTTTATTTTTTACCCTGAACAAGCCAGTTACCTTCTCGATTGACTCAAACAATTCTAAGACTTATCTGTTGCACCACAGATCTACATGGAGGATATTGAGGAAATCATAGATCCTTGATTTTTTTTTATTATATTATAAACTTCCAGAGGGCAGTTAGCACATCACATATATGTTGCTTTCTCTAATAGTAACCAGCAAAGCATTGGGTACATAGCCGCCACTCCACAAAAACATAGTGAACGAATGAATGGATGAACACTGCATGGATAACGTACTGATCCAGAAACACCACACACTCAAGGGGACTAGACAACAGGCAAGAGCAAAAAGCCAAAGCTCACAGAGGACCTTGCCTGCGTCCCCCTTCACTTACCACCTCCAGAGCCTGCGAGCCTTTGTTCTGACTCGCTGGAATGTCGCAAGAATTTCAAGTGAGGCCTTAACCCTCGAATTAAATGCTGGCGACTTCTACAATGATTAAAATAACCTGGAGAAAGTTAAGATGCTCTTTTTTACAAACTCATAGATAGCATCAGATTAGCAAACTAGTCATTAAAAATCAATATAAAACAGGTTAGGGCTTTTTGTTGGTTGGTTAACTTTAAGAGTTGGCTAGAAATTATAGTATTGATCCATGGCATCAGGGAACAGAAACCTTTGGGGTATAAATGACTGAACTCCAGAACAGATAATAAATTGATGAGTTATAGAGAATTTCAAATGAGCTTATGTAAGCATAATGTACCATTGTTATCACATAGCTATATGCAAGGACAGATTGAAACTGAACTTTAAAATAAAAAATCTAGCAGAGTTTTGTTAATAATTAATAGTTACTAATTATCGCCCTTCCTTTTGCTTGTATATGTATCTGCAGTACTTAGCACAGTTCCTGACACATCACAAGCACTTAATAAAAGTGCCAACATTCTTGGCCAAGAGTGGGAAGTTCTCTTGTTACACAATTTAATTTTTTAGTAACTTCATGTTTTTGGTATGCTACTCCTGGAATCTGTCCTTCTTTCCTTCCTTCTTCCCCTCTCTTCTCTTCTTTTTCCTTCCTGCTCATTTCCTTATTTCCTTCCTTCCTTCCTTCCCTTCTCTTTTCCTTTCCTTCCTTCCTTTCTTCCTTTTTCTCTCTCTTCTTCCTCTTCATTTCCCCCTTCTTTCCTAGCAAGAGATAGGGCTGTGTGTGTGTGTGTGTGTGTGTGTGTGTGTGTCTTTTTGTTTTGATCATTTGAGGCTGGAAAAAACAACAACTTATTTGTTTCAAAATGAAGCATCAATCCTGGGAAATATAATGATACCAGGAAAGAAGGTACACAATGGGCTGTCAGCAGTTTATAATGTTACTCTACAGGGAAGTGGATAAATAAAAACATAGTCTGTTGCTATAGAAATAAGAACAGTCAGAGAGACCATGGAAAGGAGGATCACTGTTCAAACATATAACCTTCCTCTCAACAGTGAGATGGTAGACCATGGGTCTATTGTCTCAGACATGGTAGCTGTACTGGATGATTGCATTTAAATGCCTTTTCTTTGTCATCTGTTACAAGGAAAGTACCAAAGGATGGACTGAATACGCAAAAGAATCTGTGATTTTGATGTTGCAGTTAGTAAGTGAATATGGTATAAAAATAAAAATCATTAACAGAACTGGACTTTTTAAGAGGAAATTCACAGAAGACAAGGACTGGGACTTACTTGAAGCACTATCAAGGCTGCTGACGCTATCGGCATTTTCCATATTGTGCCGATATAGCTGTCGGTAAAGGCTGAATTTTGAGAATTTGCTTCCTTTACCCACACCTTTCATTCTAGAGTCAGAATCATCAGTGCTTCTTGGAAATGGGAGACTGATTTTAAGTTCTCTTTTCCTTTTCTGGTTCAAGGCTTCATTGGATTCTCCTATCTCCCCCTGCAGACAAAAATAAATGAGCAAAAATTTTTTTTAAAAAATGCTCAAAATAGGTTATTGCGACACCCTCCATCACCACCACCACTAAATTAAGCCTACCTATGGTATAACATTTAGAACTTAGTTTAGTTCTCAACAGTTGCCTCAGAGAAGTGCTGAGACCAGCTACTGACCAAATAGCTGTATCCAAGGACAGATTGAATGCTGAACTTTAAAATAAAGAATCTAGTAGAGTTATGTTAGTAATTAATAATTACTAATTATCACCCTTCCTTTTGCTTGTAAGTATATCCACAATATTAGCATAGTGTCTAGCACATGATAAACACTTAATAAATCTGTCCTTCTTTCCTTCTTTCCCTCCCTCCTTTCCCCCCTTCTTTCCTTCCCCTTATTCCTTTCCTTCCTCCCTCCTTCATTTCTTCTTTCCTTTCTTCCCCTTCCTCTCTCCCTCTTTCCCTTTAATCTTTCCTTCCAATTGCATTCGCTTGCAAGGTTAAGAAAATTTGCCAAACATTTCCTCATATCTTACTGTGAGGGAAAACGTTGACTGTCCCACGGTGACTCTTTTGACACTGCCCACGTCAGTCAGCCTGTGTTCATTGTCATCCCATCTTCCATAGGCCAAGTCTATGCCACCAATAAAGGCAACTGACTGGTCTATGATAACAAGTTTCTCATGGTGAGCCCACAAATACACAGTGGAAGAAACATGATCTGGGTGTCTCATCACCTGGAAGGAAAATAAGTCAACAACTGGAAAAGACTTTTCACAAAAAAAAGTTGACACTCTTGGTGTTACAGCTGTAAAGTAGATGCACTATTAATAGATCCAAGCACTGAAATATGCTAAGTAAACTTATCAAAGAAAATAATATTATCAATGTTGAATAATAATCGTTGATATTTGTATAACATTTTGTGGCTTATAAATCCAAGTCACATGTTTTCTCATCAATGGAAAGAAATGATTGATACTTATCCTTTTTTCATGCTCCCTAGCACTGCCAAAAATTGAAGGATGATCATTCCTTTTGAATCTAAATACATCTTACAAGGAGAATGCCAATTGTATGAATTATAGATTTATTTAATTGAAAAAAATTTGAGAAACTACTTTCTTAGTGAGTAGTGTTCTTGACTGAGAGTCATGAATACCTAGATTCAACTTCCATTTTCATTTTTATTTTATTTTGTTTTATTTTTCCTGAGGCAATTGGGGTTAAGTGACTTGCTCAGGGTCACACAACTAGGATGTGTTAAGTGTCTGAGACCAGATTTGAACTCAGGTCCTCCTGACTTCAGGGCTGGTGCTTTATCTACTTTGCCACCTAGCTGCCCCACAACTCCCACTTTGAATGAAGTCCAAAAGTATTTTTTAAGCACCTACTATATTCCAAGAACCAGATTCCCTGTCCTCAAGGAGCTCACAAACTGATGGGGAGAAAATGCAAATAACTTCACACACATTATCTATACAAGATAAATTTAAAGTAATCAGGGCATCTAGATGGTGCAGTGTATAGGGTACCAATCTTGCAGTTAGGAGGACCTGAGTTCAAATCCAACCTCAGAAATTTAAGACTTAGTATCTGTGTGACCTTTGGCAGGTCAAATAACCCCAATTGCTAGAAAGGAACTTCTCTGAGCTATAGTTTCCTCATAGGTACAAATGGGATAAAATAAGTATTCTGAGGTTCCATTAAGACAACGTATGAAAAGCACTAGACAAGTGTGAAGTTAGTTTCACCCAAAACCAATTATTCTAGCTGCTGATGGACATTGTTGGAGTGACTTAAATTTAAACTATTTTCATTTGTAAAATGAAAGCGTTAGGTCTGATACCTTAAGCCCAGGCCAGCTATTGATCTTACAACACCTTTTTATCCTGTCCAATTCTTTATGACTCATTTGGAGTTTTCTTGGTAGAAATACTGGAGTAGTTTGCCATTTCCTTTTCCAGTTCACTTTACAGATGAGGAAACTGAGGCAAACTGTGTTAATAACTTGTACAGGGTCACAAGCGTCTAAGGCTCAATTTTAACACAGGTCCTCCTAACTTCAGGGCTAGCACTCTCTCCATTGTGCCAACTAGCTGCCTAAAATCTAACATAATGGTAGACTAACATGCAAAATACTAGGCTCATTATTTTATGCAACAATAAAGGCAGTCTTGCCCTAATAAAGGAAAAGTGAAAGACTGAGGCTCGATAATTTGGCCCCAAACCCTGCCTCCTAAATTACTTCTGTATAAAATATTCTGATCATCCTCCAAGAGGTTTATTTTTTTAAAGCTCTGAATCATCAGGCTATATGCATTACCCATTCATTTTGGCTGGCCTTACACTTAGAGGGTTGGGACATAACAATTGCTGAAAGTGAAACAGACATTATAATCATAATTGTCCAGTACAATGTAAATATCTCGAGGGCAGGAGGTTCATTCTTGTCTTGGTTTGTCCAGTATGTGGGGAAACAGGAGGTGCTTAACATGCTTTTTAAACTAAATTCTGGCAAAATTAATATTTACAACTTTTAAAATCAACATTTAAAAGAAATTAGATCTTTCCATTGTTTTTCTCCTTCTATCTTATGAAATATATTTTGATCCTAACTATTTTGAGGAGGAGGGAAAATGCCAAATAATTCTAGGAGTCAAGGGGCATTTCACTGGCAGGGTCATATTCACTAACAGCTTCTTATCTTTTGGTACAGAACCAATGATCACTTGTAATCTCTTATCACATTGACTCTTTGTACCAGGGAGAACACAGATGAGATATTATTGATAGGAAAGAGGGGAAAATGTCAAGAGATTTTCCCCACAGAGTTCTTCATTCTACAGGGGTCCCTCTTCGACCTTCTTTTTGGAGAACCTTCCTTAACTGATGACTTGTTTGCCATGAAAATATCAGCCATAAGGTACATTTTGATCATCCCAAACACATATGGAGGCTTAGTACTGATATTTAAGTTCATCCAGTGGGAAATATATCAAGAATGATTGCCAATGCTAGGAACATATTAGCAACCCCCAAAATAGGTGGCAATCATAAAGAGCACATTCAGGTTTAATATCAGAAGAAAATTCTTAATTTTTTCCTCTACAAGATAGTATAGGCTGCTTTGGGATGTTGTGGGTGACAATCCTACCATTAGTTTTGCCACTTCACCCTAAGAGTCTTGGACTCATACCTAATTTGCAGTTGAAACTCCTTAAATGTATTATTATAATGTGTATAATTATAATATGAGATGCTTGACAACAGAATTGATTTCACTCTTCTTTTTGCATTCCCAGCATTTAGAACAATGCTTTATACATAGTAAGTGCTTAATAAATGCCTGTTTTGTCCATCCATTCAATCATTCATTCATCTGTTTCATCCATCCATCTATCCATCCTTTAGTGTAGGTCTTCAAGTATAAGCTGGATGATTATCCATCAGATATGAAATGGAGGCAACCTTACTAGATACAGTTTGGCTTAAGTGGTCTGTAAGGCTCCTCCCAGTTTTCAGTTAGCTCCATCAGCATTGGAGCATAATATTTACTCTCTCTTCCTCCTTTCTTCCCTCTCTCTCAACTAGAGTTGTGATTTAATTAGTCCAGTGAGTTCTTGAGGGAGGAAACTTCCACTATTAATGCATATAAGCATCTTTTCTGCAATTTACAGTCTTGGAGACCTTCCTGAGATACTGAGGGATTCAGTCATTTGTCTCAGGTCATCCAGCCAAATAGATATTAGAGGCAAGACTTGAATCTAGGATATCTTGGCATTTTAGCTGGATCACTTTCTACTATGTCATGCTGCCTTCCTTTCCTTTTTGAAAAAAAAATAATTTTCAGGGTTTTGTTTTTTGAACACACACAGTGTTCTTAATAACGCCTAATGCAAAATGTCTAGAGAAGTGCTTCGGATTCCCGTGTAAGTGTGGAAAGCCCCTCAGTTCCCATTGCAGACCTTTATGTTGGGGTGCAGGCGCATTAAGGTCCTCTTGCTGTATTCACTGTTGATGCCAAGGGCCAGTTCTACCTCTTTGTAGAGCATCACAAATATCCTCACCCCTTGTTGCTGTTCAAAAGAGAAAAGAAAAATACCTGGTGGTTAAATATTCTCAGTGGAAAGCCTCCCCCTTCAGATCATTTAAAGGCTTTGGCCATCAGAAGCCAACCTCTCTTTCCCCACCAACACTAGGTTTCAGGTAAAGTGGACAATCTCCTGTTTCCAATACATGATATTTCATTTCCCACCTCCATGACTTTGCCTGGGCTGTCTACTCTGGCTGGAATATTCTCCTTCTTTACTTCAACCTCCCAGAATCTCTGCTCCATTCAGTGTTCAGCTTAAATGCCATATCCATCACAAATTTTTTTCCCAATTCTCCCTATTACTGGCACATCCTCTCCACTCACTGCTTGGTTTTTAATTTATATATTTTTTATTATTTATTTATATGTACAAGTCATTTTATTTCCCCAATAGCACACAAACTACTTGAGGGCAGAGACTGCTCCAATCTTCTTATGTCCCCAGTACCTGGCACCCAGTAGGTACTTAATAAATGTTGATTTAAATAATTGAACTGAAGGAAAGAATCTTTTCTACTAGTCTTCATCTAGTTGTCCACTGAGAAGCTGAAGGAAGCAGAATAACTAATAAAGTAAGGAAGGATGAATATCCAAGCTGAGTGGGCTTCTAGTGTCTGTAGCCATCATCACTTTTGGTCATTTCAAGGGATATTTACCATTAAAAGTTTTACAGGGATTCAGGCAACTGGTTTGGGTTTCTTTGTTCATTTAGAGCTATATACAGACAAGCTTCAGATCTGCATTCAAGCCTGGCAAAGTGACAGTAAGAGAACCTTTGATGCATTTAATCATGCTCAATATTGCTAGATTTTCAAGAGAAGTTTTTCATGAAAAGGGAAGGGAGGAAGGAAGGAAGGGAGGAATATGAAAGGAAGGAAAAGAGGGAGGGAGGAAGGGAGGGAAGGAGGGAAAATTCTATGAATAAAAATGAAGAGACAAATATTTTTTTCACTAAAAAAAAAAACAAGGTGTAATTCTAATCCATGGAGAGTTCATAGATTTCATTGCCCAGTAGAAAATTAATTATCCAAAAATAATATATCTACATGGTTAAAACAAAACTGAACAAAGTAAAATGTCATTTCTTCTTCCACAGAATCTCTTACCTCCAACTCTTTCTCTTTACCATAGGACCACAAGCTTAGTTCAAGCCCTCCTTGCTTCCTCTTGCTAGATTACACCACAAGGACCTCCTAATTGGCCCCCCTGGCTCAAGCCTCTCCCCAGTTTAATTCAAAGTGATTTTTTACAACTCTAATTTGGCAATGTGACTCTGTTTCTCAATTAACTGCAGGATTTTCCTATCACCTCTAAGAGAAAATAAAAATTCCTCTGTAAAGACTTTCACAGCCCAGCCCCAATCTGTCCTCCCATTCTCAGGAATCATACCACACTCCACAAAACAGCCAAGCTGCCCTTCTCACTGACCCTCATACTTGAATTCCAACTCCCATCTCCAAGCTTTGGCAAAGGTGGTTGCCTCCCCCTGAAGAGAATGCCCTTTCTCTTTCCCTCTGCAGTCAGACAGAATTCTTCTTTTTCTTTAGGATCCACTTCAAACAACAGCTTCTGCATGAGACCTTCTTTAAATACTCACAGCTGCTAATACACCTCTCCCCTAATTACTTTTAATTTAATTAATTAATTCTCTTGTTCCTTCTCCTCTAAATGAGGGGAAACTCTACTGTCCTTCCAGAAGATATCTCCCAGTTCATGAATTGATCTCCAAGGGGGTTCTTCTCTCTATGGAGAGGGATCAGTCTTCCCAAAACCGCACCAAAGTTTTGTAGGGACATGTTGTTTCCCCATAGAATGCAAAGTCCAGAAGAGGAGTAAAGGCTTCATTCTCTTTGTACTACAACTCCCAGAACCTAGCACAGAGCCTGGAACCCAGAAGACACTTAAAGAATACTTGTTAATTGATTAATTGCAATCTCCTAACTCCAAACTCAGGGATCTGTGCACTAAATACTGGCTTCCTGGTCTTGAGCAGCATGAAAACTTGCACCCAATCCGAACTAATTTTTGAGCCCTGAACATTTCCCCCCCAAAATTATAAAATGGTTAGGAACAGCTAGGGGTGCAGTGGTTAAAGCTTAGCTCTGGAATCAGGAAGAACAAGTTCAAATTTGGCTTCAGACACTTACTAGCTGTGTGACTGTGAGCAAGTCACTTAACCCTATCTGCCTCAGTTCCTCATCTATAAAATAAGTTAGAGAAGGAATAGCAAAGTATTCCAGGATCTTTGTCAAGAAATCCCCTAAAGGGGGACAAAGGGGATTAAAACGATTCAACAACAAATAAAATGGCTAAACAGTAAGAGAGCACAAAATCATGAGTCAGCCTGGACACATTCTATCATGGAACAAAATCCTGGGAAAACTGGCTCAACGAATTAATATGCTACCAGCTTCCTGTGCTCCCACTTTGGTCAAAAGAATTCACGAGATAAGGAGGAGAATTTTCCAATATTCCCAGCACTAGAGGGACTTGAGTAGACAGAAATTTATTTTATTTTATTTAGGACTGGAAGAAATTTTAGAGAGCAACTAATCCCCACTCCCTTATTTTACAGATAAGGAAACAGAGGCCCAGAGAGCTTAAAGAATTTAGGCAGGAAGTAGCAGAATCCAGATTCTCATTGAGATATTCTGACTACAAAGCCAGACACTTCTTTTCTGTGTCACTGAAACTATAAACTAAAGTGAAGGATGCTTTGTGCTGCTTCTTTCTTTTTTTTCCATGACACAATCTGTGGTGAGGGCTTAATTTAATTTATTATTAACTTATTTGTTTACTTTATTCTCATACAATAAGGATTTTTTTGTGAGCACAAGAAATTACACTGCCCCCTTCTCCCCCCCCCCCCCCCCCCCCCCCCCCCCCCCCCCCCCCCAATTGGAGGATGGGTTATAAGGGGACCAAAGGAGCAAAATAACTTGAATTTTAAATTGCATTATGGAGGAGGAGAAAGAAGGCTGACTCAGTGTTTAGAAGCCCTCAGGCTGAATCTCCTCTCTGCCATTTCCTAGCTAAGTTAGTGGAATGGCCTTCCTGGTCCTCATCAAAAGGGACTGCACTGGTCAAGCCCTTCACAATTGGTGCCATCCCCTTATACCCATTTCTCATTTAAATATCTAGAGTCAAATCCAATCCGGCCTTTTTTCTGGGTGCATCCAACGCTCCCTCATCGCCTCCATGGGGCAGAATCCCTTCTTCCTTTCATTGGGCAGCCCAGTCCCAGTGGGTTACCCCTTGAAGCCCTTCAAGACTCCTCACCAAGTATGAATTAACAACAAAGGCCACTGGGCGGCATCATAGAACATAGAGCACTGAGCCTGAAGTCAGGGAGACAAATTCAAATCTAATCTCAGACCCCTCCCAGTTATGTGACCCTGGGCAAGCCATTTGACCTGCATGCCTCAGTTTCCTTAACTGTAAAACAGAGGTATTAACACTAGCACCTACTTCTGAGAATTGCTGTGAGGAGCAAATATATGTCAAAGGGCTAGGCACAGTGTCTATTCCCTTCCCTTTCTCTTCAATAAAAATTGATCAAGCTTGGGCAGCTATGGCACAGTGGATATGATGCGGGAAAGATTGGAATCTTCCCGGGTTCGATTCCCGGTCAGGGAACCAAATGTTGAGGTGTAGACCACATGTTGAGGTCTACATTTGGGGTACCTAAATGAAATTAGGGTTTAGTTAAGGTCTAGTGGCAGGTTTGGGGTACAGGGAGTCAAACAGTTCCCCTGCAACCCCCCTTAGATTCGGTGCAAGGATACGGCGGTATATGAGGTCTAGAAGCAGCGTGGATTCCCAATAAAAGCATTTATTGGCCCAGAGAGCTAGATTAATAAAAGAGGTTTATTATTGAGTTTAGAAGTAGGAGATAGGTGAAGGTAGAGATAAGGAGGGCACTGGACAGAGGGTCCAGTGGACAGAGGGTCCTCACATGGCGACCATGTTTGAAATCTCTGCAAAGAGGGGTTCCCAGTGTGGTCCTTTTAAGTTGGAAACTTAGCTGGAGGGGCTTTGGGGTGTAGCCCCAAAGTTGGCTCAGATCTGGGTGGGGCAGGGACAGGTCTGGACCTTCTATTGGAATTCAAAGGGACCAGGATTTGTGAGTCAAAGGGTAATTTACATTAGCTAGGGGGGTTGGGAATCAAAGATTGGAATCTTTCCCTCATCAGATAGAGCAACAGCCCTGAAGTCATGAGGACCTGAGTTCAAATCTGATATAACACAATACTTCCTGGCTGTGTGACCCTGGGCAAGTCACTGAACTCCAATTGCCTCAGGGGAAAAAAACTGATCAAGCTCTTACTATGTGCTAGGTACTATGCTAAACCCAAAGGATATAAAGAAAGGTAAAAATAGTCCCTGCTTCCAGGAAATTTACTTTCAAATTGGAGAGACCTTATGTTACCTTAAATTTATTTTTAACTTTTTTCTATTTGTATATTTACATATCTTTCTCAGCTCCCTTCTACTTCTTCCTCCATTCCCATAGATGAAAAATTGTGCAGATTTGATCATGTCACACACTGCTCCCTTCCCCCAGCCCCAACTCAATTAACTGCAGTATTTTATATTTTAGAATCAAATATTAAATCCTTCATGATGTAGCCTCTTTCTGCCTTTCTAGTCTTCTTATACATTTTTCCCATCAAATAGTCTATAATCCAACTAGCCTGCCTTTTTGCAAGTCTTCAAACACAGTGCAAATTTTAGTTATAATTCTTTTTTTAATTATTATTATTTGGCTGAGGCAATTGGAGTTAAATGACTTGCCCGGGGTCACACAGCCAGGAAGTGCTAAATGTTTAAGGTCAAATTTGAACTCAGGTCCTCCTAACTTCAGGGCTGGTGCTCTATCTACTGCGCCACCTAGCTGCCCCTAGTTCTCATTCTTATATCTACATCATGGGCTGAGATCATGGATGGAAAGCACTTGGTGAATCTTAGAGAGTTATGGAAAAGTCGAATTTTATAAATATTATTAGATACACTATGAAATAAGAAGATGATGGGTGCACAATTAAATTCTATGAAATTATTTAAATGAGTGATATGAATTTTATTAATGGCTAACCTTCATATAATGCTTTAAGTATTATCTTCAACTTCACAACTACCAACACTGAATTGTTATCCCCATCTTAGAGCTAGAAAAACTGAGGCATGAAAGATTAGGTGACTTGCCCAGATCCCTACAGCTTAAATGTGGCAGAGGCAGATTTGAACCCAGGTCTTTGTAATCCAACAGCTGATCTCTACCCATTGCACCACATCACCCACACATTTTTTTTTTCCTTTTAAGGCTTAAAAATAAGTGTGATCCAGGGGAACAATGAAAAGGAGTAAATCTAAAGTAAATGTCATAAAAGTCATTTAGATGCAAAAATATTTCTGACAAACCTTTCATAGTAACAATAACAAAACAGAAGCACAAAGCGTCTGAGGCCGTATTTGAACATGAGTCTTCTGGACTTTGCTTTGCCACCAAGCCCTTCATTTACAAGTCAGCAAATTCAGGCCCAGGAAAATGAATTGATTCACCCCAAAGTCATATGAGCATTGATTGTCAAAGGTAGGATTTGAATTCAGGTCTTTGGATTCCAGTGCTCTTTCAACTGTCCCACTTCCCAATAATTCTGTTTTGATGTTTTGTTTTTTCCCCCCTTGAAGGGCAATAGCAATTTCAGTCAAACTGCTGTACGAGCAACCATTGCTCAGACACAGCCCTCCATCTTTCATCCCTGCCCTCTGCTGAAGCAGGACTCCCCCTGACACACACTTAGAACATCATCTTTTTTCATGTCTACTTCTTGGAATTCTAGGTCTCTTCAAGGGTCCGCTCAAGGGCCACCTTTTCTACTTTTCCACAGTGACGTCCCAGTTACGCCTTTCGTAGTATATATGTAGTACTGCCTATTTAACCCATTCCTGATAGGAATAGGTTTTCAAAACGACAAGTCCTCTTCCCCTCTGTGTCTATTCTTCTTCTGCACCTCACTCGTATAACATGATTATTACTTTTATCTTAACTCTGTCCTAATCTTTCTTTTGAGCTATCTTATTGTTGATGTCGATCTTAAATATAGGATATATACATTTCCTTTGTAAAATTTTTTAAAATTCTTTTTCTTTTATTTTTCCTGACATCCCAGCCATCAGTACTCCTCCTGCATCTTATATTATTTTGTATTTACTTTGTATGTGTCTTATATTTACTTATCTATGTCCCTTCCTACCCTAATAACTCCCATAGACTGTAAGCTCTCTCTTCCCTTTTGTCTTTGTATCCCCAGTATCTGGCACATAGTATGTGCTCAACAAATGTTTATTAAACAAAGTAGGGTAACTGGAGCTCTAAATAGATTCTGGATGAGGGAGAAAAATAGACTCAGTGGAACAAACACAGAATACTGGAAGTCTGACCAAGGCCTTATCTCATCAAAGACCAGGTCTATTCAGCTATCAAAGGTTGCCCATCTCTATCAGCTTCAGAGACCCTGGGGCCCATTAACACAAGAATAAATATCCTCCTATGACTACAGAAGTTCATGGATTTAGTGTTCATGGATTTGACTTTCAGGTGCTAAATTATTTAAATGATGGGTGTTTATGAGCATATGAAAATGTCAATTCAGTTTTAAAAATTGATGATCCAGATGTTGCCAGGACCAGGCTAGATGAAAGAAAAAAAAAAAAGGACAAAGAGACCAATGCATCATAAGGGAAATTAATCTAATGAAATCACCATTTCCTTGGGAGATTTATGCAGTTATCGGCAATTTAATAACAATGAGCTTCAGAGGATATGGATTTACATGAAAAGAAAAATAAAGGATGATCCACATTGGTCACTGTCACTGCCTGAATATCTCCCATAAGGAGCAAAGAGAAGCCATGGTACTGACATAATAGAAGTGCCCATGAGTCCACCAACGATGGAAATATACAAATGCAAGACCTAGAGAGAGCTGTGGAGAGATGGATATGGTGAACATGGGAGACTCTTCTGTGACTCAAACTCCAATCTTGCCTTTCTAATTGCCAACTGGGCTTTTTTTTTTTTTTTTTTTTAATTTTCATTTTCATTTCTAATTTCTTTCTTTTATTTTTTCTTGACATTTCTAATTTTTTTTTTTTGACATTTGTCCATTGGACATTTATTTCCAGTTGCCTACTGGACATTTATGGCATCTCAGGGATGTCTTGTCCAAACTAGCCCCTGACGTCTTATTTTGCTCTTTTCCAATCTGTTCCAGCCTCTCCACATTCCAATTGTTTTACTCTATTCTTTCTCCCATTTTCATTCTCCCCACCATCCCAAAGGAGGCTATATTTAAGAAAGAATATATTTATGTATACATATGTAGATACATACATTCACATACATATACCCTCCCTCCCCCCATATACATGCCTCTATCTTTCCTGGGCCTGCTGACTCTTTGCTTTAATTATGCTTCTTAACTTGCTTTGCTATTATTTAACATCCCCCAACTCATGGATCCTTCCTTTGTCTTCTTCTTTCACCCTTTGCTTCCCCGGTCTGCCCATCCCTCCCCCCTTATTTCTTTATAGGTTTTGGAGGCTGCTATATCCTTCATAGTATATATGTAGTATTGCCTATTTAACCCATTCCTGATGTGAATAAGTTTTCAAAATGACAAGTCCTCTTCCCCCCTCTGCTGCCTCTGTGTCTATTCTTCTTCTGCACTTCACTCATATAACATGATTATTATTTTTATTTTAACTCTATCCTAATCTTTCTTTTGAGCTATCTTATTGTTGATGTCATTCTTAAACATATGATATACATTTCCTTTGTTTAAAAAAATACACAATTCTTCCATGTTGAGTTCCTTGAAATTGCCCTTTGATATGCATGTTAAAAATATGTTAAGTTTGGATTTGGTTGAAGAAAAGTCCTGAAAATCTGCAAGTTGATTGAATGTCCATTTTTTTTCCTTCAATATTACAGATAATTTTGCTGCCTATGACATTTTTGGCAGCAGATCTAGTTCTTTTGATTTTCAGTAGGTATGATTCCAGGACCGATGGGCTTTTATTATGGCTCCTGATAAGTCCTATACAAATCTAATTGTTTTTTTCGTGTTTCTTGTAAAAGTTTCTCTTTGATCTGGGGATTTCAAAATTTGACAATAATATTCCTATGTGTTGTGGTAGTGGTCAGTGGATTTCTTTTTAGGCTTAAAAATAAGTGTGATCCAAGAGAACAATGAAGTAGTTGATTTTTTCCATTTCTACTTTCCCCTCATGTTCTATCACTCCAAGATAATTTTCTTGGATCATTTCTTGCATTATTGTGTCCAGGTTCTAATTTCGATGTGCACCAGGCAGCTACCAAGGACCTCAGTTTCCTTATCTCTAAAATAGAAAGGGTTGAACTAGATGTTCCTTAAGGCTTGTTGCAAAGTTTTTCAGTTGGACAAGAAATTTCCATTGTACTTTAGGACTTGGTATTGTAACAACAGCTGACAGGATAAGAGTTGTTAATGGAATGCATTATAAAAGATTCATTCCATAGAGTCAAACATTAATGGAGAAAAATGGCCCTATGAGAATGAGATTGTGAACAAGCAGCATATTGCTTTTTGATAAATTATGAGAAATATAGAGGGATGATTATATTTCTCTACTAATGCCCTGCCCCAATGCTGCCTCACGGCTTAATGGTGACCCTGGCTTCTGGGAGGCCACACCAAGGGAACATGAACTGTCACAGGTTTTACGAAGCTGAAAAATATTTCAGGGAAGGCTATGGAGATGGAAGATACAACAGGTGTCTGACGACTAGCTTAGCTAAATTCAGAGAAGCCTGTTCCCAACAGGCTGGCCATCAGGAAGTGATTTTTTTTGTGTGTGTGCAAAAAAAAAGTCAGAAAGCTGGAGATCTTAGAAAGAGGGGTCATTAGATTTTCTAGGAAGGGGTTCACAGGCAGAAAACATCATAGCACCACAAAGTACTAGGTAAGATTATGTTAAAAATCAACAGAATATTTTTTTGGTGGGAGGTGGGAACATATCTGTCAAGTACTTACTGCTTTTCGTTTGAGGATGTAATCTAGTCTCCAACGATTTCCTTCCACCACTGGCCGTTTCAGGAAGATTTCTGGACTCAACCTAAAATCATAAATTATAGTCCCAACGTTATTCAAATGATCTGTAAAGTAAATTGACTTCTGCTTATGACTCAATAAGAGAGAAATTAAAAAGCAAACTCATCCCTATTTTTCCCTTGATTAGTAA
The DNA here is from genome assembly GCF_902635505.1 of Sarcophilus harrisii. NCBI lineage: Eukaryota > Metazoa > Chordata > Mammalia > Dasyuromorphia > Dasyuridae > Sarcophilus > Sarcophilus harrisii. The sequence goes on from NC_045428.1 coordinate 29,511,536, forward strand.
ATAGTCTGGTCCATTTATAGTAAAAATAATATATATTTTTTAAAATAGTGTAATCAAAAGACATGGCATGAGTGACATCCAAATGTACTCATCTAATAACGTGGCACCAAACAAGCATCAGTTGAAATATGTATTTGTTTAGGACAAATGTATGTATTTATCATGGGAATTCAGGACCAGGTCTTGGCCAATAGAACTTCGAGAAGGGTTGTAAGTTCATGAGGGTTATAAGGAAGTCAAATTTATTGAGGAACAAAGATTATGAAAAAAAAATGGTAGAAGTTGTTCAACATATCCTAGTAGGTTGCAAAATATTAAGGGGTTTTTGAATGCCTAGAAATTACCCAGAACTGGAATTATATGCTCGAAACTCTTTACTTTTCATAAACTAACATCCAACAAATTATACAAATGCAAATCCCGAAATACCCTTGAGAATTCAACAAATAAACTTTCCCCAAACTAGGAATTCTTAAAGACAAAAGTGTTGATTATGATTATCTGAACATTCTTCCCTGACTGTAGGGATTGTTTCATTTTTTCACTTATATCTACAGTACCTAGCATAGTGTCTGGTTCATAATAAGTAATAATAATAAATTCTAATAGTAATAAATTATTTTTATTGAACTATAAAAATTTATGGATAGCATAATGGCCCAATCTTTGTCCAAAGAGAATTTCATTTATTTAATAAGAAGTGTGGGCTACAGCAGAGAAGATTTAACTTGTGTATATTTTTTAAAGAGGGGCAGTTAGGTAGTACATTGAATACACTCCAGGCCTAGAGACTCACATTCATGGGTTCAAGTCTGGCCTCAGACACTTATTACCTGTGTGACCCTGGATAAGTCCCTTAACCCTATTTGCCTAATTTCCTAGAGAAGGAAATAGTAAAGCACTCCAGTATCTTTGCCAAGAAAATCCCAAATGGGATCATAAAGAGTTGGACACCACTGAACAACAACAATAAAAAACAACGTGGCTACTTCATTGTTAGACTCCATATAACATCTCAAAAAAGGATTTTAGAATAATATGGATGGATCTATGGTTTCTAGGATAATTGCTATGACCAAGCAGATTTTTCTCAGCTGATCTGGGGAGGTAATGACCATCATGGATAACAAACAATAGGGACAACAAAGATGATGATGCATGTTCATTTCTCTTGTAATAAAGCTAGTTTTCACATAAGCTTCAAGAAGTTGTGATTCCCTGTTGACAAATCTGGCAAGCTCTTATTACTAAACATAGGCAAGGTATGGATTATTTCATTTTTCTTTGAATTCTTGGTATCTAGCAGTGCTTGAGATCTCATATTTGTCTAATATTGAATTGAATTAACCATGTCACTCTCTCTCCCACTCAAGAGTCTCTTACGGTATATGATTCATGATGGAGAGAATATTCCAAGAATTGCATAGGTTATCAGGCTCACTGGATGGGTTATTGGGCTCATTTCCCAATGTTTTGTATCAAGTACTCTCTAAATGAATTGTTTTGTGTTAAGCACTACCTCAATGCCACTAAAAGGTGAAATACCGGTGTATAACTCATGTTTATTCCAGTCAGGTTTATTGAAGAATATATGTTACTTCAAGAAATGAATCACAGTTGGCAGGATCTCAAATGACTGGATTTTAGGAGGCATGAAAGCTGCCAAGGCCTCTTGAGGTGCTTCCAGATTGAAGGACATGGCCTCAGGCCTGTTGGGTTCCTTTCTTCCGCTGGCTGTCTCTGATAGCAGTATCTCTAACCACATGAAGGTCAAAAGACGAATCTTTGGCAACCAGAATTTGAATCTGGATTGCTCTGGCTCGTGGAAAACAAGCTCTACTTCTGATATTGTTATCTGCTTAACCCCTTCTCTCCAAGTGCTCTTGAAGATTTACAAGCACTAATTGATCAAGGCCACATTCATGCTCATTTCTGAGCACATGGAGTTTCTGAGGATACTGGACCTCGTTACATATCCGAGACCTTCAGCATCCTCAGACGCAGGTACTGTTGTATGGCAACAGAACTGTGATGGGCTTGTTCCCCTAACTAACTTAAAGATGGGACATTAAGAAATGATGGTTTTCATAGGATGGTCAGTCTGCTCAGCTTGGATACTAATACACATTTTGAGAATGACTCTGACAGGTTACTTGTTATCTTAGAGTGTCAGGACAGGGGACTGGAAAAGGAAGAACTGGGAGGTCTTTTACTTAAGTTAAAAGAATAAAAAGACAGAAGCCTTTTGACAAGCAAATTCATGAGTATACATAGGGTTATGTTTCAAAGAAAATTCACATGAGCGAAAAAGGATGCCGTGAAAACATATAAACATACAAATGTAACTTCCTCTTACAGAAAGAATCTACTAAACTCAGGATCACACTTGTGGTACCAGTATATAAAAAGTACCGTTAATAATGGGGCAGCTGGATGGTCCAGTGGGTAATACTGGGCCTGGAGTCAGGAGGACTCATTTTCATGAGTTCAAATCTGCCTGAGACATTTATTAATTGTGTGTGTCACCTAGACAAGTCAGTTGGCACTGTGGGCCTCAGTTTCCTCATTATGAAATGAAACAGAGAAGGAAATGGCAAACCCCTCCGGTATCTTTACAAGAAAACCCCAAATGGAGTTGAACACAACTGAACAATAACAACCCAGCAATATTATTACTTCATTGTTAGACTCCATATTACACACTATAAAGGGACTTTATATAATACAGGTTGTCTATAGTGTCTAGAATAATTGCTACTCAGGTATTTTAATGACTAGACAGACTTTTAAGAGTGGGTAGCAACTATCATGGATACCAAACAATATAACAATAATGCTGCTACTGCTGCTAACAGCCAACACATCACTTTAAGATTTGCAAAGAACTTTCCATATGTTACTTCATTCAGTCCTCACAACTCTGGAAATTAATTATCTATCCCCATTTTCTTATCCCTATTTTATAAGTAAGGGAATTGGGAATGAGAAGAGCTGAGTGATTTTCCCCTCAAAAAATGAGGGAAGCAGCTTTTATTTCAGAGTATGTTTTTACCAGATATCAGTCTCAGAGTCATTACTCATTTCAAGGTAGACAGGAGAGAAAACATTTAACACCCTCTCTCTTCAGATACCTAAGAAGCTGAGGATTTAGCTTTTTTCTGAAGGGTCAAAAAAGATATTCTTTTTCAGAAAGCAAAGAAATGAGTTTTTAATGGCAGCAATTATAGCTAGTGTCTCATTCATGTCTGGATCTTGCTTTTTAAGAACTATTTAAAAAAAAGAATTGGCTCCTAAATATAGAATTTTTTTTTTTCGTACAGACTTCTGACTTAAACATTTTATTTTGACAATCAAACAAAAGCCAGAGCTAACCATTTGCATATTAGGTGGGGCTGTTATGTGGGTGAGGCATGAAGTTAAAAACAATTGAGAAAAAGGGTCCTCCTACTGAAAAGAGGGTCCGATTTGAATCCTCTACCCCTGATACTTGCTAATTGTGACCATGTGTAACATATCTCTGAATCTTAGGTCTTTTTAAAATGAGATAACATCGTCACCTGTAATACAGCCAGGTCCCAATTAGGAGAATAAATAATCCCTTAGAGGGTTAGCATTATTCAAAGTTGCACTGCATATTGCCATTGGTTTGGACCAATGACCATATTTTGCAGAATTATATCTTTGAATGATGAAATTTGAATATGTGTGACCTCCACAGGGCATTCATTATAAGTACTGACTGGGACCTAGCTAAACTTGTAAGTCCACAGAAGACAATAAATGAAAAGTAATTTGCAAATCTTAAAGTGCTATATTAATTCTACAGTTCAGGAAAATTGACAGATTTGAACTGAGGTCTGTCTCTGCACTGTATCCACCATTCAGTGAATGTATTTTATATCATATATTTTACATACGTGTATGTCGCATTTACAAAATAGTAAATATTTGTAAACATTGGTTTATATACTTTGTTATGTCTTCCCTTGACAGCAGGGACTGTTAGAGCTTGCTACATAAAAGGCATTTAATAAATACTTTTTGATTTAATGATTGTTCTTAAAAATCCTCAATATCATTAAGCGAGTTGTCACTATGTTGTATTACAGTGTATTGCTTTGTTTTTGGTTTTCTATGTATGGCATGAGGTTGTATTGTACTGTTCTCTATCTGATTGTATTATATCGCCTACATTAAAGTAGCATTTTCCCACTTCATGCATATGGTTTCCCATTGCTTTTAATGTGCTTTTGGAAGAAACAGTCTAAGAGAGACTGCCAGGAAAATGAATTCTTAGAAGGAAAATAACAACATTTTTATGTCTGAATAATTCCAAGATGGCTTTTTGATTTGTCCTATGGATTTTGGCTGCAAAGACAGGTAGGCAGGGGCCCAAGTCAGAATATAAAAACTCTAGAACTATCTCTTCCTACTTTTTGAATAGGATTTCAATTCGAGACTTCAACCACTAATGTTTTATTGGGAATTATCACAGACTTTAAACAGATGTCAGAAAGCCCAAGCTTAATTTAAAGCTAAGGAAGAAAAAACCCATCCTATCTAGTTCTAGTCCCAATTATTCTAGCTGACATTTCTACTGATGACTCACAAATGTAACTATGGCATCATCCAAGAAATAAGGCTCAGAGGGCTGTATGTGCTGCAGCTAGCATCAAAGTCCCAAGAAATCAGAGGGAGGGCCAACTGAAAGCTTTGGCAATGAACAATCACACCCACTGGGCCCTGCCGTCCTCACTGAAGTAAACAGTTGGGCGTCTTTCAACAGAAAAAGAAATCTCCAAGTTGAAGATATTAAGGCCCTGCCTGGATGCCAAGTTTTCTGAAAAGGTCTTTGACTGAAGACTTGAGCTGTGAGTTGGTTCGGACCCCTGCCAAACCATCTGGTTGCGATGTTAGTTTCCATAGTGTAAGTCTTTTGCACAGGGCTCCACATTGTGGGAAGCATAGAATAGGGAGACCTTTGGACCAGATCCCCACTTGTGATTACTAACCACCAATCTGTGATGAAAATCTCTTCTTTGGCTTCTTCCATGGCATTTGCAATGTCTTCAAAATACCCCTTTGCATTCACATACCTGCAAGAAAACAAATAAGTATTAAAAAAAATCTTCACCAAAAAGAAAAACAAATCTCTAATTTGTTTCTTTTCATTTCAGATCTGTGATTTCATCAGGGTAAAAAAAATATTCCCAGTATAGAGATCCCTCTACAAGATGTAAATGAACAACTCATGCTCTTGATAACTTTACGTTAACAAATATTGACAACTCTAAGTCTGGACCTTATAGTCTTAAAGATTTACTCAGAGCACCTAAGTGACTTGCCCAGCCATACAGAATCAGTCAGAAGAGGAATATGAATCCCAGTCTCCCTGATTCTAAAATCCAACCCTGTAGTTGCATATTGCTCTCTTAAGCCATATTATAGGGTTAGTAAAAACAACCAACGGTTTGATGTAACCAGTAAACATAACTGGAAAATTCCATACTTCTCGCTCTGCCTTAGTGAGTACAGTAAAGAGAATGGTGTAATCCAGTCTCCTTAAATAGTTCAAGGACAGACAACATGAAGAAATAGGATTTCTATGCAGCAGGTAAAGATCTAAAGAGTTCTTTATTTATCCCTATCCTGTCTTATCCTCATAATAATCTTATGGCAGAAGTACTACAAGCTTTCTCATATTCATGTTAAATAAGAAAAAAAATTAAATGACTTTCCCCACTGTTAAATTTAGCTAGTTAAATGCTGGAAGAAGGTCTTGGACCTAGGTTGTCCTGCCTGTGTGCTCTCTTTTATTTCTGAGTCCTGAGTTAGAAAATACTGCCTTGATTTTTTTATTATAAGTGATTATTTAAAATTCATGTAAAATAGGGTATTACTAACAATAATTTTGGGATACTCCAGGGATAATTTCCTAATGGAGCCGATTGTCCTACAGCTCTGGAGGCAAGTCACTGACCGCTAAAGGGGAGGGTCCCAGCTCTCAGCATGAAACCACAGAAAGCTTTTCTTCTAATACTTTACAATAACCATTAATTGCTATTAATGAGTGGGTAAGGAAAACAAATTGAGCCTAAATGTGATTTGTTATTAAGGAAAATTAACTTGCAAGTAAATCCTTTGAATATTTATAGAATAATAGACCTTGGCCAGGAAGAGGCCATCTAGTTTCTCTCACAGATGAGGAAACCAAGTCTCAAGAGAGTTTGGGGGAATTTATTCAAGATCACTGAGCTAAATGATGCAGGTTTTGAACCTAGGCCCTCTAAGTGTAAATCCTATAATACTCTTTTTCATCCTACCACACTGATTCCCTAATGTACCAAAGAGGAAAAGTCCTGTTTATTTTCTATATGACTGAAAGTTCAGAGCTCAACTTGCGAGACTGAAAACTCATTATAAACTCATCCATTGGAAAAAAAAATTCTTAAGGTACTTAAGAAAACTCATTTCAGCTCATTCTTTCACATGATGGGAATTTTTTTCAAAAATAAAAAAAGGGAAAAAACAGCATCTAAATTTTAAAAGACCACATTAATTTATGCTAATTATTATGTTAAGTATTATTTTATTATTAATTATAATTATATATAATTAATTACTATATTAATTTATTTCATTATTCTAATTATATTGTAGAATACTAAAGAAAGAAAGCCATAGATTAGAGATTCCTAATCTCTTAGTGTATCTGGGAAAATTTAGGGAACCCTTCTCAGAATAATGTCTTTAATCTCATTAAATAAAATATACAGGATTACAAATGAAACCAATTAGATTGAAATGAAGTCTACAGAAAGGAAGACTATGATCATCTGTCATTCAACAGTGGGTCTAATAACTACAGCAATTTCAAAGTAATGATTTGCAACAAATGTAATGCGATATGAAAACATCTGTGATTTCTATTGTTACGAAGTCAAAAGTTCTACTAATATTGCTGTGGTGTGTTGCCTACATTTATAGTGGAAAAAATGTTAATTATAATGAGAGATTATTCAAAATAAAGATATATTTTCCCCCATTCAAATTCACAGATCCCCCCCTGAAATTATGGACTTTGGGTTAAGAATCTCTGCTGTACCTAGAAGGAAAATTCTTTACCATTTGGCCAAGGTATTCTCCTGGATCGCTGCATAAGATCCAAACCTGTGCTCTTTGAGGAAGTTGGCACCGTGTTTCTGAATAAATTCTTCAATGGCCCCACCCCACCATCGTGCATGTCTGTAGCTGTTACATTTCAAAATCAGTGTCCTATACATGGAAGAAGAAAGAGGATTTAGGGGCATAAATGACCTATGTCCCATTTCTACAATGGAATTTCTATTCTGAGGATGCAGACTGAGGATTAAACGTGTCACACAATATTCCCAAAGTACCTATATTTTAGTGAGATAGCAATGAACCTGTAAATTATTTCACCCCACCACCCATGAGGAAATTCTCTATTAATATAGGTCAGAATCTTCTCTGCAACTTAGAGTTTTAGAAAATTTCTTGGGGGTACCAAGAGGTTAAGTCATTTTCCTATGGTAAGTAAATTTCCTAGGGACACATAGTCAGGATGAGCCAGAAGTGGGGCATGAAACTGGGTCTTTCTGGCTTTGAGGTGTTCTCTTTCCAGTTTCTTATCTCTTTCTCTCTGTTGACCATTTTCATTCAAAAATGGATGCTCATGTCATTAAAATACTCCAATTTTTTTTTTTAAAAGCTTTTTATTTTCAAAACATCTGCATGGATAATTTGACAACACTGGCCCTTGCATAGCCTTGTGTTTCAGACTTTCTCCTCCTTTCCCCCACCCCCTCCCCTAGATGGCAAGGAATCCAGTATATGTTGAATATGTTAAAATATATGTTAAATCCAATATAATACTCCAATTTTGACCTTGTAATTGTTGATATTCCTTTTAGTGAGATCATCACCCATCCATGCCAGCTTGTCTCATCAAACTCTTGTATATTTCTTAATATATGATGGATCTCCCATACCTTTGACCTCTTTGAGAAAATCAGTGAGGCACATGGATGCTCCATTGGTCATTCCTGTCTCCAACTAGGTCACCCACTATTTCAATCATGCATTATTATAATGACATCAATCCCTGCAAATGCCATCTATTCCTAAGCAGACCAAAACTTTTAAAAATGCAAAAGCCAAGTGAGAGATTAATTTTTGGAAATATTGAAAGGAGCCAAAAATTCTCACCTGGAAAGATTATCAATCCGGAGCCCATATTTTGTTTCGGTTTCCTTCTTCCCCATCTTAATGCTGAATTCTTTGTCTACCAAAAGGACGAATGCGATGGCTCCACTGTCAGGCTTCATGTAGAGTAAGAAGGAATCTTTCACTATTAACCACCTGCAAGGATATACGAAAGTTCCATAGAATCAGTCAAGGGAAACAATAACCTGGTGCTTTACTAAAAAGCAAACAAAAGAAATTTCTTAAGTGCCTACTATGTGCTTTAAGGACTTTACAAATACTATCTCATTTGAGGCTCACAACAACCCGGGGAGGTGGGTGTTATCATTGTAATTTTACAGTAAAGGAAACTGAGGCAGACAGAGATTAAGTGACTTGCTCAGGGTTACCAAGCTAGTAACTTAGGTCTTTCAGATTCTGGGCACAAAAACCTATCCATTTCTCCATCTATCTACTGATACTAGAAACCTCATATAATCCTCCTTTCAATCAATTTTAGGAAGCCCATCATTATGTGACCATTCTGCTTTGTACACCCTTGTTGACCACAGACTATAAATTGTTTTCAGAGTTCATAAGAAATCACAAAGTTTAATGAAGTTAAAAATGAAAAGAGATTTTAACCAAATAATAAACCCAGACATATTGCATTGTCACCCATCAGGACAAAACTAAAAGCATGGCTGAGAAATACAAATGATGGAGATGAGAAGGTTGGACAGGCTATAATCTCTACCAAAGGGATAGGGCCCACAAAAATAGGATCCCAATTGTACAATAATGATCAAGGTATCCATATGGTTAATTCAAAGTGGCGGCAGCAAGAGAACAGACCAGTGATTTCAATGGTAATAAAACTCCCTTTACCAGTACATGTGACTTCTTTTTTTGAGGCAATTGGGGTTAAGTGATTTGTTCAGGGTCTCACAATTACTAAGTGTCAGAAACTAGATTTGAGCTCAGGTTTTCCAGACTGGATCCAGAGCCAATTCTCTATCCACTGCATCACCTAGCAGCCCCTCATGTGAACTATTTTTAAACCAGTATCTACTTTTCAAATTAAATTCTAGAGAATTGCTTGGGGGCATTACAAGGTTAGGTGATTCAAGATAGGAACAAGTACATTTCAAGGGCAGGATTTAAATTCAAGTCTTCATTGACTGCCCCCAACTCTCTAACCAATAAAACAAGTTTCCCATCTTCCCCATTTTGCATAAGAAAGCATTGAAGGCCAGGTTAAGTGATCTGTAAATGTTCACCTCATTGGTAAGCATCAGAGGCAGTATTTGAATACAGATTTCTTCTGAATCTAAGTTCAGCAAACTTAACTCTGAGAAGCAATCTTGCATGAATGTCTTTCGCTTTAATGGATAAGATGACAAAAATTGAATGTAAACTTTTACTGTGAAATAATTTAAGTAGGTTAAAGGGTCTGACTAAAGGAAAATCATGGTGGAAGTCTTTATAAAATAGCCATTAACTCCTAAACTTCTCTGTTTTGTCCATTTGGATTTTTTTTAATATCTGGCATTTTGTTGTTGTTGTTTTTTTTTTTAAGTGAAGGTGATGCTTGTAAATTAATTTTCCTCATTCACTCAACAAGCAACATTTAAAAAAGTATAATTGTCCAGTGGACCTTATAGAATTGGGGGATGCCCCTTGTGGGGGATTTGCAGGAGGACATGGAGAAATGGTGGACGGGTTGAGAAGGTGGGGATGGATTTCAATCTGTGCCACTAGAGGGAGTGATATGTCAATGAGATCCCAGAGCCATCCCAGGGGGAGAATGAGCTCCTTTAGAATTAATATTGTGCCTTCTAAGTTAATAATAGAAAGAGTTCTGGTTCTGGAGTCACAGGACCTGTGTTCAAGTCTCACCTACCTATGTGGCCCTGATCAAATTACCTAATCTCCCTGAACCTCAGTAGGTAAAGACTAGATGTTGTCTGAGATCATTTCCAGCTCTTCAGTTTTGCACCAGCACCTAGTTTTACATACACAGTAACTGGTATGTAGTAGGCACTTAATAAATGCTTCATGGATCAATTGATTTTTGCTCCTTCCCTCTCTCTCACTCTCCTACAAAATAAATGGCTAAGTCTTACTGATTCTTCCCAGCAATATCCCTGACATTTGTCTGCCTCCACTAATGCCACAATCATCCTGGCTCACATCCTCATCACTTCGCCTCTCACCTGGACTGTTGCACCATTTGGTTGGCCCTCACCTTTCCAAGCTGAGTGCACTTCATTTCTCCTCATATCCCAGGCAGACTGGCTAGCCTAGTTCTGCCCCCTGAACATGACACCCGGTCTCTCACCTCCATCCTCATCCCTGTGTCCACTCTGCCCTTATGCTTAAGACACTCTGCTCCCTTACCTCTTGGAACTCTCATTTCCTTCAAAGCTCTGGGCAATCTCCCTTCCTGCTAGAAGTCTTTCCTGATTCTCCCAGTGGTCACCACAACTTCTTTGTCCCTATTTATACTTACTACTTTCTTACCTATGGAGATATTCCTTCCTCTCATCAAAATCTAAGCATCTTGGGGGGAGGAGTATCTTTTCATCTTTGATTTCAATATCCCCAGTATCTAGCACATATCAGGTAGTTAAGAAATGCTCACTGAATTACTTAATGGAATTACTATACTATCTGCTTCCACAAGATTTTATAATAGTGAGGCAATTTTGTATTTGATCTTAATGGAACTTCACAACAATCCCATGAGGTGCTTGGGATTTGTGCCTGGGAAAGTCCTTGAGAGTAAAGTCCCTCCCTGGATGCTCTCTGCAACTTACAGACTTAATGAATTGTCTAGAACACTGAGGGATTGCTTGACATAATAATAACAACAATAACATATTTATATGTTAAAGTTTGCAAAGCACTATACAAATAGTATTTCATTTTATCAATTCAACAATCCTAGGATATTGTATTCATTTGACAGATAAGGAAACTGAGACAAATCATACAACTAATGTGTCTGAGGCAGAATTTGAACTCAGCTCCAAGTCTAGTGTTCTATCCAGCATGTTTCCTGGTATCTACTACATTTGTGACATGAGGAGATACGCTGTCATGTTGCCACTTTCCATAGTCTTAAGTATCTGACACCCCCCACCCCCCACCCCATTTAATAGATGAAAGTGACTGCTAAATGGTCAAAATAAATGGGAACATCATGCAAAGCTTTTGCCTCTGAATTTGGTGCTCCTCCTCTTATACCACGACACCTCCCCAGTCTCGCTTTGTCCTTAGATCTCTGATGATGGCACTATTATTAACAGAAATCCTAACAACAATGACATAAATCACAGGATTGCAGTGCTCAAAGAACACTCTCCTGACAAGTATGGATGACTTTGCGATGAATTGTGTGTGACAGAGGCAGTGTTGTTAATGAGTAAATGAGTATCAGCCAGCCAGAAGATAATATTCATTGATCTACTGACACATCCCATAATACTCAATCACTGGGTGAACTCACAGTTCAGTAAAGTAAATGTGCACAATCACATGGCAACAATTACCTCGCCTTGGCTTCTGGGCCAGCATTCAAGCTCTCAGACACTCCTAGATTAAATGGAACACTATGGTTTTGAAACCCATAAATTCCCATGGAATCGTAATCCAAAGTTATAATTCTCCTTTTAGCTTCCCTGGGAGAAGGCGGAGCAGCCGAAGGAGTCAAACAGTAACTTATGAGAAAGAAAGAAAAGGAATTGCAAAAGGAGATGCAGAACTATAAATAATGCACAAGATATATCTGACTGGAGAAATTTTGGAGTAACTTGGGAATTTGTAGGAGCAGAAGAGGGACTAAAACTGAAGGAAGAGAAAGAGGAAGACTTAAGACTAAAGAAAGGAGCAGTTAGATGGCATAGTGGATAAAGCACAGCCTCTGGAGCCAAGAGGACTTGAGTTTGAATTCAGCCTCAGACAGTTACTAGCAGTCATTTAATTCTGATTGTCTTAAAAAAAAAAATAAAACCACAAAATAGTTCTGATGGGTAAGTTAGCCAGAGATTACTTAAGGGAAAGAAAGGTAGGTGTGGGGGTCGAGGTGCTGACAAATGATATCTCTGGACTCGAAATCCCCCAGTAGCAATTTACCAGAGTATTTCTCCAAAGAACGAAGAGGGTTTCACTTTCAAGATATAGGGAAACCATGGATAGAGCTCCAATCCTGAAATCAGGAGGACCTGTGTTCAAACCTGGTCTCAGACACTTAACACTTCCTAGTTTGTGTGACCATCGGCAAGTCATTTAACCACAATTGCCTTAGGAAAAAAAAAGATATAGGGAAACCAGGACCTTTTTGCAGTTGCCCACATGGAGGATGCTATATTTGTATTTCTCTCATAGCCAAGTGACTGTCGTTGTCTCTGCTCAAAGACTAGCAAGGTCTTCCTCCTAAAAGAGAAGGTGTGAGTGTTGGAAGAAAGCCTTTCTCCTCTCAAGGTTATCAGGGAGAATAAAGTGTTTCTTTTAAAAAGGGAAGAAGGATTTTATGTTAAAACCAAAGGTGAAAGACAAAGGATATGATGAGGAAAAAGGAATTCCTACCTGCCAAAAGGTTGAAGGGAAAAGAATGTCAAGTTCAGGAGGATAAACAGAGATAAATGTTTGGGACAAAGAAAAACAATAATGATGATAATGATAATAGATAACATTTACAGAGTGCCCAGTCTGTGCCAGGCTCTGTGCTAAGAGTTTTACATATGTTGTCACATTAGAAACTCAAACAACAACCCCGAGAAGTAGGTACTATTATTATCCCCACTTTAAAGTTGAGGAAACTGAGGTAAACAGAGGTTCACAGACTTGCTCAGGATTATATAGCTAAGTATCTGGGGCTGATTTTGAACTCAGGTCTTCCTGATTCTGGGTCAGTTTATGTATATAATATGTACTGTGTATATATATGTGTGTGTGTATACACACATAAACATTACCCACATGTAAGCTAGAAGCATTCCAAGTAAGATTTGAGGTAAAACAAGGATGCCCATGATTACTGCTATTATTCAGTATTGTGCTTGAAATGTTAGATTTGGCAATGAGGAGAAAGAGAAATTGAAGGAATTAAATAGGCAATGAGGAAACAAAACTATCTCTCATTGAAGATGAGTATATTTAGAGAATCGACCAAAAAGTACTTAAAATAATTAACAACTTTAGCAAAGCTGCAGGATATAAAACAAACCCACATAAATCATCTACATCTCTGTATATCAACATTATCCATATATATAAAAGGGATAGGGTGAACAAAAATGGAATGACTATCTCAAGCAATAGAACAAGTAATGTATCTCTGCCACTGGAGGTCTATAAACTCTAGTGAGATGACCATTTGTCAAGGATGATGAAGATAAGATTAATGCAATGGGAAATGATAGATGAAATGACTAATGATGATCCCCTTTAACACTGCAATTCTATGATATTAATCTGTCCCCTTGTTTCTAGGTAAAAAAAACTACAATAAAGTCATTCTTGATCAATGAGCCCTCAAACACACAGAAAGTTCTTGATGCTCAGGGAGGAAAGAAAAAAGGAAAAAAGGAAAGAACTAGTCCTTGAGAGAGAACAGCTGCTGGCCCTGTGATGATGGTGATGATAATGGTGATGATGATGATGATGATGATAAACTAATACTCTCAGGTGAAGAGAACTCATCTGGTACAGATCAGCTGAGGCAGATATTTGTTGACTTGGTCATAAGAGATCTTCCCAGAGAATGTGCCCAGGAGGTAGCAAAGAATTTCCAAAAACCCGTTAAACCAGATGACTGCTTCCCACTTCTAGTGATTCATGTGAGAGGTGGAGGTGTGGAAGCAAGAGGAATGTGGAATAAAAAGTCTTGGGCAAGAAATTGAAGAAAGACCTCCAGGGCAGAGAGCGGTTTTCTATTATTGCTATTAGTCAAAAGCCAGAACAACAGAAGAAATAGTAGATTGGGGAAGTGAACATGTTGTTTAAGAAGATGTCTAGTACTAGGACTTGAATTTGGAGAATCACAGCTTTAAGTACAAATTAATAGCTTCCTAATTAGGAGTGGAATGTACCTAACAAGTTTTAATAAAAAAATATATTATAATAACTAGGCTTACAAAGTACTTTACAAATATTATCTCATTTTATTCTCATGATAACCCTAGATGGGAAGTGCTATTATTATCTACCTTTTATAGATAAGTAACCCAAAGAAGAAGTTAAGTGTTTTCCATTAGGGCTACACAGACAGTAATGAGGCTGAATTTGAATTCAGGTCCTGCCCCATCTAGGACCAGCTACTGTTCCACTAGTCACCTATTTAGTTAGAGTCTTATAAATCTAATCACATTTCAACAGACTGGACATCTCAGAATGTTATTATAATATGCGAAAAGCTATCCAAAATAACCAAAAATATCCAGAAATTTGAAGCAGGCAAAATTCAGGCAAAAGAGTCAAAAACTAGAAGACTTGACAGAATTATATCTCTATATAAATACAGGTATCATGAGTTATTATCTCAATGAAACAAAATGAACCTCATAGATATATACTCAAAATTAGTGGAATGAGACTCATGATTGGATATAGCTCTGGAAGGATATACTTTATTTGGAAAAAAACAAGACAGTAAAAGGGACTAAGGAGTTGAAATGAATCCACATAGTAAGAAGATTTACTGAAATGAAGAAATTCAGGAACAAAAAAATGGTAACTAGCACTGAAGTGAAGATCAACTGTGGCAGAGACCAAAGGGATAGTGTCAATAGACTGTACCATAGACCACCTGGACAGAAAGGAGAAATAGATGAGGAAATTGGAAAACAGATGGCATGTCTAGTTCATGAGCATAATCCAAAATGTGGCTAGTTCCTTCTAACAAAGGCATATTTCTTCTCGTGTTTTAATGACAGTTTTCTGTCATTATGTCAATTATGTCAAATGACACTTTGAAGTTACCTTCAAAAGGTAGAAGAAATTTGAAGCAGGCAAAATTCAGGTAAAAGAGTCAAAAACTAGAAGACTTGACAGAAGTCTTCTTCTGGGCAGGGAGGTAGTGTGTGTGTATGGGAAAAGATGAAGAACTTACAGATCAAGCACATATTGATCAGCTAAAGCCTTAAAAGCCTCAATTTAGGAAGCATGTGATTTTAGATAAGGTCTGGATTACATTCCACAGTCCAAAAGAGGATCTGTGATAAGAAGCATGTGATTTTAGATAAGGTCTGGACTATATTGCATTGTTCAAAGAAGGAGTCTGGTGAGAAAGCTATAAATCTACTGCATTCCATTGACCAAATAGGGGAATAAAGACTTATGTGACCAATCACACCATACAGAGAATGGGATTTTGGGGGTTCTTTGTCTGAAATGTATAAATATTGTGAACATTTTCAAGGGATTGGCTCTCAGTCCTACTGTGGGCTTCAGCTCACAGACCAGGATGGGGTCCGCTTCTTGAGATTCTAAGAAATAATTCTGCTTTCTATGAGTGATCTCTGTAGTAGTCAATTTGGGTAGGTCTCTTTGTCCCAAACACATGGATGATAAGAGAACAGCCTCAGAGCTAGGACTTGAATTCAAATACAGTCTCAGACACTTACAAATTGCATATGTCTAGGCAAGTCACCTATTTTAGGTGACCTCTCCATCTTTGGATTTTCAACAGAAGAAGGGAAAGCTAGTAGTTGTCAGACATGTAACCCAGATTTTTTTTTTTGGGGGGGTATTTAATCTATTTTTAAAATAATAAAATTATTTTTTAAAGGGTTCATAGGATCCCATGGACTAAAATTCTGTAGAGAAGTCAGTCCAGAAGGAATGGGAAGTTCTCAACAATGAAATTCTAAAGAACCACTTGACATTGACTAGCAATGTGATTTTGGATAGGTCATTTAACCTTGATTACTTTGGAAGAAGGAGAAGAAGGAAAGGAAGAAGAGAAGGAGGATTCTAATGGGGAAGAAATGGAGTTGTCTAAAAAAAATTTATCTGGATGTACTAAAATGAATTCATTATCCTTCCCCCAATCTCTCTCCTCCAAACTTTCCTACTTTTTCCTAAGGCACCTCTACCTTCCCAGTCCCAATTTGTAATCTGGATATCAACTCCAACTTTTCTTTCTCACCCCCCAAATCTGACCATTTCTAGTTGAATTCACAACATCCCTCATGTTCTTTTCCTTCTCTTCACTTGATTCTAAGGGCTATCCCTTTAATTCAAACCCTCATCATCCCATTTTGCTGAGATGATTATAAAAGAGTCACAATTGGTTACCAGTCACAAGGTTCTCACCAATGCAGTCCATCTTTCACCCTGCTGCCTAGACAACTTTCCTTAAGCAGAATTCTGACCACAAGACTCCTCAAGTCAATCAGTGTCCCTGGTTTCCTATAATCAATCACAGACTTCTCAGTTTGACTTTTAAAATCCCTCACAACCTGATCCCAATCTATTGTTCCAGTCTCACTGGATGTTCTTTAGTGGCCTTTTGAAATGCTGTGATTCAGCCACACTGGCTTTCTCTCTATTCCTCCTTGTCTGGCAGTCCCCAGGAGTAGAAACTACTCATTCTTACTCTTGTGCCCCAGGCAACCCCTTTCTTCCTTCAAGATGCAACTTAGATACCAACTGTTCCCTCCCAGACTGAATCTAAATGAGTTTGTGCTTACTTACTTTGTATTTATCCAAAGAAACACTTCCTAAATGTTGAATATAAACAGGAACTGTTCGATTCTTGGCACTTGTACCTCCAGTGCCTAGCAAGGTACTTGGCACATAAGTGCTGAATGAATACTGGTTGACTGATTAAACTTCTGTTAATTTGGCTCATTGACTTTTCCAGGTTTTTCTTATATCTTGGTCCCTACCACTTACTCTAGGATCCAGTGACTGGCTAGCCTATTTTCCTCATACAAGATATCCTGTCTCTTTTTTTGCATCTTCACCTTCTCTCCACATACTATGGTTCCTTTCCCTTTCCTTCACTTTCTGGGTTCCCTCTTCAAATCTCAGCCAAAATTCCTGATCTACCTTAGTGACTTCCTATAAGTAATTACCTCCCATGTATCCTGTCAATACCTGGTTTACAGGTAGTTATAGGTATGTTCTTCCTTCTGTTTTTTTTTTTTTTCAGTCATAATCCTGTGGGCCATAGCACACCAACATTGTATACAGGGTTTCTGTTTATTTGTTTTGTTTTGTTTTGTTTTTGGCAAAGATATCAGAGTGGTTTGCCATTTCCTTCTTTAGCTCATTTTATAGATGAGGAAACTGAGGCAAACAGGATGAAGTGACTTGCCCAGGATTAAACAGCTAGTAAGTATCTGAAGCGAGATCTGAACTCAGATATTCTTGACTCCAGGCCCAGCCCATTAAGCCACCTACTGCTTCCTTATCTCCCATGCCCAAAAGATTGTGAGCTCCCTCAAGGTAAGGGCTGCTTTTGCCCTTTTTTTTGTATCTCCAGTACTTGTCACGGAGTAGACAGTATGTCTGACAATTCACATTTTGGAATCTTTTAACCACAGGCCAGTGAGCCAGGCTTTGATTCCTGGCAAAATTCAAGAATATTTTATTAAAGGGATGGTTGGTACAAATTCAAAATGCAAAGTGGTAACTCTGAGCCATCATGTGCTCTTCCATAAGAAGTCATACCAGACTAACATCTCCTTCTTGACAGTAAGTAGATTACTAGACCAAGGAGTACAAAGGACCTTCATGTGTAAGAAAGAACAGATTTATTCAGTTGACCCTAGAACTAGAATAAGGGCTGGAAGGTGCAAAGAGATTGCTGCACTTGATGTCAGTTGGAATAAAAAATGCCCCACATGGAGACTATTCAAAAGTGGAAAGAGCTTTCTTAAGAAGTGGTTCAGAAACAGAAACGTTCAAGCAGAGGTTGAATGGCCACTTGTCCCATGTCGCAGTAGGGATTCTAAATAGTTTTTAGACAAGGTAGCTTCTGGGTCTTTTCTTTGTCTGAGATTAGGATGTAGATAGTTATCTCATTTGGCTTGTTTGTTTTGGGGGGAAGGGAAAGAGGAGGTGAAACCTTGAAATAAATAAAAATAGCGATGGGATTGTGAATGCACTAGGCTATCGAGCACTATCCCCCAACCCTTGCTTTTTCACTTCTCTATTCCCATTAGTGTGGAAACTACCTGAGATGAGGAATATTTCTTTCTTTTTGGTGGTTTTCGTGTTACCCCAAAGCTTAGCCCAACACGGCATACATTAAGAGCTTAATGAATGCTTATTTCCTGTCTTCTTACATGTGAAAGCAAGGTTCATGACTGAATGAAAAGATGAGTGAAAGCAGAGGAGTTCAGATAGTTATGAAATAAGTTTTTGGTAGCTTGTCTCTCAGATTAGACTTTCTATGGAATGGGCTCCTTGGAGAACAAGGTAGTTTTTGATACGTACAAAACTTCCAACAATGTTTGGAAGATGACAGTCTAGGAGTTGGACACAAGATTTCTCATTCATTCATTAAATAGCCATCATTGGTAAAGAGAACTCCCAGATGGGGAAACATGCTCTATCAATGCAGGCTGGCATTTTCTCTGTAATATGTAATCCTATAGAACCACCTAGGGATTAAATGCCTTGCTCAGGATCACAAAGTCGATAGATATCAAAAGTGGGATTTGAACTCAGAGCTTTCTGGCTCTGAGGCTGGTTCTCTCTGTTATGCTACATTGGCTCTCAAGTAAATATAAAATAATTTTAAAATTATTATTTTAAGACAGTATACACTATTAACTAGGGTCTGAATAGGATATGGCACCTGAATTGTCCCTTGGAGGAAGTTAAGAATTCAAGAATGGGATAGATTGGTCAATCAACCAACTGCATTTATTATGTATCTACTATGTGGCAGGTATTTTGCTAGGTATTAAAGACAAAAATGAAACTTCCTGCCTTCAAAGAGTTTACCTTTGGTATTAAACATTTGCCTTTTCTGTCATATCAAGCTCCCTCCATAGTGCAAAGCATCAAAGGCTCAAGAATTTAGTGGAGACACCAAATTTCTCTGTAACATGATGATGTGCATATATACGCTGTCTATCTCTCTGTCTCTTCCTCTCTCTGCCTTTTTCTGTCTCTATGTCTGTGTCTCTTTCAGTCTGTCTCTGAATCTCCTCTCCTCTCATTTCTCTTCTCTTTCCTTCTCTTTCTCCCTCACCATATATATGTATATATACATCTATGTGTATATGTGTATACATACACAGACATATATATATATATATACATGTATATATGATATACAGGTACCCATAGATAATCTAATATATATATGTAGCTATTGGCAGGGGCCTGTGGGAACCTGCAATCCCTTGCTACTCTAAAATTCTATTACTCTGCTTGAAAATTTACTAACTGGTTGGTGTTTCCTTCTTCTCCATTTATGGCCATTCTAGGAATAAAGATCAAGGACTCAGGAGGGTTGTCATGGGAGACACAATAAAGGAATGGTCACAGCCAGGTGTCAGATAATTTTCACAATAACTCTCACCTCTACCAACTAAATCATCTGTTATATAGGAAATGTACTCCCTGAATCTGTCCACATGATGTAATCATTCTCCCCATTTGATCTTGTTATTATTCTTAATTTATAAAGCACAGTCAGGAGATGCTTAATAATATGGAACTAATCAACTTGAAAATGTGTTCCTTAAAAATGTTAAAGTGAAAGCACATTTCATCCCCAGGTAATTAAATCAGCAAGGGCTCTCTGGCAATGTCATTGAAGCCAAATACAAAGGAGTGGTGAGAACAGTTGAAAAGTAATTTCATTTATCCCATAGATTAGTTTATGTGAACTTAGATTCAAACTTCCCAGAGTAATATTTTTCTCAGAAATTCATTTCAAATCAATTAGATAGTCATTTCAATTTGCTGCCATCATTATTGTTGTTATTTACTAAGCATCTCCTTCGTGCAGACATTAGGGATAGGAAGACAAATAACCCGAGAAGGATTCCCTGCCCTCAAGGAGCTTCCATTCTAAACAAGTGGTTTTCTCTAATTTGATTTCCCATGGTTCTCACAGATTGGCCAATATAAGATCCCAGGTCAAGCCCTACTTGGTCATTGTTTGGGCTCTGATTGACTCAGAATGAATGGAAATAGCAATTGTTTCTGTTCTGGCCAGAAACCTGGAAAATTTCCCCCTCCCAGATTGATTTTTTTTTCCAATAGGCAAAAGAGGCCATTTTCTGTCTCATTTCTTACCTAGTCTTAATCACTGACTGGGCACTGCCTTGGTTAAACTGAAACCTTTTGAAGACCTTAGCTTAAAAAGGCCAATGTCTCCTACTGCATCCAAAACCATCTCCAGGTGTCCTGATCTGTATCTGACCACTGGAGGAGAAAGTGAAGCAGGTGACCTTGGACATCCCTGCCTCACTTAAATCCAATTCAGTAGCAAGTCATGGCATCAACTCCCAGCTCTCATGGTCCTCTTTGAGACCGAAGGACGAATAACAAGAAGAGTGGAAAGCAATAGAAAAATCCCAACAATTTGTTGGAGAAAACAAATGATCATGATGATTGTCCAAAGGGTCCTTTTGTTTGGGCTTGTGCTATGAAAAACTCTGATTATGTTTATAGAGATGGTTGGAGATGTCTAAATGCTTTCCGGTATAAATTTCAAGACAGCAAAGTGGGAATGTCCATGAGGGACCTAGTTTCATGGAATCATCACTTTCATTTACATAGGAATACCTGATGCTGGCTCAGACCAGCCATTCCAGTCTAGAGTCCAGATTTTCTCCACCACTCCTAACACCGTTTTCCTCCTTTCCACTCCTTTTTATGCATTCTCTTCCCTTATTAAAATGTCAAGTCTGTGAGGACAGACACCATTTTTCTTTCTGTATAAAACTGAATTAGACACAACTGAATAACTAAACAAAATAATTGCACAATGCTTGGAACATAGTAAGAGCTGGATAAATACTTGTTGACTGGCTGCTTCTTGACTAAGAGGTAGAAGAGACCTCAACATTTGATCCAAATCCCTAATGTCACAGATGTAGAAACTGAGGCCCAAAAAGTAAGGGCAAGAGCTAGGAACTTCCTCTGATTCCAGAGTCAATATTGGCTTGATTTTTCAAAAACTCAACAACTAAGGAAAAATCTCTTGAAAATACTGTTGCTGTATAATAGTCATTTTTTTACAGTAAAAGAAACCCAAGTATGAAATGGACATCAATTTGAGCATATCTAAGGGTCTGCTTGATTTGAAGAGGGGAGAAATATGTTATTTACATTATCAAACTTCTGCCCCTAAATCAATTTTGTTAGTCAGACGTGTCTGGGAAAAGCACTAACGTAATTAAATGCCCAATATAACAAAAATGGCGTGTGTATGACATAGTCCTTTTGTGGCAGGAAGCAGACAGATGCTACACCAGTAAGAGCAGAAGGGTCACCATTTATTAAAGTATAGAAGAGCTCACAGATCTTACCTCTTGGACCACCGATAGCAGGCTCTTCCATGGCCACAGCAATTCAGACCAGGTATTCGATGTCCACCAGATCTTTTCATTATCATGCCCTCTCTGAAATAATTGCAATATTTTACATTTACAAATTTGCATTTAAATCTTATCATAAATTTAAAATTGGCAAAGAGTTGCATTTATATATCACCTTACTGGAGCCTCATAACAACCTTGTGAGGGAGATTCTACAGGTATTATTATCCCCATTTTAAAAATGAATTTCAGAGGAAGGGAAGTGATTTAACTGAGCATCTATCCGAGCAATGTCTCAGGTGAGGTTTGATACACCTGATACAACAGGTGGGGAAGTAGATGGAGAGCACTGGACATAGAATCTGAGTCATAATTCAAATCCTGCCTCAAGTGCTTTACTAGCCATGTGACCCCAGGCAAGTCACCTAACTGATGCAGCTTCAGTAAAATATAAAAGGGAGATAATAGCACTTACCTCCCAGGGTTATTGTGAGGATTAAATGTGATAATATTTTGTAAAGGGCTGAAACTCTTGAATTGATGCACTGAGGTTGGACAACTGAGCACTTAAGACTAATTACCAATTGGACAATACTCTATTAGTATATGCTTGGAAAATGGCCCTTCCCACTATTCTATGATGGCTCAATAATTGGTGTATACAGAGAATTGTGGGAAGGATTAGGGGGTGGAGTAAGACAAGCCAGAGTCACTTGGGTGGTGGAGGTGGAAAAGGAAGGTCACAGAGATCCTGTGTCCATTCCCTTCACTTCTACCCCTAAAGACCAAGAATAAAGACCAAGGACTTTTGCTTATCCTGACTCCAGCTGATTCTAAGGTATCCAGGATGCTAACTCGGTCTTCTCAATATTTGGCAAGTGTTTTGCCAGTGTTTTGGATGTTATTATTATTACCACCACCACCATCTTGAAGTCTACCCACTCTGGAAAACTTCTTTTTATGACAAAAGAAATGCTAAATTAATTTGCCACTAAGGTAAACCTGGACCAAGAATTTAGACTTGGAAAAGCTTGATTCTTTTATGTCTCTCTTACAGAGTTTTGTACTTCACCTGACTGCTGGGTATGTATTATTGACACCGGTCATATTTCTTCTTATTAATAGCTTCTTTAGAGCTCTGAGGCTTGCACTTTACAAATATCTCATTCAATGCAAAAAATAGTTCTAGGAGGTAGGTGCTATCATCATCCCCATATTCCAGATGCAAAAACTGAAGCTGAAGTTAGGTCACTTGAGTCACATAGCTAGTAGTGCCTGAGATTAAATTGGAACTAGGGTCTTCCTAACTCCAACCCAGTCCTCTCAGCACTACGGCACCACTAGCTGGGTAGTGATTCTCGGATTCCACTAAGGCTGGGAAGTAGATGATCTCTAAGGTCCTCCCTGTTCTAAACCCTTTGTGGCTACTGGATATGGGCCAAACAGACTGATCTTGAGGGTGACACAGACCTATCTACACAGCATATACCCCACCTACAACATTCACAACATCCCCTCCCCAACAAAGTCAAACTCTTTACACCGTGATATTCTCCCAATTCAAATGAATAAAAGTTGGAGAAATAGATCACCCTTACTGTAGTCTATATTGCATTCACAAAAATAACTTTTAAATACCTACCCCACTGAGGATTATTGCTCATTCTTGTAAAATACTCAAAAGGAAAGTACTCTTATTTCATTTCAATCCAACCCTCACCTCATCCCCACTTCCTCACCCCCACATACACTGTCCAGCTGCAACCAACAACTTGCAATGTACTCTGGGATTTAAAAAAAGGAAATCTGGGCACCAAGCACATTTGGAGGGCCTGCTACAGCTGTTCACAGCAGCATGATGGGCGAGGTTCCTGTCAGATAATTTCCCACAGTTTCTCTAATCTGTGGGGGGGGAGGGGGAGAAGGGAAGAAACATCTGGCCAGATGAGGACATGGTGGTTCCCATGCCAGAGAAGTCCAACTGTGACACTGACCAGCATCCCATGAATCATTTAAACTGTCACCCACTTGAACTTACATGCCTTTTGGTCCCAAATCATGGATAAAGGACAGCTGACTCACGTCAAGGAACTCAGTCTGCAAAGGGAACAAGAAGTCACGTCTTAGGACTCGGCCAACAATGGGCAATCTTTAGTAAGCAGCCCTGGAGTTGCTCACACCAGGCTCCACAATACTGGTTTTAAGATGAGAAAAGCTGTAACAATGTGGCTGTAAAATAATCATAGTAGGAACTCATGTGGAAAACATGCAATGAGCCATATCCCAGGTGTTTCAGAATTTACTATGGGTAATATATCCATCTCTTCCTAAGTGGCCATCCCCTTTTACAGGTTTTTTTTTTTTTCTTTAGTACCCAATAATAAATTATACTTCTTTTTCACCCTAGGGACTACTTCCTAGCTCTGTGGACAAATTCCTCTGTGGTTTAGAAATAATACACACGTGTAAGAAAATATAATTTTTATTACTTATTTTCCCCTCATGTTCAATTTTCAGACAACAGATTTTCTCTGCAGAGCAAGTAATGAATGTGTACAGAGAGTGAAAAGCCACACTGTGAATACAGCACATGAATCAGAATAAAAAGACCTGAATTTGAATCCCAGTGTTGCAACATTTAGCAGCTGGGAGGCTTTGAGTAAGTCATGTAACCTGAACCTCAGTTTCCCCATTTGTAAAATGGGGGTGATTATATTTGATTTACCTTTCTTCCTTCAGAGCTGTGAGAACAGTCTTGAGGAACTCTGTAGAGCAGTAAATTTGCAGTTTCATTTGTAATCATCTTTTTTATTGCACTATATTGTGGAAATACTTGTTTTATTCTATAATAAAAATTTTTTAAAAGAACTATATGGAGGTGAGCTGTTATTATTATCACTATCATTATTACTTTATTCTTCTCATCTTTGTTTGGTGGAGTTCAATTGAAATGGGTTTATGACAAGTTACTCTCTTAC
Source organism: Sarcophilus harrisii (assembly GCF_902635505.1). Lineage (NCBI taxonomy): Eukaryota > Metazoa > Chordata > Mammalia > Dasyuromorphia > Dasyuridae > Sarcophilus > Sarcophilus harrisii. The sequence goes on from NC_045428.1 coordinate 29,536,233, forward strand.
TAAGGTTATTTCATCTTTAACATTATTATACAAGTGAGCAAAATTATTAAGGGAAAAATAGCATCATCATTATTACTAATGTGTCACATCTATTTCTATTATGTTGCTGAGAATGCACTTTGATTTTAGCATGTCTTCTGCAAGTGGTTATCGGGGATGAGCTTTCACACTCACAGTCTGTAGCCATGAACTTTCAAATCAGAAACCTGCACTCCCCATCTCCCCAGGAATTGAAGGAGAAAAACTATCCCTGGCAAACTGTGAAAGAAACACGGGCATGTGAGCTAACTTATGCCTGGGTGTGTGGATGGGGGAAAAAAAGGAAGCAAATAATAAAACTGAGTTTAAACCAATGGAGAAGGAAATGGCAAACCACTCCATTATCTTTGCCAAAAAAAAAAAAAAAAAAACCCAAAAACAAACCAAAAAGGGGTCACGGAGTCACAAGACTGAAAATTGACTGAACAACAACAATAAAAGGGTAATTCAGTTCAAACCATTACATTTTTTTCCATTTCAAAATGTCTTTAAAAAAAGACACATATTCCCTGAAAATGTTCACTAAGTATTATTTTGGGAAACTGGTTTTTTTAGATGCTATATTTGTAGCTTTGATATCCTGAGGATGGGGAACTCCCCCTTTGATAGGGAGGAAACCCTATCAAAGCAGATCAATACCTATTATTTGGGGTCATATAAAATGAGTTAGAGGCAGGACTGGAATCCAGGTCTTCCAGATTCTGAGGCAAGCATTCATGATAATACACCAACTCTGTCATGTTGGAGAATAAACATAAAATTGCAATGGTATATGTCTCCTCTGACTAGCCAAATAGCTAAAAGTAGGAATTTCTGTATCAATATGTTTAACTTCATAAAATAAGAGTTAACATTTATAAATTTCAATTTTGTATCAGTCACTGTGCAATGTACTGAGGTTATAATGGAAGGGAAAATAAAGTCCCTGCCCTCAAGGAGCTTAAAATCAAGCGGGGAGACAACATACAATTATGCACAAATAAAATATAGACACAATAAAAGGGAAGATCAGACTAGTCTAGAAGGTTATGTTCAGTTTTGAGATAGGATATTGGTAGGTTGTGCAACATACAGAGGAGAGCAATCTGTATGGTGAAGGGCCTTGAGTTGGTCAATTTCAATGAAGGGATTTGGGAGGATTAGTCTGGAGAAGAGACTGGGGGGACATGATAGGTATTCTGGAGTTTTTATATTTCTTTATTTCTTTAGAACTAGAAGAGGAATTGAAATTATTTTATAGAAGTAGAAACAAGAGGCAAAGTTGCAGAAAGGCAGATTTAGACTTGAGATTAAGGGGGGAAAACAAAAATAACTTAACAATATGAGTTATCCCCAATTGGAATGAACAGCCCAGAAAGAAAGAGGCAAATAATTCTTATTTAAGTGATGATGATATATCTCTAGCTTTTAAGTATTTAAAGCAAAGCACACTGGGAAAAATCCCTGGCTTTAAATCCTGCCTTTATCACATAATATCTGTGTGACCTTCCCAAAACATGTGAACACTTTGGGCTTCAGTTTAAATTCATTTCTGGCTCTAAGTCGATACTGTGAGGGCTTCACAAGTATTATTTCATCTGAGACTCACAACAACCCACCAAGGTAGACATTATTAGTGCTGGTATCTTCACCTTACATTTGAGGAACTGAATGAATCATGCAGAAGTTAAGCATTTTGCTCATGGTTCTACTGCACAGTCAGTGTCAGAGGTGGGGTTTTCCAAACAATAAAAATACTCCTTCAAAAATAGATTCAAATGTGTTTACCAAGACTCAAGATCCAATGGCCATTATGCAAAACAAATGGATGCTCTGGATAGAGACAATACAAAGTCAAGTATCAACTCCACCAAGTCAGGAAGATGTTTCTTCCCAAGTTCAAATTCAGACTTAGATACTTCCTAACTATGTGTCTGGGCAAGTCACTTAATGCTGTTTGCCCCAGTCTCCTCATCTATAAAATGAGCTGGAGAAGGAAATGGCAAACCATTCCAGTATCTTTGCCAAGAATACCCCCAAATAGAGACATGACTGAAACATGACAACACGACAACCATTTCTATTACATTCTCAGGTTTACAAAGCACCTTCCTTGCAACAAGTATCATTCTAGCCATTTTAAAGATGGAGAAATGGAAGATTTAAGTTATTTTCTCAAGGTCCCATGGCATATAATTATCAGAACTGGGATTGGCGCCACCTCCTCCTTATGTCAAGTCCAGCATTCCAGTCATACCCTGTTATGCATCAGGGCTGCACATGAAGAACAAAAACACAAGAACACTGATATACACATACCCGTGTTTTTTGATCTTAGAAGAGATGGATACTGAGAAAATTATCCTTCTCTCGCAAGTAACAAAAAAAATCCGATAAAAGTCAAAGGGGGCTGATTCAAAAGAAAGAAGAATTTGAAGACATAGGTATGACAAATAGATGATGGAGTAGAGTAAGGAGAGGTTCAACTATCCATAATGATGAGTCATCTTAACTCCTGGAATAAAACATTAACACAACTTGCCACCAGAAATTCCCATCAATCTTCTAGATTACATCATTGTTTCCAGAAACTCATCATCTTGCAAAATGGCACCACACCTCCTCAGCACCCTGTCAGTTACTCTCATTAAAGAACGTGGACACCAGAGAACTCCCACCTGCAAGACTCCATGATGCCTCCATGTAATGAACCCTGTCTCCTCCTACTCTTTTAGTCTTATGTATGTTATCTCCTTCATTAGACTGAGAATTCCTTGAGGGCAGGAACTGTCTTACTTTTTTTAAAACCCCAATATTTAGGAAAGTAAATACAATATTTATAGATTGACTCAGTCACTCTAGCTAAAAGGAGGGCAAAGTACAGGAGAGAAAGTGCAAGATTTAGATTCACTGGACTTGGATTCAAATCTCCATTTTTTCTAACACACTGGACTTGGAATAAATAGACCTGAGTTCAAATCCTGCTTCAGATATTTATTAATTGTATAACACTGGACAAGTCAATTAACCAATCTGCCTCAGTTTCTACACATGGAAAATGAGGGGATTGGTATTGATCTCTTGAATCCTTTTTGGCTGTAAATCTATAACTGAGCTGCAAAGAGCAGTTTAATCCAAGGAAGAAAGTGATAATGATGGCAATGTTTCTTTTCTATTTTTTGTTTTCCAACAAGGTCCGTTCATGTGTTAACATCACATTTATTCCCCACACAGTAAAAATTATAAGCCCTTTGAAACAGGAGAAACCTGAGGTCTGTTCATTCACCAGGTATTTCCTTTGATCTCAAAATCTCAAGATCATTGCCCTTGTTGGAGATAAGACATTTGAGCCTGGGAGGTTTAAATGATTAATTGGGAAGTATTTCTCACAACTCCCAGGCAAGTTCAGGGAAGTTTTGACTCTGCTTTGAGATCATCTTCAATTATATATCTATAAATATATATGCACACATTATATACATGTATTTATATATAAACATGTATATATATATATATGTAGTGGAATGGTGGGGGGAATTTCCTCCCCTTCCTTCTCCCTCTAACCATTAGGCTGTCAAGTCCTTCTGGGATCCAAGGACAGGAGATGCTAAGAAGTGTTTTTCTTTCTATCCAGCTCTGAGTCAAATTCAAAAAAATGAAAGGAAGATTGTTTTAAGCATTTCATAGGATGAAGAATAAATTACTATTGTCATTTTTTGAAATCAGCTGAAAAACCAACAATTTTTTATTATAGGGATCAAGAAGCAAATTCAGTGGATTAACTGACAGTCACTGTAGAGCCTCTTTTCTTCTCTCCTGGAGTAGAGATAGGAGAAGAAGCCTAGTCAAAAAAAATCATGGGGAGACAACAATGTTCCAAAAATGGGTGACAGCAAATGATGCTGCCTTATAGAGATACAGCAAATTCTAGCACAATCCAATGTTTCTTCCCTCCCTTTCTTTTCAAAGTTACCCTCAATAATCGCAAAGTGCCTGCTCATCCTTCTGTTTTGAATGGAAAATAAAGTGAGTAAGAAAATGTATATGATTCTTTTTGCCACCCAGGAAACGAGAATTCTGAGAACTTCTCTTCGCTGATATAAGCAAAACTGTAATAATAATGTTTCCTATTTACATAGCACTCTTAAAGTTTGTTCATAACTATTCTCATGAGAAAAGGTAGACCAAATTTCTTAATCCTTGCTCGAGTCAACAAACACTGATTAAGCACCCACTATTTTCACATAAAGCCCAGTCCCTGTATTCAGCAAAAATAAACAGAATTAAACTTGTTTATTTCCTTTACTTTACTATTATAAAAATATAATTTACTTCAAACAAATTTTCAGGAAAGGAAGGATCTTTGCTTATCCCCATAGTTTTGTAATAATGCACAAAGGGTTGGGCTTCTAAAAGATATAAATTATGGAAAATATAGGAAAAGATAGAAGTTAGAAGAAAGTCTTTTCTTTCTCTCTCTTTTTTTTTTTTTTTTTTTTGGTGGGTGGAGATTGTGGAAAAGAATAACAATTACAGGAACAGGAATTTTATTGCCTATTCCTTAAGTTTTAAAAAAATAACAACAACAATCAACTACTTGGCAATATTTTGTTCTTTTATAGTCTAACAATGTCATATAAATAACTATATTAGTCATAGTCTGCTTGATAGCTTCAGCTGAACTCCTTGAATCATTATTTTATATTAACACAAAGCTATTAACTTCCAAGCTTCCATAAAAAGAAGGTGTTTTGGAGATGAGTGACCCTCTCAACCTCCTATCCAACCAGTTGTTAAATGCTGTCATTTCTAGCTTCATACCATCATCTTGTCCATCCCTCCTTTTCTCTTTCAACTTTGCCATCACTTGAATTCAGGCACCGATCATCTTCTGGCAGGTCTAATTGCCACAAGTCTCTCCCTGAATCCAGTCCATGTTCCACTCTGCTATTAGCGATCTTCCTAAAGTTCATACCTGATCATGTGATCTCTCTATTCAAACAACTAAACTGGCTCCCTATTACTTCAAGGATCAAATTCAAAACCCATTGTCTTTTCAAATGCTGCTTAATATAACCCATTCCTACTTTTCCAGTCTACTTACACCTGGATTCTTTCCACATCTTCTGGTACTCACTTTCTTATTTCATCATCACCACCTCCTAGCTTCTTGGCTTTTTTAAATTTTCAGCTAAAGTCCATTACCCAGAAGTCTGTCCAGTTTCTCCTTAGTGTCTACTAGTGTGTTCCTTCTGTAACTGTCCCCAGTTTATCTGTATAAATAATACCTACCTCCCTGGGTTGTTGTGAAAATCAAATGAGATAATCAAAAAGTGTTTAGTACAGTGCCTTGTGCATAGTGGGTGTCTACAAATGTAGCCATTATATATTTGTACATTGTAGTTGACTTGTTGTCTCCCCCACTAGATTGTAAGCTCTTTGAGAGCAGAGAATGGTTTTGGTTTTGCCTTTCTTTACATCCACATGCAAGTTAGTACAGCGCCTCCCACATAGTGGATGCTTGATGCTTATTGACTGACTGAGAAAACCATAAATTGAGTAAAACAATAGAGCCTGAGAAAATCATAGCAGGATTTACTTTTAAAGTCAATTTATCAACTACTAGAGGAAGAATTAAGATCAGCAATCAAAGTTCAGAAAAAATGGAGAAATTTGCTCTAGCAAGATTTGTATGTCCAGTAGACTAAATTAGATTATGTTTTAGTAATGGAGAAATTGTGAAGTTAAAACAATATCATAATTTAATTGGATTTTACTCTGAGATCATTAGCTCTCTCCAACAAATTAATCCAAACGGTCATTTAAAAGGGGGAAATCACTTTGTTGTTAAAGGACTTTTGGACTCGGAGTCTCTTTTTGTTTCAAAAAAATATTGGCAAGGTGTTTAGAAAACTCACCAGTAAATGAGGTTGAAAATCAGGAAGTTTACTAGACTTAGAGGAGAAATTAAAGCTAAATTTAAAAAGAGAGATTTTATTTAAACAATTCAATCAGCATTTATCAAGTGGCTCCTGAATACACAATCCTATGCTAGTCAGTTAGATGCTAGAGCTTCCAACATGAATGAAAAACCAACAGGTGAATTAACCATCTAACCATGTTTTTTAAGCCAAAAGATATGCTGAAAGTGAAGCTTGGGGGAAGGGAAAATTTAATAAATCTTTTTGGGCTTTCCATGTGAATTGCAAAGAAATTGGTCAAAAGTCTGATTCAGCCGAGTCCTGAAGGATATAATACCATATTCTATCACTAGGTGATGCCATATTGCACATAGTGATGAGCCTGAAAGTCAGAAAGACCTGAATTCAAATCCAACCTCTGGCTCTTACTATCCATGTAAGCCTAGAAAAGTAACTTAAACTCTATTTGCCTTAGTTTCCTCAACTGTAAAATGGAGATGATAACATTTTCCTCCCATGGTTGATGTGAGGATCAAAAGTAATAATATTTAAGCATTTACCACACTACCTGGCACTCAAGAGGTGCTTAATAAATGCTTCTTGATTGGCTAATTGAATAAATAAATGTTAAGTTGAATCATTGAATTGAACTTAAAATTGTGTTGTTTGAAAACACTATTGTCATTGCTAGAAGGCAATTGAGTTTTTTAAGCAGCTTTTAAAATTACTGAAAAAGAAATCCATGTCTGATTTTGCTGGCTAAGTGGGGGACTCAGGAATAAAGTACGTTATAGACACAGTCAATGTGTGTGGTTTGGTTTTTACCATTCAATGTGTTTCATTCAATTTTCATTGAATTTCAATACAATTTCATTGTATTTTTTCAGGATGTTTTTTCCCCTTTAGGTCTATTATCTTTGTTTACAACTTGGCTAATATGGTAATACCTATTGCATGATTGATCATGTATAACCTATATTAAATAGCTTATTATCTCAAGAAGGGAGGAGAGGAGGGAAGGAGAAGGAAAATTTGGAATACACATTTTTTTTAAAGAATGTTAATTTTTATGTGTAACTGGGGAAAATAAAATGTTAGTTAAAAATTAAATAAAAAAAAAAGGCTTGTTGTTGAGGAAGTGTTGGAAGGGTATATGAGGATAGTAAAGATGTATGGAAACTATGATGATGTCAAAACAAAAGGCATTTACAAGCTGTGTGACCAGGAGTAAATCACTTAACCTAGATTACTTTGAAGGGACAAAAAGGCAACTAATCTATGAAAATAAGTCAATTCATCCCAGAAGTCATACAGAAATTTTAATTAGTTGTACAAAAAGAAAAACAAAACAAAAGCCATTTGTTTGCCTCAGTATCCAAAGAAGCCAACTGGTCATATGGGAACTGGCAAGATTCAGGATGTATAACTACTTGAATAAATTATCAATGAGATCCATGCCTGGAAAGTGAAGTGGACAGGTCATATTGGCAGAGCAAGGATTAACAGGTGACACAAGAACTCATGTCATCTCCAAAGATCTAGGGGAGAGCCTCTAGCATTTTGGGCTTGTGTTCCCATGGAGACTTTTGGAAAGATGTGGCCAAAAGTCACAGGGAGTGGGAGGAATGGAGGGATTACAGTCTGCACCAACATCCATGACAAGTTGTATCCATTGCAATAGCATTCTATCACCAACATTTGGATGTCATGTCAGGTCAATTTTCAATTCCATTTTCATTTACTTTGAACTAACAGCTCAATACTAAGAGGATAAAAACATTTGAGTTAATAAACAAAGCACCAGGGAGATTTCATCTTCATGGACTTGAAATTGTCACAAATCAGATTCTCTATTTTCCAATGAAAGATATTTTTCCAAAGTCAAATCACTACACGATACTCACCGTAGCATGATAGTTTCTATACATGGGCATTTTTAATAGCTTTGTCAAGTAATCTTCCAGTTGTTTCTGAAATGCAAATATTAAAGCTTCAGTTATAATGTGCAAATATATGGGAAAATGGAAAGCCATAAAAAAAAATTGTGTTTCTAACCTCAGGGGCCAATTATTATCCTGTATATTTCATTTGGCAACAATCTTTTAGTATGAAGAGCTATTTAAATTTTCAATTACTATTTAACTCTCTACAGCATTCTATTTTCTAGGCCCCAACAAAATTATCATATCATCATCCCACTCTCTTCCTCCCTTCATCTCAACAGCTACAGCAAGAACTGGCTGTTGTTATTTGTCCTCCATTCTCAAAGAGGACCATGAAATCAGGGAAGGGACGCCATGACGAGGCAAGTGACTTGGATTTAAGTGAGGGAGGGCTGTGCAAAGTCACCACCTCACTTTTCCCTCTAGAGCCATCTGGGTCCAGTGGCAAGATATAGATCAAGACCACTGGAGATGACCTGGATGAAATGGGAGACCTTGGGGTTTCTAAACCAGCGAGAACTAACACATAGTAGATATACTCCAACTACTTGGAGATGTTGATTTGATTCAAATACAGATGATCAGCTTGGAGAATAAATAGATAAGGATTGGATCTGTGATTTTACTCTATAGAAATATTGTCTTCCCCATTAGTTGCTCGAGGATAGGAATCCTCTTTCTTTTTGCTGTATTGTGTCCCCAGCATCTGGTATAGTACCTAGCACACAGTAAAGGCTTAATAAATACTTGTTGACTTGAATTGTCCATAGGGAACTTTCAAATGAGCAAAGACAGATTGGTACCTTCTTTGCAACCAATAGTCTTAGAGAACTGACTAAAGGACAAGAATTTAAGTGATTCGTTCAGATTCACACTGTATGTGTCAGAGATAGTATAGTCAGAAAGCAGAATTGGCCTCAGAGGCAGAAAGAACTGGAGATTAAAACTATCTAAAATTAAGCCTGCTCCCAAATATAGCATTATTCACTTGTGCCATTGGGGAAAATACCAATAGCAGAACCAATATTTCCAATCCTACTTATAGAAGCCAAAATGGAACCAGAGGTGTTGGAATTGAAAGAAACAGTAACATTCCATTCATTAAACCTTTTTTTTTTTTTTAAGTGTCTACTGTATCAGGCACTGTATTGGGTGCTGATAATATAAAAATCAAACAAACAATCCCTGCTCTCAGTGAGCTTCCATTCCACTACAGAACTAATTTCTAAAGCTTCTAACCAGATTGAGAAGCACAAAGTTGGCCAAACCAACTCTTCCCTTTAAGAGCATAAAAAGTAGTCCTCATGAATTTTTTCATATATTTACATATTATTGAGTCCTCATGATAAGAGTTGGGATTTTTCATTGTATTTTTATGCCTGATGTTAACTTGGAAATTTTCTGCTGTTGAAGTTCTAACTCTGGTAAAATAGAGAAAAGTAAGACTTTCTCTCAGAGATTTTTGTTCCTTTTTTTTCACTTTGTAACTTTTTTTGGCATCTGTTCTTCTTTTTTTTTTTTAACGTATGATATTCTACCATTTGACAATGAGTTATATACATCTTTAATTTCCTCCAATCTTACCTATAATCCTGCAGGTAAAAACCTAGAGAGTTACCTGAATTTCAGAGAGGTTATGTCATTTGCATAGGCAGTTATTGTCCGAGGTGGTAGGTATTTCAATCTAGTTATTCCTGATTTCAAGCTCTGTCTACCAAACCAGTTTGCTACCATGTAATTACTTTTCAAATGGAACTGTGATTTTATTGGCCCAGGAAAATCTAAGTAGGGAAACTTTCTCTACTAACACAGATCTACAACTACTCCACAGTCTAGTCTTAGATGGTTAGCTGGAACCAGCTTAGATGGTTAGAGTCAGTGGTGAAGGGAAGTGGTGAAGTTCCTAGATGGGACTGAGACCCAAGTCTTCATGAGTCTGGGCCCCATCCAATATGCCATACTGCCTCTCTGTCTAAATATGGGAGAATATAAGACACACAGATTTCAGAGGACCCACTAAAAATGACAATATTCAAGTGAAAATGAGTTTGATTTGTTTTCATTGGTAACAGTTGTGGCAAAGGAAGGTGAGGGACTTACTCTTCTACTGGATAACTGCTCCTCTCTGACCATATTTTCTGATGTCCGAGGTAAGCTTGGCATTGCTCTTGGTTCTTCTCCTTTGACATTTTGTCTTCGAAATGTGTGCCTTGAACACACACAGAAAAGGAACGTTATTGGGGTAGAACAAGCAAAGAAGCTGAGGAAACTTGGGAAGAAGACAAACATGGGAAGAAATACAAGGAAACATGGGAAGAAATACAAGGAAACATGGGAAGAAATACAAGGAAACATGGGAAGACTGGTTTTGAGACAAATCAGTAAGAAAACAATTATACAATTCCAACAATGAAATGAAAAAGAAATGTACGCATTCCCAGAAATGTGTACATCTCTGTATCTTTATCTTGATATTTCTAAAGTCTAACAGAAAATGAACACAAAAAGATCAATAAATCTCAACACAGACATGTACATAACATATAAAGGAAGCATACATTTATCAGTTCATACGGTAAAACACTGTTCAAATCTGACACAGATACTTATGTGTATCAAATATAGCTAGTATGTTATACTAGCTATATATGATGTAACTTCTGTTTGCCTTAGTCCACTGACTAAGAAGGAAATGGCAAATTACAACAGTATTTTTGCCAAGTAAATACCATGGACAGTATTGGTATGCTATGGTCCATGGGATCACAAAGACACCAAAGAACAACTGAACAACAGTAAAATACTTTTACAACATGACTCATTTTTAGGAAGTTCTTTTTCATCAGTTCTTTTAAGTTTTATTTTGTTTTGTTTTTCCCTAATGGGCAATGTATGGTCCAACTGGCACTACATAATTTAAGGGTAAAAGGGGTCAAGGGACCCATTGGTCCAATGGGAGGAAAAAAAACCTTAAAAGAATTAGCCCATTTATTTTACAAATAAGGCATTTGAGGTACAGAGAAGTGAAGGGATTTGCCCAATGATAAATAACTAGTAAGCGGCATTTGGAAATATTTAATATAAGATTATATATCTAGAGTATAAAGAGATATCAGAAGCCATTGAGTTCAACATGTTCATTTGACAAATGAGGACTCAGAAAGGTCATTAATGTCAAGTAATTTGTTCAAGATCACATAACCAGGGGCAGCTAAGTAGTGCAGAGGATAGAGCACCAGCCCTGAAGCCAGGAGGACCTGAGTTCAAATTTGACCTCAGACACTTAACATTTCCTAGCTGTGTGACCCTGGGCAAGTCACTTAATTCCAATTGCCTCAGCAAAAACAAACAAATAAATAAACAAATGAATAAAGATCACATAACCATTAAATAACATTCAGAAGATTTTTTTCCCCCCATTCACATTGTTTTTTGGATTCTGATATAGATGAAACATTTACCTTTTGGTGGGAATTGGGATTCGAATAAAAGCTTTGTACTTCAGTAGTTCTCTATGAAACTCTTGAAAATGCTTGAATTTCCTTTTTACTTGCCATGTAAATTCACCATGGGTTAATTCAATAGTGTAAAGATTAATACTTGGTACCTGCAGTGACAGATGAAAGTTATTGGCATCTAGATGGCATCTGATGACTGTAAGCCATTTAAATGACTTTTAAAAATGAGGAACTGGGTCATATCATAAACTTGAAGCATGTACAAACTGGAAGTAACCTTATTTTTCAGAAAGTTGCTCAATGACTCTTGTCAAATGACTTCAATCCCCACATTTTACAGAAGTAGTTAGGCAATTTTACTAAAAAATGGTATGAGTATTTTATATGCTCATCACTTCAAGTACATCACCAATAGACTCTCAGGTTCTGAGTTCTTTACATGATGTAGTCCTAGAAAGCAGTCACCTAAAACCATATGACTAGAGACATTAAGTCAATTGTCCTCAGCCAACCAAGCACATGGACAATTGGAAAAACCAGTAAATAATGAAAAGGGTAAATAAAGCCAGGAGATTGTAGCCAAATGCAGATAAGAAAGTAGGACTGCTCTGCTCTCTTTCTCATGCCCCAGAAATCATATAGACAGAACAGAAATGGGGAACTTCCAAGGCCTTCGAGTGGGAGAGTCTTAGGGTTGATGAGAAGTACCACAAATGTCCTTCTGTTCAAAAAAATCTACCCAATTCCTCCCCTCCTCCCTCAGCCCATAAATGAAAGATTCAAGTTTAAAAGGTCCTTCATAAAGTAAGTTACCCTAGAAGACTGTACTATGTCTTACTATAATTAAATCATCACATTGGCTAAAATGAAACTACATGGGAATCAGAGACTTAATTTTGGGAGGTGGAAAAGCATAAATCTGCATCATAGGGATTTTAGGTACAGGACTAGCTTATGGAGACCATCATTGTTGGAAGGCCTTGGGTATTCATAGGGTACTGAAAACTTAGAAGGTGAGATGGAGGAGAGGCCAGGAAACAGAGAAGGAAAAAAACCAGAAAAGGAAGCAAAGCAAACCTTGTCTACTCTAAAATTTTACATAAGGATGTAGTGGCAAGGATGTCCTGTGAATTGCTGAACAATCACCTTGGTTCCATCTTTGACAGATTGCTAATGTCCAAAGTTCTCCAGAAATGTGGCATAGCACCACATGGCTATTGTCATATAGATATTCAAAACCCATTCATTAAGTATTTATTATTGGCCAAGCACTTTGCTAGGAGTCATATAAAGATAATTAAAATGTGGTCTGCATGAAAAGAGACAGAACTTTCAGAGCTCCATCTCTCAGTGGAAGTGAGAGAATTAATATATAATGTGCCTCAGTTATACCCCAACAGGAATATTATATTCAATTGAGGATACCACATTTTAAAAAAGGATACTGATAAGTTATAAAGCAATGGTGGTCCTATAACCTATAACCATAAGCTGGTCCTATACCTAAGATGCTTATAATGCAGATTTATGTTTTTTCCATCTCCCAAAATTAAAACTCTGATTTCCACATAGTTTCATTTTAACCAATCCAATGATCTAACTATAATAATAATATAATAATACATAGTACAATCTTATAGGATAATTTATTTTTTAAACTTGAATCTATTATTGTGAGCTGAGGGAATGGGGGAAGAGCTGGGAAGGTTCTTTTGAACAGAAGGATGTCCATGATAAATGACCTTGGGATTATACTACAGGTGGATTGCTGGGAGGAACTAAGGCTTTTTGTCATGAAAGAAAGGACTCATCTGAAAGGTTGTTAAGTGAAAGAGGGATCAGCCTTGGTCAACATGGTCTCAGTAGTCAGAACTATGATAAATGGACAGAATTTGCAAAGATGCAAATTTAGGTTTTATGTAAATTCAAATTCAGGTTCTTCAACTTCATGCTCTGAGCCCTTCCCACTGTACGGTGGTAGCAAGAGGACAAAACAAGAAATCAGAATTGGACTCATTGATCCTAGCTGGGGAATAAGGATATGAAGACAGGGACAAAATGGCAGACCCAAGGATATGAGAATATAACAGAAACAAAATAGAATCTGATTTGGGAACAACCCAAAGAAAAACAATGTCAAAGAGGAAAGAAAATAGAAAGGCTTTAGTGTACTTGGTGGGTTTTTCTTTAAAATCTTGCAGTACCCAGGAGAAGCACAAGTCTTATCCTGTGCTTTATAATTATATGAAGTGATCCTTGAGTCTTAAGCAAAGGGCAGGCTCTGGCAAGTCCTGCCAAGCTGACAAGAAGTTGAATATAAACCAGATGACAGGGTCTATGTTTCTTGGCCAATTGACCAAAGTGTCTAAATCCTAAGAGATTCTTCATCAAGGTACTGGCTGCCATGTAAATTCTGATGGCCAGAAACTTATGAAGGCTCTTACTCAACTAGCATGACATAAGGGTTGCTACCTGCACTCCTGGAGCATGCTCACCTCACTGGGAACAATCTCTTGGATATATAAAAGCAAGTAAGTGAATTAGCTATGTACAAACACGACTGTGGTAACACATGTGTACTGACCCTTGTTGTTGAGGTGAATCGCTCCACTTCCAGGACCTGGGCTTTGATGGGACACCCAGTGAGATAGGTTGTTATGTTGGGGTCCTTAAATCCTTGAGTGTGGTAGATAGCGGAGAAAGGGATGCGCACTAAAAATAATCAATTAATTAAAATAAACATAATAATAGTCAATCATATGAGTATTTTATACTTTTAAAAGTGCTTTGCATTTGTTACACCCTTTGATCCTGTCCTATAATTTAGCTATTAGTCTCAACACATTGAGACTGAGAGAAGTTAACTTATCTAACTGTCACTAATCAGGTTAATTACTTGGGGTCACATGGCTAGAAAACATCTTAAATAGAATTTGAACTCAATTTTTTTTTTTTTTTTTTTTAACATTTTACTCCCTCTTTCCTCCTTTGTCTCTGGTACTGGCCCCATATCATCTCAAACTTGAACTACTGAGACAGGCTGCTGGTTGGTCTACCTGCCTCAAGTCTCTCCCAACTCCAGGCAATTCTCGTTCATCATCCTGAAATGTCAGTCTAACTGGTCATCCTCTTCTTCAGTAAATGCTGGAAGTTTCCCATCATCTCTAAATTTAAATATAAAATTACTTCTCTAGATTTTAAAGTTCATCAGAGCCTGACCCATTCCTACCTTTCCTGTCTTCCCTCCTTTCAAGTACCCAATCTCTTCCTCAAATAATCATACTCCATCTCTGGACTGTGATCACTTTCCTTGGTGGTCCTCCAAGCCTAGAGCTCTCTTTCTCTTCATCTCTGCAGCTGAGTTTTCCTGGATTCCTTCAAATCTCCACGAAAACCCCACTTTTTTCAAGAAAGCTTTGCCAAACCACCTGAATCTTTGTGTCTTCCCTCTGGGATGACTTACAATTTATATTATGTTGTCTCCCATTGCAAGGTGAGCTTCTTGAAAGCAGTCTGGTTTTTGCCTTTCACTGTAGTCCTAGCACTCAGCTTAGTGTCTAGTATTAGTATTCTGGCACACACTGGCTGTGTGATTTTAGGCAAGTCACATAACTTTTCAGTGCAACAGGCAACTTTCTAAGACTGAATTATAGGGGAAATGATGATATTCATTATTAGAGGAAACTTCCTCAATCATTCTTCACCCTAAGGAAGTCACAAACAAAAATGAAATGGAGAAATTCAATAGCTTAGAAGCAGCAGAAATGAGATTCTGGATTTGGAGTCAGAAGAACCGAGTTTTAATCCTAATCCTGCTGCTACTTTGGATAAGTCACTTGATTAAGTCTCAGTTTCTTCCTCTGTAAAAGGAGAGTTTTGGAATAGTTGGAAAGAAAAGAAGTAGAAGCATATTTATTGTTTTGTTGTTCAGTGGTTTCAATCATATCCAACTTTTCTGACCCCATTTGGAGTTTTTCTGGTAAAGTACTAAAGTGGTTTGTCATTTCTTTCTCCAACTCATTTGACAGAAAGGGAAACTGAGGCAAACAAGATTAAGTGACTTGCCCAGGGTCACACAGCTATTAAGTGACTGAGATTAGATTTGAACTCAAGTAGATGAATTTTTCTGACTCCAGACAAGGTGATCTATGTACTGAACCACTAATTCCCAAATACCATGTTAAGTGCTAGAATAAAAATAGAAAAGCCAGATAGTTCTTGCTTTTAATGAGCTCAGTTTCTATTTGAGGAGACACCACGTATAGGAGAGTTCAGCTGCTGGGAGGATTGAAAAACTTGGTATACTTTAGGCCACAGGAGCATGGCTAATGGCAAGGCTGAAGAATCCTTAGGATGTCAATATGTTTGAGTGGCCACGTACACCCCATAGCCAGGATTCTAGAGGGGCCAGGATATTCTTCATTGGGAAGAAGAAATCCTAATGGAGCCTGTGGAGGCTGGGATAGTAGGTGGAAGGATTCTGAGCCAACTCTGCCATCCCTAACTGTGAGAATCCAGGGAGGCGGAGGTTGACATGGGACCACCTGTGTGATGATGATCTCAAAAGTCTATTCTAGCTCTATATCTGTCATCCTGTCATTGAGTCCCAGGTCCTCCCAATCCAATGCTCAAAATCATATTCCAAGGGCTCTTCTCAAAGCTCTAACCTTTAATCTATTGTTTTTATAGAACTACGGCTTCATTCATAACTTACAAACCAACCTACTATCACCTGCACCCACAAAAGAAGTGCATCTCTCTCCCAGCTTAGTAACCTTTAGGTGCTGAAGGGACAGGGATTTCTATCTTACCGGGCTTGGAATCCTCTGGGGATAAATCAAAATCTACTTCCTCTCCTTCAAAATGGAGGTCCCTGGTGTCCAGGTTTTCTATTAAGTTGCTCATGTCGGCAGCGATCTTCTGCAGTGCAGAGGTGTTTACGCGGGGTTCATTCTTCAGAGACATAGTAAGTTCTGATGGAGTTGAGGCCCAGGAGCTGGGAAAAAGGAAGTGGTTTTTAGTGGTATTTAGCTTCCCTATGTTGACAGAGTAAAATTTTACTCATGGCTTAAATCCAAGATAAAATGTATTACACTGAAAATCTAAAAACCACAAACACAAAAAAACTACCAACAACTAATTAGCTGTATGTAGTCCCTAGCCATCTTAAGTAATTCCATCCAATAAGCACTTATTAAGTACCTACTGTGTACAAAAAACCCAAAAGCCAACAAAATAATATTTATGATCTATGAAAACATGGTGCACACCTTTAAATGCAATTCAAATTTGAGCTATTATGATTACTAAGTAATTTCATTGGTATTATTCAGTTATTTTTCAGTTGTGTCCAACTCTTCATAACCCCATTTGGAGTTTTCTTGACAAAGACAATAGAATGGTTTACCATTTCCTTCTCCAGTTCATTTTACAAATGAGGAACTGAGGCAAAAAGGGTTGACAGGTCCAGGGTCCGGGGTCCAGGGTCCAGGTCTCACATACACACAACACACACACATATACAGGTTCAGGGTCCAAGTCCAAGTCTCTCTCTCACACACACACACAGACACATGCGCACGTGCGTGTGTACATATATATATATATATATATATATATATATATACACACACACACACACATATACACATGTACACACACACATATATAAATGCAAGCTATTTTGAGGAAGGAAAAAATATTAACCTCTAGGAAGATAAGGAAGGACTTCCTGGAGAAGATGGGTTCAAACTGAACTAGGGAGTCTAGGACTCCGTAGAGACAAATGAAAAATTCATTGCCTTTGGAGAAACAGACAAAGACCCACAGGTGTGAGGTGGAAAGTTCTGTCAAGAGAATAGCCAATATCCCAGTTTGGATGGAACATAGAGTTTGGGAAGGAGAATAATGGGGGAGGGGTGGGAAGTCTAGAAAGCTATGCTGGAGCTGGACTGGGGACAACAAATAGATTGTTACCTTTTCAAACAACAATACTAACAATACTAAGTGGCATCTATATAGCAGTTTTAAGTCGGCAAAGTATATTGCACAGATTATTTTCTTTGACCTTCACAATAAACTTTGAGGCAGGTGCCCATAAAGATCTGATATCTGCAATCTATAAGGAACATATACACACAAATACACATATATTGTATACAAATGTGTGCATGTATACATGTATGTTGTGAGTGTAGATGCATGTGCGCATATATATATATATATATATATATATATATATATATACACATATGTACACACACATTTATGAGAGAGCAACATGTAATCCCTGTTGGAGCATGGTCAAAGAACATGAAGATATAATTATTAAAGGAGGAAATGTAAGCTATCAATAACTACAGAAAAACATTATATTACCTTTGATTGAGAAAGCCAAATCTAGAAAGACTTAAAATACCAAGTTATATATGCCCCCAAAATGGCAATGATACCTCCTCCCCTCCAATGATCGAATGTTGTCAGAGTCATGTGGAAATGGAAGTTGAATAGATTGTTGATAGGACTTTATACTGATAGAAACTGGTAAGAGAGATGTGTGTGAAAGGTAATGTGGTTCAGTGGATAGGGAGGTGTTATGTGGCTAAAGAATACAGGTTTAAATACTGCCCATATTAAGCATACTGGTTTTATGAATTCAGACAAGTCACTTAAACTCTCTCACTGACTGAGCAGGGAGAGTTTCCTTAACCAGACTTTTCATACTGCAATGAAATCACAGGTCAAATCCCTGTCTCTAATGGGACAACATGTAGGAAATGCTGCAGTTTGCCGAATAATTCCATTGCTAGGTCTTTATTCTTTAGAAAAATAATAATAATATAAAGGGAAAATTATGTAAAATATTCTTTGTTTGTATTAACAACAATAAAAATACTGGAAACAATCCATATATGCAATAATTAGAGCCAATAGATTATAGGGTGCACATGGATTATTTTTTAAGCCTCAAATTCAGTAAGTATCTATCAAGCACTTAGGCTAAGATATAAAATTCCTGCCCTAAAATCTATTTTGGAAGCCAGTACATACATAAAGAAATACATACAAAGTAATTACTGAGTAATTTTGAGGGGGAAGCACTAACAGGAAAGGTGGAACATTATAGAGTTCACTTTGGAGGAAACAGGATTCCTTACAATAGTATTTCATTTCCTACATACTCCTGTTTGTTTCAGTACTTTTCTAGTTGATTAACATTTTGTTTCTAGTAAAAATACAAATACACACACACACACACACACACACACACACATATATGTGTGTATGTATGCATGCATGTGTGTATCTACAATGGATATGTATTGTTCAGTCACTTTTCAGTCATGTCCAAATCTTCATGATCCCATTTGGGTTTTTCTTGGCAAAGATAGTGAAGTAGTTTGCCATTTCCTTTTCCAGCTTATTTTACCAATGAGAAAACAGAGGTAAACAAAGTTAAATGACTTAACCAGGCTCACAGAGCTAGTAAGTGTCTGAGACCCAATTTAAATTCAGGAAGATGAGTCTCCCTGACTTCAAGCCTGGCATTTTATTTACTGTGCCACTAGCTACCCATATATGTGTGCATGTGTATATGTACAATATAGATATAGATATATAATAAAACTTCAAATGAACTGGGAAAGGAACATAGAACAATTCCCTTGGGAAATGCCTTGGATTTCATATAAGATTTTATTTACTTTATGTAAGTTTATTTGATTATTTTCTTTGTTGTAGGCTATTAAATGCACTATATATACCTATATACATATTGAATTTTTATATATGTGGTATATAGGTATATGTGTATATTATATGTGTGTATGTAATTATAGACTGTGTATAGAAGTCAACTTGGGGAGAAGGAGCTTGCCCTGAGGTTGGGTGCTTAGACTTAAAAGGAACAAGGTGATATGAAATGTCCACGAGTCTCATCTGTGGGCTGTGGCATATTACTAATAATGAAAGCTGGGCAAAAGGTAATGGAAAATCTTTCATCCAAGAAATGTACACTCACAAAAAGAGCAAGACTGGCCAGATTGCAAGAAAGAGGGTTAGCTCCTGCATGTCAGGAGGGAGCCCAGCTACACATCAATTAATTTAAACAGAACATTATAGAGACATTGACATGTTTCACTGTGATAATTTTTGCCATGGAGAGGCAGATTTTCAAAAAATTAAAATTTATTGTTCGGAAATTTTTCCTTTTAATAAAGCTAAGTTTTCTTTGCCTTGGGAAGAGTGTGCTTTAGGAAAATAAACTCCTTGAGAGTGGGGACGATATGTTAGTTACTCTTGGTTATTTTTATTATTGTCATCTTTTGGGGGGAATTCTCTGATTATAGCACAGTACCTGGCAGATAGTGTTTAACAAATGTTTGGTGAATGTATAAAATTGTCTTAATGGATACATATTCATCAAGAGCATCAGGACAAGGTTAAAGGGATAAAGAAAGGAAAAGGGAAAGAAACAAGCATTTTAAAGCATTATTAAGAATGTTGCAAATATCTCATTTTACCCTCAGAATAATTTTGAGAGATAGGAGCTATGATTATCCTTCTTTTACAACTGAAGAAACTGAGGCAGACAAAAGGTAAGTGACTTGAAGTTAAATGACTTGTCCAGGGATTGAACTTGTAAAGGATTGAACTAGAGATGAGCTTGTCTTCCTGAATCCAAGTCCAGTGCTCTATCCACTTTATCATGTAGCTGCCCCTTCTTCTCTAGAATTTATGGGGGGTAGAGGGGAAGGGTGGGAGTGAGCTCAAAACAGGACAAGAAGGCATGGAGGGGTTACAATCTGTTCCAGGAAAAGGGTGATGTGCACATCAAGAACACCATGATTCCATTCAAGTGTCCTAGAGAGGAAACTGAGAAACTGTGCAAAATTAACTATTCTTGGAACATAATCAACAATAGCAAATGCCGTGCTCAGGTAGCAACATACTTCTTGACAGGCTCACCTAGAAAGAACAATTTCTAAAAGAATATTATGCTATTTCATGGGCATTTGAACATGGAGACATTAAAATACTATTCTCCAGGTATAAAACCATTCTACAGTATCCATAGTAATATAACATGCCATATGTTATGGGGTATAGGAAACACACGATACATTTCTTATCAAAGATTTTGGCTTAACATTAGTTTGACTGAAAAATACATTCTGAATGGAAATTATTCTAACTGATATATACTCAAGGTACAAGAATGAGACTCAGGCTTCTTTAAGAAAAAGGGTTCTATTTCACTCAGACATCTAATCCCACAAGCCGCTGCACATCAGTAAACAAGGTAGTGGGATTTATATAGATTTCATTTTTCATTTCAAATACTGAGTTTTGAGCCTATGGTACTGTCAAGAATGTTAAATAAAAATTCTGTATGTTGAGTATAGTGAGAGCTTCTCAGTTATATAAATGAAAATGGAGTCTAAGACTCAGCAACTTTGGTGGGTGAAAGGCATAGGTATTATAAATATTCGATTAACGATTCATGTTTCAGGTATGAAAACCAGGTATTAGGTTTCATACCTGAAACATGAATCATTAATCGAATATTTATAATTTTTATGTTTATAATTATTATATTTATAAAATTATATTATAACATATCAAGCAAAGGCTGGATGACCACTTTCTGGGTATGCCATAAAGAGGACATTTGATTAGGTATGAACTGGGGAAAATGGTTTCCTGTTCCAACTCTGATTCTATCAGGAGGGATGGTAGGACATCAGGGCAATATGGCTAGGGCAAAGAGATTTATAATCTCAATGTCTGCAACCATTTCTCTTAGCCAACAAAAGCCCAGGTTGTAAGTTTATTAAGGTCATGAATGAATATGTTTCTGCCTAAGGAATTGAACCTGTAAATGTCTCTAGACAACATTCTTCCCAATTTCCACATCTGTAAACTGAGTCATTTCAGGGTACTAATGAGTAGATGACTAAGCAAGCTCTTCAAGGTCATTTAAATACACAAAAATGACAATTCACTGTACAGAAGCATGTATTTCATCTCCCCAGCTTAGAGATTTGGTAATTCTTTAACTTTCTGAATTCTTGGCTTGCTCCTAGAAATTGATATCTCATAATCTCATATCTCTCCTGCCTCACAGTAAGTTATCTGAGAAACATGACATGAAATTGTGTGACAAAAATAAGCCATAAGCTTGAATGACAACATAATACCATCTTTGCCCCCAAAGAGCAAATATTAAAAAACATGGATTTCAAAGTTTCACTCCTCATAGTCACTTATCAAAAAGTTTACTCTGATTTTTATTTTGATGCGTCTGTGATTTCATTGGTTTTTGTTGTTGTTTAATCATGTCGAATTCTTCATAACCCCATTTGCGGTTTTCTTGGCAAAGATATTGGGGCAGTTTGTCACTTCCTTCTCCAGTTCATTTTACAGATGAGGAAACTGAGGCAAACAGGGTTAAATGACTTGCTAGAGTCACACACCTGTAAGTATCTGAGGCTGGATTTGAACTTAGGAAGAAGAGTCTTTCTACCTCCAGACCCCACACTCTATGCATTTTAGCACTACCTAGCTGCTCCCCTTCCTCTGATTTCATCAGTACAGATCAATTTTCTGCCACAGCAATTCACAATTTCACTTTTCCTCCCAAACTGTTCGATTCTCATCCTTCCCCCACCCCACCCTCAAGTATCCATTCCTGATATAGCATCTCACTCCCTTCATGTGGCTCTTCTAGTGTCTATAATATTACTGGACCACCTCCTTTTTCAAGCTTACTCGTCACCAATAATGATATTGTATATGACCCATCAGCCCCAGATAACCATAGAGAAACAGTATAGATGACTGCCAAAAGCAACAGTTTAAGTTAGAAGACCCAGCTCTGCTACTTATTAACTGTGTACCCTTAGATGATTCAATTCAAATTAATTTAATACAATTTACTAATCACTAAGAGACTTATCTTATGTCTATTATGTGTTAGTTTCTGGGGATACTAACTGAAACAAATCTTCAACCTCAAGAAGCTTGCATTCTACTGAGTTAAATAGTAAATAGTTACATAATTAAATAAATACAAACTATATACAAAAAAAATTACAATGTAATCCGGGGAAGTCTAGTGACTGGGTGAACTAATAGAGGTTTGGAGATGCCTTTTTATAAATATAATACTAAAGGTTTGCAAAGATGTGTATGTGTGTTGTACATACTACAAGACAGACAGATAGATAAATATTCATTTGATTCTCACAGCAACACTGTGTGATAGATGCTCTTAGGATCCCCATTTTGCAGCTGAGGAAACCATACACTTAATAAGGAGAGGCTAATCTTGAATCCACTCTCTGTGGAACATCAGTCCAAAGCTCTGTCCACTCTCTACTACCCCAAGGGAACATATCTTTGTGGTTGATTTCCTTCTCCATAAAATAGGAAAAATACCATCTGGGACACTTTCCTCACATGGTTGCTTGAGGGAAGGATCAAATGAGGTTAAGGACGTAAATAACTTTACTTCAAGAGCTAGATAAATGCAAGTTGTTTCCACAAAATTCCCAACATTCTGGTGGGCATATCCACTGCCATGCTGGTTGCTTGTCCCTAGTCATTAGTGTTCTCTTCCTTTTCCAATCTACTTCTCTGGGTACCTGTCACAGCCCCAAATTCCTTGGGGACACATAAGGCTGTTCTTTTCTCTATGATCTCAGACTTTCACAAATGAAGTAATTTATGAATATTTACTGGATTGGATCCAGCTATGCTTATATGTTACTTTAGGTTCAAGTCAAGCTTTATCTAATAACCTGAGGCCACATAAGTAGATGGAAGTTGGGGGATGGGAACAGAGTTAATTAAAAATATTCCTTTTTTTTTTTTTTTCTGAATGAGATTCAAGGAACCAAATACTGGATTTAGAATCAGACAACCAGAATTCAAGTCCCAAGTCAGCTCCTTCCTGTCTGAGTGACCTTGGTGAAGCCCCTTCACTTGCCAGAACCTTGATTTCCTCATCCAAAAATAATGTGAAAAATGATAAAAAATGATTGTTGCCCTTTTGAAAGTATTATTGCTTTGCAAACTTTAAGGCACTGAAGAAATGTGTTCTCTCTCTATAGAAGAACAGGGGCAGGGATAGGACTTAGGATTTCCTTAGTATAGCTGAGAACATGCCCTTTAACAGTTCAAGTGAGAACTTTCTCTGAAATTTCTGCCAAGATTTCTGAGAAAGAGGCAAAGTGACTCCACCAGGATCACACAAGTATATGTGTATACTGAAAGTATATGAAAGAAATGGGATTTGAATCCAAATCTGTTCCCTCTACCCTACTACCACTGTTCATCAGACAATGACTCTTATTTCCTTTGTCCCTGAGTTCTCTTGAACAATGACCATACTCCCCCTTGCCATCATCTTCCCTTTTATCCTTTTCTTATTTTTCCCATGGGATACTCCCTCTGCTATTGTCATACCTCTCACCAGAAGTTTTTAGAGGCTAGAAGGCTGGCCTGCCAGACCGAGGATTTCCTTCTGTTCCAGTACTGAGGAAACCTAAAGAAACTAGATCTCTCCTTGCCAAAGCCAATTGATAAATAGTGTTGGGAGATGAGACAGCTTCAGTATCTGTCCCAACATACAAGCAAGTCTTTCAGCATTTGTAAATATATGATTGATGTATTGCTATTACTTTGGCAACAGGCTAAGACTAGACCCCCAGATCATCACCTGAAACTACATAATCAGAGTGCCAGTGCCAAGGCCAAACAGGTATCACAGCTTTCCTGTCCATGGCCAAAAGGAAAATAGGCCCTCTCTAGGGAGGAAGTCAGTCTTAACGCATTTTAAGTCTTCAAGAAAGTATAAAACTGCCTCCCTGAAGGCAGGGAAAGGAGGAAGAGGAGAGGGAAGAGGAGGAAGAGGAATAAAAGAAGAGGAACAAATAATCATTTATAGAATGTCTTGCACATCTCACAATGGTCCTATGAACTATATGTAGCCATTATTATTATTATTATTATTATTATTATTGTTGTTATTATTATTACCACCTCCATTTTCCAGATGGGGAAACCTAACATTCAGAGAAGTTCATTGTCTTCAGTGGTCACATGATTCCCTCAGGGGTACATAAGTACTAAGCACAGGCAGTGGGATTTGGCCTTGGGTTTGACTCCAAAGACCGAGAACTTTATTTTGTACCATGCTGAATACCCTAAATGACTTGCCCACAGTTCCTCACTAGCAAATACCAGAAGTCAATTCAAATAAACTCAGGTCTTCCTTGACCCTTAGACCAGTGTTCTTTTCACTGCCCTCCTCTGCCTCTTAGAGATAGTATCTTATCAAAACTTTGTCATTCCCTCAACTCTTACTCCCTGAGTCACCTTCACCTGGGGCAACTAAATAAATATTTTTTGAATAAATGAATTTTACAATTTTATTTGGAGATTTGAGAGACAGGATGGAATAGTAGATAGACACTCTCTGTGTGCCTCTCCTTGTCTCCCTCTCCTTCTCCCTCTCCCTCTCTGAGATGTCCAAATGATTAAATAAATGGTAGCCAGTTTCTCCAGATACTTGAGTTCATCCATGCTGTACTACCACATTGCTCCCTATGGACAATGTTGTCTCAGACCTGGAAACTCCCTTAGCTTTTAGCACAGTGCTCTCCACTCAGGGCTGCTAAGTAAAAGGACTCTTCAACAGTACTGATGAGCAGAGCATCAACATAGATGCAATTGTGGACCTTTCGAGTTTAAAGATTAATTTACCAAAATATTAGTAGTGCTAAGGATTAGATCTGTGATTTTGTGGATGTTGAGAACTCATTGATGATTCAAACCAGCATTTTTTTTTTGCAATTTATATTTTAGAGAGTTGCCGAGGATATCCAAAAGGTAAATGAGTTGCCTAGAGTTACATAGCCAGTATGTGCCAGAAATGGGACTAGAACACAGATCTTAATCTCTAAGAATATTAATAATAACAGAATTAGCAAAAAAAGGCTATGGACAAAAATCACACAAGATGGGTAGGACTTCACTTTACATTGTTGGAGAAGAGATATATATCAATGGAATTTTAGAATCATCAAAATAATAATATTCCAATATGCCAAT
This sequence comes from Sarcophilus harrisii, assembly GCF_902635505.1. Classification (NCBI taxonomy): domain Eukaryota; kingdom Metazoa; phylum Chordata; class Mammalia; order Dasyuromorphia; family Dasyuridae; genus Sarcophilus; species Sarcophilus harrisii. The sequence goes on from NC_045428.1 coordinate 29,561,688, forward strand.
AAGCCATAATCCTATCAATATTGGCATTCTCTCCAACAATTCAGACTGGAGCTCATCCTGACTATTTTATACCACTCTTGTCAATTCTCTATCACCTAGAGTTGGCCATAGGGAGTCTAGTCATATTGATTTTCCTTAAATTTTCCTGATGTTCTATGTTGTCCAATGGAACACATACATTATTGGGAAATAAGGAAAACAGAATAATAAAAAGAAAAAAGTGACCAAAATGGATATTTGACATGTGGAAATAGGAACAAAGGGAAACATGAAAAATTATATCAGGAAATCAAGGGCTATTAATTGGTTCCTATTTGTGTATAAAACTAGTTTTTCTCTGAATATGTATCTAAAGTCTTGCCAGGAAAGTTGGTGCCCAATATGAGTTTTACAGCCTTTCTTCTCACAATATTTATAGCTCAAGTTATTGAAAATTTTGGAGAAAATAAGACAAGCCAAATTAAAGAAGATGTATCATTCCACCTTTGCTTGTTAATTTATAAAGACTTTAGATCCTATTGATTAAATAGGATTATGATTCATTTGGACAATTTTCTTTGTACAGCAAAAGTAGACCCCATGACTATCTATCAGAGAAATGATTCTGCCTCTGGCCAGGAAGTTAATAATTAAAATAAAAGATGATTTGATCAATGAAAGAGATTCAGTTGTCAGACGCAAAAGATTAAGTGAAGATAAACTCTTTAAAAGACTTGGGTATATGTAGGTATATGTATGTGTATATATAGATATATATATGGGGAAGAACATATAAATATATATATATAGATGGATTGGTGGATGAATGTGTATATATAAATATATCTGTGCTTAACTGTAACCTGCTCAAGGGTGTTAGGGGAGATGAAAGGGGAAAAAAAGAATTAAGTAAAAAGTATACACAGAGAACAAAAAGATAACCTGCAAAAACACAAAGATGTTTAGTCATGAATATAATGATTATCATTAATATAATGTGTTCTATTATTATGTATGCTTTCTTGTAGTGGAATTTATTGATATATATTTTGAATCCTCCTAATATTCCCTTGGGCATATGACAATCTTTTGTTTTATTTTGTTTTTTCCTTTTCTGTCTTTGTTTTTCTATTTTGTTTTTTCTTATTTTGTATCTAGTTTACTAAAAAATAAATTTAAAAAAAGGGGAAAAAGACGGGAATAAAATGCATGTCAGAAAGAATGAGTTAAATAGAAACATATGAATGAAAGAAAAAAGCATTCATTAAGAGGGGCAACTAAATGGTACAATGAATAGAGTGCTGTGCCTGAAATCAGGAAAATCTGAATTTTAATCCTGCCTCAAACACTTTCTAGTTATGTGACCCTAGAGAAATCATTCAACTTTTCTCAGTCTCAGTTTCTTTGCCTATAAAATTGGGTTAACAGTATCTACTGATGTGAACCATAAGGAGAACTGGACATTTCTTTTTATCGTCCTCATTTCTCAATACTCTCCAAAATAGTTACAAACCAGAAGTAATATGGTTGTAGGTACCTCTACGGACTATGAAACCAAGAAGCCTAAGAGGAAATAATTTGATTAATTAAGTGGAGTAGGCTAATCACTAATACTTAAGATGCTGATTAAGTGTTCCTTTTCCAGCCAGCCCCTCCACTATGACTGGATAGCCAAACCCAGCCGAGCCAATAGTCTTGTGTTCTAGGATCCATTCATTCAGCAATTCCCCTGAGCACTATTATACTCTTTGCCAGAACACCCCCTTCCCCCTGCCCATTTTCCACCATTCTGTGGCAATAAGCAATGAAACTTAACCCTGCCCTGCTTCCCTGAGAAAGAGCTGAAAGTAGTCAAGTAGAACAATGTTTTGCCTAGACCAATAGCATACTTGCAGCAAGGCTAAACCAGAGAACTAAAGAAGACATATCTGGAGCCAGAAACTAGTTTATGAATGGAATTGTACTAGACCTGAAGGAAAGGGAATGGCATTCCTCTGGGGTCAATTCTCTCCCCTCAGAAATCACTTAGAGAAGGGACTGAAGCTGGTAAAAAGGGAATTTCCCAGTGTGGGAAAAGATTGAGAAAATTTTGGGGTCCATTCCTTATGAATTCATCATCAAAAGGAAAGAAAAAGAAGGAATTAAGGGAATAAGGGAGGAAATGGAAATTAATTAATTAAAAAGTATTTATTAAGCATCTACCATGTACCAGGCACTATGCTAAATGCTGGATATAAAGAAAGAGGCAACAGACAATCCCTACCTTCAAGAAGTTTACAATCTAATTGAGAAGTTTGCCAAAGATCAAGAAGAAGAAAACCCTGTTATTTTTTTTTTTTTTTTGAGCATGGACAGATAAATCAATAGGCAATATATTAATAAGTGAAGGGAAAGATGTCCTACAAATTTTCCAATCTAGTCAAATATCCTGAATAAATATAGCAAGACAAAAGAAAATGAATGAATATTTCTTGATTCCCTGTGAAATCCTTCAAGAAATTTCTACTCTGCCTTGGGTAACTTTGGGTAAACTTCTTAGCCTCAGTTTCCTAATCTATAGAATAATCCTAAGCAAGGGTAAGAAATATAAAAAAAAGAGACCGGAATGTATTCTAAATTCCCTCATATCTAATATATGCCCAGCATAGTGTTTAGGTACTCTAGAGCTTAAGATCCAGTCCTGCTTATGTTGACAAATGTATGGACTGAGACTGAAAAGGAGGTCATGAAATCAAATGCTTTCTTTTTACAAATGAAGAAACTGAGGCCAGAAGGTAAAGGGATTCACTATGTTATATATATTTATTATATTATATACATATCATTTATTAGTTAAGACCCTAAGTTCACAGGTTTTAGGGTTAAAAAGAGCTTTGAAGATGATCTAGTCCCAACCCCACATTTTACAGATTAGGAAACTGAGGCCCAGATAGGGGGAGTGGCTTGCCAAAGGTTAAATGGAAGAGTTGAGATCTGAAGTCAGATCTCTTTCCAGAATATCTCTTATAAACAGTAGCACTTGAGTCCTAAATTCTCAGCTCCTCTTCCCTCTGTAGCAAACAGGCCTCCAAACCTTCATTTATAACTAATGTGCTCTTTCACCCACAATAATATATAGTGGTGGGTGAGCAGCTGCCAGGGACAGTGATCCTCTTTTTTTGGCTCAGCCAGAGAAAAAGAATGCTTTTAGTGTTTACAGTTCAGATAATGTAATTGGTTTCATTACCTTGCCATGAAATTATGCTCAGAGATCATTATCACACTCAGTACCATGAGGAGAAAGTATCCATGAAGAGCTCACAGCAGCTCTGGGTGATTCCGTTTGCATTTGCATTAGGGGAAGAAATAGGTTCTTCTTTCATTATGAACAGTAACACTCTCTTCTCAGACAATCTTAAACAGAGAACATGTCAAAAATCTCCAGCTTCAAGTAGAGAAAGCCAGATCTCTCTTTAGGGGCAGTATGGCACAGTATAAAATATGCAGAAATGTCTACTACCTATATGGTCTTGGGCAATCCAGTAGAATCCCTCTAGATCTTGATTTCCTCATCTAAAATTAGAGATTGAATTAGATGATCTGAGAGATTTTTCAGCTTAATATCTATGATGCAATAATCTGATATTAGTTAGCATCGAAATTATATGATCATCTCAATATGAGGGTTAAGGAAAGACCATGTTTTTCATTTGTTTGTTTGTTTTGCCTCTCTTTGTATCTTCAGCACTTAGCACAGGGTCTGTTCATAAATGCTTATTGACTGAGCCTGGACAGAAAATTTCAAGAAATCCAGGACCCTCCTTGCTCAATAGTGAAACTGGAAAATAGTGTGTCAATTATACCAAAGTGTGGAGACAATGATGGCTTACTTCCTACTTCTCTATACTTATATATTTCCTACTTCTGACTATAAAGTGCCAGGCAGTCTGATATTATGTTTCTTTTATCCACTGACACCAAATTAAACTGTAGCTCTCTAAGGACCATATTAGGAAGCATCCTTCCCTTCATGGCTTGTTGAACTAATAGAATGAAAGATTCTAGCTGCTGCTTCTTGGTGTTCATACATAATATGCCCGCCTTCCCCCCCTCTCCCCCCTGCCAAAAAAAAATCCTTCTTCCTAATTTCCTTCCTTGTACTGCACAGAATGTTTTTCTCCCAAACCTCTACTTATTGAAATCCCCAACTCCTAGAGTTTAGTTCAAATGCCAACTCCCACAGGAAGCCTTTCTTGACTCTCCAATAGTTAGAACTTTTATTGTTCTTCCAAAATGACTGTGTGTACATTTTGATTTTACTTCTTCTCTCTTAGTAACTATATTCCCCTAGTACCACTTCATCATCTTCCTTATAAATGATTTTTTATCTATTTTGCATACACCTACACATTTAGTCTTATAAGTTACTTTTTTTTTTTTTTTTTTTTTTTTTTTTTTTACAGACGTCCATGTATCTCTGGCACCTAGAACAATGCCCCATTTGTTAAGCACATGGGAGGTTTTGGTAAAGGTTTATTGATTAATGTATTGATTTTTTAAAAATCCCTGATACTTAAAACAATGTCTGGTATATAATAGTTATATAATAGGATTAGAGAAATTCTTATCTAATTCATTTTCAAATTTAATTTTCTCAGTCAATTAGGTTTGAGACTGCATTTATTTGCTTCATAACATGGGGGACCAGGAGGTGCACATGCTTGTGTGTGTGTACGTGCGTGTGTGTGTGTATGTGTGTGTGTGTGTGTGTGTGTGTCTTGGAGGGAAAGAGGGGTTGAAGGGATAAAAAGGGATCTGTACGTTTCCTAAGCAAAATAACTTTGAGTTCATTAACCAGTGAGCCATGTTCCTTAAATCAAAAATCATTGCTATTTGGTTGTTCCAAATAGAAGGATGTTCCTTCTGCATTCATAAGTACATTTGACAACTCGTATTTACATGTACCAAGAGAAATAAATGTCCCAGTTTTCTCAGTTACCTCCCAAAGAATATAGCTTTCCTCTCACAACTCATTAAATCCAAACACTGCCCATCTATCTGATGTCCTTGTTTTCTCGTATTTCATTAAAATGAGATTAGTTAGAATTTCTGCTGGATAAACATCCACAGACACATCAAATAGCAAATGAATGCTAGAAACTGTCTTATTCTCCTAAGGTAGACATTGATACATATCCCCACATACATACACACACACATAATATATACACATAATAAAGTAATAAATGCAATTCTTTGTCATCAAGTAGGTCCTTAATATATGACTATTGACCAGAATTGAATTTCTATTGTATAAAGACAATTCTATATGTTAGTTGTAAGATAAATGTTAGAAGCCAATGTTACTCTTCAAATCTTGTTGTTTAATAAAATGCCTGTTTTTGTCCCCCCCAAAAAAACACAATTTACTCTATTCAAAAATTTAATTCAATTCACATTTGATAAGAGTTCCTACTGGATTTAACTCAACAGAATTTCTTGAGCACCTCCCAAGTACCTTATTCAAATAAAAGTCCTTCCTTTAGCCTCTTCATTGGTCCATCTAAGCCAATTTAAAAACAACAACAACAACAAACCCCAAAACAACTTGTGAATATCATCTTGGGAGATTTGTGGCACAGGTGAACAAGTGATAAATTTGGAGTCCCAAGGCTTGGGATCGGATTCTGACTCTGCCACTCACTAATTGTATAACTTCAGATGAGTTCCTTATTTCTCTGGGTCTTTGTCTCACATGTCTAAAATGAGTAACTGGACTCCATGAGTTTTAGTCTAGCTCTAGTTCAACAATCAAGTCAGGATTCGTTTATTTAGTACTTCTCATCTGTCAGGCATTATACTAAGTGAGTTTCTTTAAATTACTATTTTTCTAGGCTTATTGTATCTCTCAATTGGCTTGATGACCAGTCTTCTAAGGGCCAAACATTTTGGAACAATGGAAAAAAGTATTTTAAGTCCAATCAGAGGAACTGACCTCATGTCCTGGCTTTGCCTTTTCCTACTTGGGCAGTTAGGTCCTCTATGTAATGGAGGTTCAGTGAAGGCCCAGTTAAATGAGGGAGTTGAGCTAAATGAACTCCAAAGCACCTTTTTCCAGTTCTAATGCTATAATTTCATAATTTCTCCCTTAATCTCGTAAAGGTGTCATCCCAACGCTATCTGTTACTAGGATTTCCTGTAATCCTCACTGGGTCTGTATGGTCTGTCACCTCCATGCTCAGAATGCTCATATTTGACTAGCATTTGAAGCTACATTTATAAACATCACCCAGCACAAACCAAGTACATGGTACATGGAGATAAAGGTGAGATAAAGTGATCTCTACATTTTGGTAACAAAATAACTATAATATCTTTAATTATCATCTCTTATTTCCTGAACTAAAAATCCCATCCCTATGGCCTGAACCAAAAATTTACAAAATCCTATCAAAAGGAGACTTTCTGGAAATGCAACTTTTCCCCTGAATTATCTTTTTTTTTTTTTTTAACTCATTTTTCCATTTCTAAATATCAGTGTGGTTTCTGAAAAGAAATATTTTGGTTCCCAGGAAACCTAAAGCTTCCATCCCCTGCTTACAAACTGACCTTTGGCTCCAACTACCTAATCTCACCCTACATTCAGGCTTTTGTTTTCTGTCTGGAGATGATGTTTCTATCAGGCCAAGTACTGATGTTGGCATTTTCCCACCTTGGGGCTAGAAATCAGAGGTGATATTGCCAAAAACTTAAGTCTGATTTGCAGGCTCCATAGATCAGTAGACAGAAACTATTGTTTTCTTTCTTTTTTTTTTTCTTCTCTTGGCTAAAAAAATGAAAGCAAATGAACAACTGCTTAAAGCCTTTTTTTCCCACAGTTCTTACAATTTTCCATAACCCTCTGCCAAATGAGCTGCTCCAAGCAAGTCTAGTGTGTTATTAAGATGCTTTTTGATAATGATACTTCTTAGCTATTTTAAATAAGACTCCAAGGAGAACAGAACTTCATCATGTATAGTACACACTGATGCTCCTGGAGGTGGCTGTTTCCCATGGAAACAGTTTGTCACTGCAGAGCTACTCCCTACTATCTCAGGTTAATAAAGAGAGTAATCTTGTCATTGTAACATGGAAACCACTTCTTTATTAGCATATATATATATATATATATATATATATATATATATATATATATATATATATATCCAGGTGTGCTTTATTCTTCTTTCCAAATGATATCCATTTAAATATGTTGGGGGACAGTGAGAATTAGACAGGATGGTACCAACAAAAGAGTATCATGTAAGTTTATAGATGGGCCATCTTTAGCTAAGAAAATATTAATGGATATTTTCCCATTCATTAGGACTGAAAACTCTGAACGCCCTCCTCACTCATCAAAGTAGCCATTCAACCCAAACCCCATTCAGGAATGTTTTCTAGAGCATCCCAGAAAAAGCATCTCAACATCTTGGAAGTCTCCAACATTGACAAGACTTCTTGAAATGGCCTAGAAGTTCTTGGTCCAAATCTTAGGTTCTCACATCAGTTTTGCCAAGTCATTCCATCAAAAACTAGTTCCTTTGTTATATGATTCTGCTTATTAGTTTTATGATAAATATCTGGAGCTAAGATGCCCTCTCCAAGTCTTGACATTCCAAAAAAAAAAGAGGTCTGGTTTTCTAAAATTCAATTCAACCAACATTTGAAAGCCTACATACTCACTATCAGAGTAATAATGGAGAGCTGTCTTTAGGACCAGAATGATCTGGGTTCAAGTCTCCCCTCTTTCGAATTGGCTGTGTGATCCCTGTGCAAGTTATTTGCCATTTCAGTGTTCCACAGCAAAGGTATGTGTTTCTTTTTTGTGCTTAAGTGAATCAGAGCAATATAAACAGACCTGGGTCTTGCACCCACTTCAAGGCTAACATTCTAGAATCCCAGAGCCTCAGGCATATTAGTTTAATTTGTGCCTGAAAGACAAAATCATCTACAATCTATGTTATAAGTGGCCTTCTAAGCTTTGCTTGAGATCTGGAATAAAGCTCAATCCCCTGCATCCTGATGAAACCATTCTCCTTTTGGGCTTCTTGAAGAATTAGGACTTTCCCCCTCCAGTCAGAAGTTTAGCTGGAGTCAGCTTGACTATAACATTTTTAGTTTAAACATTTCAGAAATTGTCAAATACTACAGGACTTTATTTATTGTTTTAAGACCATATAAACTTTAGAAAGTAATAGAGAAAATATTAAAAGAAAATGAAACATAAAAGTGTGTCCTATATACATTTTGAGAGTCAGTGTTAAATATTTACCAGCAGACCATCTGTATCATTAGTAAAATATAAGTAGAATTACAAAAGAAATTACATGGAAATATATATGTATATATATATGTACACACACATACATGCATGTATGTGCATGTACTGTAAACACATACACACATATATAAAACACATATATGGACAAGAATCCCCGAGTTAAGTGATTTACATAGGGGTCATAAAGACTGACACAATAGACTTACTGTTTACTGAATGTTTACTAAACAGGCAGGAGGATAGTAAGGGGTGGGGGAGAGGTAGGAGAATAGTACTGTTAGGGGTATAAAGATAGAATACAGAAAAAAAAAAATCTAGATATTGATCAGACTACAAAAACAGACACTAGGGTTTGGCCAACAGTGCCTGTGGGTACTCTCCAGGATACTGCTCAGTAGCCAAAGCCACAGTTGGATTTTAGTATTTTGAAGGCAATTTGGCATTGATTGATAGGAGTCAATAACAGCCCTGGCCACTCGAAATCTTGGGTAAACTACTCAAGCTATGACTTTGCTTATATGTAAATTGAAAATGGTAACCTCTTTCAGGGAAGTTGTGAGAACTTCAAGGCTTTAATTACTATCCATGGATTATAAGTCTCATGAAAGCAATGAGATAGAATTGCTTAATCCAGTAAGAAATATCTGATATTAATAAAAACATGTGCAATTGGTGAATTATAAGACCTGAGGGCAGAGGTGATTTATCTTTATAAATTTTCCTTTAGAAAGCTAGGATTTGCTTTGTCCTACTTCTGTTAAAAAAAAAGAAAAAATTATTCCCATTTTTGCTTTGAGATAAACCTAGAAGAGACCATCTTTCCAGATTTGAAAAGTATGTCTTTAACACACATGGATTTGTTTGCTGCTAATATTACTTATCAATTAATAATTTCATTTAGTATTACTGATATGTCCCTATATTATTCACTATTAAGTTATCATTTGAATAGATTTTAATGAATGAGGATGGTAGATAAGATTCAAGAATGAAAAGAAAATATATTTCAAGAAAGAAGTTTAAACAAAGATATATTGGGGAGGTGAGGATGATGGATAGTCCCAGGAGTCAACATGGGAGGGTAATGGTGGGAAGGGGACATAAGAAAGGCATGAAGGAAAGGTGTACTAATCTAAAAATCATGTCCTTGGGGCAGCTAGATGACACAGTAGATAGGACACCCATCAAAGAGTCAGGAGGACCTGAGTTCAAACCTCAACGCTTAATACTTCCTAGCTATGTGACCCTGGGCAAGTTGCTCAACCCTAATTGCCTCACTGAAAATAAATAAATAAATAAAAATAAAAACCATGCCCTTACTCTGTGGTTTGCAACCTAACTGCCCTCAGTAAAGATGGATTTGGAAAAGAGTTAAATCACTGGCTGTAGGGAAGGGAAGGGCCACTCCTCACCTCCACTTCATGAGCCACTGCTTTCTTTTCTGTTAATGCTCCCCACCCATACACCCCATGAAATGTTTTAGATTAGTGAAAAACAAAATCTCTGCTTGTGCCTAAAAAATAGATCAGCTAAAACAATAAGGGGTTAGTCAAGAAAGCTTTTCTTCCCCCTTATAGTCTGTTCCCCCAGCCCCACAGAGCTAATTGGTATTGTTAAAAATTATGGTCAGGTCTCTAAAAATAGAGCTCTTAAATGTTAGAAGAACAGTATATTTTTTTAAGAGACAAAGAAGGGAATGCGTACTCATTGTTCAAAGTCTCTATAAAAAGATGTCAAACTCACTTTTCAGAAACCTGAGTTTTTACATGTTCCTTCCCTCCCCCCTCCCTCCCCCACCCCCACTTCGAGCTGTTGGGTTTAATTGGCTAAAGACCACCAGAACTGACATGAGCCTGTGATCTGAGTGCTTTCTTTTCTGGAAAAGATTCCCTTATACTGATCCAATAAATTTATTAATTGGAAGGGAAATGATGCATTTTTCCGTCTGGCATTTGGTTTGGAATATTAGGAGGGAGTGATTTAAACTTCAGAGAGAAAACCAATTTTTTCTGTTAATTTTTGACAGACATTTGGGCAGATTGTGATGTAACAGAAAGACTTCAAGATATTAATTAACCATTTCACTTCCTCCTCCTCCTAAGCATATATAATTATGGAATTATGGCTCACTATCTGGAAGGGACTTTTGAGACCAACCCTCCTCCTCTTAGTTCACAGATGAGGAAACTGAGGCCTAAGGAAGTTATGTGACTTCCCTGAAAGCACAATAAGCATGAGAGATGGGAGATTTGAACTCTGATTATCTGATTCCAACCCCAATGTTTTCCCACTGTAATAGAGGTAGCAGTAGTGGTAGTGGTAGTAGTAGTAGTAATAGTGATGGTGGTGGTAGTAGTAGTGGTGATAGTAGTAACAGTAGTAGTAGTTGTGGCTGACATTTTTCTAAGTATTTAAATATTTGACAAATGATTTGCATTTTTGACCTCATATAGATCTCCCAGTGACCCTCTGAGGGTAATACCAGAGGTAGCACTTTTCTTCTGAATATCTACCCCAGTCCCATTCAGTAAATCTAAGTGGTTGAGGAAGGGGTAAGGATGTTTCTTCCCTCTCTCAACTATCCAGAACTCATCCCTCTAGGCCCATTCCTCTCCAGATACATAACCTATTGAGATGACCTGGATGCTCATGAAATAGATGAGAAGGGAGTTACCAACTACTGACTTTCCGTAAAATAAGGTCTATGGGGTTTTATTATCTGCCCTTCAGCTACCAAAGCCCTGGGTATGGCCATCTGACTTGCTAATGTACTAGAGACTATTGGGCCTCTTCTACACCCTTAGGATTCTGAGTTCTAGACCCATCCTGCAGATGACCCCTCTTACATGTGTTGTCTCCCTCAATTCCTTGAGAACAGGAACCATTTCCCTTTTCTATTTATACCCTCAAGGTTTAATGCAATGCTTAGTCCATAGGAAGAACTGAATAAATACCTTTCTATTCCATTTATTCATGAATACCCACATTTTACATAGAAAAAAATGGATTCTCAAAAGAGCAAAGTGATTATCCACCTTGCACATCCATGCCTTGACAAGAGCCAATGCCAAAAAATGCTTTGCCTCTTCACTTTTGTCTCCAGAATCCCCACATTTCTTTAAAACAAACAACCAACCAGTTCAGAACCTTCTCTAGTTCTTTAACTCAGTACCAGGCAGTTTTAAACATCAGTAAAATGCTTATTGACTGACTAACCTCCCGCCTGAAGCCTTTGCCTTTCTTGATTTTCCAGCTGCTTCTTATCATCTCTAAGCACAAAATTCCTTTCCGTTTACTGTGAGTTTTGTATATATTTGTGTACATATTGTTTTTTAGGAACCTCCAGGTTTCTTGAGAACAGGACTGCCCTTTTTTGGTCTTTATTCCTCAGTGAAGAGAGAAAATATATCTGAAATGTAGAATGTAGAGCTGGAAAAGAATCTTTAAAGTCATGTAATCCAATACATTCATCTTATATGTAAAGAAACCGAGGCTTTAAGACCAGTGATGGAGCTGAGATTTGAACCAAAGTTCTCCCACTCTAAATTCAGCAATCTTTTAACTGTCTCATCTCAATAATGTAGTAGCTCTTAATAAGTGTTTGTTGAACTAAATAGTAAAATAAATCTTCAGCACTTGTCGTCATGACTGCACACAGTCAGAACTTAGTAGATGCTTATTCAACTGAAACTGAAGTGATGTGTTTGTACTCAGAAATAGGTCCTGACAGTCAGCACAGGACCAACTGACCCGTATCACAGAGACTAATCAAAGATAATTTTGCTTCCAAAAAGGAGGCGATGGTCCCTATCTTTATTTCATTGGGGTTCCAATAATACACTTAAAGAAAAGATCACAAGATGGAGAGATGTGAAAAGACAATGAAACATAAGATGTTCCTGTGGTTTGAAGTGCCTGGAATTTCTGCCTCCTTTTTCCCTCCTCCCCGGAGTGATCTGGCTTGAGGCCACGTGACTGATGAAACACAAGCCTCAGAGTGTTCTCAGGGGGGTACAAGTGGACTAAAAAGCCAGTTGGGAAATACACTTATAAAATTCCATCGTTCCATTCTTGGAGCAAGACTAACATACATTGGCTAGCCTGCAAGGAAGTGGTTTCTGATAGCCACTAGGACAGGGGACTGTAATCCTTGGGTGACAGATTTAGAGGTGGACGGAACCTTAGCAATAATTGGCTAATCTAGCCCTGTTGTCGGGAGATTAAGCTCTTTCTGTATATACTTAAGTACAGTATGTTCCTAACGCAGGCTTCTTGAGAATAAGGACATAGAAAACCACCATAAAAGCCTAGAAAACCTGGGTTTAAGCCCTCTTTCTGAAGCACAAAGGCCTTATGATCCTGAGTACATCCTATGTTCTCTCTAGGTATATGTAGAGAAGGTGTCTCCTGGAGTTAGTGGAAAGAATTTCCTCACCTAGGAGTTCTTAATACTAATGAAATCACAAATGCCCTCTTCAATCCTCTTCACTATCCCTCTTCAAATCCTCAATGTAGCATGCAATCAGTGGTTAATAAATGCTTGTTATTAGTTAACGTTACTATGGTACTTTAAGATTTACTTTATAGTTTTCACATTTGATCCTCATAAACATCCCTGAAAGGTGGGTATTATCACCCTCATTTTGTTGTTATTGTTCTTTTTTCTTGAAGAAACAAACCATAGTTTGAAGAAAGAAACCATGGTTTCTTGAAGAAAACCATAAAACATCAAGGAGGTGATACCATGGCGTGCAAATGAGTTGGGTTTGAATAAAGGAAGGTAAATAATAAATGAATAAAGGTACAAAATCACCAGCTTTACTTTCTGCTCCAGAGCCATCTGGGTCCAGATATAGATCATCCCCATTTTACAAATGAAACAGAGTTTAAGTGACTTGTTTAGGATCATTCCACTTGTGTCTGAAGCTGGATTTAAACTCAAGTCATATTATCTTGAGACCTAGCACTCTAACAGTTGTACCACCTAGCTGCCAGCAAAATGCTTGTTGACTAGGAGACTTGCCCAAAGTCACACAAGTACTAAGTAGGAAAGCTAGGTCCTCCGACTCCAAATATCTCTTTTTCTTTTCATTGTCTTCCCTTCTGTGAGCACATGCTCCCTAACTGGATTTTCTTTTGAAGCTCGTGAAATTCTTACAAATTAGCAAAAATTCCTTTTAAAAATACACAATTACCAGTTAACCCTCGACTCTTCATTCAACTTTAGCAGTTATTTATATCTATTTTAGAAATGAATGGGCAGATACAAAAAAAAAAAAAAAGAATGCATGTAAGATTGGCATAGTAAATTCATGGCAGAACCGGACATGATTGCCATGCAAAAAGTCAAAGATTTTCTGGCTACACATCAAAGGAAATTATATTGAGGTATCCATAGACAAGAGTGCCCCTCACAGAACAAAAAAATGCTGCATGTCCATCTCCCTCGAAGACAATAAGAACATCTCAAGAGGTCAACAGAATGGAGGGATCATTTACAAATGCTGCTGAAGACCATGTAGTCTCCTGTTAATATTTTTGAAGATAAGGAAACTGAAGCCCAGAAGGGTTAAGTGACTTGTCCAATATCACACAGGCCAAAGGGGGCAAAGCAAGAATTTGAATCCAGGGCCCCCGAGTCTAAATCTGGTTTTCTTTCTATCAGACCAGGCTACAGATCTAAGAGGATAATATACACAATGACCAAAATACTTGAAAGGAAAACAGCATTAAAAGCTTTGACAAATCCCATTTTGAATGTGAGTTGAATTGAATCCAGAGAATCCACTTTGAATGTGTATGGATCGAGGCAGACTCATGCAGCTACCATATAGTGTATCAATTGTCTTCTCTAACTGTACTATTTTGCTACAAGACAGGGTTCTACTGGGTGGGCTGGTATTGAAGAATGATATCATTGTTTTTCATCAATAAAATATTTTTAAATGATGTTGTTGGAAGCCAACTATTTAGTATTTTCCCCAGATTTTGAGAAGTGAGAACTCATGTAAATTCAAAAGGCAAGCACAGACTTTTCTGAGGAATGTACCCAGCAGGCCAGACTTCAGCAGCAAGAGCTCAAGTAGCCACTTCCCTGACCCCGTGACTGCTAACCAGTCTAGAAGCTCGCCAACTCTAAAAGTAATTTGGGTCAGGGCCAGAATTTCAGGCATCTAAAAGTGTCTGGTGGAAGTCTGGTATGGAGTCCTCCTGACCTAATCTACGGGTGCCTCTAGAAGTGTCTATAGAAAATATATCTACTAAGGGAAGTTACTAAAAATAAGAGGAGTGGAAAGGGAGGAAATCATGTCCTATTTGGAAGTTGTTCATTAATTTGCTCATTTTCCTACAAGAGATGGGATGTAGTGGATGGAGGATTAATCTTGTAGGAAGTTCAGGTGCCCTCAGGAAACATACTAGTTACATAACTCTGGGTGAGTTCCATCACCTCTCAGGGTCTTAGGTCACTCTGAGAAATTACAAATAAGTGTTTGGTCTGAGTGTAGGACAAAAGTGTAACTTTACCTTGAAGGAGACCAGATGTTTTAAGAAATGGAGGTGAAGATGAAGATACCAAGAGGAGCTACTTTGTGATTTCAGGCAAATAACCTGCCTTCTCTGAGTTTCCTTTCCACACTTTTAAGATGAAGGAGCTAGACTCTATGATCCCTTGAGTCTTTTTCTGCTCTAGGACTCTCTCTGTGATGAGACTTCCAGATTTCTTTATGTTCTTTGCATAGTTAGTCTATCTTAATTTCATGACAGCATTTCATTCTTAATGTATCACAATTTATTTAACCATCCCCCTATCTTGACTTTCTTCCAGTTCTATTTTTGTTTTTGCAATAGCAACAAATACTGCCAAGGAAATCTTTGAAGATGATGATTTTTCCTAGTTGTTAATAACTCTCTAGATGACTCTTATTTATTGTTTTTCATCAATAAAATATTTTTTATGTTACTGGAAGTCACCTATCTAGTATTTTCCCCAGTCCTGCCTACCAGTATACCAGTATTGACCATTATTTTGAACAAGAAAGAAGAACATTAAAGTCAGAGCCATTCCTCTCTCAGGGAGCAAGCACTATTCATTAAAACTGGCTTGCACACTACTTTGAAAATGGCCAAATGTCATCATCCTGGCTCCAAGATGGAGCCTCCACCCTAGAACCCAGTATTTCAAAGTACAAAGAGACTGAGCACTTTCAACAGTGAACAGCTCATTTCCCCAAACCCCAGAGATGAAAGCTACCATACGGTATTGTTCCAGTTGGAACTAAGAAAAACAGATATGGAACTTGCAAAACCTGGCAAGAGAGCCCAACGGGGTGAATTCTGTTACTTAAAACAAGACGATGCTAAAGAGGCCAAGTTTGGGGAGTTGGATGTGTTTAGTTTATTTGCTTTGTTTTTCTTGAGTAGGGAAAAAGAGAACAAGCATTGAGTAAGTGCCAGATGCTGTACTAAGTGCCTTCCAAACATTGTCTCATTTGAAGGTGATAAATAACTTGGATACCCATGAAATTCTCCTTTAGATTGATTCCTAAACACCTTTAGAAATAGGACTGTTGGAGTGGCTCACAGTGATATTCAATAAAAGTGTCTAATGGTTAAAACAAGGGTTGAGTGAATATTCCATTTTCAAAAGTTCTTCTCCCATGCTTCAATCTTATGGTATTTAGTAAACCAGTATTTTAAATATATATATTTTTTTCTCTCACTGCTCTCTAGCAAACAGTTTTAAAATCAGGTACTTGGGGTTTTTCACAGACTCTTTCACAGAATCACAGAATTTAACAGCTAGAAGGGACCCTAGAGGCCTAGCACTACAAATGTCAGAGAAGATACTGGTTTGTATTCTGTAGAAGGAATTTTCTCACCTGGGAGTTCCCTAGCCCAATGAAATCACAGGTCTGTTCCATGTCCTTATCACTCCCATAAAATATTCATAGAATACTATTCTTATTCTATATAAAACTTGTCTATACCCATTTGTTTGCTTGTTCTTTGCACCACTATATTGGGAGCAGGGCCTTGAGGGCAGCATTGCTTTTTGCCTTTTTTTTTTTTTTTTAATTTCCAGAGCTTGGCACATAGTAGGTGTTAGATAAACGTGATTGCCAAAACAAAATTATTCATGTTGTAAATTCCCATGCCATGTTATGCAGTATCATCAATATATAATCTTCAGAGCATTCTCATAAAATCCCACATAATTATAGTAGCTATGTGCAAAAACATCATATTTGTTTTCAATCCTAGAATTTCAGAATTGGAAGGAGACTTAGATGAACAAGAATCCCATCTAAAACATTCCTAACAAGTGGTCAGTAACTTTTGCTTGAAGCTCCAACAATTGCACAAAACCCACAACTTCCTCAGGAAGCTTGCTCTTCTTTTGGATATCCCAAATGGTCAAGAAGCTTTTTCTTCAGGTTATAAAGTCATAGATTTAGATGGGAAAGGGTCCTTAGTAGTTACCATTTTTCAGATGAGGACCCAAAGAAGTTAAGAGATGCAAGAACAGACAGAAAGGGACTTCTGCAACTTCTACCCATTATTCCTGTTTTCACCCAATGAGGTCAAACTCAACACATTTAATGCCTTTTTTTTTTTCAAATACTAAAACAAATCTATGTATGAACCTCAGCAATGTGAGCTGTTATTTTTTGTTATTGTTAATATTTTAATTGTATTTGTTAACAATAAAAATAATAGATTTGTTTTCTATCCTAGCTTTTTGGATATTTTATTTTTTCTCAATAACATGTAAAAACAATTTTGACATTTGCTTTTTTAAATTTTGCATTCTAAATTTTCTCCCTTCTTCCTTCCCTTTTCCCCTCCTGAGATGTTAGACATTTTGATATAAGTTATTCATATATTATCTATTATTATTAACAAGAATATCAGCGGAACTGAATATAAAAACTTTAAAAATCCAACAATATGACAAGTGATTTCTCTCACTTCTCAACTTGTATACAACTGTCCTAAAGTTATTAGCTGTAAGATACTACAGTAGGTATATGTGTGTGTGTGTGTATAAAATAAATTATGAATCTTTGTATATATTTTTGTATAATTTCCCTAATCTGGGCTGTAAACTCTTTAGGGACAGAAACAGATCATTCTTCCCTCCAATGACTAGCAAAGGAGGCAGCCATGCTTAGTGG
Organism: Sarcophilus harrisii; assembly: GCF_902635505.1. Classification (NCBI taxonomy): domain Eukaryota; kingdom Metazoa; phylum Chordata; class Mammalia; order Dasyuromorphia; family Dasyuridae; genus Sarcophilus; species Sarcophilus harrisii. The sequence goes on from NC_045428.1 coordinate 29,579,145, forward strand.
TTAGTATTATTATCAATCAGGAGTCAGGAAGACCGGGCTTCAAAGTCTTATGCTCTCTCTCAGTGTTGACTCTCAGTGCTAAGCTCCAGACAATTCTCTAAGACTTTACGTTTGCTGAATTGTCCTGAAGTTCCTACACCAATGAGAGCCAAGGAACAGATTTTAGACATCATTAAATATTCATCAAATGGGAAGATGAAAAATTGGAAGAATATAAACAAAGTAAATATTTTGGTCCATAAGTCCAGTTCTATTATTCTCTCGCTAAAAACATATCTGTATTTGCCATTATTTGGATTTCCCATTTGGCTTTTGAAATGATCGATATAACTTCCTTGCCCCCTTTTAATAAACTCTACAGGTTCCCTATAATGTCTCCAGGATCCAGTAAAAAAAATTTTTTTGTCTGATGTTTAACATACCCCTTTGTGACCTGGCCCCCTGTCACCTTTCTGTCTTTCTTTCACCTTCCTCAGCTCCACAGATGATGCAATCAGGAGACTCTTAGCTTGTCACTATTATTCTCTCAAGACACTCCTAGACATCTTACTAGCTATCCCACAGACATCTCCAACTCCTATTTTCCCTGGCTTCCTGTGAGTCTCAAATGAAATCTTACCTTCTAACAGAAATCTTTCCTTATTTTCCTTGTATACTGCACATGGACCTGACATCAAGAAAGCAAGAATTCAAATCCCACCTGAGATGCTTAACAGCTGTGTGATGCTGGACAAGCTACTTATTTTCTGCCTCATGTTCATCTTCTATAAAAAGGAATACTAATAATAATATCTAGCTTCCTAGGTTGTTGTGTGGGCAAAATGAGATATCATTTATAAAACATCTTATAAACCTTAAAACGTTATACAAATGTTAGTTGTTTCTATCTCCATTCTAACCATATAAATCTTGTTTATGCATGGTTGTGTTTGCATGCTGTCTCCTCCATCAATCTGAGCTCTGAAAAATAGCAATTAGCTGTTGCCTTTCTTTGCATCCCCAGCACTTGGTATATAGTAGGTGCTGAATAGCTGTATATTGACTAACAAGCATTATGTCACTATGAAATCAAACCCTACCATCAATGGTTGTCTAATGGAGACTGAACCAATTTCCTTCCAGAAAAAAATCAATTAGAAGAATTTTAGAATGCACAAAACTTGAAACAATTGAGTGGTTCCTTGGTTAGAACAAAGGGTCTAAAGTCAGAAAAGAGCCCAAATTCTCATACTTAATGACTGGGGTGGCTATGGGAAAACTATTTAACCTTTTTTTTTGTAAAATAAAATAATAACACTTCCCTCTTTCAGGGCTGTTGTGAGTCTGTAATGAGATATTTGTAAAGTACTTAGCATAAAGTAGACACCATATGAATGCATACTCCTTTCCCCCTTCTTCCCTATACAGGGCTACAAATATTATGTGATGTGACTGTAAAATTCTGGTCAAAGAAGCATAAATTGATTCGTGAGTAAATCAAGAGTAAAATGGGAAAGCATTTATTAGATAATCAGGAGTAGAATGGGAAAAGCACTTATTAAGCACTTACTGTATGCCAAGCACTGTGTTAAATGCTAAGCACACAGTCATTCGATCAGTAAGCATTTCTACGTGCTTACCATTTGCCAAGTACTACAGTAAGCATTAGAGGTCCAAAAAAAAAGGCAAAATCAGTCCCTGCCTTTAAAAAACTTGCATCCTAATAGTGGAAACAACATATGGATGAGTAGAAACAATTCAGGCACAAAAAGAATCCATAAAGATAATTTTAAATGGTAGACATTAGAAGCCAGGAGACTGGGAAAGTCTTACTGCAAAAGGTGGGATTTCAGCTCAGTCTTGCAGGAAGTTAAGGAAACTTGGAGACTCCCTTGCTGGACATGGGACACAAAGCATGGAAATGGAAAGTGGGAAGGCAAGCAGGTGAGTAGAGCTAGAATGGAGCATGGAGGAGGACTGGGAAGACAGGAAGAGAGTAGATCGTTCAAGGCTCTGGAACCTGTTCTCATGAGGCTCACATTCCAATCAGGCAAACAATACGAAGGGAAGGGCAAAACAACAAAACATTTTCTTTGGGGAACATCCATGCCTTAGGTGGGGTGGGTAAAGATAGACAGGGAAGCCCTTGGACAAACAAACCGTCCTCCTTCCCTTAGGGAAGGCAAGGGTTCTGGGCACGAGAAAGCAACCAAGCTACTCAAGCAATCATCCCCTCCAGTGACTGTGAACCAAAAAAGTGGAGCCGTGCCAGGTAGACCTGACTTCCATCAACATTCCGCTGCTACTTTAGGTAATTAGAGACGCAGAGATTGTATCGATGTTACTGAACAATGGATAATATAGACCCGGTGTGGCAAAGCTCATCAAGCTGGTGAAAGGCTGTGTCAGCCACTGGCCAATGACTCATCTTCATGTCAGGCAGAAGGTGAGGTTCCACTGGGTCCAAAGAGTTATGACAGGGAAATTAGCCTTTAACACTCAAAATTTTCCTAAGTATGTTACTCTAAAAATGACCATGTCAACTCTATCCTTGTGTCCTTAAGAAGAAAAACTGGAAAGCATCCAAGGGTTACAGATGTTTCCATAGAAAAAGGATTACTCCTTAAGATGTCTTCCTGTCAAACCCATGTTCTACCAGCTGCTTTCTTTCTTCATGCCTAATTAAGGACATTTAGTTAAAAGTAAATTGACTGATTTGAACAAGACAGATTGGCTGCTGAGATGGGGAAAATGGGAATGGTGAAACAGGATAACATCCTCATCCTCACTGGTTCTCCCTTAATCAGGGGATATAAAAAAAGGCATAAGTCAGTCCTTGCCCTCAAGGAGCTTATAACATACAAACAATTATGTACACACAACAGATATACCAGACAAATTGGAGATGGTCTCAAAGGTTAATGAAAGGGGAAGAAGGTCTTGCAGAAGCTGAGACTCTAGGAATGGATTGGTGAAAATGCCAATCATAAGATGGAATGGCATCTGACAGGAGCAGTAAGATGGCCAGTATCAGTGGATTGTGGAGAATATGGAAGAAAGCAAGCTTGATAAGCCAGAAAGTGAGAACAAGGCTTTGGAGGCCAAAGAGGTGATATTATATTTGATTTTGCAGGCCATGGGAAGCCAATGGAGTTGATTAAATGGGTCAGGTGACATGATCAGATGTAATATTTATCTTTTGGAAGATCACTCTGACAGTCCAATGAAGGATGAATTGTAGTGGGGAGAACCTAGTGATAGAGAGAACCATTAGCAGACTATAATAGTCCAGGAGGGAAGTGATAACAGCCTGCAGTGGGATGGTAAAATTATCAGAGGAGAGAAAGGGGTATATAATACAGATCTAATGAAAGTGGAAGCAACCAGATTTGACAAGTGAGTAGATGTAGGAAATAGGGTGAAAGAGAGGGAGAAGATGAGAGCCTGGGCAGTGGCCTTGACATTAATAAAGAAGTTAGGAAGATAGGAAGCTTTGGAGAAGGATAATGAGCTCAGTTTTGTAAATTTTGAATTAAAGATGTTTACAGAACATCCAGTTCTAGATGTCTAACAGGCTGCTAGAGATGTGAGGAGATTTGGAGAGAGGTTAGGATTAAACAAACAGATCTGAGAATCATTTACTTAGAGACAATAATTAAATTCATGGGAGTTGATGAGATCATTGAATGAAACAGAATAGAGAGATGAGAAGAGGTCCCAGAACAGAGTCTTAGGGGACATCATGGTTTGCAGGTATGAAAATGCAGAAAAGGAGACTCAAAAGGAGTTGTCAGAGTGAAAATCTAGAGAGAAGTGGGCCTCAAAAAGAAAAGAGTAATGGGTAATGTGGGTGACAGGGGAGAAGTCGGTTACCGTCCCCCATCCAAGCATGACTCCACCCCAAAACTCATTGGGATTGGTGAGTCTCTGCCTAGGACCATCATATTTTGAAAGGTTCTACTCATTCTGTTAACCTGTAGCTCTCTCTGGTCTATTCTTCCTCCATACTGCCTTGCCTCATGTGAGTACTCTTCTTATCTTTCTCTTCTTAATTTTTTCCTCTATGTCCCTCTTTCCAGCTCCCTTTTAAGTTTTGTCTTTCTATTGGATTGTTGATTCTTGAGAATCATGACTTCTTCATTCTACTTTTTGTGCTCCTTGGGCTCAACACAATACCATACACAGAGTAAATATTTAATAAATGCATTATCTATCTCATAATTTTTAGTCAATCAACAAGCATTTCCTTAGCACTTCGTATGTCTAGGGCAAAAACATGGTTCTTGCTCCCAAGTAACTCTCATTCTAGGATGGAGGAGATACAGCATACAAATAACTATATTCCTACAAGAGGTAGATAAAGAGGCAGATAGAGATAGATAGATAAATATGGATGATATAAATAGATATACATACATGTGTGTATATAAGTGTGTGTATTAAGAGAGAGACAGAGTGAGTAGATGGAAGATGATCTCAAAGAGAATCCTTTGACATTGAAGGATCCTGGGAAGGAATATTATAGCACAAGGGATTCTTTACCAAGAGGATGGTGATTGTCATTTCTCCCAGCATGGTAGGGAGCAGGATGGATGCACCTTTGTCTTGGATCCCTCATTCTCCCCCAACTCCTACCTATCCAATCAAGTGCCATTGCTTCCTGTTTCTACCTTCACAACATTTTGCCCCCTCAAACTCCTCTCCACTCATGCAACTACTACCTTACTACTTCTAGCCTAGATGAATGAAATAGCCCCCACCTCAAATATCTCCTCACTCAGGTCCTTTCTCCACAATGCTGCCAAGTTAATTTCTTTTCAATGCAAATCTGGCCATGTGATTTTCCTATTCCCATAAACTCCATTGATTTCCTATTATCCCTAGAATAAAATATAACACCTCTGCTTAACAACCTGATCCCAACCTATCTTTTCAACCTCATGGGACATTACTCCTTTCTTCTATCAGGGATCCATCTAAAGTGGCCACTTGTCCAACAGTCTCCCACCTCTGTTTCTTTGCAGAACTTCTCCATCATGCTATGATTTTACTCCATTTCCCTCTCCATAATCTTGTTCTTCCTTTACGAGCAGCTCAGGCACCACCTTCTGGTTCAAGTCTTTTTTTTTTTTTTTTTAATGTCCTCAGCTACTTGTATCTTCCATCCAAAATTACTCATCAGAATTTGTATGTCTTCCCTTGACACAGATGCTCCCCATGTACTTGCTGTCTTCCTCATTAGCATATAAGTTCATTGCAAACTGAGATTGTTTCATCCTTGGCACTTGTATCCCTAGCATTTAGCACAATGCCTGGTATAAAGTAGGAGCTTACTAAATACCTGTTGATATACTCTTTGGTATAAACTAGTGGGTTATACTAGTGATCCAAGCACCAACCATGATCCCCCAAAGCTTGATTCACTTAGAACAGCTGATGCTGGGAGGGGGGAAGCACTTCTTAATAATAATAGTTGACATCAGATTCTCACCTTTTGCAAATTGCTTTACAAACACTGTCTCATTTAAACTTCTTCTGTGTAGGGATCACATCAGTCTTCACATCTGTATCCCTGCTACTGACATATAGTTTAATAAATGCTTGTTGATTGAGGCTCATGAAAACCCAGCTTGAATGAACTAGAGAATCTTAATTCATTTCTCTCAAGTTATACAGAGAAAAACTGAGGCTCAATGTCCTATAATTCATAAGCGATAGAGCCGAGGTTCTAACCAAGATCCTGTGATTCCAAATTCAATATTTTCCATTGGGTCATATGTCTTCCTAGCACTCCAGTTCTTACTATCCCTGTTTTGCAAATGAAGAAACCAACCAAAGTCACTCAACCAATAAGACTCAGGCTATATTTGAGTCCAGATTTCCCAGTCTACAAGGCTTTCTCCACCACATCCCACCTGTTAGCTGATTCTGAGCTAGAGTAAAGGAAAGGTACCTCACCCTGGAGAGTCTATGCAGAAGTTTCTTTTGGGGGTAGAATTCAAAACACCAAGTTGGGAAAATCAGGATGCTAAACTCAAGGGTTCAAACCTGACACTAATTTCTATGAAATTAAGTAACTCCTGACTTTTGCCTTCCTTTTCAGTGTTAGAATTTTATCTGCATATTTGAAGAGGGTAGGGTAGGGTTATTAGATTATAAAGGCAATGGGTGGGGAATGTTTGCCTTGCCAACCAAGGCCAGGGTCATCCCTATGGCACAGCAGCCAAAAGGCAGGCAGATAGAATCAATCAGTTACAAAGTGCTCTCCTAGGTCTCAGCCTGCAGAGACGGGAGGCAAAAATGTCATACTGGGATGGAAAGAGCATTGGCCTTAGAGTGGGGTGCAATCTGTGCAGAATCCTGTCTCTCAAGCTTCCTACCAGAATAAGCCTAGGCAAGGTTCCTCCCCTGTCTCTAGAATGTTATCAATCATATTTACTAGAGAGGGTTATTTATAGTATCATTGATTTAGAATTGGAAAGAAACCTTTAAAGTTCTCTAGTCCCTCATTTATATGTGAGGAAACTGAGGCACTTAAAAATTACGTGATTTGCTCAGGATCCCATGGATAGTATGTAGGGAGACATCATTTTAATTGGGATCTTTCCCCCTTTCCCTAACCATGAGTTGGTATGAGACACAAATGAAGTAATGTCAGCTAAGTATATAAAAACCTTGAAATGCTATGTAGTATCAGTTCTGAATATTATAACCATTATTTCCTCATTGTGAATCTTCCTTTTATAATCTAGCTAGCTAGATTTATGTATGCATAGATAGTGAGAAAGGAAGAAAGGAGGGAGGTAAAAAAAGGAGGAAGGGAGTGGGGAGGAAGGAAGGGAGGAAGGAAGAAAAGGAGGGAGGGAGGGAGGAACAAAAGGAGAGAGAGAGGTAGAAAGGGAGGAAGGAAAAAAGAAGAGGGAGAGAGAGAGGGAGGAAGGGAAGGGAGGAGAAAGAAGAGAGAGGTGGGAAGGGAAAGAAAGAGGGAGGGAATAAGAGAGGGTAGGAGGAAGAAGAGAGAAGAGAGAGAGGGAAAAAGGGGGGAGAGAGAGATAGAGATAAAGAGAGAGACAGAGAGAAGTACATACAAAAGAAATACAAGATAATTTGAGGAAAGGCACTAGCAGTTAAGGTAAAATGATGGAATGACAATGGTGACCCATAGTTAGGGGTAAAACTGTGAGATAGTTACATCCATCTTGTTTAATGCGGGTTATAATATTAGCTGATTCTGGTCAGCATGGCAAGTTTTTCTTTCCTTCTTTCACTCCCAAGAAGCCAATGAAGAAAAACTGTCAGGGGACCTCAGGAACATTTTGACAATTTAGCAATAGTCTTTTAACAGTTGCAGTGGCTAAAAACTCATCGCCCTGTGGCCAGACTATCCAAATGTAGCTAGACTGGTCCTTGAATCAAAAACTCACAGTTCATCACTGACCTTTCCATGTTGGGAAGGTCAACTAGCAAGCTTCCCTTCTGCTGGCATATGCTACTCCAAATTTTCCTTTGATTTCCACAATCATAATACGCATGTAGAATAGGTTACTCCCATTTGACAGAAGGAGAAACTAAGTCTTGGAGGGATTATATCACTTACCCAAAGTCATCCAGTTGATATTCCTCTGAGGTCTGAACTTAATAGGATTAGGGGATAACCTCAATGTTTTAAGGATTGGCTAAAGTCAGAAGAAGGAAAAGTGATAGTGTTCCCCCCTTTCATTGATGAGCTACAAATAAAGAAATATGATATATCAGGAAAGTATGCTAGATTTAGAGCCAGGAGAGATCTGAGTTCAAATTCTGCAAGGTAGGAGATAGTATTATTCCATTTTACAGTAGAGGAAACTGAGCAAACAGGTTAAATGATTTGCCCAGAATCAGATGCTAGTAAATGTCTTAGGTTGGATTTAAATTGAGATCTTCCTGAATCCAGGTTCAGTCTTCTATTCCTGATGCCCTTAGCTGCCTTGACAACATACAATTTGTGACCAGAAAGTTTCAGGTTCAAAACCTGTCTCTAACATATATGAATTGTGACCATAAAAAAAGTTATAGCTTCTCAGCTTCCCAGGCACCTCTCTCAGATTATAAGGTTACTGACAAATTGTCAGTTAGTGCCAATAAAGCTTCCACACTACTGACTAACAATAATGATGAAGCTATTAAATTATTAAGTAGTAAGGTCTGAATTATTAGAAGTGTTCAAAGGAATGAAACAGGCTATCTCACTAAATGGGACTAATATTAATATACAATCCCATGACATTCATATATAATCCAAACAATGAAACATGTCAAAGATTGTTGTGCACAGTTCCCTTTTATTGTCCTGACTCAGTTTCCCTAATTGTCCTGACTGAATTTCCCTAATTGTCCTGACTCAGTTTCCCTAAATTGTCCTGACTCGGTTTCCCTGAATTGTTCTGCCTCAGTTCCTAATTGTTCTGCTCAGTCCTGCAACACCACTCCTCCCTCCTAATCAACATGATCCAAATAAGGAGAAAGACCTCCTATCTTAGACATCATGACCCCACACCTTCCCTACTTATCAGAATGTCCAGTATCTCTTCCCATTCTGCCATTGTTCTTCTTGATCCCAACTTATTAGAACGTCCAGTGCCTCCCCCACCCCTGTCAGAACCTGACTGATAATCTGTTCCAACTCCTAGTGCTCTGACTCCACCCCTGCCTCGGTCTACCTCCTGGTAGCTTGGATAACTAAGCATTTTATGAATTTAATTTAATTCTCATTTAATTCTTACAACAACCCTGTGAACTAGATGCAATTATTGCCCCCATTTTACAGATGAAGAAACTGAGGCAGAGACCCATCCAATGTCACATGGCGGGGAAGTGTCTGAACTCGGGCATCCCTGGCTCCAAGCCCAGAGTTCTAGCTGTCTCTAGAGAGCCCTCTAATCTTATCCCCAATATAATAGTCAGTGGGAAGTTCTAGCCCATCGCTGGTGAGGGCTTTACTTCCCTTGTGTTTCTCCAGTTTAGCCACATGGCTTTTTTTCTCTTAAACACCCAATAAAAATGGCAATTGCTCTTCCACTGACTGGCCTATCTTGCCACTTCCCGAAGGACCCTTAAAGACCCAGCGCAGCCTCTGCCTGTAACTTAAAGCATTGGGAAATGTGTCAGCAGAAAATCTCTTGTAATTTCTTGTCATCCAAACAGGCAAATGGCTGCCTCATAAAGCAGGGGCTGTGGCCAAGCCAAACAAATAGTGACGTCTCAGGATCTGCATGTGGATGGAATGAATAACATTCGAATACTGCTCCCATTCAGCAAGCCGGCTGCCCAGGCCAGACAATCAGCCCAGGGAACAAACGAGAGAGAGACAATGAGAAACGCAAGACAAATCTGGCTTTTGTTTAGTTACAGTCTATATATCTTAAAGAGTTTCTCATTTGTCCCGCCCTCCCCAAAGAAAATAGTTTTCTCGATATCCCCCAATGGGGGAAAGGGAAGAAGCATTTATAACTACTATGTGCCAGGCAGAATGCTAAACACTCTGTCTAATGAGCATTCTCTAATGTCTCTAATGGGGCTAATTCCAGTAGGCCAGAGAGCAGTAGGTGGAAGCTCCACAGGCAAATCTAGATTTGGTATTGGGGAAAATTTCAGGAGAGAGGTTTGTCCTGCTTGGAAATCTCCAAGAAAAACCTAGATAATCCCTTGTTAGATATGTTTTAATGGGGAACAACTTAGGCACGATGCCAGGTGAGATGGAGGTCTAACATCCATGGCATTTTGATTTAATTGCTATACCACTGTAAAGAGTCGGATACATAAAAGCGGGGATCTACAATCAATTCTGGATTTGTACATCATAAATCCTACTTTAAGATATGTGCATATTTTCATACATATGTATAAGGATAAATATTTGCAAAAGACAAGTCCCTGTCGTGCCACAGTTCCCTTTTATTGTCCTGCCTCAGTTTCCCTAAATGGTCCTGCCTGAGTTTCCCTGAATTGTTCTGTCTTAATTCCCCTGGTTGCAACACCCCTCCTGATCATTAGGACTGATATAACTTAGGGCTAGTTACTCAAAGGTTATAAACTGTAAATGTGTAAACTCAAGCTCCTAACCTCTCCTAATGTCCGGTGCCTCCCCCCCACCCTGTCAGAACCAGATTGATAGTCTGTTCCCTATCTCAGTGCTCTGACTCCATCCCTGACTCAGTCTACCCCAGTTGCTTGGAGCCATGTGTGTATATATACTTCATGGGAAACATACATTGGCTGCTGGATTCTTGGAGATGATCGTCTCATTCAGCCCTGGGACCAAATCATGGATCCATTTGGTCTCTCAAATAAAATATTAAAAACTCTCTAATCTCCATCTTGTCTTAGTTTCTCCGGCATTACAGTCCCAGGGTAGATTTCCTAATATCATGGAATTATCTGTATGTACTTACAACCTCACTTACATCTTCTTCATCTTCTACCTTCAACCAGTTACCAAGAGCTGTTATTCTGTCTTTACTCCCAGCCCAGTATCACTGGAACCCAACCTTCTTCTCTATTCCCATCCTCACAAGGCAGCATGGGTACCCATCCCCACCGCTTGGTCTTTTGCAATAATCTCCTATCAAGTCTTCCTGTCTCCAGCCTCTCCCTTTTCTGTTGTAACTACCCTTCATTTGGCTATCTCATCAATCTTTATACACAGATCTGATCATGCTGCTCCCAGAATCACAGGGTTGCATATGGTTTCAAGTTCAACCCATACCTGAATAAGAACCTCTCCATAAAATCCCCAATAAATCACTCAGACTTTGCTTGAAAATCTCCAGAACTAGGCAACTCTGCCTTGGAGAAGGTAGTCTGCTCTCCTTTTTGGAAGCCCTAATTGTTAGAAATGTTCTCCTAACTGAATCTTACTGCATAAGATAGTGGTTTTCAAAGTACAGTTTCAGGACTCCTTTAATCCCCCAAATCCTTTCAGGGGATCTGTAAAATCAAAACTATTTTTATGCTAATAATCACACATTTTAATTTCAAATATAGCCAATATCAATAGCTATAATCCATATAAGCAAAAGCAAATTTGGGGAGGTATGGTTTTTTTTTTAAGGTATAAAGGGGTCCTGAGAACACAAAATTAGAGAGCTACTGATACAGAAGAGAGAAAGAGCTAGTTCCGAAGCCTGGAAGACCTGGGTTCAAGTGCTACCTCCAGCACATGACCCTAGATAAATGATTTAACCTCGATGTTCTAGGCAACCTTCTAAGACCAGCTTGCACTGGGATGGGGTGGGGGTGGAGTTAACTAACCTGGGAGCTCCCTTTGCTAATGAAATCATGGGTCCAGTCTCTACTATAAATAAAATTATTTTGAAAAGACCACAATTGTTCTTTTTTATACTTAAACCATCTGTTGCACAATGTAAACACAAGAATGGGAAATTTTCTAAATTTAGAATGCCAGTTGGTAGAGGTGAAGTGGATTCCTTTTTCTTTCAAATTTTTAATTTTGAGTGCTGATTTTGGTGTTTATATCACCTTTATTCTAAGTATATCCTTCCCCTTGTATGTAGAAATCCAACTCTTATGACAGAAAGAAGGGGGTGGGGAAATCAGTTCTGCAAAATTAACCAGGTCTGACAGTAGAGTAGCAGTCCCCACCTATAAGGAGACAATACAAAATCAAGAATATAAGCTTTAGAGGCAGAGGGGTTGACTTCTATTAAAGCAGGGTCTATTTTTTTTTGTCTTTCTTTCCATCCCCAGCTCTTTGCTGGAACAGAGTAGGTGTTTCTTTAATAAATGTTTATGGACGAGTTAGTGACTTTATGCAATCACTTTATGCCTCCGAACTTTAGTTTCCTCACCTGTAAAATGAGGAAGTTGGACTAAGTGCCTTGGCTAACCCCAGGCTCCTCTGATCTCAGGAAGACTTGTTGCCAAGAAGGGAAAGAAATGAAGGTTGTCATCTTTTCTTGGGAGTCAAACTTGAACACTGTAATTACGTGGCATTAAGTGAAGTAGATTCAAAAGATAGAAGTGGTTTAAAAATCACAAAGTTGATAAGACATGCTGTCAAATAAATTTTACTTCCTAGATATTGATGAGATCTTATAGGAAATAAATTATGTAATTCTCCTTCCATTGGGAATGACCAAATATGTCTTGGAATCATTGATTACATAGAGGAATTACATGATTACACCAATTACAAGAAGAGATCATGGAAGATACCTCTAGTCCTACTCTTTTATTTCACATATGAAGAAACTGAGGCACAGAGAGATTTGCTTAAGGTCACACAATAAGTGACTGAAATGGGTAAGAATACTGGCTCCAGAGCCATTATTTCACACTGTCTCTTCTAGTATGTCTTGTACATAAATAAGCTACATTAGTTTAAGAACATTATCACTGTAGGAGATCCACAGTAGCATGGCAGGCAAGCACACACTAGGTCATTCCTCTGGCACAATGCCTATAGAGCTAACTTAATCACCCTCCATAAATTTAGGATTCACAGGGCTAGGTTAATGCAATCTTTCTTACTATGCAGGAGAGTCAGCCCCTTATCAAAAATCATTTGGTCTTAGTGGAACATTAACCCATTTTAGAGAACATGGGCAACATTAAAAATCAATGGAGTATTGATTTAAGCCTAAGCTACTTCATTAACAAAAATGCATTTAAAGTATAACCGCTTAACTGGAAAACAAAATGGTCCAAGTTTAGAGAAAAGGAATTTGAGAAGAACTTTTCCTTCCTAAAATATGTCAGCAATAAGAATCAAAAACTAAATATTCCTTTGCAATATTTCCAAATTTTTTTTACATTAATAATTTATAAACAGTAGTGTGAGTCTGTTGTTATACAACGTGGCAATATATTGCCAAAAAAAAAAATGCTTTAATATCTGCAAGTAGAAACATCCTGTTTTCTCTTAATCATCGATGTTAAATGAAAAAGATTTCACATCTTTGTTTCAAGCCATCCAATCATATCTTTGGTCTATTGTGTCTCCAAGAAGATGACATAACCACATTAGGTAGAAATTCCTTTTCTGGGTTAGTTCAAGGTCTTTGTATTTTTCATTTCAAATCTACCAGGTGGGGTTCTTCACCCAAGTCCTCTAAATCCCCAGCTCTAGTGTATTTCATTCATATTTCCTCCTTCCATTCTTTGCCTTTTCCTAAGAACAATTAGAAGTAGAATGAGTTTGTTTCTCATCGATTGTTCTAAATCCTTCCATGCACTACACCTGGCCATTCCTTCAACCAAAATAGAAGCCAGAGAAAAAACATTTAATTGTATACCTTTGACTCATACCCTGTCTAGAGCAGAAATACAATCATTTGATTTGTAAGGTTTACCATATGTTACATCCAATTGGCTTTTATACCTCAGGAAGTTGGAGGAACCCGGGCAAGTCTGTGAAAGAGGTTTTAGACTTGTTCCCCTTGGCCCCAGAGAGAAGATCTGGGATTAGTGTATAAATGGCAGAGAAGCTGATGTAGGCTTAAAATCGGGGAAAACTTGCTCCTCCTCAGAGCTATACAAAAAGCAGAATGGGCTGCCTCCAGAGGTGAGGCTCCTCAAACAAAGCCTAGATGCCCACTCCTTGGGTAGGGCATGCAGTTGTTTACTGAAGGATCTCTTTTGAGCTTCAATCTCTGGCACCAACTTTTGAATCAGATGTCCTATGGACATGAAAAATTCAATTCAACCAAAATAGAACTTCTTATCCTTTTTGGCCCCTTGTTCTGCCCCAACCTTCCACTTAACCTTCTTTGAAACTTCAGTCTTTCAGCAAACCACTATCATTGAGATTTACAATCCCAGAGTCATTCCCTAATTTCTCATTCTCCCTCACTCATTTCCACAATAAATCGGTTACATTCTCATCAATTCTACCTCCCTAATGTCGCTCACATTTGTTCCTTTTTCTCCACCCACAGAGATGTCTCCATAGTTCTGACTTTTATCAACTTCAATCTGAGCTAATGCAACCTCTTTCTAAATGATTCTCTGTGAAGACCAAGTTAGTACCCTGAATACTTTAAAATCTGCCAGAGTCAGGATAAACAAAAGTCCTTGGTCTTTATTCTTGGTCTTTAGGGGTAGAAGTGAATTGGATGGACACAGGATCTCCACGACCTCTCCTTTTCATTTCCTGCCCAAAAAGTAACTCTGGCTACTCGTACTCCACCCCCTAATCCCTCCTACAATTCTTTGTATACACCAGTTATGGAGCCAGCACAGAATAGTGGGAAGGGCCATTTTCCAAGCATATGCTAATAGAGTTTTGTCCAACCCATAGTTAGCTTTAAGTGCTCAGTTGTCCGACCTCAGTGTATCAACTCAAGAGTTTCAGCCCTTTACTGTTCTCTGCCTCAAGTCCCTCCTCCCTTCAATCTGCTGCCAAAGTGATTCTCCTAAAGCAGAGATCTCACTATGCTATTGCCTTATTAAATGAACTCCAGAGGCTCTCCCATGACCTCCGGGATTAAAAAGAAGCTCCTATATTTGATATTTAAAACCCTTCACAATCCAGCTCCAGCATACATTTCCAGCTTACTTTACCAGCCTTCTCATATTCTAGCATGGGGGCCATCTCCAATCATCCTAATCTATGTCTGGTCACTAGACCAGATAAGGAACATTCCTGTCTGTCCCCATGCAGATTCACATACTCTTTCTCCCCATGATCTTAAAGGCTCAGAGCACTAAGATGCTAAAGGACTTTCTCAGCACCCTAAAGCCAGGATGAGTCATTGGTGGGACATGGACCCGAGTCTTTCTAGTTTTGAAGCCAGCTCTCTATCCACTATATGACATGTTATATCTCCAGCTATTACAATTATAAAATATAATTCTATAGATTCCAAATTCTACAGCAGCAGGTTTTAGCTTAGGAGAAAGAAGAACTTTCTATCAATTATTTTCCAACAGCAGATAGTTTGTGAGTAAGCTTCCTGTTCCAGGAAACATTCAAGAAAGAGCAAGGTGACCACTGCCAGTAATTCTATAGAATAGATTCCTTCTTTGAGTAGGAAGTTGAATTAAATGAATTCATATAGTGCCTTCCAACTTTAAAATTATATTATTCTATGGTTTATTGGGGTTTTCAAGACCAAGGAAACTCAGTATCCAAAAAAAAAAAAAAAAAAAAAAAGCCTTCCAGGGAAAATTTTAAACCTGGACTTGTTTTGTTGTATCCAGTCTGTCCTCCTCCTGAATCCAACCTGCAGACAACTGTTATAGTAATATTCCTAGAGCTCAGATCTAAACATATCAATCTTTTCATCAAGAAACTTATCATTCCCTAATGCCTGTTAAATGTAAACTTTGGCATCCAAAATTTTTCACAATCTGGTAGTCCACACATTGCTCCCCCCTCCCCCTTATGTACTCTGGACAAATTGGACGTCTTGCTTTTATGTTGTCCGCAACCTTCCATCTTCACCTCCTTCTACCCAAACCCTCTGTTCCCAATCCCCATTCCTAAAATGTTTGACCTTATCACCTCATCTCCACCACCCTTAAAGTCACTTCAAGATTCAGCTCCAATTCCAACTACCACATGGTTGTGTGGATTGTCTGGATCCTCCCAGTTTGTAACCCTTCTCCCCATTACCCTGTGTGTGTCCATATGTATGTGTATGCATGTATAAAATGTAAGCTCATTGAGGGTAAGAATTGTAATGCTTTTGTCTTGTATGCTCAGTGTCAAGGATATGATAGATCCTTGTGGAGCAATGGATCAATCACAGATCTACAGGAATTATCATGAAATATTCTCTATTTCCAGATAGAGAGCTGATGAACTCAGAAGGTATAGGCAAGCATTTTTGATGCAAGGGATATGTTTAAAAAAGGAGCTTGTTTTATTTCACTATAATATTTGCAATGGCTTTTACTTTTCTTTTCTAAGTGAAAAATACAGGGAAGTAAGAGGGAGTGAATTCAGAAATGAAAGGAAAATAAAACTGAATTTTAAAAAAAAATGCTCCAAAAACCTATTGGAAACAATTCATAGCTTTAAAAAGTTGTAGGATATAAAATAAACCCACACAAATCATCAGCTTTTCTATACATTACTAACAAAGCCCATCAACAAAAGATAGAAAGAGAAATTCCATTAAAATTACTGGAGACAAAATAAAATACTTGGAGGGCCAAGCTGCCCAAGAACTACATGAACACAATGACATAACACTTCTTACACAAATAAAATCAGATCTAAACAATTGGAAAAATATTAATTGTTCATGACTAGGCTGAGCTAATATAATAAAAAATGATAATTCTGCCTAAAGTGGTCTACTTGTTTAGTGCCATACAAATCAAACTGCCAAAACATTATTTTATAGAATTAAAAAAAATAATAACAAAATTCATCTGGAAGAAGAAAAGGTCAAGAATATCAAGGGAATTAATGAAAAAATTACAAAAGACAGTGACTTAACAGTAGCAAACCTAAAACTATATTACAAAGCAGCAGTCATCATAACCATTTGGTATTAAGAAATAAAGCAGTGGATCAGTGGAGTAGATTAGATACACATGACACAATAATCAAGGCTTATAGCAATCTAGTATTTGATAAATCCACAAACTCCAGCTTCTGGAATAATAACTTACTATTTGACAAAAATTGCTGCGAAAACTGGAAAACAATATGTCAGAAAATCAGCATAGACTTATATCTTACACTCTGTGCCAAAATAAGATCAAAATGGATATGTGATTTGGACATAAAGGATGATACCATAAACAAATTAGGAAAATAAGGGATAATCTTGTTTTGGAGAAGAGAAGAATGTATGCCTAAAGAAGAACTAGAGAACATTATGAAAGGCAAAATTGATAACTTTGATTAAATTAAATTAAAGAGGTTTTGCACAAACAAAACCAAAAGAAACAAGATTAAAAGAGAAATACGAAGTTGGGGGGAAAATCTTTATAGACAGCATTTCTGACAAAGTTCTTATTTCTAAAATATATAAAGAACTGTGTCAAATTTATTAGAATACAAATCATTCCCCAAGTGATAAATGGTCAAAGGATATGAACAGATAATTTTCAAATCATGAAACTAAAGAACTCCAAGGTACCACCTCACACCTTTCAGATTGGCTAAGATGAAAGGAAAAGATGATGATAAATGTTGGAGGGGATGTGGGAAAACTGGAATAATAATGTATTTTTGGTGGTGTTGTAAAATGATCCCCTCCCATTCTGGAGAGCAATCTGGAACTATGCCCAAAGGGTATAAAACTGAGCATACCCTTTGACCCAGCAGTGCTATTCCTGGATCTGTATCTTAAGGAAATCATGGAAGGAAAAGGACCCACATGTGCAAAAATGTTTATAGCAGCTCTTTTTGTGATAGCAAAGAATTGGAAAATGAGTGGATGCTCATCAATTGGGGAATGGCTGAACAAGCATGGAATATGGAAACAATGGAATATTATTGCTCTATTAAAAATGATGAACAAGCTGATCATAGAAAAACCTGGAAAGATTTACATGAACCGATGCTGAGTGAAACCAGCAGAACCAGGAATACATTGCATCCGATAACAGCAAAAATGTGCGATAATCAACTATGAAAGACTTGGTTTTTCTCAGTGGATCAGCAATCCAAAGCAATCCCAATAGACTTTGGACAGAAAATGCCATCTGCATCCAGAAAAAGATCTAAGGAGACTGAATGTCAATCAACAAATGCTATGTTCACTTCTTTTTTCTGAATTTTTATCTCCCATGTTTTTTTTTTCCCCTTTTGCTCTGATTTTTCTCTCTCAACACAATTCATAAAGCAATGTGTATTAAAAAGTAAATAAACTTAACACAATTTAACAAAATGTTTGCATGACAACAATTGGCCCACCCCAGATTAGTGGACAATCTCTTTAAGGCTAGGTTACAAATGTATCAGATGGGTATATTTGATATTTTGCCAATATACATTTAGGCATATGGGGGAAGAAGAAATCAGGCACTAACTTAAAACTCTGCAACTCTCCTATGTGGAGAGAAAATCTGGGAAATAGAATCCATTTGTAAATTACTTATGTGCCAGACTCTGGCCTAAGTACTGGGAATCCAGGGGGGAAAAATAGTCTTGGCTTTAGTCCCTTCCATTCCACTGGGAAATAAATATAAGGGGAAAAAATTGTGTGGGGGGAGGATAGACACACCAATAGACAGAAACAGGAAAAGTCACATGTATATGTTGACATCTAAGCTGAGCTTTTACAGAAAGCAAGGACATCCAGATAACAAGGAGTTTTTGATAAAGCAAGACAGCTACGATGGTGTACCCTCATTAGTTTAACCTCAAGGGAAATCTGGAAGTTATACATCAGAGCATCCAGATATTACATCCAATTTTATAGCATGGAGGTGCCATGATCCTCTAAAGTCACAGGATCTGCCCTGGATAGACTCCCTCCTTCCCCCAACTAAGTTCATCAATGGGAATTCTAAGAAAACATAACTTGTAAATCTCATTCACAGTCTATCAACCCCCTTAGTAACACCTAGATTTCTTTCTGTTCCTTTCCATCATTTTATTTCCTTAGGCAACCACTGTTATGAAATGAAACTGTCAGCCTTATTAGGAATGAAAAACTGCAAGGTGTCTTTAGGAAAAGATAGGAAAAAATGACCTTAGGCTGTACGTCTTTATCAGCGTTGATTTGATAATTGTTGGATTTACTTTTGTGACCTTTGTAATCCAATTTCATCAGGAACCCTCTGTTTCCCTGAGCAAAGGTAGCCAGTAGGTAATCGCCAATCATGATAATGCCTTCTTTGTTTCTTCAGTTATTTCACTGTTTAAATCCTAGTGATCCCGTGATTGAAAGCTGAAAGGGACCTTGGAGATTATGGATCATGGAAAGAACTTAAGAAGTTACCTTTATCCAGCCTCTCACTACACAGATGAACTGAAATCCAAGTGATTCATCCATCTATAGTCACATAGGATATAGGTAGCTCTGGATTTGGCTCCAGATGCTCTGAATCCAAACCCTGAAGCTCCTATCCTATGATCCCATTGTTTTTATTGAGTGTGACCTGAATGAAATATGAAGATTAACCCAAGTTTCAATTAGCCAAAATAATTAGTTGTGGGTAGAAAGACATTTCCCCATCAATCCTAAAGGGAAAGTAGGAAGAAGCACTGGGGAAAACTTAGCCCCACATTTCAATGCATTAAGTACACATAAGTACACAAAGATAAATAAATGTGTATATAAATTTATATAAATATATATGTATATATATATGTGTGTGTGTTTGTATGTGTGTATATACATATATAGAGAGAGAACGAGAAAGAAAGAGACAACAAAGACAGAAAGAAAGAGGGAGAGAAAGGGAGGAGGGAGGAGACAGAATGAGAGAGAGTGAGTGTGAGTGGAGGGGGAAAGTATGAAGTAACTTTGGGAGAGGACTAACATCTGAAGGAATCAGGAATGGGCTCTAATAGGAGATGGTCTTTGAGCTGAGCCTAAATGAAACCAGGGATTCCAAAGATCAAAGATAAGAAGGAAGGATATTCCAAATAGTATAGTAGAGATTAAAGATTAGGGGAAAGTAGCTATACAGGAATGGAGGTGGGAGATAAATGATGTTCCTTAGTGTCCAAGGGATCACAACCTTCACTTATATCAATAGAATACCACCTCCCCCCACCCCATCTAGAGTTTCTAAATATGCTCCAACATTAACCATCAGGAACCAGTTAATCAAGAATCCACACACTCTACCTAACATCAACTCTAAGAGTAGAATGTTTATATTTATAATGTAAAGGTTCTTTTAGAACAGCATGGCCTAGTAGATTGTTCAAAACCTTGGCAGAGGCTGTGTAACTTTGGGCAAATCATTGAACTTCTCAGAGTCTTAGCTGCCTTATTTTATAAAATGGGTATGTTAATTCCTAAAGTACCTAGGAACCTCAGAGCATTACTTTGAGGTTCAAAAGTGATACTATAATTAAAACATTTGGATTGCAAAGCAGTTATTATGATGATTTCATTTTTACTCTTTTGAACTGAATTCAGACAAATTCTGGGAAAAGTTGCTATCCTGTATTTTTCCTTAACATTATTTTTCCTCCTTTTATATTTACTCTTTTATTTGCACTGATGAATCAAGTAATTTCTTTCATAGGGGAATACAAGTATTAAGTTGTAAACTCTTTGTCTGTAGATTCATAAATACATATGTACATAAACATACATATACAGACACAAATTATATATATGTGTGTGTAATTATGTATTTGTGTATGTGTGTATGTGTGTGGTTTTATAGAGCAATGTATATTCTCTCTACAGGGAGACATAGATATGCTCTTCTACCCTTTTGTTGACAAAATGTTGCTCTATCTATAATTGACCCTGTATTTTGTTTATATTGCATGTAGTTTTGTTAACATACTTTGCAAATCTGGTATAGTCCATTTTATCGTTCCAAAAGTGGACATTAAGAATGATATTGCATAAATGTTCATTGTTTTAAATATATTTTATTATTATTACTACAACTGATGGACCTAATGCTTTTATTAGAGGAAGCTATGTCACAGTTTTGAATTACTTTTCTTCATACCAGATGAGATCTCCCAGCCATATGGTAATTTTCAAAATTCATCTAATTGACTCATATTTCCTTTTCCATGGTGGCTGTTTTAAACTCTTTCTTCTCTCCAGTCCCTGACTATACTATGCTCCATCACTTTCAGTAAATGATCTCACTTCTTACTTTACCAATCAATTGAATCCATCTAATGTTATCTTCCTTAACCCCCCTCCTCCTACTTTTCTAAACTTCTCTTTCCTTCATTTATCTTCTCCTCCTCTAAGCTAGTCCAGGAAGAGAAACTGCTAACCTCTCCATCTTTATGCCCTTGAACCCATCATATTGGGAGGAAGGTGGAAGGAAGAACATCGACTTTGGAATCAGAAGACCTGGAGCCAAATCCTACCTCTGACATTGACTTAGTTAACATTTCCTTACCTACAAAATAAACCAGTATGCTAGATGAGCTCATAGGATACTGCCAGATCTAGATCTACAATCATATGATTTAGTGAACCATCTTCTCCTCTTATCCCTTTTGATGGCTTTTAACTGCCTCTCATATCTTAACTATAACCATCCTCCGAGCTGCCCTCATGTACCTCTATGTACCTGTACTTTCACCTTTGGAGGGTTTATCTAGTCCCATGGTTTCGATGATCATCTCTTAGGAGATAACTCACAAATCTATTTTTCACAGTAACAGAGATTTAGAACTGGAAGGAACCTAGGTCACTCCTTTCATTCGGCAGTTGAGAAAGCAGAGGTCCAGAGAGGTTCAATTGCCCTAGATCCTATAGATAGGTGCAGAAGTTGCATGTAAAAGGAGATCACCTGCCTCCAAAATCCCATCCAACCTTCCCATTCAGTTCTCTCTTCTCCCCCAGATTGTAATCTTATATTTCTGCTGGAGCTCTGGCCTACCAAGCTCAATGTATCACTGGTACTCAGACTCAAACACAAACTTGTCTTCAACTTCTCTATTCCCGTTGATAGTAATGTCATCTCACCAGTCACTCAAGCTCCTAAACTCATAATTCTCTTGGCTTAATTTTATTTCTTCACCCTTTACCCCCTGATTGCCACTTAAGCACTAAGGATTGTCCATTCCAACTTTGAAAATCCTTCTTTACTCATCCCCCTTCTTCCAAAACCACTTCAAGGATGCTAGTTCAGGATTTCTTCTCACCTGAGACTATCAGAACAGCTTCCTAGCTGGTTTCCATTCCTTCAGCCCATGTCCTCCCTAATCTATACATCTGACAATGATAAAGATTCTCCTGATATGCCCCACAGATGGAATTACTCCTCGACTTAGAAATTTTGGCTGTCTCCGCATTCATTCAAAGGAAGTATCCTTCACTTCTGTGATTTCTTTCTCTGGTTGAATGGCTCCTTCCAGAACCTCCTAATGCCCAGGCTAACTAGGTCTCTTTCTTCTCCACGGACTGTAGCCCAGACTTTCTCTACCACACCCACTTGCACAGCTTCCTTTTTTGTGTGTTGACTTCATAATGTAAGCTCCTTCACTAATACATTGTTGGTGGAACTGTGAACAGATCCAGCCATTCTGGAGAGCAATTTGGAAGTATGCTCAAAAAGTTATCAAACCATGCATACCTTTTGACCCAGCAGTGTTTCTACTGGGCTTACTTATATCCCAAAGAGATCTCAAAGAAGGGAAAGGGACCCACACATGCAAAAATGTTTGTGGAGGCCCTTTTTGTAGCGGCAAGATACTGGAAACTGAGGCTGCCCATCAGTTGAAGAATGGCTGAATAAGTTCTGGTATATGAATGTAATGGAATATTATTGTTCTGTAAAAAACAATCAACAGGATGATTTCAGAGAGGGTTGGAGAGACTCACATGAACAAATGCTAAATGAAATGAGCAGAGCCAGGAGAACATTGTACACAGCAACAGCAAGATTATATGATGATCAGTTCTGATGAATGTGGCTCTTTTCAACAATGAGATGATTGATGCCAGTTCCAATGATCTTGTGATGAAGAGAGCCATCTATACACAGACAGAGAACTGTGGGAACTGAGTGGATCACAACATAACACTCTCATCCTTTTTGTTGTTACTCACTTGCATTTTGTTTTCTTACTCATTTTCTTTCCTTTTTGATCTGATTTTTCTTATGCAGCAAGAGAATTATATAAATATGTTTACACATATTGGATTTAACATATACAACATATATTGGATTGCTTGCCATCTTGGGGGGTGGGAGAAGAGGGGGAAATCTGAAACACAGAGCTATGCAAGGGTCAATGTTGAAAAAATTATCTTTGCATATGTTTTGAAAATAAAAAGCTTAAAAAATCATAAATAATGTAAGCTTCTTGAGGGCAGGGACTTTCCTTCTGCTTATATTTGTATTCACAATCCTTAGAATCCTGCTCAGTATATAATAAATGTTTTTAAAATGTTAGTTGACTGATTGCTAAAGAAATAAATTTCTGATGCTGGCATTTAAGGTCTTTCATAATGGGGCTCTAACCTTCCTTCTAACTTTATCAGATAATACTTCTCCTTCATACTGCACCATGACCAACCAAGCTCCCCATACTTCCCAGGTCTGGAATCATCCTCAATTCAACTCTACCACTTCTCTTTGAAAGGATTTGCCACTCTCATTCACTGTCGCTCTATTCAACATACCCATAGTTTTTCAAACCAAGATGCCCTTTTTTGATCATTAGTTCTTCAAAATAGTAAATATAATAAATCATAAGTAAAAAATCATAGGGTTTCTAACCTGTTTTTGTGTCATAGATCCCTTTGGAAGTTTCATGAAGCTTTTAGATATGTTCTCAGAATAATATTTTTTCAATGCATAAAATAAAACGCATTGGATTGAAAATCAAATCATTTATATTGAATAGTTTAAAAAAAAAACATAGGTTTGTCCATTTTTCTTAGATTGGAGAGCAAGAGAAGAAAATAAATGAATACATGGAGATTTCAGATTAAGAATTTCTATTATTAGAGGGTGTACTGTTCAAGAATTTATTTTGGCCAAGTATTGATTGACCAAGCCTTACTTGGTCATAGTTCGGATTCTAAGGCTCAGAGTGAATATAAATAGCAATTGCTTTGGTTTTGGACAGAAACCCTGAGAGTCTTCCCTCCCAGATTGATTTTATTTTTTTCATTAGGTAAAAGATGCCATTTTTTGCCTCATTTTTACCTAGTCTTAATCAATGAATAGGTGTTACCTCAGACAAACTGAGATCTGAGAACAACCTGAGCTTAAAAAGGCCAAGGCCTCCCACTATAGGAGGCTACCTCCAATCATCCAGATAACTCAGCAGGAGAGAATGAGGTTGGTAACTTTGCACAGCCCTCCCTCACTTAAATCCAATAAACTTGTAAGCCATGATATTTTTCTGATGTCACGGTCTCCTTTGAGAACAAAAACTAACAAAAATAAAACAATCATCTGCGATTTTTAATATGATGTCCAACTGGAAGTAACTTCTTTAGGTTTTTCATTCATTCATCCTGTACCTTTGTACACAGAATATTCTATTCATCCAATTGACTATCTTTATTTCCCACACCCATTTCTGTCTTTTGAAGTCCCTCTGTCTTTTGAAGCTCAATGTTTACTGTTTCCAGAAGCCTTCCTTAAACTCCATCTGAAATATCCTCTCTCCCTGCCCAAATATCCCATGATCCTTTGGAACTTTCCCTGGTACTTACCACACCCATTCATCTAACATAGCTATTGATGGCACATAATTTTCCTGCCTCTTGTTAGAAGGCAAATTTTTAAAAGCCAGTCTATATCATTATCAGTCCTGGTGAACAGTACATTTCTGCATGTATTTGGAACATAGTTTAAATGTATGTTGATAATTTGCATCTATAACCTCTTAATGTTGACACTGGGACTCTAAGGAACTACAAGGAAGGCTAACAGGTGATAGCCCTGACTACATACAATTGGCCCTGAATCGCATGCTTCAGGAAGTTGTTGGGGAAAAAATTCAGACAATCTATTGAGCACTTGCCTCATGCTAGCCTGAGGGGTCTACGTAGAGTTACTTTCATAGCACATGGACAGCTGTCTCCAAGGGCACTCATGAAAAACAGATGTGACTGAAATGAGGCTCCACACAGGATCAGAATGTTCCAACAATGTGGGGAAGGGGTTCACGTTGGGAACAAGACTAAATCTGCCGCATATTTCTTTCCCAAAGGTCAGATGATCACCAGATGAAAGGGCACTGCTAGTTTTGACCAGGAAACTGTAATTCTATTCTATGGATAGCAACACAGATTTAGAGCAGAAAGAGATGTCAGAGGCCACCTCTTCCAATTTCTCCATTTTACAGATGAGGAAACTGAGGCTGAGAGATATTAAGGGACTTTCCCAACTCCACACAGATATAAAGAAGTTGAACCTATGATTTCTGATTCAAAATTCAATACTCCTGGTCTATACCTATATTTGTCGTTACCATTCGAGAATTCTTGAGGATGAGAACTTTTTCTCTTTAACTCCAAGGCTTAGCCTGGAACATAATAAGAGCTTAATAAACTGCTCAATAATGCACAGTTTCACTGTGATTAGCAATTCTCTGGATGACCAAGGCCTTTACCTAAAATAAATACTTGCCCTTGAAGTAGTCAAAGGAAATGAACAATTTTCTAAAGAAGAGCTTAAAAATATTAGTGATCATATAAAAATATTCCAGATCATGAATGATATGAAAAAAATACAAATTAAAGCCCGACTGAGGTTACATTCACATTCATCAAATTTGGCAAAGATATTAAAAGATGGAAATAGTACTGAAAGTGATGTGGGAAGACAGGCACACAAACTCAATAGTGGTTATAAATTGCCCCATTCTTTTTGGGAAACAATTTGGTATCATGCAAGAAAAGTTCCTAAAATGGCCACACACTTTGATTTAACATTACCACAACTTGGTATCTAAGGATATCAAAGAGGGAGAGGGGTCTGTGTGTGTGTGTGTGTGTGTGTGTGTGATTTGTCTTTGAATCTCTAGAAACTAACAGAGTGCTGACACATAGTATGTATGGATTGTGTTTATATAGGAACCTTCTAGATGAGTTAACCCCTTCTCCAGTGAAAGTTGATAACTTCTCTGTGGTTTCTAATCTTAAAGAGTTGCCTAGGGCACAAAGGAGTCATGACTTGCTCAGAGTCAATAGACATCAAAAGCAGCGCTTGAATCCATGTCTCCTTGGATGTGGAATTAGCTCTCTATCCCCTTAGCAACACTGCCTTTCTTGGAAGTATCAACCACTGAGCTCCATAGACAAATATGGAAAAGTTCCTGCCCTGAAATTCCATAGGAGGAGATAACATGTAGAAATTGAATTATATGACAGCTTGGTGATGTAGGAAATAGAATGCTGAGCCTAGATTCAAGAAGACCTGACTCAAATATGAACTCAGATATGTCCAAACTGGGTGACCTCAGACAAATCACCTAACTTTTGTCTGTCTCAGTTTCCTCATCTGTAAAATGGGGATAATAATAGCAACTTCCTCCCAGATCTGTTATGAGGATAGAATGTGATAATACTTTGAAAGTGCTTTTCAAACTTTAAAGAGCCATGTACATACTAACTAGCTATTATGATATAAATGCACAAAAAATGTGCAAGATAAATATACAGTAATTTAGTGGGGAGCACCAGTACTCAGAAAGATGAATGGTTCTATGTAAAAAGTAATGATTGAACCATGCACGAAGGAATTGAAGAATTCTGAGAAGCAGAGGATAGACCAGGACAAAGGTAGGGATGATGGAAGATGGAGGGTTTAGGGGTGAAGAGTAGCATCCAAATCACAGTTTGACTGTTTGTACCATAAAATGCATATAGGAGAACAATGAATAATAAAGTTGAAAATGTAAACTGAGGCCAGGTTGTGAAGGCCTTGAAATATCAAACACAGAAGTCTGTATTTGATCCTGAAAACAAGAGAAGGTCATTGGACTGTATTGAGTTGCAGATTGATGTGGCTAGACCCATGTTTTAGGAGGGTCACTTTGTTAACTGAATTCAGGGAAAATTGAACTAGGGGGAAAGAGACAAGGTAGGGAGACTAAGGAATATAGTCCAAGAGAAATAAATGATGAGGATGAGTTATGGTAGTAGCCATGAGAATGGAGAGAAGAGAATGGATGAGGAAGTTATTGCAGAAGTTAATTGAGCAAGATTGGGCCATTGATTGAATGAATATGTGGGATGAGGGAGAATGAAGGATGTTACAAACAAGGTAACCAGAAGGATGGTGATATCCTTGACAAAAGGAAAGAACTTGGAAAAAGTGTGGTTTTTCAGAAAAAAATATTGAATTCTGACAAAGACATTTTGATCTCCAGTCGTAGAAGGAAGAGGGGGAAAATGACTAATCCATCCATTGATTGATTCTACCAAGGAGACAACTTTCTGATAATGTAACTATAGCTAAGACAAATAAAAAGTAGCTTTAGAGAGCAAAGCACTATCAACCAGAGCTGGGGAAGGAGGCAGGGAACAGAAAGAGGCTCCTAAACAAGATAGAGCTTGAGTGCTTAAGAAGCCAATGATTCCAAGAGATGGAGGTGAATAGGGAGACTACTCTAGCCTAAGCAAAGGTTCAAAGAGTAGAGATGCAAAGTCAGGGGTGAGCAACAGCTAGAAAACTAGTTTGACATGGTCCATGGGGAATATGGAATTCAAGAAGTGAAATCCAATGTATGATAAAGCAGAAAAGGTAGTTTGAGGCTGGAGAGTGAAAGGCTTTAAATAACAAGCGGGAATTTATATTTCGTCTTAGGTTAATATGAGCAGCAGCGTCCATGGAAAGCTGGTTGAGTCTGATATACACTGGCTCTGGGGCCCTTCTCAAGCCACCAAAGTTTTTCAGGGATCTGAACAGCTGTCTAAAACTAAATTACAGAAACAATGCAGACCTGCATTGGTAGAGTTCCCTATACCAATAAAATCAAAGTCTGGTCCCTAGCAACAAAGTTATATGCATTTATTTAAAAACATAAATATTGTTCTTCATTCTGGTCTACCATGTGCTATACTCCCGGCAAATGAGCACGCAGCCATCTCTAAATTTGGTTTGGGTAGTTTCTCCATAAATATTTGTGAACCCATGAACAAACCAACATTCCCCCTAGAGCAAGAAAATATTATCAAGAAATCAAGCCAAGAGAAAGAAAATGGAATGTGCATCTCCTTGGGGCAAGTTTTAAAAACAAGAAGGCATCAAGAACCTAGTACAATGTGTGCTTATTAAAAACTACCTCTTCTTTGTGGTTACTATTAGTAGTTATATCTATATCTATCTATATCAGCTAAGTATGGACAGAGAAGTAGGTAGTCTGCTATAAGGGGCTGGCCAATCTGAATTCTAATTCTGCCTCCGATACTCACTAGCTGTGTGAGCCTAGCAAGTCACTTCACTGCCTCAGTTTTCTCATCTGTAAAATAAGGAAGCTGGATTGATGGTTCCTTCCTGTTCCAAATTTCTGATCCTATAATTAAAAAATCAAAGTGAAAACATATAGCAAAGAGAAGACCACCTTTTGAAAATATTTATAAGTGTACAGAACCAGGCAAATATTATCAATCACAGGTTGATATGTTGGTTAATATTGCTAAACTGTTTTCCTCCCTAATTTTTAACTCCTTCTCTAAGTCAAGTGAACAATCATTTATTAAGATCAAGTATTTGCCATACCAGGAATTATGCTAAGTACTGGGAATACAAAGATAGCAAAAATAAAAAATAAAAATGACCCTGCCCTTTAAGGAACTCATAGCCTAATTGGTTTTAAGAAATGACTCATTATATATGTGGATGGGGCGGAAGGGAAAGGATATATTTGGAATGGAAGTAATATTAAAAACAAGTGACATCAATAAATAAGTTTAAAATGGAAAAAAATTGAAATATATAAATACAATTTGCTGGAGACTATAGCAAGACTGATACTTAAGGAAAGGATGAGAGACAAGTATTGCCCACACAAGGTTTGACCAGTAACAGTATGAATTGTTGTTTAATCTTTTCAGTTCTGTCCGACTCTTTGTGACTTCATTTGAGATTTTCTTGGCTGATAGACTGGAGTAGTTTGCCATTTCCTTCTGCAGTTCATCTCACAGATGAGGAAACTGAGGCAAATATGCATCTAGGAAATGCCTGAGGTCAGTTTTGAACTAAAGATGAGTCTTCCTGATCCCAGACTTGTCATTCTATTCACTGTACCACCTAGCTGTCCCACCAGTATGGATTACTGATTTTCAAATTCATGTTTCCCCCACAGTTATAAAAGGAAAATGGGTGTCTCTGACTTATCTTTAAGGCTCAGAGAGTCCTCTGAGATTTCTAAAACACCTTTAAGTTTTCAGTGATTAAGAATGAATAAACTGGGTGATGACAGAGTTCAAATAATAATAATAACAATAACTTATTTAGAGATATGGATCAACTCTATAATTGCAGTGGTGTGAAGAAATCCCAGGTAAAGGAAGCCTCTCTACCAATGTAGGTCTGATCCTTCTCTCAGAGGGTTGTCCTGAGCACTGAAAGGTTAAGCTACTTAGCCTAGTGATACACAGCTAGCCAGGGACAGCTCTCTACCCACTATACCACACTTCCTTCTTTTTGTCCTTCCCTAACATTGACACAGCATTTTCATATTTTAAAAGTGTCTTCCACTCATCGCCTTGTTTTAGACTATGATAACCTTATGAAGTAGTTACTACAGGAAACATTACCTTCATTTTCCAGATGAGGAAATCGAGGCTTGGAAAGAGTAAGTGATTTTACCATGAGTACATCATTAGTAATGTCTGAACCAGGATTTAGATCTATATCTTCCTAACTACAAAACTAAAGTGCTTTCCACTACGCTATGCTGCTGCTATTCTCAACAGGAAGTCCCATCTGACCAGGAGGAATAAACTGAACACAAATATTGTCCTAATTAAATTCAACATTACAAAAGGTCATGTTCTTAAGTGTCTGAATTCATCTCTTAACAGTTTCAGTCTTAGCTACTCTTAAGATGAAATCCAGTGATTGGATAACATGAATACAAAACCCTCAGATTTATAGTTTTAGCAGAAAGGGAATTTAAAGACCATATGCATCATCTCATCCTATAGATGAAGCATCTGCCCAAGGTTATACAGTTAGAAATAGCAAAGTCTCCCATTATTCCCTCCTTCAATTGTTGGGCTTCTCCTCAGAGCCTTTATTTGAGGAAATGCCAAAGCCAGACATGTTTTTGATTCTGCTTTTGATTCTCCAGACTAGTGGTTCTCAAACCTTTGTTCTCAGTATCTTCATGTTGTTAAAAAACTATCGAGGATCTGTTCAAAGAGTTTTTGTTCACATGGGTTATATTTGTAGCTATTTACTATATTAGAAATAAAACATAATTTTGAATTTGTAGACCCTCTGAAAGGGTTTCAGAGACCCCAACAAGTCTTTGGACTAAACTTTGCGGACCACTGCTCCAGACATGCACCTTTAACCTGGCAGCCATCTCACACTGCAAGATACCAATATCCCCTACTCCCATTGGTGAATTCCCCCCTTAGACACAATATTTGAAAAAAAATCTCTAAGCCAGATATGTTCACACTTCTTTCAACTCTACCAAGGGATCTGCTAGGAGACTGCTTAAATGTTTAACAACTATCTCTTTCCCAGGGGAAAGAATGTATACAGGATAAATATTTAAGTTTGTTAGCATTATTAGCATTATTAACATTTTGCTCATCACTTTCTTAAGTCCAGGCAATCAACAAAACATAAATAAGCCAAGTTTGGACATTGGGAAAGTGGCACAGGGAAAGTGGTTCCCAATTTCCAAGGTATAAATGCTCACACTGAAAACTTAATATCAATTTCAGGAATTTCAACTGTTCCTTCTTGGCTCAGACCTGTTGTAGATGGTTTGCCTTAAAAATTGCCTCCCCACTTTGAGATTTATTTTAAAATGAAATGACTATCACATGCTTGATTATTGAGGGCTGTGAAAACTGTCTAAGACTTATGGAATATCTAGAACTGTTACCTAGTAATAGAGATGTTCTCAGGAGGGAGAAATAATTCAGAATTTAGAGAAGAGAAAGAAAGGTGGTCACATAAGGGACAAAGCCAGGAAGAAGCTAAGTCAGAGAGCAATAATCATTAACTTCCCTTTTAGCATGACATCTTATGTTCCTGCTACTCCAAACTTACCAAGTTCCTGGCACCAAGATTTATAAATTGATTATATTTTGTCATAATAATAATAAAGATGGTAATAGTGACAGCTGACATGTAGAATAGCACATTAAGGTTTGCAAAACACTTCAAACACACTAACTGATTTACATGACAGTCAGTCAGGTTCATGCTTTGGGGAGATTTGGAGTCAGGATGTACTGAGTTCTAATTTCTGGGCAAATCACTCTCAATAAGCTTCAGCTGTAAAAAAGGGAATAATAATAGCACCTCTATTACTGGTTGCCACGTTGGTTAAGTAATATGCACTCCATAAAGCACTTTAAAAACCAGGAGGAGCCATGTAAACATGAGCTATTTGTCATTGATGATATCATCTCCATTTTATAGATTAGGATAGTGAAGCTCAACTCAGCTTGCCTATGGTAACCCAGCAGATAAGTAATCTTATCTAAGGGATTCAAATCCAGATCTTGCTGACTGCACATTCAGCATTCTGTCCACTTTGCTAAATTGACTCTTGCTGTGCTAGAGTTTCATGTGAGAAAATGTAACTATGGGAAAAAAAAAAACCCAAATTTGGTCATTTGGGATTTTCCCTGTCTCACTTCCCCATTGCCACCATCGCTAACAGTTTGAATTGGATCTACTACTATCTACAAGAAAATTGTTGACATTCCTCAAGTGTTATGAAGCTATCTTCATGGAAAGGAGCTCTATGGTCAGTAAAAACCATGAGCTGTATAAGTTTTTGTCAGTTTCCAGAAGACATAACCAGTTCACTGATGTGAAAAAGACAAGACATCTTGGGACAAATAGAAAAGAGGGAAAAATTGGAGTCAAAGGACCTGAATTTAAATTCTACCTCTACCACTTATTTGTAGAACAATAAGCAAGTTATCTGCTCCCTGGGAATCTCAGTTTCCTTATCTATAAAATGAGGTGATAGGGTTAGCTGACTTAAAGGGTAGGTTCCAGCTCCAAATTGATGAGCCTCTTCCTTAGTAAGTAGCCGGTGACTATGTCCAGGAACATTTTCCTTTAATTTGTTCTTCTAAAAGACTTCCTGAAAGTCTTTTCTCTAATTTATGGGTCACTGTCCCTGCCATTCAAAATACTGAAGGTGCTTTGTGATGATACATATCTTGAAGTTTCCTGAAGGCCTAACAGGAGTCTGTCTTTGGAAAATATCTCCTGAAACAGGAGCTGACTTAACCGCTGCACAATTATATTTGAGGGAGGGGAAGCGTGATTCATTCTGTTCCTGAGACTTTAATTGTCAGGCACCTGAAAAAATGGATAGTTCTGAAGGCTCTGACTTGGATGAGAAGTGGCTGCCATGAAATTTAGCAGATTCATTCTCAAGGTTTCTTTGGAAGAAGCTGATACCAAGCCAGCAAAGGCATTTAGGAGGAAGGAGAACCTAAATAAATAATGGGGAACTCTTTCCAATAACACTGGAAGAAGCAAAATAAAATTCAGTCATCGGCTTTTGCTTAGGTCCCAGTGGGTTGTAGCTAGTTCTAAAGTCTACCTGACATAACAGCATTTAATCACTCAACAAGCATTTATTAAGCCCTTACTATATGCCAGGTACTGGGCTAAAAGCTGGTCACGCAAAGAAAAACAAAAGGGCCCTTGTGCCCAAGAAGCTTTCATTACCATGGGAGAAATAACATTTCATTTATTAGGCACAAATGAGACAAGCAGAGAGTAGATGGAAGGTAACCTCAGAGGGGAAAAGCAAGAGAAATTACACTTTAAAAAAAAGTTTGGTAGAGGTTAAACCATCATCTAGTTGACCTGCTACTTCTTCGTAGTTCTTGGCAAATCTTTTTTAAATGATCTAGTCTAACTCTCGAATTTTACAAATGAGGAAAAGTGACATGTCCAAGATCACACAGACTCCATATTCAGCACTCTGCACTATACTATATTGATTTTTGTTGCGCTATATTTTCATTAAAAAATATGATTTGACAAAAAAACATACCTATGGAAAAAACCAAAAAGTTCATCACTTGAGATTTTCCCAAGTCCAGATGCCAGGGGTGGATAAAGAGTTTGATCCCTAGTCCTGTGCAGCTCATTGTACCACACTAGCCTGTCTAAGATCCTTTTATAAAGGAAACATCTATTTCTAGAAATATATATTAAGAAGTACCAGCCCGTTCTTTCTGCATTTTGGCTGATATAATTTATATTTCTTAATAGTATCAAAATTTTATAAGGGCAGCTAGGTGGCACAATGGATAGAGATTTATATGCCCGAGTTCAAATCTGACTGTAAGACTCTGGACAAGTCATTTAATCCTGCTTACCTCAATGCCCTCATCTGCAAAATGAGCTAGAGAAGGAAATGGCAAACCACTCCAGTATCTCTGTCAAGAAAACTCCAGATGGGATCACAGAGTCCCACATGACTGAAATGATTGAAATTTAATTGGCTAATCTGAGAAACTAGGGAAGAAACCAATCTAGACTCATTTCAAACGCGTTGCCACTCCAACATTTTTTAAAAACTTTTTTTTTCTGACTACTTATATATTATTAGACAAGTCATAACTTTTCTGGGCCTCGGTTTCCCTATCTGTAAAATAGACTAGGTGATTTCTGTTTAAAAGAATTAAGCGAAACAAATACAACATAGCAACTGTATTCAAGAGTATGTGCAACATTACAAGGTCTCTTCCACTTCTGTTTAAAAGAATTAAAAGAAACAAATACAACATAGCAACTGTATCTGATGGTCTATGCGCGTTACCCATCGATAGTCCCCCACCTCCTCCAACGTAAAGGAGGGGGGTTACATTTACCGGCTTCTTTTTGCCTAAGGTCAAAGTTGGCTGTGTTCCAAGACACCTGAACTGCCGGGACGCCGGAGCCAATGCAGAGCCGCACACTAGGCCCAAACAAGTCTCACACCCATAACACTGCCACACATCTGTCAAGCCCGCCCAGCGTCTGGGCGGATGAGAACAGCAGCAGCTGGCGTGCTCAGTACTGACCATTACTTAATTCTTAAACCGTACTGCCTGGGTCTGAGACCCACAAATAGCCGCAAGACCTCCCGGGAGGGTCCCAAAGAACAGTGGCCGAGAAAAAGACACCCAGGGGTGCTCGCCGGCCACGGCCACGACCTCCCCCCCCCCCGACCACCACATCGCCCTCGTCTCCCGGCTTCCTACCTGCCGGGAAAGTTTAGCGAGCGCTCCCATCTTGGGGGCAAAGAAATGGAAAGAGACTCTCTGGACTGTGGGGCCTAACTCCCTGAATTGTTGACTAGCAGAAAGAAATGGAGCAACACTCTTGTTCCCCTATCTGCTAGCTGCTTCTGTGTTCCCTGTCCGTTAGCCCAGAGACACAACTTCAGCCAGAAAGTCCCAAACTTGCTTCGCACTGACCTGGTGCTCCTGGGAAAGTAGGCGCGTCATAATGGCTTTTCTAAGAAAATCTTTTCCCCCAAGCTTGGCCGGGCTAGGAAGCTGCCCCTGACAGCCCGCGGGACACGGGGGAAGATCCCTCGCTTTCTCTCTCTCTCTTTCCTGCGCTGAGCCCCAGTTCCACCACTCGGGCTTACTCCCCGGGGCCGTGGGAGCCACGGTCACGCCCACAGAAACACCCGCCTATCAGCGGCAGTCTTGAACTTGAAACCCCTCCCCCACGTGCGAGGCGGGGGCGGGAGGGGGCAGCGGAGTCGTGGGGGATTTAAAAAGCCCCATGCAGAAGGAGCGGGCCCAGGATTCCTGGGGCTTTGTTTTCCCATGGCCCACAGAGCTCTGCTTGGTGCCAGGGAGAAGTCCGAAGCAGACTGGGGAACAAAGGGGGCTCTCATGGCCTGTCCTCCGGCGCTCGATGAGAACCACCAATTCATTTTAACAAGGGCCGCACAGTCTCCCCTCCATTGTGGCCGAGAAACTCCCGAAGTGACAGAAACCGGCTTCTGGGGCCCGGGAAGATGCCCAGCTCCGGCCTGATCTAGCGAGAGAGGGGCGCGGGCAAAGGCTAGAATCGCCCGGAGCTTCCCCTTTTCTCTACGTGGCCAAAGTCCAAAGGCTTCTCTCTCACTTGTGATTTTGCTAATCTCTAAAATGGTGGAGGAAGGGAATTTATTAGCAATGTAGCTGCAGGGCGCAAGGAGAGTGTTTTTGCACCCGTTAATGCCCACGCGTGTTTAACCATCTGGGGGGGACCTTCCAGGGGGATGCGTTTGCAAGACATACTTTTACATTTAATTTTGTTTTGTTTTTTATTTTATTAAAGCTTTTCATTTTCAAAATATGCACGGATAATCTTTCAACACTGACCCTTGTAAAATCTTGTGTTCCAAATCTCCCCCCCCCCCTTCTCCCACCCTCTCCCCTAGATGGCAAGTAATTCGATATATGTTAAACATGTGCGATTCTTTTATACATATTTCTACAGTTATCGTGCTGCACAAGAAAAATCAGATCAAAAAGAAAAAGGTGAGGAAAAAACCCCAAATGCAAGCAAACAACAACAAAAAGAGTGAAAATCCCATGTTGTGAACCACACTCAGTTCCCACAGTCCTCTCTGTGAGTATAGATGGCTCTCTTCATCATAAGATCTGTGATCTTCAAACATCTCATTATTGAAAAAAACAAGTCCATCAGAATTGATCATGGTATATAATCTTGTTGCTGTGTACAATGATCTCCTGGTTCTGCTCATTTCACTTAACATCAGTTCGTGTAAGTCTCTCAGGGCCTCTCTGAAATCATCCTGCTGATCATTTCTTTCAGAATAATAATATTCCTTAACATTCAGATACCATAACTTATTCGACCATTTTCCAGCTGATGGGCATCCACTCAATTTCCCGTTTCTTGCCACTACAAAAATGGCTGCGACAAACATTTTGGCACATGTGGATCCCTTTTAAATTTAATCTTCATGATCAACATTTTCTTCATTACTTTTAAGAAAGTCTAGAAATCAACGAAATAGAAAATCGAGCCCTGGTTTGTAGTATTTGCCAGTAAATGATCAGACTGAAAATTTAACAATCAGCTCCTGCAAACCTGTAGTCTGCTTCAGCACACTTCCGCTTTGCACATATTATTGCCAGATTCAATTTCTTTTTTCTAACATGGCATTGTTTAATTGATTTCCTATTCTGTTAATCTGGGCAATTAATATTTTTGAAATATTCAATCATTTCAATTAGGTTGTCAGATTTGCTGGCAAACATTTGAGCAAAATAGCTCCTAATTATTGCTTTCTTTTTCATTTTCCCTTTTCATTTTTGATGCTGGTATTTTGTTTTTATTTTTGTTTTCTCTTTTTCCAATCAAATTAACCAAAGATTTATCTATTTTCTTGGTTTTTTCTTGTTCCCAGATTCTATACTGAGTCAGCAGGGTGCCCTGAAAAGGGTTCTGGATTTGAAAGATCCTTGCTGTAAATCCTACTGATGCCAACCTTTTTTTTACCTGTGTGACCTTGGGAAGG
Organism: Sarcophilus harrisii; assembly: GCF_902635505.1. Lineage (NCBI taxonomy): Eukaryota > Metazoa > Chordata > Mammalia > Dasyuromorphia > Dasyuridae > Sarcophilus > Sarcophilus harrisii. Next base: position 29,615,401 of record NC_045428.1, read on the forward strand.
TCATAAACTCAGAGTATCAGAGTTTTCTACCGTAAAATAAAATGGTTGAACTAGATGACACTTGATGTAGCTTCCTGCTGTAAACCCATGATCCTCTGCATCCTTTAACCTCTGTCACTGTTCTCACTTTTCTAAAATTAGGGAATTGCATTAGCTGATGCTAGGTGAAAGAGGTGATTTGCCTCAGTTTCGACCTAGCCTTAATCACTGAATGGTTATGGCCTCAAGCTCAGACTTGATGAAGAATTTAGCTTAAAAAGACCAAGGTCTCACATTTCATCCAGGACTATCTCCAGTGGTCCTGATCTATGTCTACCCATTGGAGCCAGATGGCTCTGAAGAGGAAAGTGAGGCAGATGACCTTGTACAGCCCTCCTTCACTTAATCCAATTCACTTGCATATCATGACATTATTTCCCTGATGTCCTGCTCCTCTTAGAGAACTAAGGACAAACAACAACAGTGTCTGACGATCTGATTATATGACGACTTTTTACTTTATCTTTTTACTCAGTTGCCTAAAGGAGGAAAAGCTTTGTAATTATAGATCCAACCCTCCCTATGATATGTATGGTCTGTCTTTCACCATCTGGGCCTCAGTTTCCTTATCTGTAAAATGGGTGAGGAGGATTGGACCTGATAGTGTCCAACATACTTTCCAATCTTATGCTATGTTATGATTTTTAAAAATTATTTTATTTTTAATTTGTGGAATAAAATAAGCATTTCCATGGCATAGTATTATTTAAAAAAAAAATGACTGCACATGAAACTGGACATCTATTATGTACAAATGATCTTTATGCATGCTCTGTCCCTCTCTCATATTCTACCCTTCCCCCACCAATTGAATGTGAACTTCTTGAGACCAAGGATCATTTTGATATTTATTTTTTTTATTTCCAGTGCCAAGAACAATTCCCGACAACTGTGTCACAGAAGGTGTGTCATATTTATAACTTAATGTGCTTATCATAAAAATAATAATTCTTTTTTGCATTTATATTGTTTTAAGATTTGCAAAGTACTTTATGCTATTTCACTTCATTCTTACTCTAGGCCTGGGAAGTAGGTGCTATGATTATCCCCATTTTATAGATGAGGAAACTGAAGCTGATATTTGCCCAAGGTTACATAGCTATTATCTGAGGTAGGAACTTGGGTCTTTAGATTTCCAGTATTTCAACCCCTGTATTACTTAATTATCTTATTAGATTAATAGATCACATTTAAAATTTGTTTAAAGATGTCATCTAGTCAAATCCTTTCATTTTACAGATGAGGAAACTGAGATCCGGAGTGATTAAGCAGTTCATTTATATGGCACACATAAGTAGTGGTGGCTGGATGAAAAATTCAGTTTTTTTCTCCCTTTCAGATTGTTTCTCTAGAACTGAATAGAAATGAAGGTCCCATGGAAGACCTGTTCTATGCACAAATGATCTAAGGCAATGACTTTCATTTATTCACCACATATTCACTGAACTCCTACCCAGATTAGTCTCCTGGGATCTCTCTGTCTCTGTCTCTGTCTCTCACTGTCTCTGTCTCTCTGTCTCTCTATCTCTGTCTCTGTCTCTCTGTCTCTCTATCTCTGTCTCTGTCTCTGTCTCTCTTTTTGGAGCTATAGAGTTGTTTCTGTGTATGTGTATCTCTCTCTCTCTCTCTCTCTCTCTCTCTCTCTCTCTCTCTCTCTCTCTCTGTCTCTCTCTCTCTCTCTGTCTGTCTCTCTCTGTCTCTCTCTTTGGTAGTCCCATTTTATTCCCAATTTAGCTCTTCCTTACTAATGTTAATTATCTTGAGATCATCCTCCTCAGGCCAAAATATCACAAGAAAAGCAAGCATGAGTAAGTTGCTGCCAAGTTGATTTTCTTGTATTTCTTGTCAAACGGAAGTTACACAAAGCCTGGGAAAGCCTTTCTCCTATTCCTCATCAGGGAGGAAAGTCTGGAACCAGAACCTGTCCTTGTCCCGCTGCAGGAATCAAAGGTGAAATGGGATTCTCCTTCAGGGAAGGAGGACACTGTCTTCAAGGAAAAAGGGAAAAGGGAAACAAGTTCCAGGCTCTCCTCTTAGAGAAGAGCACTGCCACCTGGTGGCCAAAGCCAGGGAAGCCTGGCACCTTGGCAGGGTGGCTCAGACTCAGAGGTGGAAAGAAGCTCACAGAACATCTACTGGCCCCTCCTTTCATAGTGGAGCTCACGCACAGGATCACAGGGACCTCAGAAGGCAGCTGGTCCAACTCATTTGACTGATGAGGAAACTGAGCCTTGGAGAGCCTAAGGGCCACATGCTGAAGGTTACACATGGATCTGAATTTATACTGGAAAGTGTATACTTTGCTCCCTCAGGAAGGGAGCTGGAAGGTATTTATTCATCATTGTGCCTGGATATTAAAGGGAGAAAAAACAGGATATCCCAGCATTTGTCTTGATCAGGAGCCCACCCCCTCCCACCCCCTCCCACCCCCTCCCACTTTCCAGATGTGAGACTTAGAAATTTAGAAAGTTTAAGTGCTGTGTCTAGATGAGGGAGAGGAGGAAGAAAAACAGAAGAAAATGTGTTTATGGGGTGGGGAGAGGAGAGAGAACAAGGAAAAGAGAATGATCACATCTTGCTTAATATGTGAATTTGGGGCATTTTACAACATGCTGCCTGGGGATGGAATGTTCCTCTAGGATATGAAAAGGGCTTGGAAAAGAAGTTAATTACATCCATAGCCACGTCTTTCATGTGGAGTCTGAACGGCTTGCTTAGACAAATATGGGGGATTTGCAAGCTCAAACTGACTGCCAAGTTAGAACGTGGTCTTCTGTTTCTCCAGCAAGCTCCCAGAAAAATGCCTTTGAGGTCAACAGAGTCCTTGAAAGGGGATGGATGTGAGGAGGTGGGCTAGTCCTGCAGCCCCTAAGAGGCCTCCTGCCTAAGTCTTCAAAGAGAGATGGTTATCTCAGCTCTCCAGAGAAGCAAATTCCACCTCCTCCCTTCTTTCTCATGCCAAAACTGTCTATCGCGGAAGCTTTTAATCCCTTTTGTTTATAGATTGAGAGATTTACATCTACTTCCTTTGATCGATTCAAAACTGAGGCTCAGGGAGGTCATGAGGAGTGATAGGGTCAGAATTTGAACCCAAATCCTCTGTCTCTAAATCAAGCAAGCTTTCCATGCTAGAGATGCTCATAAAAGAAAATGATCTGGTCAATTATAATTTAGTCAATTGTAGCTTTTGTGATTCCTTCTACCGGTCAGAACATAGGACACCCTAAGGAACCCTCCTAGGAATGATATACTCTCATCTATAGCTCCTTAGTTTCTTAGAGATTTACCCACCAGAATACTCTGGATCAACCTTTCTCCCACAATCCTCAGCACTCTCACTCAGACAGAGGCCTCTGCATTTCTGGCTGGCATTTGGTGCTCCACCCACATCCCCAGGAAATCACTGGCTAGCCAGATATTTCCCCTCCTTCTGCCAAGAGCAGGGAAGGGACACAAAGAATTTTAGGCTCTTAGCACTGAGGGGGAGGGGGAAAAGGGGAGGAGGACTTGGGAGTATATGTCTGAGGCTCTCAACTGCAACCCCCCAGGCTGATGGGGTAGAATTTCAGACTGATCAGACATATGGACCAAGCTATATGATGAGAAACCACCCCCAATCCCATTAGACTGCCCTGCCCCTTGCCTTTTTAGGGGGTGGGGATGTGCTAAGCATAACCACAGTATTCAAGGTGGGGATAAGAGGTACAGGAGAACACAAACCCAGCCAGCACCCAGGCTGCCCTCCTGAGGCTTGTTAAAATAACAGGTGATTTTTACATAGCACTTTAAGATTTGCAGAGTATTTTGACATATCATCTCATATGACCTTCACAATTAATCAATCAATATGTATTTGTTAAACACTTACTATGTGCCAGGCACTGTGCTAGCTCTAGGGGCTGCAAAGAGATAAATTGGGCTTAATATAAAGGAAAAACTTGCTAGCAGAGCTATCTAAAAGTTAATAGGCTCCCTCAAGAAGCATTAGGTTCTGTTTGACTTCAGGCATTTATTGGGTATCTTTTGGGGGATTCTTTATCTATCGTAGATAATAAGACAATAGATTTAGTGCCAGAAAGAAACTTAGAGACCATTTAGTCCAATATACATATTTTACATATGGGGAAACTGAGACTCAGAGTAATTAAGTGATTTGTCACAGCATCACAGGATCATAGAAGAGAGAAAGGGAAAACAACTCTGTTGCTTTACAGATGAGGAAACTGGGCCCAAATAGCTCAGGGGCCTTGTCCAAAAACATACAAGTCATATGCAGCAAAGCCGGAATTTTAAGTCTGAATCCAGAACAGAGCTCTTTCCCCTGTGCCACATTACATGCTGAGGTCTTCTCCAACTGGAACATTCGGTTATTCTGTGACTTGCCCATGTTCTTAGTAAGCATCAGGGGCAGAATTTGAATTCAGGTCTCTCCTAATTCCAGTACTTTTCCCCCTTGCTTCTATGTCCTGCTCTAAGCAATGCTCCTAAGACCTTCCGGAGTCCCTAGAGTTTCAATGAGGTCTGAATGAAAGGCAGTCCTGCTGCTCCAAGGCTCTGAAAGCCAGTCAATTATTATAGGTGGTAAGTCTCCCACCTTCCAGACCTCTTGTCATTAAAGCACAACTACCCAAAGTCTGGAGCTGTTTCTTGCTGAACTTTACATTGTGTATCCATCAGAGGTAAAGGACCACTTTGCCAATAGGAAGAAACTGGAGGTTCAAACCCTATATTTTATACAGATGAAAAAACTGAGACCTGGAAAGGGTCAGATCAGAATGCTAAAAATACATTAAGGCTAAACCTAGAGCTAAGTCTCCTGATTGTTATTGTTAAGAGTTCTTGCTTTAACATTTTAAAAAATCAGATCTTCAGATCATAATTTCATTCACTGAGAGTTTAATTGGTTTTCCTCATCAATTCAAAAATCTTGCACTCAAATAATAAACAAAGGCAAATCTGTCCGTTATAGGCACCTTCAATAAGACTTTATCCTTCCCTCTTCCAATCTCTCTTATAAGTTTTGAAGAATCACTGAATTTCAAACTTGAAAGGGACTTAGAAATCCAATTTGTCAATTGGCAAAGCTGACCAAAATTAAATAAACCAACCAACCTGGAAATAGTCGATGGTGGAGAGGCTGTGGGAAGAGAGATACACTATTACATTGTTGATAAAGAATTGGTCCAATTGTACTGGGGGTGGAGTGGGATTGGAATTGTGTGAGAAAAGTAATGATATGGTCCATATTCTTTGACCCAGCAACCCCCGTCCTTGGACATGCCCCAAAAAGGTCAAAGACAGAGGAAGAAGTCCCTAAAATACTGAAATATTCACAGTACCGCTTTTTGTAGTAACAAACTATTGAAAATAAAAATGGAACCGGCTGAATAGGCCATATGAATGCAGTGAAAGTGATAAGAAATGACAAATATGAGAAATTCAGGGAAAAAAAAGATTTAAATGAACTGATGCAGAATAAAGTGAGTAGCACCAGAAGAACATAATACACAAAACTGAAATACTATTCATGAAGAAGCCATGAAAAAGAAATTGTACTTTGAATAACTGCTTCAGAGAAGAAATAAGGAAGCCTACCTCTCTCTAGTGTTTGGAGAAGTGGGGATTTACAAAGAAAGACTGTCTCAGACACAGTTCAACCAGATAAAAATATCAATGGTTTTTGCTTATCTTGTTTCCTTTGTTAGGAAGAAGAATTCAGAGCCTGGTCAGGAGGACCAGGAGTTATCTAAAAATACTATTGATATCAAAACAAAATGGAGAGAGGGAGAAAGAGATGGGAAGCTTTGAGAAGGAGGGAGGAGAGTGGGAAGTGGAAAAAGAGGGAGGGAAGGAAGAAGGGAGGAAGACAGAAGGGCAGAGAAAGGAGGAGAGAGGGGAGAGAGGGAGGGAGAAAGAAAAAAAGAGGGGGAGGAGAGAAGGAGAAAGGGGGAAGAAAGAAACAGAAAAAAAGGAGTGATCAGTTTTCTATGAAATGTTTAGCTGTGGTATAGTAATTAGAGAATAACAAGTTACAAATTATTCAATTGTGGTCTCATTCAGTTTTATATTGACAAAGCTAATTGGACATTTAACTTAAAAATTCTCTCCATCATCCTCAGTTTTGATCACAACAATCAGCAAACAGAAATATTTGCTTTGTTTTGCTTTCTAGCCTAAAATGACAGACTTGTTAAATTCAAATAGCTTAATTTACCAAGGGCTATAATCAAGCCAAAAACCTTTACTTACACAATTAGCTTTGACATTAGATGAATGAATAGATGCACAATTGGCTAATTTTCTAATTAGTCTTCTTTTACAGTGGCTAGTCAGTATTTAATCTGTGACTTATGTACTCCGAGAAGGACTGTTTAATTAGAGCTTTTCAGAAATGTATATTCAATTTTTCTCCACATTTGTTATGATAAGTTTTGTTACACAATCAGGAACTCCTATGCCTTCTCTTTAAATGTGGGGATTTTAAGCGGTTTTCTATGTGGTTTCCTCTTGTCCTGGACAATTTCTTTAATTGTTAAATTCATTATGAATTTTATTCTTATCTTCCAAATAGCAACTTTTCAAATCAAGGTCTCCACAATAAAGGGAATGAAGAGGTTCCTTACACATTGTTAAGCAGACACAACAATTTATTTAGAATAGTGCAAAGTTTCTTTAATACTTTAGCAGATCCATAAGCTCCCCAATTTGGGCATATCTTCCATGATGCAGATTATGAGCCTCCCATCCTGTACTTCTCTCACTCATGTCTTCCTAGAAATCCTTCCGGGGGAAGGGAATCCATCTAAGAATTAAGGAATATTCCTCTAGGAACAAGTCTGGATACCAGTGGAAATGACAATAAGAATAATTGCTGATGCAGGGGAGACTGGAAAGAATATTGAATTTGGCACTAAAGAACCTGGGATTAAACCTTCTACTCTGATTCATCTTTGTGAACTTGAGCAAGTTAAGGCTCTCAGTTTTGGTTTCATGATAACTAAATTAAGAGAGTTGGTGTATATTAATTTTAAGATCCCATATGGTTGTTCAGTCATTTTTTAATCATGTCCAGCTCTCAGCAAAGATATTAGTTTGTCATTTCCTTCTCCAGTTCATTTTACAGATGAGTAAACTGAGGCAAATAGGGTTGAGTGATTTGCCCAGGGTCACAGTAAATAAATGTCTGAGGCCAGATTTGAACTCATAAAGATAAGTCTTCCTGACTACAGGACTGGCATTGTATCCACTATGCTAACTAGGTCTCCTCTGAGATTTTTTAGAGGTTCTCTAAATCAATCAATAAATATTTATTAAGCACGTACTATTTGTACTGTACTTTAAAGACTGCAGGTAAGGGCTATAATCATCCCAATTTTAATTTGCATAGTGACCCACACACTGTTCACTGCTTATCCTTCCCTCTTCCTATGTGATGGGCTTGCCTCCTTTCCTGATTCTATCCTGTACATGGCTTCTTCAGAATTTTTCATTGGTGTTATACCTCAGTCTACTTACTGCCTCAATATGCCTTGGGATTCTCACCTCTTACCCCATGAATGAAGCTGTAGAAGGAAGCATCTATACTGTTTCCTTTCTATAAAAGTTCTGCGAATTTTCATAGGAGGAAAATAAGAACCCACAGTACAACCAACACTTCTGATGCTCACATGGACTATTATGCATGATGACATGTTCATACACATGGTTTCATCTCCTCACCCCTCCCTTCCCCCAGTATGGACTCAGAATGACAATATCCACTTTCTTCCCAGCCACAAAATCCTAAAAAGTGTGCTCAGTCTGGGGGAGGGGGAATGGTGTCCAAATGTAAGTTGTGGAGTAGCAAGTCACAGACTATGAGAAAGGTCAGGACTGGCTTCAGCAGAACTAGCAGAACCAAAGAAAGAAAAACTTCCTTCCTGTTGGCTTCCAGCTACCCCAAGGCTGAACCATAGATTACCATCATTCAATCCCATTTCTCAGGGATGGGAATTACCAGTTTCCTTAAATCCAGCTTGACTATTGACACAGTATCAAAGATTTTGAGGTGAAAGGGACCTTAGAAGTCAAGTCTGATCTCTTTATCTTATAGATGAGGAAACTGAGACCAAGGAGCTTAAGTGATTCCATAGGTCATGAAGTCTGATTCCTTCATCATATATAAAAAAATTGAGTTCCCGAGAAGTAAAAACATACTAATAAGTATGAGAGACAGGAATCGAAACCATGGTTCCATGTCCAAGATTCTAGCCACACCGGCTCTTTAATTAACTAGGCACATTTTCTTCATATTTTTGGACACACCTTTGCTTTTATTGGTAGAGAGAACTCTCAGTAATGAAGCTCCCTCCACTAATGCAGATCCAACAAGCATCTCTCTGCAGTTATTGGTCTGAAAAAAAGAAAGTTTCCAGGAGTAATGAGAAATTAAGTAATTGCATGTTTAACCTATATTGGATTGCTTGCTATCTATGGAAAGGGATGACAGAGAACAAAGAAATAAAACTGGAACACAAAGTTTTGCAAAGGTTGAGAACTACCTTTGTACATATTTTTTTTTTTTGGGGGGGGGGAAAGGCTATTTTTAAAAAAAGAGGGGAAAAATTAAGTGCTTGCCAAGTGTCACAGAACTAGTACATGTCTGGATTAGACCAGAATCCTGGCTCCAAGGACAGCTTTCTAATTACTAACTCCCTGGATTAACAGAAGGAAAGAAATTTTGCTATAGCTTTTGTTTTTTCTCTAAAAAATTGTGGCCAGTTTTATCTCTTTGTCTTTGATATGTTCCATCTTTTATAACTTACAGTTTCTGACTTCTCCAAAGTTTTATTTTCCTCTATTTCTTGCTCCTCCCATGTGAATTTTCTGCTCCAGAGAAATCAGCTTACTCCCTTTCTCCTAAACTTGCCCTATGTTCTCTCTCCCTACCCTTCCCTAGAGTTGATTATCCTAGCAAATACCTACTATTTTTCAAACCTGAATCGTATCCTTCTTTTTTTTTTTTTTTAAATATTTTTTTTAAATAACTTTTTATTGACAGAACCTATGCCAGGGTAGTTTTTTACAACATTATCCCTTGCACTCACTTCTGTTCCGATTTTTCCCCTCCCTCCCTCCGCCCTCTCCCCAAAGATGGCAAGCAGTCCTATACATGTTAAATAGATTGCAGTGGATCTTGGATATAATATATGTGTGCAGAACCGAACAGTTTTCTTGTTGCTCAAGGAGAATTGGATTTAGAAGGTATAAATAACCTGGGAAGAAGAACAAAAATGCAAGCAGTTTACATTCATTTCCTAGTGTTCTTTCTTTGGGTGTAGCTGTTTCTGTCCATCCTTGATCAATTGAAACTCAGTTGGATCTTGTCTTTGTTGAAGAAATCCACTTCCATCAGAATACATCCTCATACAGTATCGCTGTTGAGGTATATAATGAGAATCATATCCTTCTTGAGGATCTATCCCCAAAAGTCACCTTTTATGCAAAGACTCTCCAGACCTTAATTGCAAATCCCTTAATTGAGTCTTTGAGTTTCATTTTCCTCATTTAGAAAAGGAGGGGGTTGAACTTGAGGACCTCTAAGGTCATTTCTAACTCTAAATTTATGATTCCCTGACATGGCTTCTCTCTCCTATTAGCTCCCCAAGGGATGCTTTTCTTTGCCGTTCATGTCAGAGATTGCAGGACATCTTCCCTAGAGAATCTCTGGTGAAACATGGATATGAATCATCAAGATGGAAAGTGGGAAGAGACTGTGGTTTGCAAGGTCAGGACTGAGGATGCACAGAATTCACCAAAGTACAATTCACTGGGCAATTAACTGTTATTCATGTCTTGAGTCGCTCCTCAGATCTATTATTGTTACTCAGTGAAATTCTCCTCTACCCTAATACTTCCTACTGGGCTGAGACTGATGCTGGGTTTGCTGAGATAGGTGATCAGGTATTATTATCCTCAATTTATAGTCAAAGAAACTGAGGCATAGAAGGCAAAAGAACTTTCCTGGGACCACAGAGCTAGTAAGTGTATGAGATGAAATTCAAAAGATCAAAGCATCATATGGACTCTAAAAGTCATCCACTCTACTTTATTACTTAACAGATCTTCAACTGAGGTCTAGCAAAATGGTCATACAGCTAGCAAGTATCTGAGATGAGTTTGAAATGTAGATCTTTCTTGATTACAACTTGAATACTTTCCATTATATTACACTGACTCTCTATACCAGGCCATTTCTCTCTTCAAACCATTTATTTGTCACATTATGTTTATTGACAGACTAGATTAGGAGTTGGAAAATAAATTTTCAGAATTGAAAGGAACATAGCAGGCCCAGCTTCATAGACCCAGAATAATAAAAAAGACAAAACAACATTAGATTTGGAAGAGCCTTAGAGGTCACCAAGTTAAACTCCTTTATTCAGAGATGAAGAAACTGAGGCACAGTTAAGTGTCTTGCTAGAGATCACATAACTAGTAAGTATCTGATTCAGGATTTGAACTCAGTGCTTCCTGACTCCAAGTCAAGAATGTTATCCACTATACCATGATTTCATAGGTTTTCTAGTCCATTTTGCACCTGAGAAAAGACCAGATTATCCTCCACAATATACCCCACGGAAAGGTCATCCAGCCTTTCCTTGAAAACAGAAAGTGAAGGAAAACCCACCACTTCCTGAGGCAATGCAAACTTCAAATTTACTCCTGGGTTCTTGGCAAGATTTCTTTAAGGAAACTTTCCCTATTCCATGGAAATTGAAAGCCAAGACCAATAGTGAGAGTGATTTTTCACAGGTCACTGGGGACATTAATATTGCCAGGATTAAAAAAAAAAGTTTCCTAGAGTGATGAACTTGGATTCACAGGATCTGAGTTCAAATTCTAACTCTTACTTACTAACTCAGCTACTTAAACTAGTCACAACTTCTCTCGACCTTAGAGAGGTTTATGTAAAAGTGAGGGAGGTGGATGCAAGTTCCCATTCAGCTTTATATCTATAATCCTTGTTCCTGTGAATCCACCTTCCAGCATGAGGCTTGAATCATTGATATGTGCCTTGAATGTTCCTTACCGCTGCCTTCTAGAGGCCCCTGCTTCCTTTAAAATGCAGTCCAAGTTATCTTTTCTTAATGAAATCTTCTCTGATTTCTCCCAACTGTGAGTGCCCTCCTTTCATAATTCATCTGAATTCAATGATCTTTACATATTTGTATTTATCCCTCCATAGGAACCATAGCAACCATGTCGTTCTATCTTCCACTATCTCTCAAAGTCTGTTTCAAAGTTTTGTTAGATCTAAAATTATATTATAGAGCAGCAGTTACCAAAACTATTTGGTATTGGCTAAGGAATAGATTAGTTGATCAGTGGAATAGATTAGGTTCAAGGGATAAAACAGTCAACAAATATAGCAACCTAGTCTTTGACAAACCCAAAGATCCCAGCTTTTGGGATAAGAACTTACTGTTTGATAAAAATTGCTGGGAAAATTGGAAACTAATATGGCAGAAACTAGGCATTGATCCATACTTAACGCCGTACACCAAGATAAGGTCAAAATGGGTTCATGACCTAGGCATAAAGAATGAAATTATTAATAAATTAGAGGAACATAGGATAGTTTACCTCTCAGACCTGTGGAAGGGGAAGGTCTTTATGACCAAAGCAGAACTAGAGATCATTACTGATCACAAAATAGAAAATTTCGATTATACCAAACTGAAAAGTTTTTGTACAAACAAAACTAATGCAGACAAGATTAGAAGGGAAGCAATAAACTGGGAAAATATTTTTACAGTCAAAGGTTCTGATAAAGGCCTCATTTCCAAAATATATAGAGAATTAACTCTAATTTATAAAAAATCAAGCCATTCTCCAATTGAAAAATGGTCAAAGGATATGAACAGACAATTCTCAGATGAAGAAATTGAAACTATTTCTAGTCATATGAAAAGATGCTCCAAGTCATTATTAATCAGAGAAATGCAAATTAAGACAACTCTAAGATACCACTACACACCTGTCAGATTGGCTAAGATGACAGGAAAAAATAATGATGATTGTTGGAGGGGATGCGGGAAAACTGGGACATTGATGCATTGTTGGTGGAGTTGTGAACGAATCCAACCATTTTGGAGAGTAGTTTGGAACTATGCTCAAAAAGTTATCAAACTGTGCATACCCTTTGATCCAGCAGTGTTACTACTGGGATTATATCCCAAAGAGATTATAAAGAAGGGAAAGGGACCTGTATGTGCACGAATGTTTGTGGCAGCCCTTTTTGTAGTGGCTAGAAACTGGAAACTGAATGGATGTCCATCAGTTGGAGAATGGCTGAATAAATTGTGGTATATGAATATTATGGAATATTACTGTTCTGTAAGAAATGACCAACAGGATGATTTCAGAAAGGCCTGGAGAGACTTACACGAACTGATGCTGAGTGAAATGAGCAGGACCAGGAGATCATTATATACTTCAACAACAATACTATATGATGACCAGTTCTGATGGACCAGGCCATCCTCAGCAACGAGATCAACCAAATCATTTCCAATGGAGCAGTAATGAACTGAACCAGCTATGCCCAGAAAAAGAACTCTGGGAGATGACTAAAAACCATTACATTGAATTCCCAATCCCTATATTTATGCACACCTGCATTTTTGATTTCCTTCACAAGCTAATTGTACAATATTTCAGAGTCTGATTCTTTTTGTACAGCAAAATAACGGTTTGGTCATGTATACTTATTGTGTATCTAATTTATATTTTAATATATTTAACATCTACTGGTCATCCTGCCATCTAGGGGAGGGGGTGGGGGGGTAAGAGGTGAAAAATTGGAACAAGAGGTTTGGCAATTGTTAATGCTGTAAAGTTACCCATGTATATATCCTGTAAATAAAAGGCTATTAAATTAAAAACAAAAAAACAAAAAAACAAAGTTTTGTTTATTGCTTCTATGATACTATCTATCCATTTCATCCTCTACTGTCCCCTTTTCCTTTCTCCCTCAATCTTTCCCAACATCAAGGTCTTTTCCAATGAGTTCTGTCCTTGTCATGTGGCCAAAATTTTTCTCTTCAAAATTTAACCTTCTGGTAAATAGAATTAAATATTCTGATCTCTTAAAGTATCATCTTTAAAATAATAATCAACATATATCTCAAGTATACATGGTGTCTTCGATGAAAAGATACAAAGGGAAGGGTTGCATGTGCAAATGATGTTCTGTAGAAGGCCACATTTTCTCGGTCATAGAATTTATTAAAGGAGGTAGAAAACATAAGTTCCTACTGTGCTTTCAGATTATTTTAAAAATCTAAAAATCCAATAATCCCAGACAAGGAGAGGCCGAAGCTAATAGATCACTTGGCACCCAGGAGTCTTGAGCTGATCAGATATCTGCATATTGTCTGGCATTGATGTGGTAAGCTCCCAGAAACAGAACTCTCTCCACAGATATGGTGGGTCTATCAGTCCCTGGTGAGAACACTAGGTGGCTCTCACTATAGTCTAGTATCATATTCATTTTCTAGGTGTCCGTGTCACCTTGCATATTGAGTCTTTAGCTCTCTTTCACCTGAACTATTGATTATCAATTCAACTGAACAATGACTTAACCTGAACCCAAACTTCCATGCTATATTTTACTTCTAAGTGTTTTAAGTAAGCAGAGCTTCTAATTCAGCAGGATAGATAAAACACTGGACATAGAATCAGGAAGAACAAAGTTCAAATCCAGTTTCAGAGTTTATAAACTGGGTGACCCCAGACAATTAACTCTGCCTGCCTCAGTTTCCCCATCTGTGAAATAGAAAAATAATAGCACTAGCTCTCAGGATTGTTTTGAGGATTATGAGCTAATGTTTGTAAAGCACTTTGTAATTTGTAAAATACTATATGAGTATTAGTATTAGAATTATCTTTAAAGTATTCTACTGTTTCCTCCTCAGGAGGAAAGCTCCCTTTTGCTGATGACATGACTTGAGTGTAGTATGATGAGAATTTCTTTTTAGGAATGGGCTGCAGTAGATAAAATGCCTATCTCTAAGATTCTATGATTCTCCTTAAGGAATTCAAAACAATTTATTCTATTCATGTCCTTGAGGCAAAGGGAGGTAAATGATTTTCCAAAGTCAAACAGGTAGTCATAAGCAATGGGAAAGGGATATATTGGGAAACAAAAATCATGTAAAAGCACGTTATATTAACTAATATTTTTAGAAGTAGAAAAATTTAAGCTCCTCCTCAATAGTGATTATTTTAAAAAAAATTATAGCCCTAGAGCCTAGCACAGTGCATGGCATATAGTATTTTGTTAATAAAATTAATTGATTTTTTTTAATGTTAATATTGTTACCTGGAACAGTATTCTTTTTTTTTTTTTTTTTTTTTTTTAGGGTAGGAAAAAACAAATGTTTGATGAATCAACCAAAGACTGAATAAATTAATACAATCTCATCCTGCCCATCAAATAAAATAGCAGGATCACAGGCTAACTGTGGCAAACTTATCGGCGATCTTTGACCATTTCTACCATTGAGACAAGTGTCCAAGGAGGCATTCCATAGCTAAATTAATCCAAATAAAAACTGCAATATTGTGGATCCAATGGCAAATGAAATAATGACCATGGAAAGCCTTGGAGATTAAACAGGCAATGTGCTTGTTGATGATCCCATCAACATGATAGGATAAAATTTCTATTTTAAAGGAGAGAGGAATGGGTTGTTTATTTGGATGTTTGTCTTTTAATTCCAAAAGGAGATGATTTTCTCCTTGGCAGTTTCTAGATTATTCACTAAATAAATACCTGGATGCCCCCAAGTGGCTGTTTCTTTTTTCACATGCCAAGAACTGACTCTCAAGGAAATATGTTAAGGCCCTAAGAAACCCAAAGACCTTGGAAATAAACAGATCTCACCACTGATATTCTGACCTTGTAGAAAATTCTGAACTTTTGAGGAAATAGAAGAAATATCTGATAATACAAATGGGTAATATGTACCACATATGATAATAAATTTGTGGCTTTTATAGACCCACTTACAAATAGAACTGGATTTGATGATCTGTTTAAGGTTTTCATTTTGTTTTATTTTCTGGGTCTTTGGGGACAGATGTTAAAGAGATGGAAAAGGAGATTTTTTCCCCTAAATTTTCTGCTGCTATAGTTACTGGTCATCTATCCAAAATGGATATGCAAATAGAAATACATAAATTAGGGAACATAAGCAGTTTGTTATGCTAAATTAACTTTAATTAAATCTTGAATCTCTGAATTAAAATCATTAGACTGCCACTCAAGTGGGAGAAGGGATCGCAGACACCATCTAATACAAGTCCCTCACTTTACAGGCGAGGAAACTGAGGTACAAAGACACTGAGTAAATTCACCAAGGATAGTAAACAGATAGTAAACAGCAAAAGGAGGATGTGGACCTTTTGTCTGTTTTAAGATACTGCTACAATACAATGAAATGGTCTGTCCCTCTGGAAATCTGAGATTACTTGAGTGAATCCTTGCTTAGGTGTTTTAAAAAATGTTTTTAAATTTACAAAAAAAATTTGTAAAAATAAGCTAAAATTAGAATCTACTAATTTAGAAAGAAAAGGCACATTTTGGGTGATAATCTAATAAAATTGAGTTAAAATTAGAATTGACCTGTTTTAGGGAAAAGGGATTATTTTTCATGATAATTAGTAAAAATGGGATAAAGTTAGAATTGACCTAGTTTAAAACAAAACAGAACACCCAAGTGCTGTCATGCTCAGTTTTGAGAATAAAGCAAACCTTTGTGTAACAATCTTGCTAGGGAGAATGAGAGACCTGTGGGCTGAGGAACATAGTGATGTGATTGAATAAATGAGAAACACAGTTATCAGTTTGTGCCAGTTTGGAAATTTGCTAAGATCCAGGCTAGGATGGGCTTTTCTTGTGCCCTCGCCCACCTCCAAACATAGACCTCATCAAATAGAAAGAATCCTTCCAAATCTTCATTCCCTCAGACCACTGCATTTAATTCCTAGTCAGTTGATTAAAAGTGCTGCCTCCATTCCACCCTAGTTTTGCTCTTAAGTATATTTTATTGCTGATCTCCAGCTGATGAAGAAATAAGAAAGCACTTAGTTTTGATGACAAGTTTGGAACTCTTTCCACAAATATACAAAAACAGGCAATCATATCCCTTTAAAGACAATGTGGTGAAAATGCTGTAAGAGACAAGGGTGTCTGCAACTTCCAAGCCTGGCTGAGCCTCTGTCAGTGCTGTAGTAACTTCCCCCCCCCCCCATATATATATATATATATATATATATATATATATATATATATATATATATATATATATACTCAGCAACCATGGCTGGTCTTTATAATATCTTTATCCTTAATTGATGATCTTGGTTGAGATTTTCAGGGTGGTAAGGTACCTGAGAAAGCATGGAGTCCAGCTAATATGTGATTGAACAAGAGTCCTCCATTACAGCACATGTGACAAACGACCCCCCAGCCTTTGCTTAAAGACCTCCATGGGAGGGGAAATCTGCTACCTGCCAAGGCAGCCAAGGTCACTTCCAAGCAGTTCTCATGGGTAGGAAGGTTTTCTTTATATCAAACTTAAATTTTCCACCTTTCAAATTCTACTCACTGCTTCTGGTTCTCAGTCCTTTCAGCCCAAGATGGGAAAATCTAACCCCTCATTCACTTGTCTGTCTTTCAAAAGTATCATGTCCACTTGAAGTCTTCTTATTTCAATACAGCCAAAGTCATTTTTCCTCAGCCTCCTCATTAGAATAAATCCACCTATCATTCATTATTCAGGGCAGCTCGGTGGTGCAGTGGATAGAGCACCAACCCTGAAGTCAGGAGGACCTGAGTTCAAATCTGACCTTAGACACTTAACCCTTCCTAGTTGTGTGACCCTGGGCAAGTCATTTAATCCCAATTGCCACAGCAAGAAAAAAAAAGAATTGTAATATTCATTATTCTCGTTAATTGTTAACCAGAGTCAGTTCTATCTGTTCCACTCTTCCAAAGGCATATAAGCATCGAGAAGCTACCATGATTAGTGTTTGAATTAGGGAGAAAGCCAAATGACCATCTTTTTTTTTATTACTTGTTAGAATAATTAATAAAATGATTAACTACCCAGAAATTATGTCTCTTATACTTTTTATGTCATAATATTATTAAGGAATTTGATCATAGGAAGAGAAGATGAGCTGTTCCCAAGGCAAGGCTACTGCCTTATAGGTGGACAGTCTAGTATTCAACTGATATCCTCTTGATGCTGGGAAAAGGTGAAGATGGCTTCCAACATATTGGGTAAACCTTCCATGGCAACCTTATGGGAAGATATAGACAAGATGGGGCTGTGACCATTGAAGGGAACTTTCAAATCAATGAGATCACAGATTCCTTTGAATATCTTATTCTATCTCTCGGTAGAATGTAAGTTCATTTGATTGTTGTTGTTGTTGTTTTTTACTCATTTTCATTTTTGCATCTTTATACCACAGCATCATGCCTTGCATGTGGTAGACACAATGTGGGCTGCATTGGACTGAATTTGTTCTCTGGAAGTCACTATTACAAAGTTAAGAGTCGATATGTAAGTCAGATGACAGCTGCCAAGGGGAAAAATTGTCAGACAGGATGAGTAATGGCACCAGACCAAGAGGAAAATGGAACGATTAACATGGAACAGACAGCAACAGGCATCAAACAAGCAATGTTGACACTTTTCCACACCTTCAGTTTCAAGTAAATGTGTTCACTTCTCATATTACCTAGGAAAGCAAACAGGGGCAGGCTCAAACAGCCTTGAACAAAAGTCTCACACATTCCAGGAGCAGCATCATTTGGGATGCTGATGATGTAGATTCAGGCTTCCTGACTCTTTTTAGAAAGTAACAATCCTAACTCAGAATACAGAGACTTGAAGACCTATAAGTTTAAAAAATATATGAATCTACCTCTAAATCCATCTGACTATCATTTTTACCAGATATGGAAACTAATGACTCCATAAAAGTTTTTTGTTTGGTTTGGTTTTTCACTCTACTAGCTCAGGCAATAAGTGGTTTATTTAGTTTAGTCCCTGAATTGAATTTCATTTTCTCTCGGGGCAATCTCCTGTAGTATAGTTGTCTTCTTGCAATGAAAAAAAATTGAGTTGTCGACAAATTTTTAGGGAGGAAATCTAATGTAACCTTTCATCCGTATTGATACAAAGATGACAGATGCTTCCATATGACTAACAACACTATTACAAGATTGGAGTGTCTGTAGAAACTTTGTGGAGGCTTCAGAGAGCAAGAAAGGCAAATCTGGTAGAGAATTAGAGGGTTTGGAGATGGTGGTATATCTTTCATCTTGGGACCACGGAACATTTCATCCCCCCCAGCTGTTCCTCGAAGGACTGTGAGATTGTTCTCCTGAAGTTGATTAGGATGTGTTAATTCATTGCTGAAGAAAATGGTGAGTTAATTCAAAATGGTAACCTCTTCAGAGAAATTATCCTTCTCCCATTCCTCTGACTCAAAAAAAGAAACCACCTCCTAACCATCTCTTCCCCACAAAAGGAAAAGAGTCTAAACATAAAAAATAATTTCCGGTTGATAATCAAGAATGGCAGTCAGTGTATTTAACAGACCTGAATCCCAGTTCTGCCTCAGATGCTTATTAACTGTGTGACCTTGAGTATGGTATTCCCAGTTTTTATCCATAAAATGGGAATAACAATAGCATTTACCTTACAAAGTGTTGTGAATAAAACTTAAAGTGGTCCATATTATATCCATGCAGCTGTAATACTTTTCCCCCGTTATTGTCAGCCTCTATCAGTCGATTCCTCTTTTTAATAAAGGAAAATAGTAGCAACTAAATCTTGTCTTATGCTTAATATTAGCTGTGTCTGTTGAGATTTGGGAGAATGGACAGTCTGGGAAATACAGAAGACACAATATACTTCTAGGGTAAGAAACAAAGAAATGGCAGATTGAAGTTTAAGAGCAAGAGTAAATAGAAAAATCAACTATTTCACTTGGTGAGCTCATCTGCTCCCACTGACTTAATTACAATCTCTATGCAAATGATTTTCAAATCAACCTCTCCTGCCCCAATCTCTGCTGATCTCCAATCTCACATTTCCAACTGCTTTTCAGACATTTCAAAATGGATGTTGAGAAGACATCTTAAATATACCATGTCCAAAATGGAATGCATTATCTTTCCACTTAAAATCTCCCCCCTCCTATTTTCCTTATTACTGTTGAAGACAAAATTATCTTCCCAGTCTCTAGGTATCATCTAACATTAAATGAAAATGAGTAACCGGTTCCAAAAATGTAAATAAAATAAAATATAAAAAATCAAATATAAATGGAAGTAACCACTATCCTCTGAGAGTTTGTTACCGAGAACAAAAAGAAAGCTGGATACAATCAAGTCAAGTCAAGAAGGATTTATTATGCCAGGCATGGTGCTAAGCACAGTTTAAAAAAAAAAAAAACAACTCATAAAAGCACAAGAAGCAGCACAGAAAAAAAAAAAAGAAAATAAAACCAAGTTTATTGAACATTTGGCAAATGACCCAAATAAACATAATCATCCCTATAGCATTTAAAGTTGAAACTTGAAGGACAAAGAACAGATGAAAAATAGAGATGATCTGTACAGATACTGAGGCAAATTCTCTTCTCCATAAATGAAAGTGATTTTTACCACATTTGTACTCTAAGTAAAGCCTCCAAGGTGCTGCTACATGAAGATGCAGAAATGGCAATAACAATTGGAAAAAAGCAGCTGTTTAGGCCAAACTGCTACCCAAAGTTGCCTGTGCTGAAGGCAACACAATTCTGAGCCCATGTAGGGACCATTTCTAAGAAGGCAGGGCACTAAATCCTTGAAAAAAGTTATAGATTTTATTACTATCTCTTTCCCACAAAAAAACACCAAAACAAACAAATAAAAAAAACTGGTGCCCATGAAAATAGCTGTAATCATTGACTCATGGCTCTCTTACCATATTCACTAAATTTTTAGGAGAATAATCTAAGCTGACATTGAAGGTATATGTGAAAATATATAGAAAGGGAAGAGAAAAGCTTAGGTATACAAGACTATATAGCTGATCACATTTTGACAGGCTGTACTTGAAGAATGATTTTCATACTCTTTTAGTTCTTTCTTTAATTTTCTCTTTTAGTTGAAGGATGTCCTCTAGTATCAGAGAAAAGAAAATTGCAGGTTTGAACTAGCTATTTTTTGTGATAAAATTATTATATCAAAATTGTCAGTCTTTATTTTTAAGTACTTGCTATGTGCTAAGCACTGTGCTAGGTACTGGGGATATAAAGAAAGGTAAAAAAACAGAGACCCTTCCCAAGAGCTTAGGCCCATAGGGAAAACAAAATGCAAATGACTTGATAATAAAATAGACATGGGCAACGGTTCCGATAAAGGCCTCATTTCTAAAATATATACAGAATTGACTCAAATTTAGGAAAATTCAAGCCATTCTCCAGTTAATAAATGTCAAAGAATATGAACAGACAGTTTTCAGATGAAGAAATGGAAACCATTTCTAGTCATATGAAAAGGTGCTCCAAATCATTATTGATAAGAGAAATGCAAATGAAGACAACTCTGAGAAAACACTATACACCTGTCAGATTGGCTAAAGTGACAGGAAAAGATAATGCTGAATATTGGAGAGGATGGGGGAAAACCAGAACACTGATGCATTGTTGGTGGAACTGTGAACTGATCCAACCATTCTGGAGAGCAATTTGGAACTATGCTCAAAGAGTTTGACCCAGCAGTGTTTCTACTGGGCTTGTATTCCAAAGAGATTTTAAAGAAGAGCAAGGAATCTGTATGTGCAAGAATGTTTGTGGCAGTCTTCTTTGTAGCGGCCAGAAACTGGAAACTGCGTGGATGCCCATCAACTGGAGAATGACTGAATAAGTTATGGTGTATGAATGCTACGGAATACTATTGCTCTGTAAGAAACAACCAGCAGGAAGATTTCAGAGAGGCCCGGAGAGACTTACAGGAACTGTTGCTGAGTGAAATGAGCAGAACCAGGAGGTCATTGTACATGGCAACATCAAGACTATATGACGATCAATTCTGATGGATAGGGCTCTCTTCAACAATGAGATGATTCAGACCACTCCCAATGATCTTGGGATGAAGAGAGCCATCTATACCCAGAGAGAGGACTGGTGGTACTGATCTGGGTCACAACATAGAATTTTCATTCTTTTTATGGTTTGCTTGCATTTTATTTTCTTTCTCTTTTTTTCTGGTTTGATTTGATTTTCTTGTGCTGCATGATAATTGTATAAATATGTATGCATATGTTGACTTTAACATCTATTTCTACCGTATTTAATATATATTGGACTACTTGCCATCTAGGGGAGGGTAGAGTAAGGGGGGTGGGGAATTAGAACACAAGGTTTTGCAAAGGTCAATGTCGAGGAATTATTCATGCATGTGTTTTGAAAAATAAAAAGTGGAGCAACTACTTGGATAGAAGATAGTGGATAGAGCACCAGCCCTGATAGAGCATTTAGGAAGACCTGAGTTCAAATCTGGCCTCAGACACTTAACACTTCCTAGCTATGTGACCCTGGGCAAGTCACTTAATCCCAGTTGCCTCAGCCAAAAGGGAAAAAAAGAAAAAGAAAAAGCTTTAATAAAAAAAAATAAATAAAATAGACATGGGATAAGGTGGGGGTAGTATCAGAAGGAAAGCACAAAGATTAAGGACTGGGAAAAGCTTCTCACAGAGGGTGGGACTAGGAAGAGCAGAGAAACTAGAAGGTAGAGAGGAAGAAGAAAAACCCTTCAAACCTGGGGGACAGTCAGGGGAAGCACTCAAGAGTGAGCAAAATGAGCATCACTTCCAGGATCAGCAAGGAGGTCAATGTCATTGGACTATCGAGTATATGGAAGGGTATAAAAGGATAAGAAAATTGGAAAGATGGGGAGGAACCTAGAGCAGCTAGGTAGCACCATAGAATGCAGAGCACCAAGCCTTGAGTCACAAAGACATGCATGAGTTTAAATCTGATTTAGACACTTATCAACCATGTGACCTTAAGCAAGTCACTTAACCATGTTTGCCTCAGTTTCCTTATCTGTAAAATGAACAGAAGGAAATAGCAAACAAACCACTGCAGTACCTTTGCCAAAGAAACCCCAAGTGGGGTCACAAAGAATTGGACAGCTGAAAAACAACGAAGGGGCCAGATTATGGACTTTTAAAATGAAACAGATGGTCTTATATTTGATTCTGCAGATAATAAGGAGCAACTGGAGTTTATTATGGAGTGATATGGTGAGATCTGCATTTTAGGAAGATCACTTGGATAGCTCAGATCTCAAGATCATAAATACTATTGCAACTAAAGTCTAAGAAATATTTCTGAGCTTCAGTGGTTGGCTTTCTTTGCAATTATAATGATGTATCCAGCACTTTAAGGTAGAAAAGCATCTGACAGGCTGAATGGTGCAGTGGAAAACATACTGGATTTGGGGTCAAATACCCCAAATCCTACAAGTTGAGTGATTTTTGGAAAGTTATTTCATTTCCTTGATTCTCAGTACTCTCATTTATACTAGATTAACCCTTCAGTTTCTTCCAGCCCTAAATTCTATGTTTTTGTAATCTAAGATCCCTGTCTGAAAAGAAGTATGATCAGGAAGCTAAGTGAAAGGGTGGATAAAGCCTTGAGTTAGGCAACCCTAAATTCAAATCTGACCTCAGATACTTCATAGCTGGTCAAGTCACTTAATCCCCATTGTCTTTCCTCTCCCCCCCCCCAAAGATAAATAGTGATCTCCCCAAATTGGTTGGTTTGCTGTTGTTTTTAAATATCTGATTCAGTGGAGAAAAACAATGCCTTTCAATCAGTTCCTCCTCTATTAATATATCTCCCATTGAGAAACCTAAATCAGTAGTGTCCTGCTTAAATAGAGCATGCAAGGATCCCTGCAGACTAAATATTGACTTAATTTTAAAGGTAATATTATCTATGTTTTCTTATATTTTTTACTTACATTCTTAAATATTTCCCAATTACATCTTAATCTGGTTTGGGCCACACTTGGGAGTATACAGTCGACAGGCCATGTATTTGACATCTCTGGTCTAATCACAGAAGATTCCTTGAAAAAGACTACTGAACTCTGATGACTGATATTTTATATCAAGCAAGATATAAAACACAGATATGCAGGCGTGCAGAAAATGTCTGGCACGATCACAGAAAATGTTAAAAAGTCCAAATGGAACAGAGATTCCCTATAGATGATCAGGTCATCCCAATGTTCTTATTTACAGATAATACTATGCTGAGTAATGAGCAATCAGGTCGTGCAGCGGATAGAGCACTGGGCTTAGAATCAGGAAGACTCATCTTCATGAGTTCAAGTCCCGACTCAGACATTTACTAGCTGTGTCACCCTGGGCAAATTACTTAACCTTGTTTGCCTCAGTTTCTCATGTATAAAATGTGGGAGAGAAAGAAATGGAAAACCATATCAGGATCATTGCCAAGAAAATCCAAAATGGAGTCACAAAAATTCACAGTTTTAACACAGTTTCAGCTATAGTTCTAATAGTTTATGTCTATTATCTAATGTTGTATATAGCGTTGACTCCATGGTCGATTAGTTAGACATAGTACTAGGATCTAGAGAAACAAGGGATGAAACAATCTACCCAAAATGAGCTTTCTGGATTTCTAGGTAGAGAACCTGGGTTTGCATTTTAGCTCTGAGAGTTACTAGTGAGAGCAAGTGGATGTAATTTCTCCAGCCTCTATACATCTGTAAAATGAAGGTACTGGATTATATGAACTCTGGGACCCCTTGAGATTAAGGTTGCTCTCTCAATAAATGATCCTATGATTGATGTGTAGAAATATATGTGTATGTACATACACAAGTATATATAGGAAGAGAGAAAGACTATACAAAAATTCCTGCAGATTAAATGTTGACATATATATATATATATGTATGTGTGTGTGTATATATATGTATATATATACATATATATGCATATATATGTGTATGTAGATAGGTATCTATAAAACAGTTTGGTCATTGAACAGATATGGTCATTTTCAAATGTTGACTCCAACTAAGATGACTTCAGAGGAGATTAGCTTTCCAGAGCTGGGCAAGACAAGGATTATTCTGTGATTCTTTAATGTCACCTGGCTTTATGGGGAATGGATGAGACCATCAAGCTCCTGGGAGCCCAGAAATTCAAGCTCAATATGCTCAGCAATGTGGTGCAACATGCAAACTCCAAGGGCTGTTTAAAAAACAAAACTAATCTATTCGCCATCTGCACTTGTAGGTTATTTTCTTGTTAAAATGTATTTTTTAAAAGATGTCTGGTATAAAGTACAACAACTCCAAATATCTTTGAAGTGTGAAAGAGTTAGTGTTCGCTGCCGTGTCTGATAAAATTTTTTTTTAACTTC
The DNA here is from genome assembly GCF_902635505.1 of Sarcophilus harrisii. Taxonomy (NCBI): domain Eukaryota; kingdom Metazoa; phylum Chordata; class Mammalia; order Dasyuromorphia; family Dasyuridae; genus Sarcophilus; species Sarcophilus harrisii. The sequence goes on from NC_045428.1 coordinate 29,639,956, forward strand.
TCATTTATTTTGGGCTTCTCATTTCAAAAAAAAAAGGAAAAACAAAATTTTGACAGAAGTCTGGGAAATTTGGGGGAGGTTTTTTTTTTTTTATGAGTATAGACTTTTTTCTTCTGTTAGCCCAATCTTGTCTTTTCTATTTAGTTCTGTTTTGATATCTGTTATATGGCAAGTCATCATGGATTAGTAGATAATGTCACCTGGCTTTACAGGGAATGGATGAGATCATGGACATAGCATTGGGAAAATCTGGATTCAAAACCTAGCCCAGACATGTGATGGGTATGTGACACTCTCTAAGATTACTATCATTCAGTCTTCTTTTTTTTTTTTTTTTTTTTTTTAAGATTTGAGGTCTCCACTGAAGCGGGCCATCTCTAGTCACCTGTTCAATATCTGCCCACTAGACCCACATGGCTCTGGAGGAGACAGTGAGTCAGGTGACCTTGAACAGCCCTCCCTCACTCCAATCCTTGCATTTTATGGCAACACTTTTCTGATGTCATGATCCTCTTTGAGAACAAAGGACAAACAACATCAACAATATATCACCAAGAAAGTGCAGCTCTGCACTTATTGAAGGAGCTTCCTTGTCAGCAGGATAATCATAACTCTGCTGCCCCTCCTACCTGTGGGAAAAAGGAATGCCTGGAATATAGAGGATATTTAATACATACCTGCTGATGGAATAACCTGTGATCTCAAATTTATACTACTCCTTCATCCTAAAGTAAGATGTCATTATTGTTACCAATTTGCACTGTGTTGAAAGGTTTCCCAGGAAAGTACCACAAATTCAAACCCTTTGGGTTTCTTTGTAAAATATTATATGTAAGCTATGTTGGGAAGCAATATGGAATTAGGAAGGAAATCCCACCTCATATAATGCATTATACTTAGAGGCAGAAGATTTAGGATTGATTTGATCAAATTTCCTAGCAATATATCCCTGGGAATGAATTTATATGAAGGCATCCTAATTTCCTAGCCTATAAAATAAGGGGGGAAACATTTGGGCCTTTTTATTGGATAAAAAAGAAAATAAATATATGCAAAGTACTTTATGACTCTATTGAGTTACTATAACTATAATTAATTATGAATTGTTATTATTAAATTAGGAAGTTTTTTGTGAAGAATATATTAAAAATAAGTTATGATGACTTATTCAATTACAAACTCTTTAAGGGCAGGGACAAAATCTTAAACTTTTTGATACTGTCCCAAGCTGAGCACAATCCCTTGCAAAAATTAAGTTGGACATATACTTAAGATTATCTTTTCAACAAACAAATTAACAGTATGATCAAAATAGAAAGAATTTGGACCGAGAATTCCAAACCCTGGGTTCTGATGTGAGTTCTTATTGCTGCTCAGACATAAAATTTTGGGCAAATAATTTAACTTTTCTGGATCCTAGCCCAGGGTGTACAGCACAGGACTTATAATAAAGAAGACTTCAGTTTAAACCTTGCCTGAGACACTTAATAGCTGTGTTATTCTGGGCAAGTCACTTAAATTGGTTTCCTTGTTCACAAAAAGGGGGTAATAATAACCCTTGTCTCACAGTTATTATGAGATTAAAGTGAGATTTTTATTTATAAAGCACTTTGTAAACTTAAAATGTTTATTAATGCTAACTCTTATTATTTTTTATTATTGATTTCTTCATCTATCAAATGAAGGAGTTTGTTTGGATGATCTCAGCCCCAAACTTTTTAGCATTGGAGACCCTTTTCTTAACATCAAGGAATTTCAGAGAATCACAGAATCTGAGAATCTGAAGGTATTTCAGTCACCATCTCATCCAATCTAAGCTGAAAGTCATCCCCCCTACCATGTACTCTGCAAGTGTCTGTTCTGCTCAAAGACCTCCAGGGAGGGGGCACTGCCATCACCTGCAGCAGCCCATACTCCTTTAAAACAACACTCATTATTAAGAAGTTTTCCTTGACATTAAGCTTAGATTTAAATGTCTTATTCCAATTTCCGCCCATTGCTCCTCTGAGGTCACATGGAAAAAGCCTAATCTCTTTTCCACATGTCAACCTTGCAAGTACTTCAAGCAGTGATCACTTCCTTCCAGAGTCTTATCTCTTTCATGCTAACAACTGTTGTATCTTCTTCATTCTGTCAATATCCTTCTGAAACTATGGTGTCCAGAACTAACCTCAATACATGCTATGGTCTTTAAAAAGATAGAGTGCAGTAGGACCATAATCTCATTAGCCTGAGAGTTATGACTCTTTGATGATAGCCTAAGACTGCATTAGTCTTTTGGGCAACTATATAACATTATGGTATCTCAGAACTGTACGATTTTCCCAAACTTAATAATACACTAATATAATTTTTGTTACTGTTTACAATACTACAAACTAAGAAAAATCTTTACAAACTTAAATGTTCAGGAACTCAGCACAGTACTCACAGAACACAGAAATCTTAGCATGTGTTATTTCTTCCAGCTACAAAGACAAAAGAAAACGGTTTTAATCTAAAAGAGCTTCCATTCTACTACAAGTGCATATGGGGAGTGCTCAGTATATGTGAAATATTCTAAAGCAGGATATGGCAGGATAGGGCATTAGCCACTGGGATGGATAGTGAAGACAGTAAGAGGCAGAGACAAGCAAAGCTGAGATCCAGGCAGCTTCTACAATTTCATCAAGGAAAGAGTTCCAGGAATGCTAAGTTCAGAGTATAGTTAGCATCACAATTTGACTGGAAGGTAGAGCAAGTGAAAGAAGGGAAAAGGAAGTAAGTCTAGAAAGGTTCATCTAGAACCAATAATTAACCATTGAAGTTTCTTGAGTAGAGAAGTACCCATGGTCAGACATGGCAGTTGTGTGGAGAATGGCTTGGAAAGAGGAAAAGCTTGAACCAGGTAGAGCAATTATATATCCAGTCTAAAGAGAGATGAGAGCTTGAACTAAAATGAATGGGGTAGAGATTAATGTTGTGGAGGCAGGATCAGAAGTTTGGCACCCAAGTTTATGGGGAGGTGGGAAAAGGAAGAGTGAAGACTGGCTCCAAGGTGAAACAACTAAATAATCGGAAAGATAAGAGTGCCCTCAACAAAAGTAGGGAGTTTGGAGGAGAAGCTTGGTTCTGTCTTGGATGTGTTGCACTGGAGATGTTAATGGGACATCCTGGTAAAGATGGCTCCCCTTTCAGTTTTGTTATTCAATTTCTGTTTCCCCAAACTCTTGTCCATCCAGATCAAAAGAACAGGAAACAATAGCTGGATGTGGCAAGTTTAGGCACCCATCAAGTGGGGTCAAAGGACACAGGAGAAACTGATTTAATCAAAGCGTGTGGGCAGAACAACGCTGAGTTTCTGTGCTGAGCATTAGTAGGGGGATATCCAGGGCAAGGAATCTTAAGCTGTCTAAAGTGGGATCTGAGCCATGTATATGTATGTGGGGGTGGGGGAGATGATGGTGATGATTAAACTGCATGTGGTATCAGGAGGTAACTATTTATAGGTATTGGAGAACTACCTAAAATAGGGGAAAACCTAGACATTTGGTTTGGTTTCTTAGAAGTAATATTAACTTCCATCATTTATAGGAGCAGTTCATCATTCATCCCAAGTTACCATGAAGAATTGAAACAAATACACTGTGTTTAAAGGGTCACAAGTTTAATCACAACATGAAAAGTTTATTGCCTTTATGTATAGCCTTCTCCATTTGTTGTTCACATGACATAGTTCTCTACTGCTCATCAGCAATAGATAGAGATACATATTCTTCATATATATGAAATGAATAATATATGCATGTATATATATGGGAGAGACAGGGGGAGGAAGGGAAGGAAGGAGGGATAGAGAAGGAGGAAGAGAGAGAAGAAGGGGGAGAGGAGGAAGGGAGAAGAAGGGAGGAAAAGAGGAATAGAGAGGGAAGGAGAGAGGGAAGAGAAGGGAGGAAGAGAGAGGAAGAGAGGAAAAAGGAGGGAGGGATGGAGGGAGAGAAGAGTTTTTTAGGTATGGAATCATAGCTAGAGAGTTAGTTTCAAAAATTGTAAGACTTGGGTTTAAGTCTCACATCTGATGACACATGCTAGTGATGTGACCTTGGGAAAGTCACTTAATTTCTCAGTATTGTAGGTCAGTAGTATCAAACTTAAATAGAAAGATAAAAAGTGCACAGCAGAGAAGAAAAATAACCTACAAGGAAACAAAGGAAAGATGGCCACTCATGAATATAATCTTTTATATTATTATATGTGCTTTCTTGAAATGGAAATTTATTGTTATATATTATGAATTCTCCCTGATGGTCTCTCGGGCACATGATGATGTTTTATTTTGTTTTGTTTTTTTTATTTTTCTTCTCTGTCTTTCTTTTTCTATTCTGTTTTTTCTTGTTTTGTATTAAATTCAATAAAAAAAGTTTTAAAAAATCAAATAGAAACAAAGATTACTAATCCATACCTAGGGATCTCTGTCCACAAACTGACTTAATTTTAAAATGTAATATCATCTATATTTTATTGTATTTTATTTATTTATTTGGTTAACTATTTCCCAATTATATTTCAATCTGGTCCAGGTTGTTAGGAGTGTTGTGGATCACCATAGAGGCCACATATACTTTTCTCAATTATCTAAGACTAGATATTGCAAAGAAAGTGACCTGCCTCAATAGAGGGCATTTCCTCATTAGGCATTCCTTCTGCTTCACCCTATTTAGTACAGAAATAGAGAAACAAAAGCTTGAACACTGCTAGCTTTGAGGGCGACATGCCAAAGAATGCTAAAAAATGCCAAAGGAATAGGATATTTTTTCTAAATCTACTTCTCTTTCTTAAGTTAGGTTAATAAACATGTCAGAATAACTGTGTGATGTTATCTTGAGAACAGGAAGAAAGAAGGCAAAAGCTCACAGGAAACTTAGTTTTGTGGATTTCCCTCTTTTAAAACCAATCATATACAGGCCAAACTAGAGAGGGCATAGCCCAAGCCCTTCCACCTTCCACATTCTCATGTACCTGGGGCCATGATTCTGCCAAGGACTATGAAAAGGAGGGTTGAATGGGTATGGAGGACAGGGGAAGGAAGCAAGTTAGGGGAGAGGCTGTCAAAAATTCTATTTTCTTCAAAAGGAAGAGAATAACAATTCTTCCATGTTTAAAATAAACTCCCTTCTTCCCTCCTTGCCTCCTAGCATCCCTCAATTCTTTCAAAGCACAGATCAGATGCCTCTTTCTGTCTAAAACATTTATTGAGCTACTTTTATGCTGGTTAATAGCATTTTCTGCTTCTCCACCCCCTTTCCCTCACAATCACTTTATATGTAGTCATTGTAAGAATCAAAATTCTTCAAAAAAGTATTTTGTTTTATGTGTTTGATTGATCAGGTTCTAGCATAGCTCCTCGAACATAATAAAGGTTTGTGGAATTCAATTGATTTTGCACGTCCCCATAGGCCCAAGGGTAGATACCGAGTTAACACTTTTGCCTATTGCATTAGTCATTGAAGATTCAGTCATGGGAACAAACCAGGGCAATCCCCAAGTCTGGGCTCATATTCTTAACCTTATCACCCTCTTTGGGACTTGTTCTGGAAAAATGATTTCATCCTTAATCAACCATGTCCTATGGTCTCTAGTGAAACTCGATGGAAAGGACACACCTTCAGCTGGATTCCCTCCAACATCGGTTTCAGAGATTGCAAAGTCTAACATAGATAACAAAAGAGGCATTTCTGCATTTCTTATTCTCATGGAAAGTGTGAAAAAAAAAAAAGCAGAAATTTCCCACAACATTGTTCTCCTGTCATTTAAGATGCTTACCATATATTAGTTTGGACTTTTTAATGGAAAGAACCCATCAATGAAATTTGTTCATCACTAACAGACTCTTTCTTGATGAAAATATGAATCAATCCAATCATTCTGGAAAATAATTAGAAATTATGTCCACCCCTAAGTGACTGAAAAAAAAAACATATTTTGACCCAAAGAGCTCACCCTTAGGCATATACTCCAAGGAGATCAAAGACCAAATATTCTATAAGAATACACAGAGTACTGGACTGGGATTAAGAAAAAAAATATGAGTTCAAATCCTGTCTCAGAAACCCATGTGAAGTGTCTCATAACTCAGAAAATTGTGTGATCCTGGTAAATCACCTAATCTTTTTTTCCACCTCAGTTTCCCTATCTTCCAGAGTTGTAGTGAGCCAAATGAAATGATATATGTAAAGTATTCTGCAGACATTAAAGTGCTATATAAATAAGAGGTCCTATTAATACTGAAACATCTTTTGTGAAAACAAAAAAAAAAAAACTAGAAATAAATTAGAAGCCAACCAAATTTGGAATGGCTAAACAAATTGGGGTACATGAAGGTAAAGAATAATTACTGTGAAATAAGAAATAGCGAATCTGAACAATACAGAGAAGCTTGGGTACAGAATGAAGTGAGTAGAACTAACTATGTGACGATGGGCAAGTCACTTCACCCTATTTGTCTCAGTTTCCTCATCTGTAAAAATCAATTGGAGAAGGAAATGCCAAGTCATTCCATTATTTTTGCAAAGAAAATATCAAATAGGGCCATGGAAATAATACAAATAGAAAGAATAGAATAAAATATACCAAATGTTGAATGATATATCCAACCTCGTAGGGATGAAGAGGGCAGATATGTAATGCTGCACATACTTTCAGATATTGGGATTTTTGCTAAACTGCCCTTCTCTCTTTTGTAATCTCTGTTAAAAAGAATGGCATGCAAAACAGGAAAGGGTGTGTGCCATATTTGAAAATTGTAAAAACAAAACCTATCAATAAACTTTTAAAAAATGTTTGTATGTACATATAAGTTTACATATATTACTTAATTCCTGTCTGAACCAAACTATTACTTGAGTTAATAGTTAATTTAGTATCATGAAAAGTTTAAAGTAGCTTAGCTCCTCCACATATGCTCCATTAATGATAAAAACAGAGGTAAAATTTCAAATAATGACTAAAAAAATACAAACATATATATATATATATATATATATATATATGTTTCTCTATTTGTCCTATAAAAAGGCAAAAACCAAGATAGAAACCATGAATTCTAGAAGAGATGACTTCCTAGGGAAGGCAAAAGAAGCTCAGAATCGATGTCAAACTTTGATCAACACATCAACTGGGGAAGCCTCTGAAGGACTGAAGCCTTCAGAATTGTCCTGACTGGAAACAGCCTATTACAGACAGTCTCTCTGACTATAGACAGAATCTTCCAGTATTCTAAGTTCAGACAAGATAAAAGAGAAAGGAAAAATCAATGGCAGAGCTTAGGAACCTGAAGCAAGTACCAAACAGGGCCTAACTATCCATTCCATTCAAGAGTATGGGAAGGGACAGAATCTAATTCTAGAACAAAGTCCCAAATCAGGAACTGAAGTTGAAGATATGACTAAAAAAGAAAACAGCAGTGAGCATAAAGAAATATTCTATTTCAAAAGTACCCATGAGGGTAAACCAAGGAAAGAAGAGTAATTCTAGCAATCATAAAAAGGCATAAAGAAAAGACAACAACTGTGATTTGGCCTAAAGTCTACAATAAGAATAGTTGGAAGAAGTCAATCAGGAGATAAAAAACAATATTAGTAAAATAAGTGCTCTGATGTAAAGAATTAGAAGAAAAACCTAGAGCAGAGAGTAGAAAAGATTACCCAAGTAAGAGGCTCTCTGAAAATTAGAGTAAATAAAACAGAATTCAATAATTTCATAAATCAGCAAGAGACATTAATGCAAAATCAAAAGATTTTTAAAAGAAAATGTAAAGTGTCTGCTGTCAAAATAAAATCAATCTAGAAAACAAATAAGAAATTACTTTAAAAAACCAAGACTCCTTAAAAACCACAAATAAAAGACATCATCTATATACTAGATTATGAGGAATCATAAATCAAAACTGCCTAGATTTTCTAGAACCATAACACAAAGTGAAAATAGAATTCATGAGTCATCTCCTGGAAAAAAAAACACTAAATAAAAACTCACAGACATGTCATAACCAAAATTCAGAATTTCTAAGACAAAGGAGGAAAAAATACAGAAGCAAAAATAAATAAACTAATAAGTAGTCAGAAAGAAATAAAGCATCAAAGAAATAGAATCACATAATACTTTCCCACAAGTATTATAAAGAATAGAAAATCTTGGAAGATGATATTCCAAAATGCAAAAGATAAAGGTTTCCAATAAAAAAATTTACTTACCTTGCAAAGCTGAATATGTATGTGTAGGAAAGAAGTCTTTAATGTAATTGAGGACTTAGAAACTTCTAAACACAGGAATCAAGAAAAACCTAGAAAGATAAATACATTTGAATAATTAGAAGAGGCTAAACAAAAAATGTAGTATTTACATTCTGCAATGGTGTAGTACTTACATTACAGAAGAAAATGTCTTCAAAGTCACAGAGGCAATTTACACAAGACAATCATAGGACTGGGAATAGTTTTATTCTGTTTTTGATGGTCTTAAGAACAGATAGAGAAAGCGGGGGTGGGAGGGGAAGGAACATACTAGGGAAGAAAGAGGAAGAAATGATCATGTCTCATAATTTATTTGAGTAAGAAAAATAATATGCAAACATATAGGAAGTGAGCATCATGTGAATGCCCCTCTTATCTAAAGTGGACAAAAGAGGGTTGAACATGCATCCACTTGCACACAAGAGTTTGTTATACTAATATTAAACTCATTTTGGTGAAATAATCAGGATTAAATGACTTGCCCCGCTAGGAAATGTTAAGTATATGAGGCCAGCTTTGAACTCAGGTCCTCCTGACTCCAGAGTCAGTTGCTCCATCCATTGAACCATTTAATCATCCTTAACATTAGTAGAGAAATAGGCAACAATTTAGAGAAAGGAAGATAGGGGTTTTCTAGGAAATGTAAACCCAGGGAAGGAACAGTCATGAGAGAAACAAAATTTGGGGTAGAGGTTAGTTATATAAAGAAGTACTTAAGAAGGGAAAAATTGGTTAGGATGTGATAAGTGGAAGAGAGGATAATCAGTAAAGTGGAGGCAGATAACTACAATTACAGATCATTAGTATTAATCACATTCCTTCGTATTCATCATTTTCTCCTTGTAAAAAGGGTGGCAGAAAACAATGGAGTAAAAAATACAAGAGGACAGTATGGAAGGAAATATGCAATTACAATCATAATCATGACTATTAATAAGAAAAAATTAGCTATTAAATGGAAGAGTACAGCTGAATGGATTAAAAAGCAGAATCTATTGTTCTTAAAAAAAAAAACAAGAAAACCATAAAGATTCACACAATTAAACAACAACAAAAAAAAGGGGGGCTGGAGCAAAATCTAATATGTTTCAGGTAAACCCTCAAAATCAGGAATAGCAATCTTGACCTCAGACAAAGTAAAAATAAAAATAGACAAAGGTAAAAAGGATAATCAGGTAAATTACATTATTTTCAAAGGTACCACAAATAATGGAAGAATATCAATAGTGTGTGTGTGTGTGTGTGTGTGTATGTGTGTGTGTATACACACAGACAGATAATGAATCACTAAATGGCACAGCAACTGAATACCTAAAGGCAAAGTCAATCAATTATAAAACAAATTGATAGCAAAAGTATAATAATTGGGGAGTTCAATGCACCTAAGACCAGGCAAATATAGCAAAAAAAAAAAAAAAAAAAAGGTAATTGAGAAAAAAAATGCTAATGGTCTAAATGGAACTTAGAAAATTAGATGTAACATTTCTGTGGAGAATGGAACTTAATGGAAATAGAACAATACCTTTTTCTCAGATATGAATAGTAATTTTTACAAAAGTTGAGCATGTGTTAGGGCAAAAGAACCTGATAAAAATGCATTAAGGCCAAAATTTTAAATATATTCCTTACTGACTATAATGCAATAAAATTGTTACTAATAAAGAGCCTTTAAGGAAAGGATTGATATTTAAAGCCTAAATAACTTTATTCTAAAGACTAGGTAGGGTAAAAGAACAAATAAAAAAAAATAGATAATATCATTAAAGAACATGACAATAATAAAATAATCAAGAACATTTAAATTATGAAATACTTTCACTGATAAAAGAAACAACAGATTAATGAACTGGACATGTAGCCAAAAACAACATCAACTAGAAAAACAACAAATCAAAATTCTCAAAAATCCAACTAGATAGACTGAAAATCAAAAAAATCAAAAAATCAAAAAGATTAAAAACTCAATTCAAGCCACTACTGAATTAATAAAATTATAAACTATTTTGATCTAATAAAATAGAAAAACTTTAATCAATCCAATTAAAATAAAGCAAAAAATCAAATTACCAGTATAAAAATAAAAAGTAAAATTCTTAATAAAGATGAAAAAGAAAAAGAAAATTATATGCCATAATCATGTTGGATTTTTACTGGGAATGGAAAGCTAATTCTATACTGATAAAACTATAAATATAATAGAGCATATTAATAATACAAGAATAAAAAAATATTAATGGATGAAGAAAAATCTCATAAAATGTATTACCATCCATTTCTGGTAAAAAATAAAATTAAAAGTTTATGCTAAATTATCTCTTTAAAAATGAAGAGCCAGTATTATGGATAAATGCTAGAGACTTTCTAATGAAATCAGAATAAAAGAAAGAATTCCACCATTATCACTATTATTTGATATAATTTTAGAAATGCTAGTTATAATAATTACTCAAGAAAAGAAAATTGAGGTAGTAAACTTAAGCCAAAGAAGAAATAATGAACGATCTCTTTTGTAGATGATATGATGGTCTTTTTAGAGAGCCCTGGAGTTTTAAAAAAGAAGAAGAAAAAAATGAACTCACAAGTCATTAGCCTATTTCCAACAAAACTAAGTCTGAAGAAATAGAAATTTCATTCAAATAACTAGAGAATGCATATAATATTTGGGAGGCTATTTGTAACATACACAGGAATTATCTGGATAGAATTATAAATTACAGAAATAAGATAGCCCTAAATAATTGGAAGTATATGATTTGCTTAGGAGATTATCATCCCAAATTATGCTTAAATTACTTCACTAGCAGTACTAGATCTCAAATCATATGACCAATCGATCACTATTAATACTATTTGATATTGGCTAAAAAAATAGAAAACTTGCTCAGAACATAAGATTCAGACACTAAAATGCATCATGTTCAATGCCACAAACACCTTAGCTATCAGGACAAGGGATCATAATTCAACAAAAATTGTAGAAAAAAAAAGTTTATCAGAAAATAAGTTTAGACAAATACATCTCACCCTCTACTATAACAAGCTCCAAATTCTTAGATGATCTAATATAAAAGATCATGTCACAAATAAATTAGACAAACAAGTAAAGCAATACCTTTCACAACTATGGATAGTGGAAGAGGTATTAATCAAGTCCAGGATAGACAGGACCAAAGGAGATAACATGGATAATTGATTACAGCACATTTAAAGCTTTTCCACAAGCAACATCCATGCCGCTAAAATTAGAAAGGGAATGGTTAACTGGGGAAAGATCTTTGCAGCAAATTTCTCTGAATACTTATTGCCTTTTTTGGAAGCAAAGAACTGAAAAAATAAAAAAAATCACCCTCAATGGATGAAAAAATTATAACAGACATAAAGGACTCTTTATAATTAATGATGTAGTCAGGAAGACCTGCGTTCAATTGCAACCTAAGACATCTCCTTGCAGAGTAATCCTGGGCAAGTCACAACCTCCAATTGCCTGAGAAAAAGATCTGCTGGAGAAGGAAATGGCAAAATACTTTAATGTCTTTGCCAAGAAAACTCCATGTATAGCATGGACATGCTATGATCCAGTGAATCATGATAAAAGGAAAAGATTCTGGGAATTTTAGGAAGTTTATATGAACTGATGCAGAATGAGATGGCTAAAGCCTGAACAATAATTTCTACAAACTGCTTTGATGTTTTAAAGAAAAACAACTTTGAATCAGATTTAAGAATTCTGCTCAATATATTGATCATGACTCATGAAGAACAACTGATGAAGCATGTTGCTACCTCCTGATGGAGAGATGATGGACTTGAGGTGCCCAATGAGAGCCACTTTTTTAAAAAACACAGTCATATATAGGCTTATTTTACTTAGCTATGCTAATTTATAAAAAGGGAGAGGCTTTTTTTCTTGGGGGGGAGGCGATTTGTGATAATGGTTTCCTCAAAAATGAAGAAATAATAGAGCATCAGTGTAACCCTTAAAGAGATAGAAGTGATGGGGATGAGTTTCTTTTTTTTCTTTTTTTTAATTTAAATTTATATGTATGGGCAACTTTACAGCATTAACAATTGCCAAACCTCTTGTTCCAATTTTTCATCTCTTACCCCCCACCCCCTCCTCCAGATGGCAGGATGACTAGTAGATGTTAAATATATAAATTAGATACACAATAAGTATACATGACCAAACCATTATTTTGCTATACAAAAAGAATCAGACTCTGAAATATTGTACAATTAGCTTGTGAAGGAAATCAAAAATGCAGGTGGGCAAAAATATAGAGATTGAGAATTCAATGTAATGGTTTTTAGTCATTACCCAGAGTTCTTTCTCTGGGCGTAGCTGGTTCAGTTCATTACTGCTCCATTGGAAGTGATTTGGTTGATCTCATTGCTGAGGATGGCCAGGTCCATCAAAACTGGTCATCATATAGTATTGTTGTTGAAGTATATAATGATCTCCTGGTCCTGCTCATTTCACTCAGCATCAGTTCGACTAAGTCTCTCCAGGCCTTTCTGAAATCATCCTGTTGGTCATTTCTTACAGAACAATAATATTCCATAATATTCATATACCACAATTTATTCAGCCATTCTCCAACTGATGGGCACCCACTCAGTTTCCAGTTTCTAGCCACTACAAAAAGGGCTGCCACAAACACTCGTGCACATACAGGTCCCTTTCCCTTCTTTATGATCTCTTTGGGATATAAGCCCAGTAGTAACACTGCTGGATCAAAGGGTATGCAGTTTGATAACTTTTTGAGCATAGTTCCAAACTACTCTCCAGAATGGTTGGATTCGTTCACAACTCCACCAACAATGCATCAATGTGATGGGGATGAGTTTCAAAGGGCAGTCAGATAAACTAGACAGCACCGGAACTAATGTGTTGATTTGATGAATATATAAATTTATTTTAATATATAATTTGAATTGCAAATGTAAATATTTGAATTTGAGTTGAAAATATTTATTTATGTGCTTTATTTTTATGTTACATATATTTATAGATTACTCCTGCTGAGGTAACACAGATAAGGAAAATTAATAATATAAGTCCCCCTTAAAATATGGGCCCCATTAAGCATCTCAAATCCATCATCTTTCCATCAGAAGTTGGCAACATGCGTCATCAGTTGTTCTTTATAAGTTATGATCATTGCATTCAGTAGAATTTTAAAATCTGATTCAGTTGTTTTTTTTTTAATACCATCAATTGTGTAAATTATTCCTTAAGAAATGAATTACTTAAATAGTCCCATTTTAGAAAAAGAAACAAAAAGTAAATAAAAAGAAAACCAAAAAAAAAAAGTGAACAAGTCACTAATGAACTCTCTAAGAAAAAAATCTGCAGGGCCAGATGCATTCACAAATGAATTCTATCAAACATTTAAAGAACAATCAATTGCAATACTATTAAAAAACTATCTGGAAAAACAGGTAAAGAAAAAGTACTGCCAAATTCCTTCTACACAACACAAACATGGCATTGATACCTAAACCCGGAAGAGCCAAAACAGAGAAAGAAAATTACAGACCAATCTTTCTAATGAATAGTGATACAAAAAATTTAAATAAAATATTAACAATGAGATTACTGTAACTTATCAGCTGGATAATACACTGTGACCAAGTATTACAGGATTTATACCAGGTATGCTGGGCCAGTTCAATATCAGGAAAACTATTACCATCATTGAAAACAAGGGATAATTTACCCATCAGATCTTTGGAGAAAAGAGGAATTTATATTCAAAGAAGAACCAGAGAACATTGTGAAAGGCAAAATGGACAACTTTGATTACATTAAATTAAAAAGGTTTTGCACAAACAAAACCAACAGAAACAAGATTAAAAAGGAAGTACAAAGTTGGGGAAACATCTTTTATAGACAGCATTTCTGATAAAGGTCTCATTTTAAAAATATATAAAGAATTATGTCAAATTTATAAGAATACAAGTCATTCCCTAATTGATAAATGGACAAAGAATATGAACAGACAATTTTCAGATGATGAAATTAAAGCCATTTACAATTATATGTAAAAATGCTCTAAATCACTATTGATTAGAGAAATGCAAATTAAAACAACTCTGAGATACCACCTCCCACCTTTCAGATTGGCTAAAATGACAGGAAAAGATAATAATGTTGGAGGGGATGTGGGAAAACTGGGACACATATATTGTTAGTGGAGCTATGAAATGATCCAATCAATCTGGAGATCAATCTGGAACTATGCCCAAAGAATTTAAAACTGCATACCCTTTGATCCAGCAGTGCTAGTACTGGATCTGTATCCTAAGGAAACCCACATGTGCAAAAATGTTTGTAGCAGCAAAGAATTGAAAAATGAATGGATGCCCATCAGTTGGGGAATGGCTAAACAAGCTGTGGAATATGAAGATAATAGAATATTATTGTTCTGTAAAAATGATGAACAAGCTGATTATAGAAAGACCTGGAAAGATTTACATGAACTGATGCTGAATGAAACAAACAGAACCAGGAATACATTGTACACAATAACAGCAAGAATGTGTGATGATCAATTATGAAAGACTTGGTTCTCAGTGGTTCAGTAATCCAAAGCCATCAACAGACTTTGAACAGAAAATGCCATCTGCATCCAGAAAAAGAGACTCTCTCTTGGTTTTTGACATTTTGCTCTGATTTTTCTCTCCCAACATGATTCATAAAGCAATGTTTGTTAAAACAAACAAACAAGCAAATAAATAAATAAATAAAAAGAAAAAATATTCCTCGGGTTTTGTCTATCTCATTCTGCATCAGTTCATGTTCTGTGGAACTAATACAGTTCCTTAAAACCTAATGCAGGAGGACAAAGTACAAAAAGAAGCATAAAAGGGAAGGATGAGGGATGTTGCATAAGAGGGCATGGTGGGAAAGTCCTGGTAGGTGAGGGGGAGGCTCCTTAAGTGGAGGTTCTGGAAGGAGACCTCTATTTTTAATCAGAGGGAAGGACCCCCATGGCACCAAATACATGCTTGTTTGTTAATTGATCAAATGAGATAATGTATGTGAAGCACTTTGTAAAACTTCAATTACAATATTAAAAATTACCTCTTAATATTATTTTTCTAGACACATGTTATAAGGATCAGTAAGATTCAGTCAGTAAGACAGGGTAGGTCATCAGGGTGAGCATTTGTGAAGCTCAAGATTCTAGGTGAACAGAAAGGGAAAATCAGGAAGGGAATCATGCCATAGAGAGGGCATGTGAGTATTGGACAGCCCAGAGGGGTATATCTAGGTTTCTGCTTATAAGTAAACAAATTTTGTTCAACTCTATATTACGGAAAAAAATTCTGAAGGGAAAGGCTTCCACTGAGAAAGGCCTAATTCAGCATCTAAGAACTTGGAGGAGATGCAGGCCATGGGAGGGGTGCTGTTTGATCTGGGGGTCATGGGAGGGGCTGCCTGCTTTGGAGATCATGTGTCCTGGGAGCTCTCTCACTTGAGAGAAAGAGATAGCAGATAAAGTGAATATTGGCAACAAATCTAAAAGCTGAGGTTCTTTGCCCAGGGCATGGGAGGGACTGTACACACAGGTAGGGCTCAGTAGGCACACCTAAATAGAACAGAGAAATTGGGGTGGAGGAGCTTGTCTGCTGCCAATGTATATATCACTATGGGAAGATTTCTAACCCAACAAAAATATTATTTATATATATGTGTGTGTGTGTGTATATATATATGTATGTATGCATATATATCCCCAAACAGCCACAGTTATAATGGCTTTTACTCAGTTAAAAAACTGAAATGCAAAAATTCAATTCAATAAGCATTTATTAATTCAGAACATATTAATTGATAGAGTACCAGACCAAGAGTCAGGTAGACTCATCCTCCTGAGTTTAAATCTGGTCTCAGACACTTACTAGCTACGTGATCCTGGGCAAATAACTTCACTCTGTTTGCCTCAGTTTCCTCATCTATAAAATGAGTTGGAGAAGGAAATGGCAAAGCACTCTAGTATCTCTGCCACAAAAACCTCAAATGGGGTCACAATGAGTTGGACACAACTTAAAAAACTGAACAACAATAAAAAAGTTCCTGTAAAATAACAGTTCCTATTAGCTTATAGTCATATTAGAAAATATAGTCATATTAGCTACTAGTCACATGAAACAATAACTCATATTTATATAGAGGTTTCAGGTTTACAAAATACTTTCTTCAAAAAAACCTTGTGACAGAAGTATTACAACTGAAACTCATAGCCCAAGATCCTACAGATAAAGTATTTAACCAATGCTCGTTCCCTGACTGATTGACATGGATAAGTTTTCACCTAGGGGCCTAAAACCAAGAGGGTCAATTTGTTTGTTACATTGCCCCTTCCTGAAATTGCCAGGAAAATTTCCCAAAATGTGGGCAACAAGCAGGGCCTTAGTACCCGTATGCTCAAGGTTCAAATGCCAATTAGGAATAGAACAGGTTTCATTTTACCCCTCTTTACCTGGGGAATTCCTGAATCAGTTGTGCTACATATTGGTGATAGAAGTGATTGTGATTTGACAAATGTTGAAGATGACAAATTCAGAGAAACGTGGGAAGACAAACCAGGAGAACAATGTGCTCTTTAACTTCAATAAATCAATTAAAAAAAAAAAAACACTAAAACTGTGATGAACTCAACTTAATGGCAGTGACCAACAGAGGGGCCCAGTAGGCTGATGATGCAACAAATCACCCTCCTTAAGGAAAGGAAGCTGATGGTTGACAGTGTGAAAGGTGGAATAAGCCATCAGGATCAACTCCTATAAGGATGATTTTTGCTTGTTACAGAAAATAGTTTTATGGTGGGGTAGGGGTGTTTGGGGAAGTAATTCTGGTATAAATAATAACTGGAATCAATAAGTTTAAAATGAACAAATAAATGGATGGATGGATGGATGAATAGGTGAATAAATGAATGAATGAGTAAATGAAAAAAAATTGTTGAGAGACTGATGGTGACAACTGTAAACACAAATTTTAAGTCATCTTGTCTCTGGATTTTCATGCTGGATTTGTTCCTTCTGCTCCTCATTCTTGGGTACAAATACTGTCTTACTACCTTGAATAAGACACTATATCTCTCTTGGTCTCAGTTTCTTCATTTGGAAAATGAAGGAAATAGACTAGCTGAGTTCCAAGGGCTTTCTGAATCCTTAAATGTATGAGGTGATAAGCGTCTAGAATCAAACAATCTGGGAATAAGAAGAGATCCTAGCAGCTAATTTGTCCAACCCATGTCACGATTATTTCCCGTTTTACTTTCTCCTAGGGTCACCTAGCTTTTGTCTGAAGTTATCTAATAAGAAGGAGCCCACTATCTTGAGGACTGGTTTCTGTCCCTTTGGGACTGCTCCAATTGTTAGTAAATTCTTCCTATCATTGAATTCAAATCTGCATCTCCACAACTTCCATCATTATCCCTGGCTCTGCTTCCTTGAACTCAGGAGACAGAGTCCCACATATCTGCCACATTATCCCAGTTCTTCAAATATTGGAAGATGATCTATGAATCTCCTCCCCTAACCTCCCTCCCCCCCCGATTTTCTTCTCTTGGAATAAATCATGGTCTAGAAATTTCTTACCATCTTGGTGAAGACAAATCAAAATAAAAGTAATGGTTCTTACTCATTTGTGCTCTCAGAATGAGACATGAACAATTAGTCATTCTTGCAATTAATGGCTTTTGCCTGAACCAACATGACACTCGAGTCTGTTCTCATTGGCCTGTGAGAGGGAATGCAGTATAGAAGGCAGAGTGCTAGACTTGGGGTCAGGAAAACCTGGCCAAGAATTTGGACTCTGAGACTATGTATGATGCTGATCAAGTCATTTCCTTTCTCTCAACTGCCATTTTCTCCTCTGGAAATGGGAATGACAATATCTATATTCCTTGCCTCACAGGTCTGTAAGAAGGTTTAAGTGAATTAATGTGTGCAAAGTACTTTTCAAGCCATAATCACTAGAATGTCAGTTATCATTAATTATCATATCCCACATACTACCACCACTGCTACAACCACTGACTACTACTACCATTATTATTGAAATCACTCCTGCCTCACTCAAAAACCTTCAATGGTTTCCTATCATTTACCAAACAAAATTCATTTTTTTTGTTCCAATAAGGAGACATGATTCTGGTTTCTTACTTTTTCTTATATCTCTAACATGAACAGAAAGATTAGAGTAGTAGAAACTCAAAGTCAGAAGATTCATGCCTAGCCTCTGACACATCTTGACTGGATGACCCCAAACAAATCTCTTTACCTCTCAGAGCTTCCCAGGAACCAACTCTCTAAGACTATGAATTGGTAAAGGAAGTTTCTACAAGACTGAAGGGTATATGATGATAAAATCACAATTCTGAACCAAAGTAGTAGGGTTCAGAATTCTCAAAGTAGTAGGAGAAGTTGACATGTTAGAGAGAGGGTCATACAGTGGAAAGGGCATGGGAGGAAGAAGGTTAACAGGGTTCAAATTTCAGCTCTGCCATTTAGTATTTGTGTGATCCTAGGCCATTCATTTTACCTTTCTGGGTATCAGTTTCCTCATCTGTAAAATGAGGGAGTTGGACTGGGGACACCCATTAATTGGGGAATGGCTGAGCAAATAATGATCTATGATTGTGATGGAATACTAGAGTATTGTAAGAAATGATGAGCTTGATGAATGTAGAAAAACATGGAAAGACTTGCATGAAATGATGAAAAGTGAAATGAATGAGCAGAGTTGACTTAACAGCTTTTCCTACTTCCCTTCCAGTGATGAAAATCCTTGCTTTCCCTCTGTTCTGTATGAATTCTTCATGTACTTGGTTGTCTGTAACGAGGTGTTTTCTCCTTTCCCCATCACATTCTGAGTTCCTTGAATAGGGAATGTCTTTTGCCTTTCTTTGTATCCCTGGCCTAATTAAGCATTTAATAAATGCTTGTTGACTGACTTTTCTTATGGTCCCGATGTTGATTTACGTATTCTATTTTTTTTCAATTATATGAGAAATCTATCTATCTATCTATCTATCTATATGTTTCACACACATCCCTACCACCCTCCCCCCGGAAGATCCTAAATGGGAACCATAGCCTAAGTTTAACATGAGAACAGACTGTCGTGAAGAGCATCATTTCACAACAATAAATCTATAATCCAAATCTCACCTTTGGAAAAATGTCAAGGCTGAGCTGTAATAGTGTTGGATTGGCTGCCCTATTAGTCCAAGGCTCACGTTGAATGAATAGTCCCCTTCCCACCAGCTAATACAATTATATCTAAAATTAGGCTTTGGCAGAATTAGGCAATCTGATTGTCCAAATGATCAAGAACTCTCACATAATTTGGACTCACATCTCTTTCTTTTCACTGTTCCCATCATCCCTTTGCACCCTAGGCTCAGCCCCTTGAGGCCTTCCCATCAAGAACTGCCTTTAAGTGTTAATCTATGATGCAATTTCCTTCCCTCCTTTCAAGGATCTCCCTAAATCACAAAAGCAGTAGGTGCAAAAGCAGGAGGTGAAATAAGGGCTAAAGTTTACTCAAGACTTAGCCCAAGAGGTCCTTTCTATCAAGTGTAGAGTTTTGTAGGGAGAGTTTTAAAGAGGAAACAAAAATAGAAATAGAAAAACAAATTAACCACCATTTTTTAAATTAAAAAAAATTTTTTTTTTAAATAACCAAATGCAATACATGCATTTTTAAATGGGTCTAACATTTTTGAATCACCGTGCTAGGTACAAGGATAAAACAAACAAAAATAGTCCCTGGCAAGACCCTTCAAGAAACTTATTTTCTTTTAGGAGTTATGTCACATAAACCATGAGTATGCTGTTTAAAGTTTAACAATTAGCTCTCTGGAGGGGGAATGTTTGCATGACACATTTTAATTTAATCTGCCTAATGAGCCTTTTCTCTGTTGATTTCTTAAAACTAGAGAATTAACAAAAGAATAAATTAAGCCCAAATTTGTAGCCTTTGCCAATTTCCAAGGTGTAAATGTCTTGGATACTTAACTGTTTGCCTCAGTTTCCTCACCAATAAAATGAAGTGGTAAAGAAAATAGCAATTTACTCCAATATCTTTGCCAAGAAAATCCCATATGGGGTAATGAAGAGTTGGACATACTGAAATGACTGAGTAACAATCTACCAAAAATAATCACAATAATTCTGCCTTTAGTGATTTCTTGGTCTCTTTTCTACAGGCAGAAGCCCATATACCAGTAGTATTTCAAGCTATGAAATGTCTCATAACAATAAAAAAAAAAGAACCATCCAGAATCATTCCTCAGTGATGCCCTCTTGATTATAGGATAAAATACAAACTTCTCACCTTAATGTTTAAAGTTTTTCACAGTGTACCTACAAACTACATTTTTAAGCTTATTTCACATTAAACCGAGGCAAACAAAGTTAAATTACTTGCTCATGACCACACACAGAGCTACTCTGTCTGAGGCCACATTTGAACACATGAAAATGAACTTTCTTAACTCCAGGCCCAGCACTATCCATTGGGCCATACAGCTGCTCCATGATTGATGGTACTTATTATATATTGATACCACAAGTGAGAACCCCCCATTTTACAAGACTGTTCTTAAGAGGGTTACATTTGTATGTTCATGTTTTCATGTCATTCTTTTTTGCTTGTGTGTTTGTTGAGTTAGTAATTGTCTCTGAATTTACTTGTCAAAAATGGTATAGCTTTTCATTCTTTTCTTTAGCTCCAGGAAAAGATCATCCCTTCTCGTCCCTTCTCATCCTTTCCCTTGCTACTCCCTCTGCCCCAAGTCTTTAAGATAACAGCAGTATCTGTCAAGGTCATTCTCAGATTATATATTAGTGTCCAAGCTGAACAGACTGATCAATCTATGAAAACCATCACTTCTTAACACCCCATCTTTAGGTTATGGGAACAAGCCCATCACAATTCTGTCCTCATATAACAGTACCTGCATCTGAGGATGCTGAAGATCTTGGATATGTAGCAAGATCCAGTATTCTTAAAAACTGTCCATGTGCTCTGAAATGAGCATGAGTGTGGACCTGATCAATTAGTGCTTGTAAATCTTCAAAAATTCACTCCACTTGGAGCGAATGATGTTTAGCTTAGAATGAGTGATGTCAGAAGTAGAGCTTTTTCTCCACATGAGCCAGAGCAATCCAGACTCAAATTCTCTGGTTACCAAAGAATCATCTTTTGACCTTCATGTGGTTGGAGAAACTATCCTCCCAGAGATAGCCAGCAGAGGAAAGGAACAGGCTTAAGGCCATGTCCTTCAATCTGGAAGCACCTCAAGAGGTCTTGGCAAATCTCATGCTCCCTACACTCCAGAGCCATTTGAGATCCTGCCAACTATGATTCATCTCTTGAAGTAACATATATTCTTCAATAAACCTGACTGGAATAAATATCAATGAATACATTGGTCTTTCACTGGGGTAGTGATTATCACAAAATCATTCATTTAGAGGGCACTTGATACTGAATATTGAAAAATGAGCCTGATAACCCATCTAGCTCTTGGAATATTCTCCCCACCATGAACCATATATACCATAGGAAACTCTTAAGTGTGTGTGTGTGTGTGTGTGTGTGTGTGAGAGAGAGAGAGAGAGACAGACAGACAGACAGACAGACAGAGACAGATAGACAGACAGAGAGAGACAGAGAGAGAGAGAGAGAGAAAGAGAGAGAGAGAGAGAGAGAGAGAAGGAAAGAGAGGGAGAGAGAGTGACATGGTTCATTTAATTCAGTTTAATATTAGGTACATACTAGAAGTCAGACACTACTAGACACCAAGAATTCAAAGATAAATATGCAACAATCCATACCTTGCATATGTTTAATGAATAAGAGCTTTGGGGATTTGTCAACAGGAGATCACAACTTCATGAAACTTAGGTGAAAACTAGGTTTATTACAAGAGAAATGAATATGCACATGGAACCCAAAGAACTCACAATCCAAGTTAAGGGGATTCCTTAGCATCCCTTAACAAACTGCACTGAATTGAATACCAACTTCAAATGTAAGCCCATTGAGTATTATATATGTATTATGAACAGTGCCTGAAACATTGCAAATAAAATATGAAAATAAAACAAATGATAAGCTCCAAGTCTCCTCTGAAGTCATACTCTGATGCATCACTGTGACTGGAGACAACTCTCAGTTCTCAAAAGCTATAGCAAGTACAAGCTCTGCCCAGCTTCACCATGATGTACACAAGATCTTGCAAAGGACTCAGTGTCTTGTTGCCCAAAGACTACCCTAGATGCTCAACAAAGGGGTGGCTATGGGATATCCATGGTACAGTAGGAAAAGCCAGAAAGACCAATGTTCAGATTACATCTTCGATACCTACATTCTTGAACAAATCATTTCTAAGACTCAGTTTCTCTATCATGGAGATAATATCTGTAGAAATAACTTCACGGAGTTATTGGGATGCTCAAATGAAATCTTAACTATGGAGCATTATAACAAACTTTGAAACATGATGTGAATATCAGTTATTAGATATTATTGTTATTTTTATTTTCTACCACAGGAACTAGCAAAAGCATCTACTAAATTTTAGAGGTGCTGATCTGCACTGGAGGGAAGAGTATCCACACCAACAGAATCATAACTCCTTAAATCATCAAAGGCCTAGATTTCACTCATTGTTCTGATATTTAGTACTAAGGCAAGTTTTTTTAATATTTAGCCTCCATGGCCTCACTTTCCCAATCTGTAAAAAAGAGAAGGATAGACTAAAAGACTTCTGGGTTCTCTTTCACCTCTAAATCTATGAAACTGTGACACTATTAAAGAACAAAAGCAAGATGACTCAGTGCACAGAATGCTGGACTCATCTTCATGAGCTCAGATATGATCTTAAGACACTTATTTAGTTGTGTGATCCTGGGCAAGTTATTTAATCCTGTTTGCCTCAGTTTCCTCATTAGTAAAATTAGTTGGAGAACTGCTCCAATATCTTGCCAAGAAAACCCCAAAAAAGGTTTTGGAAAAAAACCCCAGCCAAATCCAGAAAGAGGGCTGTGGGAAATGAATATGGATCCCAACTTCGTATTTTCGTCTTTTTTGTGGTTGTTTGCTTGCTTTTTTTTTCTTTCTCATTTTTTCCCTTTTTGATCTAATTTTTCTTATAAAGCATTCTAAATGTGGAATATGTTTAGAAGAACTACATGGTTTTAATCTATATTGGATTATTTTCTGTCTAGGGCAGAGGGTAAGGGAGGAAAGGAAGGAGAAAAAAATTGGAGCACAAGGTTTTGCAAGGATGAAAGTTGAAAAGTATCTTTACATGTATTTTTAAATTAAAAAGCTATTATTAAAAAAAAGAAATAAACATCCAACAGAGACTTTCTTTAATTGCATAATATGTTAGTCATTGGATAATTAGGACTGAAGCACAAAGTCTCAGCTTCCCTACAGGTAATACTCCTGATTCTCCAACATAGCCTGTTGCTCGTGGTACTATGTCCCCCAACCAGCTGTGAGCAAGCACAACTCCTCTGTCAAATAGCTTGTGTTTTTTCTTCCACTAGTAGGCATAAGCAAACTGTTGCTTTGTCATGTCTGTGCCTCGGTACACCCACAACCTGAAATTTTTACAGCACACACACTCAAGAAAGATTGAGACTGCGTATGAAAGTAATAGGAGGTGAAGAAATTGTTGAAGACTCAAAAAAAAATTTTACTCAGGTAAAAACTCTGCTCTCAACAGAATCATCCAAATCATGGCCACCATTCTCTGCCTAGTATTGTTTATGGGGACTTCATGAATGGATAGAGACTGTATGGCATAGAAAATACTTGGAATCTTGAAGCTTTCAAATCCCAACCTCAATTCGTGCTAGCTCTGTAAAACTTTGGCAAGCCATATGGTTTTTCATCTATAAAGTAGGGGTAATATTATCCCCAGTACCTAGCTTACAGGTTATATCAAGAAAACATTTTGTTGTGTCCATATATTCAGAAGCACTAATTTAGAATAGGAATTCTGAGTTAACTTTAAATGTTAGAGAGGAGGCACCAGGCCAGGGTCACACAACTAGGAAGTGCCACAGACAAAATATGAACTCAGCCTCTCCTGATTCCAAGTCTAGAACTCAAATCACCATGTAGCCTGCTTCTCAGTGTTGAATTAAAGAAGTATGGAATCACAGGAAGAGTAATAGACTTGGAGCCTGGAGACCTAGTTCAAAACCCACCTCTGACACTAACTAGATGACCTTGGCAAGGTCAACCTAATCAATGTCCTAGAAATACTTTCTTCTTGGGGTAAATTCTCAATTTCTCTCCCTCCCTCTCTCCTTCTCTCAGTCTCAGTCTCTGTCTCTGTCTCTCTGTCTCTGTCTGTCTGTCTGTCTCTCTCTCTTTCTCTCTCTCTCTCTTTTTCTTTCTGTCTGTCTCTTCCTCTCTTCTCTCTCTGTCTCTCTCTGTCTCTCTCTCTCTCTCTGTCTCTCTCTCTCTCTCTCTCTACTCTTCTCTCTGTCTGTCTGTGTTAGTCTGTCTGCCTCTTCCTCCTTCTGTCTCATTTTCTCTCCCTCTCTCTGTCACTCTCCCTCTTTCTGTCTGTCTGTCTCTCTCTTTTTCTGTCTCTCTGTGTCTGTTTCTCTTCCCTCCTCCCTCTCTCTCTCTCTGTGTCTGTCTCTCTCTTTCTCTCCCTTTCTCTCTCCTTCCCTTTCTCCCTCCTTCCCTCTTTCCCTCTTCTCCTTCTCTCTTTTTCTCCCTTCCGTTGTCTGTCTGTCTCTCACTCCTCTTTCTCTGTATCTCTGTTTCTTTCTCTGCCTCTCTTCTCCTCTTTCCCCTTATCTCTCTCTCTTTCTTTCTATCCTTTCCTCTCTCCCTTCTTCTTCCCCTTTCTCTCCCTCCCCTGCTCTGAACTTGACAAGCATCAACAAACATGAAATTTACCATATCAAAATAACAGAAAAAGGAAATTGTATAATGAAAGCCTAGATCTCTTTTACAAACAGCTTATATTTTTAAAGTATATTAGATTTAGATTGATGGAAACCCCATGGCCCTGCCTGATTCTCTCTCCTCCTGAGTTTCCTTCTGCTACCTTCTGTGTATATTTTCAACGTCTCATTGGTTCATTAGGCTTTTACTAAGTTGTTTTGGAGCATGTTGCCTCCCAAGTTTCCAAGGGTACTTGGGAACTTGTGAAAAGTCCTTCCCAAAAAGGTTATGTCCTTGAATTATGATAAATCTAATATTGATCTACCAAAGTTGTTGTGAGGAATTTAAGGTTTCAAAATAAATAAATAGTAAACGGTAATTTAATATCTAATAATCTAATATCTAATATTATTTATTATAATAGGGAGCCAGAATCAGTTATTAAATTGTCAAACTAGCTGGCTAAGAGGTTGAGGGTGGGGCAATGAGCCCTTAATACTGATCTGGAGTAATGTCTCCTTTTCAAAGAGAAAAATTTTAAAACATATAGATAACCAACCACTGGAAGAGCTGTGAATAAATGGTTCACCAATTAATTCATATTTCAGCTGGCAATGATGAATGGACAGTCTGAAACTCATAACCTAAAAAGACAGATGTGATAAGAACAAGTTACAATGCTGCAAAATCCACTGAGCAGCTTTCCCAACCCCTCTCTGGCGTGCCCATCTTGCTGTGTCATTGCACCTCCATCTGCCTCTCCCCTTTGTCTCTTTCCCTCCCTGGTCCTCTCTTGATTCTCCCTTTCTCTCCATCATTCATTTGTTCCCAAGGTCAAATTGAAATATAATTAAATTGTTTGCTGTTACATGTTAAAATTTCCTGTTCTGAATGAAAACTGAAGGCTGTGTAATTAATACTAAGTAGAGATAAGAAAATGAACTTCCTTCTTTGTAGAGGTGGGGGACTATGGAGATTATTGTTGTTATTCAGTCAACTATAACTTCCCTTGATCTCATTTTGGGGTTTTCTTGGCAGAGATCCTGGAGTGGTTCCCCATTTCCTTTCCAATTATGGAAGCAGAACATAGAATACACTGTTAGACTTGATTGATTGACATGTTATTTAAGTTCACTGAACTGCCATTTTTCTCTTTATTATTCTTTGTCAGAAGGGATGGGGGCTGTGACATGTAGGAAAATGGAGGTGATAAACAAAGCATGAATATAATTTTAAATTAAATAAACACACATGTTGCCTAGTTATAACTTAAAAAATTGGCCAGATGAAGATATCTATCTTTCTCACTATATCCATGTCCCTCCACAATGAAATAAAATAAAATAAAATCAGTCTACATTAACTTATTTTTTATTTCTGTCTGAACCTTGATTGCTTTTCTTTTTTCCACGTGAATAAAACAAGGCTCCTCTTCCTTGTTCTAAATTGCTCAGGAATTACACAGAGATATATGCAACATTTGTGCTGTCCAGAAGGAAGTGGGTGGTCACTAGGGCTAGAAACAGCAACGGAAAGAGAAGTGACAGGGGAGTCAGGAGACCCAAGCTCTTGTCTGGAATCTGTCATGAGCTCACTTTTCTGGGGCTCAGTCTGGGCTTTGAGAAAAATTAGAAAGATGGGTTAGATATTCCCTGAAGCCCTTGCTGGTCTTAACATTGTATTCTTCTGTAAAATTCTTTTAGTTTGTAGTGCTCATCTGATATCATTATGATGGGGGCGGCTAGGTGGCGCCATGATGCACAGAGCATGGAGTCAACAAGACTCATCTTCCTGAGTTCAAATTTCTCCCCAGACATTTATCTGGCTGTGTAATACTAGGCAAATCACCAAAGTCTGCCTCAGTCTACAAAATGAGCTGGAGAAAGAAATGGAAAACCACCTAGTATCTTTGCAAAGAAAATCCCAATGAGAAAGAGTTGGACACAATTGAAAAATGATTGAACAGCAACAACATGGAAATGACAGACTTATCATGCTGATTTTTTTAAGTGTCATGATCTAAGCATCCCAAATGCACTCAACCTACAACTTTTTATTATTTACTATATGTGGGATATACAGTGACAAAAAATGAAACCTGTCCTGCCCTCAGAGTTTACATTTGTGGAGAGATATAATGTATACAAAGTAGCATATACAAATACATATTGTTTCAATTACTTGAACTATGACTAGGTAATGTGATAGCCCTTTTTGAGGGAGGGGTAGCACATTTAAAATATATGCACACAGATGGGATTACTAAGTCTTTTACCATCTTGCCCCATAATGAGAGATGTGGGTGATATTAGCTGTTGGGGAACTGAGAAAAATGGAAGCCAGGACACGAGCTACTAGGGATTTTAAGAGATAGAGGTGAGGAGGCTTCCAATCCAGACTTGGGACAGAGCTTCTGCAAAGGTAATATAAATTGAAGTGTCCATAGTCTTAAAGAGTTACATTCATAGTGAGCCTCACAGAGACCCTATAAGCACCATGGACATTATAAGTGTATACATAAGGCTTAAAAATTTAAAGAGTTAGGTACTTGTATCATGGTCAAAGAGGAAGTAAGCATCCTGGGGTCTTCTGAACCCCAAATTCTCATTTTTTCTCTACTTTGAAAGCCACTTAAGAGGAAGATTTGTGTTCTGTGGCTATATTGAAAATGAGGAATTCTAATGGCCAAAGAGAAAGAGCTTCATTTCACAAGCTTACAGGGAATTTCACCCATAAATCTACCATTTCACCTGTTACCATATCAGGGAAGAGTCATCCTAGATATATCGTGTTTGAAGATAAATTTTATCTTTTAGGTTATTAGCAGTGATTCATTTGATCTGCCAAGAAAATCATTCTGTATAATTCTGTCGGATATTGAAAGACTTAGTTAGTATTTCCATTACTGTGCATATGTTTTAAATGTGCCATTTCTCCCTCAAAAAGAGTTATCACATTACCTAGTCACATTACAAGTAATTGAAAAAAATCGAAGCGACCAAGTCATCCACTAATGGGGACATAGTTTAATATATTGTGCCACATTCATGTAAATATGAGAATCAGAGAAATATAAAAAAAACTTTTATGAAATCATGTAAATTCCCCCCAAAAAACCCCCACAAAACAGAATATACACTAATTATGACCATAAAAGAGGGGAAAAAATGAATGGACAAGAAAAATACCTGGTAGTGATTATGTAGAGCTTTATAGTGTGCAAAGAGTTTTTCAAAGTCTATCTTATTTGATCCTTACCACCACCCTGTAAAATAGATGTTGTTATCATCCGCATCTTACAAGTGAGAGAACCAAAGATCAAGGGGGTTCAGATGCTCTCTCAGAAACACACACTAGTATAGTGTCTGTGGAAGTAATTATTAAGAATCTGAGGCAAAATTTGAATCCATGCCTTCCTGACTTCAAGTCTTGTATTTTATCTTTCCTGCCATTTGTTCACTCTAAGAACAATGATAAGAACTTAATAAAAGCTTGTTGACTTGACTTACGCTTCCTGACATGAATTGGCTTGTAAATAGTTACCAAGTGAATTGACTGTATTGATGTTAAACACTATTTCCAATAAAACATTTCAGAAAAGTTGAAAGACAAAGGGCTACATTCACAGGTCTGTTAACCTTCTGGTGCCACATAAGAAAATACTATCACAAAACCACAATAATTACAGTTAATTTAATTTCCAGCTTTCATCATTCCACATCTGTCTGGAACAGCAGGCTCAATGAGACATCTTAGTGAATAGGGCCAGAGGGGAGGGGAATCAGCCAACACACATGGAAAAGTCATCAAAACAATGACTGGATAGTTTTTTTAGAGAAGTTGATAAAACAGGTGGGGCAAAATTTGCTTTCATAGTTCAAGGACTTAAATGAGACAGGTGTCCGAGAAAGAAAAAAAAAGGAAAGAACAAAGAGAAATCTTTTGTTTCAAGATTTTGAGGCAAAAAAACCTGTCATTATATTGAAGAGGTGATCTTTCTCCCTTCCCTGTATCTTTCTGTCTCTCTTCACTGTGTCTTTCTGTCTTTCTTCCCTCCTTCCTTATTTCTTTCCTTTTTAAAAAATTCATTTTATAACTTTAACATTTTGTTTCTGTAGACTTGGCATGGTACCTGGCTTCATAAATAAATAATTGATTGATTGATTTTTAAAAAAAATCATTTAAATCCTTTACCATCACTTAACTGACAGCTAAAATACCCATCTATATTTGTTATTCAGTCATGTCTGACAGTTCATGATCCTGTATGAGGTTTTTTTGGCAAAGACACTAGAGTGCTTTGTCATTTTTTTTCTCCAGTGGATTAAGGCACAATGGCTAAAGGACTTGCTCAGGCTCATACATCTAGTATCTGAGGTCACATTTGAACTCAGGATTTCCTAATTCCAGGTTCAGTCCTTTATTTATTGAGTCACCTAGATCCTTTCCAAGTCTATATGCACACTCCTTTTAAATGAGAAGAAAATATAAAATATCTACCTAAGTATACATCTATACTTCATTTAACAAACAGGGAAACTGAGGCAGAATAGCTTGCCCAGATCCACATAGCTATTAAGTATCAGAGGAAGGAGACAGAAGTCAGAACATTATAACGAATTGCTGAGTAATTTGTGTGCAAATTAACAACTTTCAGTGCATGTTCCCATACCAAATTTTCAGGCATTCTTAAGTTCTCTGCCTAGATAAGAGGCAGCAAGGCAGACTAAACAGGGCTCTTGTACTTTGGATCAGAAACACCAGAATTCAATTTATTTCCCAAGCACTTGCAAGCTGTATGTCCTGAACAAATCATTAACTTTTCTCAACCTCAGTTTCCTCATCTGAAAAATGAGGATAATAAGATCATGCAGAGTTTGATGGATCTTTCTGACAAAGGTGTAAATTCATTAAAAAAAATGTTAGCTCTTTTTCTAAGGTCCTTAACCTTTGTCTCTTTTAAGTTTGTATTTGTGTGTGTGTGTGTGTGTGTGTGTGTGTGTGTGTGTTCATTTTACTCACATAGCCCCCACTCTGCTTCAGATTCTCATTATCTCAAGCCTCCTAATTGAACTCTTGACTTCTGGCATTTTCACTTTAATAAATCAGTCTATTAATCACAATGCTGCCAAAATCATCTTTTTAAAGCACAGAACTGATTATATCATTCCCCTGATCAAGAGTGGTCCAGTGCTCTTGACTCTAGGAGCAAACACACACTTTTCTATTCAGCATTTAAAACCCTCCACATTCTGGTTCCAGCCCACATTTCCAGAATGACATCACACATTTCCTTCAACCACCCCATCTTGTAAGCAACCTGTACTAGCTGCTTTCCTAACCTTGGCATTCTATCTCCTTCTCCCATGTCTTTTTGTAGGTTGGCCTCCCATTCCAAAAATCCATACCCCTCCCTTAAAACTCAATTCAAGGGAGATCTGAAGTAGGTGACTTCTAAAATTCTTCCCATTCAAAATTCATCAATCTTTTGAAGCACTCAGAGAATTGAACATAATCATTAACATAGACACAGAATTGTTACCAAGGTCTCAAAGACATCTTCTTTCTATCCTCATTACCTATGATAGTATGCAGTATATATTAGGTGCTTAATAAATGCTTCTCAAGTTGAAATGAAGACCAGACTTGAGGGTTCCTATTATTAAAAATTAAATAGCCAAGAATTATGGCATATACTTATAGTTCCTGCTATTGGGGAGGCTAAGCCTGGGGAATTATTTGAGCTCAAGAATTATGACTTGCAATATAGTTATAACCAAATGATTGTCCATCTTTCTTAAGCCTTTGTGATCAGATACCTTCTCTGCCCTCCCTTTTCAGCTTCCTTCTTTGCATTGTCTTCTCCCATTAAGGAGCTCCAGAAGGGCAGGGACTTTTTTTTGTACTTATATCCCCAGCACTTAGCAGAATACCTGGCACATAGTAGTTATTTCGTAAATGTTTATTCAATGACTAACTGATGCTAAGACACCACTGGAAGCCTTTGGAAGTAGGTGCCAACCAGGTTACCTAAGGAAGGGTGAAACAGCCCAGGTCAGAAATGGAGCTTTTCAAAGTGGATTAGCAGGAGAACTTAGTCTCTAAAAATAAAAATAAATCATAGAATAGTGCAAGAATTCTTAACATCTTTGTATCAAAATCCCCTTTGTCAGCCTAATAAAGCTTATAAACTTCTACTTAGAATAATACTTTTAATGTAGAAAAGAAAATATATAGGATTATCAAAGAAACAAATCCTACTGAAACAATGATCACAATATATAATTTTTTTAAAGTTCACATACTGTTGCCACCCAAACTAAGAACCCCTGGATTTAGACAAATTAAAAAAAGTTGAATATGAATCAGGAAGAAATGGGTGAGGTGATTCCTTCAAGTATTTGGGATTTGCTATGGGATCCCAAGCAAGTCCTTTAAGGTCTTGGGAGTCCTAGTTTCTTCATATATAAAAGCTAGGACAATAGTTGTGCTGACCTCCTAAGTTTTTGTAAGAATCCAATGAGATAACTAATGTAAAGCTTCACATAACTGTCAATGGCTCCTCCTAAGTCAATGAAAATCCTGACTTCCCAAAGCTACTTAGAAGTAAATCCCAGCAGAAGCTCATCTAGGGAGGAGTAATACAGGTGATGCTGAGGATTAGAGCTAGCATTTATCTAGTGATTTAAGACTTGGGAAGCACTTTACAAATACCAAGGCAAAGAGAATATTTTCCTGTAAGATATAATTACTCACACATCTTTTGGGGATAATCTGTTTGAAATAGACATTATGTCTGCTTTGAATAGGAGCCCCAATATCAAGGTTATATAGACCCAATCCCCTCTCATTTCACAGAAGAGGGGAGGAAGGAGGAAAAGGCCCTATAAAGTTAATGGTGAGAAAGAGAATGGGATCTCCCAATGAGCTATAAGGAAGCAAGGATAAGACTATCACTGCCAAAGTGGCCAAGAATGCCAAGAGAATGGGTTAGAATGCCAAGAATCAAGAACAAAGAATACAGCTCACCAAGCAAAAGGCATGTGGGACAGATGCACAGTGGCTAGAGCTATGCAGCCTGCTGAGAATAGAACCTAGGATCCCTATTTTCCTATCCTCTTCTTCAGGCTCACTCTGGAGCTGTTTCCAGGAGAGTGCTGAGCCACATCTGTAACTCCTGCTTTCTAAGAGTTTGCTTTTGTTTTTTGTTCATCATTTCTTTTAAAAGAAATGTGTTTCACTAAGATAACATGGTTCTTCATTGCATTACTGATTTGTGTGTGATCTTGAGTAAATCCGGCCACAAGATCAGAGATAATAAAGTATACTCAGAAGAACTGTAGATTTTAAACGGCAATATTTGTGTGTGGGAGACAGAGAAAGAGAGATACAGAGTGAGATAGAGAAACAGAAGCAGAGAGACAGAATGAGAGAAAGAGAGAGACAAAGGAAGAAAAAAGGGAGAGACAGAGACAGAAAGGCAAAGAGGGAGGGAGCAAGAGAGACAGAGACAGAGAGAGACAGAGAGGGGGAAGGAGGGAGAGAGGGAGAGATTTGTTGTTTTATATTTTCATAGCTTACCCAAAGCAGAAAAGGAGTATACTCGTACTTGACCCTTATTTAGTCCCAAGTGAGTGAGTGAGGCAAGCCATTTCCCTTCACTTTGAAATTAAACTTCTGTTTGATTCTTGATTCTCCTATCTCTAGCCTGCTCTGTTCAGCTCTAGCCACCACAGGATAGAAGATGGTTCTATCTGGTAAACATCATTTGGCAGCAGTGGGATTGGACATGGAACTGAGCCATTGGACTCTCCAGTACCAGTGGGAATGGCCTAAGAGTCACCAGATATTTATTTCTCTACAGTCTGACTCTCCCTCATCTGGTCAGTGTTCTGGCCTTGTCCAATCTTACCTTGTTTGACCTCACCATTCTTTGTGTGAAAAATTTCAGGACTCCTTTGGTGACTCGGTTCATCCCTGGGCCACTCTGGTAAGGATGCCCTTTCTTAACTGCACAGCTCTATTAATTGGCTTTTCTGTGCACCTGTATAAAAAGGTAACTAAGCCTAAAGTTGAAACTCCATGCCTTGGTTACTGATATACCTCTAGATGGGCTATAACTGTGTGCTTTGTTAAAAATCTTTGTATATGTATCTATCCTGTCATCTTGTCTATGTTTGTGTCTTTGTAAAATGTAAAATACCTGTGTCATGTTTGTGTTGTGATCTAGATTCTATAACCTTGAAAGATTTAAAATTATGCCAGTCACAAAAACTTCTAAGAGCTGCATCCAGAGTTTAGAACATTGAAAAAGATTAATGAGCTTTCATACTTGAAGTAATTGTCCCAGTAAGTAGGACTAACTTTCAATTTAGGCTTTCTGTGCAAGGTTATAAGAAAAAAGAAAAAAAAAACTGTAAGACGCTTTTTTTTCCTGCCACTTCAGATTTGTTTTTAATCACATCCTTTTAAAAAGTCAATTAATGTGTAACAGCATCCAAATTAAAAAAAAAAAAGTTTTATCTATCAGCATTTCTGCTACAATGGTAGATTTAGAATTATAAAAATAAAGTCAGATAATAAAATTGTAGAGTTGCTAAAAATCTCTTAGCAGATTTTGGAGGTTTGGATTGATCATTTTAAGATTGCAGGGGAGAACTCCTGAGACTTTGGGAAATTCTAAGAACTCACACCCTTCTGAAATCTTTGTAATGTTGGGGGTACCACTCTGAAGAATTTATTTCAAAGAAAAATAAGGATTAAATTTTCTAAAAGTTTTAAAAAGTAAATGGCAGGGTAATTAACTTAATTGTTATAGGTCAATGAAGGAAGTCAGCTAGTTTGGAAGTAATCGAGAGTGAAGAAAGAAAAAAAATAGGTAAACAATTTACACATTATAGCAACCTCTTACTAACCCTTCTTTGACATTTCTGACCACAGAAAGAGAAAAGATTGTTTAAACTAAATATCTCTTGTAAATCCCCCAAATCAGAGACCTTCTCCTCCCTATTAACCCCTGTCATTTTAGATCAGATTTCCAAATAAAGGTGTTGAAAAAAATACTGGAAAATGCAGGGAAACTTGAATTACATTCCAGTTACATAAATGTATTAGCTATGTAGTCTTAGGCAAATTATCTTATCTCTGTTTGCCCCAGTTTTGTAATATGTAAAGAGAAAAATAATAATGGCCCACCTCCCACGCTTATTGTGAGGATCAGAATAATATGATTGCAAAGTGCTTTACACAGTGACTGGCATCTGCTAAGCACTATATTATTATTACTTCTTTAATTTAAGGTAATTGTTCCACACCTGATAACTCTAGAGTGATTTCAAAATGCCAAAGGTAATAAGATTGATGATTTTTATGTGCGATCATTTGGAAAGACAATTAAGTGCAATTGATGTCATCTGAAATGCTTTTCATGTTTTAGATACGCAATATTGTTTGTGTTATTATTGTATTTCTAAATTCTCTTACATTGTGAAATTTGAGAGAGCTCTGTAACAAAAATGCTATTAGACAAAACTACTTTTTAATTTGGATACGGTTACACATAGATTGAAGTTTTAAAAGAATGTGATTTTAAAAATAAGTATTTGAAAACAAATATTTAGAGAGATATTTTGTTACAAAACAGATAATAATAATATATAATAGCAAATTTTCATTAGAAAGTTCTTGGGTCTTATGTAAAATTTATGAGGTGGTTTAAAGATGTAGCTTCAAAATATTAATGATGGGTCAACTATCAGATAATTGTTATATGACTGAAACCCCAGAATATGGATAGTTACCCTTAAAAGTAAAGAATAAATGACATATTACCTGTCAGAGAAACATCAGGAAAGATATTCAAGCCCTAAGTTATGGTTAGTGAAATCTAGCTACTTAAGATAAAAATTTATGGGACTGTAATTTACTATTGTTTGAGTTCTGATTGCAGGAATGGCTCTCTCCATTGTCATGAAGCCAATGGTAGAAAATAGCTTGTGCTACAGTGAGAGAACTGCTAAAGATGGATATCTGTGCAAGGGAAAAGTTTTGGGGACAACTTGGGCACAGCCTATATATGATCTACTTAACTCTATTTCCCCAGGGTGCTATTTCCTTCCAAAAAGAAAAATTCCCATCTGAGCCTTGCTTTTAGCATGCTTAACTACATGATTGGCTGTCAGATATGACTCATACCTGGAATCCAACAGAGCTAAGGAAGTTTTCCCCTCTATTTATGATACACATCATTGTTATAACTATGTCCCTCTTTTTCCTTTTATAACAAATTTATACAATCAAGAAATTTTGTAAGTATAGTAATTAGATTGCTACTAGAAAATCTCTGAGTTACTGTAATAAGATGCAAATAGGGCATCTTATAATTTAACCTATCTTTATATACTTAACATTTAAACTTTATATACCTATCTTTATATATAAACTTTATAAACCTATCTTTATATACTTAACATTAAACTTTTTAAACATGGGTAAATTGTTTATGGATTTTTTTTTAATCTAGGAAATGTATCCCATATGTTTAAGTTTGAAATCAAACAACTCAAAGGGTAGCTCAAAAAAAAAAGTTTGGGGTAGAATTAATATAAAAATAGTAAACTTAATACAAATGACATACAGGCTTTAAAGGGAGGAAGAGGGCTCATAGAAAACCTACTCGCATTGGAATTGGTTAAATAGGCAAACACTACATACATATCATGAAGGTTATAGCACCTTCCAAAATCTATAAA
Source organism: Sarcophilus harrisii (assembly GCF_902635505.1). Lineage (NCBI taxonomy): Eukaryota > Metazoa > Chordata > Mammalia > Dasyuromorphia > Dasyuridae > Sarcophilus > Sarcophilus harrisii. The sequence continues at coordinate 29,675,919 of NC_045428.1, forward strand.
TAAAGGGGGAGGGACGGGTAGATGGGGAAGCAAAGGGTGAAGGAAGAAGACAAGGGAGGGATCCATGGGTGAAGAGAGGTTAAGTACTATGAAGACAAGTTAAAGAGCAGGATTAAAGTGAATAGTCAGCAGGGATAGGAAAGATATATGTGTGGGGTGGGAGGAGTGGTGTGGGTATATGTGTGTATCTATATAAGTATACATAAATATATCTTTTCTTAACTATAGCTTGCTTGAGGGTGGGGATGATGAAGGAGGGGAAAAAAGAATAAAGTATAAAAAAGGTGTGCAGCAGAGAATAAAAGAACAATTTACAAGGAAGTGAAGAAAATATGGACATTCTTGAATTTTATTTTTCTTGAAGTATTAAGTTGTTAATATGTATTTTGAATCCTCCCTCATATTCTGTAGCACACGTGACAAAGTTCTCTTTTGTTTTGATTTATTTTGTTTTGGTATTCCTTTTCTGTTTTTCTTTTTTCTTATTCTTTTTTTTAATAATGAAAAAAAAAAAACTTTTGTTTCAGGTACAGAACTTAGATAAGGACAGAAAAAGCAAATAGCATATAAACTGAAATTCTTTGAATTTTCATGTTTGAAGAACCCAAACTTATTAAATTATATGAAGTCAGAATTAATTAGGAACCTCTAGATTTGAAACCAGAGAAGCAGAATCCATTTTAGAGCTGTCCTGAAAATAAAGCCTATTGTCCAAGAACTGCAACAGGATAACTACATGAGACATCTGGGAATCAAAATGGGCTGGTTAAATGGATAGTGAGAATGTAGCACTAGAATACAAGGAGACTTGATTTTAGTTACATTTATGTTTTCTTAGTTATCTTGGTGATACATAAATCTCCCCTTTCAGAACTCGTCCATTGTGAGATCCCAAAGTAATTTGATCTCTACCTGTTTTGGTGTAATTATGCAATTGTGGAAATTGTGAGAAAAACTTTATTGCATTTTTTTTTGTTTTGTGTGTCTGGGAAACTGGATCATCTCTATGTGTGTTTAGAGATCCATAACTAAGGACCTATGTAATGACCAGAAATTCAGATTCAAAAATTCATGCAAGGAGTTTTTTCTAAGGGCCCCTATCAGGTTTTTCTGGTGGACTCATGGACTATCTGAAGAAAGCTCCTGCTCCCAAGTGGATGACAAAACTCTCCACAGACCTCAAAGTTTGTCTAGTACAAATTCAGAGGCAGCTGTCATCCAGATGAAACAGGTGCCTCAAAATTCTAGACAAGGGCTGAGTATAACGTCTTAGTTTTTTCTCCTCTTTTCATTATGTGCCTAGCCACCAAAGCCTTGGTTTGTGTATTGACATTTTCTCCCTCTGCATCCTTAGCCCCTCTTTTTTCTTCTTCCAAGCAAACAATGGCTAGCAGTGATACCTTAGACACACTCCCCTGATAGGTCTTTTCAAGGAATGAACTCACTAGGTAACAACTCATCCTGGCCCTACTGGCTTCTTGTGGCATCTTGACTTATACCTGTCTTTCTTTTATTGGCCAGAAGGGTGAGGTTCTTTTAGATGCCTCTCCTTTTGGCCAAAATGAAGTAATGTCAAAATATTAGAAGACATACTGTTTCCAGAACTCACGCCCACCATGCAGGCTGTGCCCTGAGCTTGGTATGAAAACAATCCCTTGCACTCACCTTCTGGATGAATTCGGCCACAGCAAAATTTCAGAATTGTTTCATATAATCATTGTGTTGCCTTGACCAGGTACCAGGTATTCAGAGTTCAGACAACTACTTGCTGTATCCATGTTTTGCTCATGAAGTCACAATTTTCCTGTTATCCCTTCCTCAATGTCAAGCTACAGCTTTACTGTGTAGCCATTGGTGGAATTATTAAGATCTCCCTACACTAAATGGGGTTTATCTCCCCCCCCCCCCACTAGGGGTGGAGCCCCAGCTCATGTGTCCTTGCTTACAAGCCATTTCTTTCACTTTGAAATTAAACTTGTTTAATTCCTGACTCTTCTGTCTCTGACCTGCTCTGTTCAGTTCTGGCCATGCACAGGTTAGGGGTCAGTTCTATTCAATTGAAATCTGCAAAGTACTTTCCAGCTCTAAACTTAAGATCTTATCACCATGTGAATTAAACATTGAATATTTTTGTTGTTGTTGTTGTCATTTTTAATTGTCACCAACTCTTCATTATTCCACTTGGGGGGTTTTCTTGGCAGAGATCTTAGGGCAGTTTGCCATATTTTTTTTTCCTTTTTTTTTTTTTAACAGATGAGGAAACTGAAGCAAATTAGGTTATGTGACTTGCCTAGGGTTACACAGCTTAAGCATCTGAAATCAGATTTGAATGGAGAAGATGAGTCTTTTTGAGTGCTCTAATCTAGCTTCCCCCATTATATATTTCTCCCTTTCAAGTTTTTGTGTTCTCTCTTCTCCTTCATAACTAAACTAAATGGAGTCATGGATCCTTTCTGTTTCAATTTTCACAACAGTGGTTTATCCAGCAGTGTATGGGCATATGTTTAACAACTGGTTCTCAAAAAAAAAATGTTCCCACACTTTTTAGTTTAATTTGCATCATTGATATTTCCTCCATTCCTTTCTTAAACATAAAGAAGTAAAAGTTAATCAAGCCTTGTTGGGAGGTTGTAGATTTCCAGGTGTATATGTGACAATCAGGTTTCTCAAGGCTCCATAAATTGGCTCCAACAGTCACCACCCACCCCCCTCAAGCCTGGGCAGTCTGGCTTCTGCTCCTTCCAGATTACTCAAGGTCACTCTCTCTTCCCAAAGTCACTAACGAACTCATTACTACAGAGCCCAATGACCTGTTTCCCTTCCTAATCTCCTTTGACTCTTTGCTTGTTGATTTATGGATTGAACCAGCCTCTCCCTTGTATCATGACTGGCTGTGTGCTTACTCTCCCATCAGATTCTCTTTCAAAACTCAGCCCAAGTACCAAGCCCTTAATTAATTCTTTCCTGATCCCCAAATGTGCTATAAACCCCTCTTCCCTCTTCTCCTAATTACTGGTATTATTATTTACTTGGTACTATACTATACTATATATATATATATATATATATTATAATATACTATATTATATAAGTACTATACTATATATACTATACTATACTAGATAAGTACTATAAATGCACACATTGCTATCTCCAAAAATGTACCACACTCTCATTTGCCTTGTCTTTTTATCCCCAACATAGTATCAGACACACAGTAGGTCCTGGACAAATGCTTGTTAACTGACTGATTGGTTTGGATTTCAAGGTTTTATATCCTAGCTTGTTGTTTTAGAAAGAACAAAGGATGGAATGGGGGAGTCCTGCATCGGATGCTTACTACCTGTGTGGAATTAGGCAGATTATTCAGCTTCCCAGAGAATTACAGTCTCTTGAAAGGTAAAATGAGGGGGATGGGATCAAATAGTCTCTGAGGTCCTTAGTGCTATTCAAAGGTCTAAGCTACATAGTACAAGGATCCTGTACTAAATAGTCTTTCATTTTGGCAGAATATCCAAAATCAAGTCTTATGTAATTTAGCAGAAAGTATATAAAACTCTTTGGAAACCCTAAAATAGTCCATAAATGTTAGCTATGGTTATTTGGGAGGGGGTTGGCGGCGGGGCTTTGTACCTGAAATTTTATTGATATTTGCTGATCTAATAATATCTCTAGTTATAACAATAGTTTTATAGCATGTTACAATCTTATGCTACTCGTCCTCACAATCTTGTGAAATAGATGCTATCATTATCCCCAATTTATGGATGAAAAAATATAGGCTGAGAGTTTATTGGCAATTTATGGGTTTAGAGAGTTCTCAAGAGCCCTAAGAAAATGAATGACTTGCTCAGGTTAAGCATCTAGTCAGAAGTGAGATTTGAGACTAGCTGCATTATGCTACTTCTCAGAATGTATCATTATTTCCTATTCTGAAGATGTAATATTTTTCTCCTGGGGTTAGAGGAAAAGGGGAATCAGCCCAGTCTCTTAGGCCAGCATGGAGCTTCCTACTCTTCCAAAATTAACCCTCTATCCTCCATCTCTTCTGCTTGCCCACCCTCCCCCCCACACCCACACACACACAGAAGGAGGGAAGGAAAGGAGAGAGAGAGAGAGAGAGAGAGAGAGAGAGAGAGAGAGAAAAGAGAGAAGAGAGAAGAGAGAAGAGAGAAGAGAGAAGAGAGAAGAGAGAAGAGAGAAGAGAGAAGAGAGAAGAGGGAGGAGGAGGGAACCTACTTTCCAAATTGACAGTCAGCACTTCCTGGTTTATCTGGGATGCTCGGCCTCCCATCCCTCACTAAACTTCATCATGCAGTCTGCCCGCTTTCGAAAAAACTTGGAAGGGGAGGCCCCTAGCTTCAGCAACAAGTCTCTTATCTTGACCGGTCCAGAGGGAAGGAAGGAGAGAAGGAAAAGAGAAGGGAAGAACGGGGGCAAAGGAAGGCAAGCAGGAGGGAGAGAAACAAGAAGGGAAGGTGGGAGGTGCGCTGCCTCCCCCGGCAGCCCCTGACTCACCCTTCTAAGTCCCCGACCCAGCCCCGCGCTGTCTTGCCCCAAGTTGAGCCCAGCCGCGCTGCGCCGCCGCGGAGGCCAAGTTCACTGAGGAGCCGGAGGAACAGTGCAGGGGGCCCGGGCTGGGGGGGCAGTCCTCGCTTAGCTTTCCCAGTCAGGGGGGCGGGGAGAGGCCGGCTGGCCAGGGTGGGGGGAGTTTAGGAGAAGAAGGGGAGGAGGAAAGCCAGGGCGCCTCCCCGCCCTCCGCCGCGGGGCAGCGGGTCTATTCAGTCAGCCCTGCTCAGCCTCCACCCCCGCAGAGGCTGGCGCGAGTGCCCGCAGCCCTTACCTGTCAGTGCGCGGCGGGCGCAGCGGTCAGCGCCTGTGGCTGCCAATATCTTAGGACAGCTGGGCAACAAGTACAGCGGGAGCCCGGGGCAGCAGGGGATGGAGGACGAGGAGGAGGAGCCGGGCACTTAGACGCGCCGGGCAGACCGGAACTGGTCCGAGAGCTGGCGAGGCGCTCTGCGGGCCAGGGTGGGGCGAGGCGAGGCGAGGCGCGGAGGGGCGAGGCGGTGCCTGCGCCGGGCTGGGTGCGAGCTGGCGAGAGGCAGGCCGGCCGAGCGCGGGGGAGCGCTCCGGGACCGACGGCTGGCCGGATTCCGCGGCCCTCCTTCCTCACCCCCTCCTCGGCCTCCCCAGGCTCTCCTGGGCACCTCCTTTCCTATCCTCGAAGCTTCCCCTCCTGTCCCCGCCCTGGAAAATGGGCAGACTGCCCGGAGTTAGCGTGCCGTAAGCAAGGGTCTAGATCGGGAGTCTCTCCTTTTGCGTCACGGGCCCCTTTGGCTGTGAAATGGAGCCCCTGGGTACCTTCTGGGAGCGGCGTGGGCAAGTAAATACGCACCGAGTTTTCAGAAAACGAAACATGAAATTAAGTAGGAAATTCATATATCGATGTGCTGTTAGCAAAAACTTTCAAAGATTTTTCAAGTTTGTCAGGTTAAAAATCTTTGCTATAAACTCAAGTCTCTAAGTGTCACTTCCATTTGCAATATAAGGAAAGAAGACTCAGGACATGTGTCTATTAAGTCCCAGAGAGGTGAGATCTGAACCCACATTTTCCTGACCCCAGCTAAGCATTTTGTCTCCAGCATTCTCTCAACTATCTCATTTAGAGGTGAACTGGACCAACCTTCTCATTTTTAAAAGTGGGGAAACCGAGTCCCAAGGAGGCCCCAAATTATATATGATGTGACAGAAACAGGATTCTCACTGGAGTCTTCTGCTCTAAAAGCATCATTATTTCCACTGCTTGATGTTTATCAATCCAATAAACATATTGAATTAAATCAAAGCAGGGGTTCTTAAAGGTGGGACTCCACAAAGGTAATAACTCCACAACCTTGATTACCTCCATCCATTCCCTTAGAAAAAGGGGACCAGAGTCACCTCACCCTGAGAGGGAGGCCCTGAGTAGCTACACCAGGCCCCATAGGAACTAGCTCTCCAGGATTGTGTTTTGAATACATTCCAAATCCTTTCTTATTACAATAGCTTATCCTGTTAAGAGTAAAAGCAGTAGGCCTGGCCACATGCACACCACGGAACGATGACCACTTGGAAGCAAACCTCAGATGCTAGTGTGTCAAGGCTTATCCAATAACATTTTAGAGCAAGCTGAGAGTTCTGCACACAGTCTGAGGCTTGGAAGGGATAACAAGCATTGCCAAAGCAAGAAGAAGTGGGAACATCCAACCCTTCAGACCAGACTCCAGTAACATAAAATTACTCAGCCTACTCCCTCTGCTACCCCATCCCTTATCTTTCTTATTGCCTCTTAAGCCCATCTTTTTCCTACAGTAGAAAAGCATCTTCCCATCATTATTCTCAGTGGAAATCATCAAGCTCTCTAGAATCCTGAGATGTTGACAGATTTTTACAATTGGACATGCGGAGTGCTCTATGAGGACCGAGCATTGCCTAAGAAAAGTTTGGCGAGTTGGAGCAAACGTTGCCGAACAACTGACTGCCCATTCTTTCTTCCCCTCTTTCTCAAGTTTTATTAGTCACAGATGACTTGATAACTGTTGTGTGTACTAATAACTGGAATCTTACAGCTGCCTGGGGAGATTACAAGGGCTTTAGTAAATGCAGCAGGATATAAAATTACTCAACGTGACCAAAGTATTGTTGGTTAAACAGTTGGCTCCAATACCTGCAGCCATACATCTTCATTACTAGTCGTAATTAGCAATACCAATCAGTGGATTGTTCCCAGAGGTGATTTAGCTTCTGCTTTCCTGGGCAGGATGGACAAGAGGGGCCCCTGGCATGTGCTAGCTGGCTGAGAGGCCAACCTGACAATCCATGGAATGTAAAGCATCAGCATTCTGCAGCTACTGCTCAGCTTTTCCATCAGGTAAATGATCTTTCTCTATTTTTCAAAAGATGGACAAATAGCCCGAAGAGGAAAGAATGGTACAGTTAGGGAAGCAAGGGCTTTGCTACTTCCTTCCTATTTATGTCTTAAGGCAGAGCATGTCCTCTCTAAAAGCTTCAGTTTCCTCATCCAGAGAGGCTTGGATTGAATGATCTCTAAGAGCTATGAATTTAGTCATTATCCTATAATGCTAGCTCTTTCTCTGTAATAGAGAGGTATTGCTGCTCCCTCTGATTTTGGTCCCTGGGTAACCCACAGTATTGCACAGAAAGGTGATGCAATGGATAGAACACTGGATCTGAAGTCACAAAGACTCCTCCTCTTGAGTTCAGTTTGGCCTCAGATTCTTACTAGATGTGGGAACCTGGACAAGTCATTTAACCCTGTTTGCCTCAGTTTCCTCATCTGTAAAATGAGCTGGAGAAGGAAATGGCAAACTGCTCCAGTATCATTGTCAGGAAAACACCAAATGAGAATGTGGAGTCATACACAATTTAAGACAATACAACAACAACAAAATAGAGATAATAATAGCACTTACCTCTTCGGATTGTTATGAGGATCAAATGAGATCATATTTGTAAAAGTTCTAGAGGTATTTAACAAACTCATAATCTTTCCTTTGTACTATCCAAACACATACTACCCAAACATACGGTGCATACAGCAAAATAATAACAACGAAAATAACAGTGATGGCGGTGGTGGTGATGGCCATCGCTGGCATTTGTATAGTGCTTTAATGTTTGTGAGGTACTTTACTTTCATGACTTCATTTGAACCTCACAGTATCCCTGTGAAATAGATATAGTATCGAGGGCATTATTATGCTTGTTTTCCAGATGAAAAGATGATGTCTCCATGATATTAAATAACTTGCCCATGCTTATCAAGTATCACAGGCAGGATAGAAAACCAGCTGTTCTTGACTCCAAACATAGCATTCAACTTCCTCTTATGTCAGGTTTCAGGGGAATGGCATGGTGACTAGAGGCAAGGAGGGTTGTATTTCATTATTATTTAATAATATTGACTATAATTGTTCAATGATATTAATATTGATCAATTAATTCAATGATATCCAATCATACTCAGTTATTCAATAACTAATCATGTTAATGAATAAATTCAATTAATAATTAACTCATTAAAATTAATATTTGGAAAATATAATAGTAATTTTAAGAAGCATTGTATGTTACTTATTTTATTATTTTTTTAATAATGAAATGATATTAAAAATGATTATTACATAGTACTTTAAGGTATGCAAAACACTATGCATACATTATCTTTCTTTATCCTCCCCAGTTAAATAAGATACATCCCAGGAACACTCTCCCATCATGCAGTATGACATAGTGGAAGAAACATTAGATTTGGAGGCAGAAATCCTGGTTTCAAGTTTCAGCTCTGCTCCCTTGTCACCGTAGACAAATCAGATCACTGCTGAGATTTCCTCATCTATAAAATGAGAAGCTTAGACTCAATGGCCCCTGGAGTCATTCTTGGCTCTAAACCTGAGCTTCTATGATCTAGGTACCACATGGTCTGGTTCTCACGCCTTAGCTAAAATTCTGCTCAATCCCCCCTAAGTCTTTTAACTAAGGTTCTTCCCTGAAAACAGGAGGTTCAAATAAACCCAATCTCTCCCCAACTATTCCAATGATTTTTTTCTCAAAGATTTTTAATGTTTCAATGTGTTTTTTCTCTGTGTTGATAAAAATTGGATTCATGTACAGCAGAAATAGGAAGCAGTAGAAAGAATAGGACTGAGTCAAGAACTTGGACTTGAATCCTATCTTCATCAACAAATCCATATACATTTATTACATGTCTACCTTGTATTAATTTTTTATTATTATTACATATATACCTTGTGTCATATTATATGCTAGAGCTTTAGAGACCAAAAGAAAATAAGATCTTATATTGAGGAAAGCAACATGCACACAGGTAAATATATGCAATATACTGGCTATGTTTCCCTGGAAAACTCATTACATTTTTCTGGGTCAATTCTTCATCCCTTAAGCCAAGATGTTAATATAGTCTGCCCCTCTGGGTTGTTTTGGAATTCAAATGAGATAGTGTGTGTAAAAAGTTTTGCAAACCCTAAAAGTCCGTATAAGTGTCAGATATTAAAGCTAATGGATATGTTATGGATAAAGTCCATAGAGCAGAAGAGTGTGGAGGGGTGGATGGAGGAGCAGACTTGTAGTGAGGAGGACTGATGTTCTAGCACTGTTTTCACACATTATACCTATATGATCACAGTCAAATCACATTACATTTCTGAACCACATGCAATTCTCTAAGTTCTGAATGATACTTAACAATCTGTATCAGTGAGAATTTCCATTCCTAAAGTTCCCATCATTGATGATGTCACAGGTCCAGAAAAAACCCAGAACTATTAGACAAATATGTTTTTTTGAAGCATCCTGAAAGAGTGGGTGTTCTTAAATCATTTCCATTTTAATTGTTATTCATTATACCATAGACTAATTAATAATATTATTAATAATGTATATAATATGTCATTATATATTATGTACATTACATGTGATAGAAATTATATTATATCCACTACATTTGTGTTATATCACATATATTGTATACATATATAATTATAAATTATGTACATTGCATGTATATTATATAACTAATAATAACAACTTAAAGATTTTAAAGTAATATACTAACCTTATTGAATCATTTCAATGATCCTGTGAGACAGAAACTATTATTATCATCCATATTTGAGGAATGAGGAAGCTGCAACTGAAAAGTTTTGTGAATTGTATGACCGTAGTCTAACAACTAGTATCTCAGGTAGCATTTGAACTCAGACCTTCCTGACACCAGATCCAGTGTTCAAACCATTATGCAATTCAGATGCCTATATAAAATGTTGCTGATAAATTAAATGTAAAGGAATAAAGATCTCCAGGATTTGGTTGCTGGCTCTAAATCCAGTCATTTAAAAAAAATAATCTTTGCAACCAGAATACATTCTCCAAGTTCATTTAAGGAAGTGTATGTTTTAATGAAGAAGTATATTGTAAAGTACTAGTGTTAAATGTAACAAATACCCAACATAAGCCAACTACATCTTATCAACAGAATTAGCCACTTCCTGATAAAGTGCATTCATGAGTCAAAAACATTCTTCATTGGGGTACTTCAATGGTACATCTTAAAGATCGTAAAGAGAGGGGAAGCATATAATTCCTCTGGAAATTTAAATCTGATTTATCAGAACATTACTAAAAATAGCAATAGTAATCCATATGACACTTCCTTTAATAAATTCCATTGGAAATCATAGAAATTTAGAAGAGAAAGGAAATCTTGGAGACCCTATGCGACAATTCTATCTGATAACTGAATGGCTATTGTGAACGCCCAAAACCCAATGGGGACAGCAAGTCCGACCCACAGTTATACTCAGGAAAGATTGTGTAAAATTACACAATTAAAAAGATCAATAGCTGTGTGATCCTAGGCAAGTCACCTAACCCTGATTACCTCAAAAATAATAAAATAAGTAATAAAAATAAAAAGACAAAAGATAGGCTCATAGGATCATCAGTTTAGAAAGAATAGTAAAATCAATCTCTAGTCTTCTCTGCAGATTGGTTTGCTAATCTCATACAGATTTCTAGCTCAGCCCTGAAATCTCCTTACTTGGTAGATATTCTCTTGCAACAACCCAGCCTGGATTTGGATCATTTTACTTGTTTCATTGTTTTTTCTGCTCAATGTGGATCAAGATTTGGCCACTTATTCTCTACATCATTCTGGGCAAATCATCTCATCTCTTTAGTCATCTCTTTTGAAAGTTTTCTCTTCTACCAAATGAAAGGATTGGATAGTGTGATTTCTACGTTTTCTTACATCAGCAAATTCTATGATTCCATGTCTTTCACTTCCATATAGAAATCATCTTTCACCTGGACCCTGAGAATCCCCAGCACATCAAACTTGCTTTGGATGAGATATAGCAACTGAATCCACAGAGCCACCTTGCCCAAAGTCATACATACATCTACTTAATGGGAAGCTTGGGCTAGTACCAGGTTTCTTAATTTGTAACCCACTTATTGTGGGTATTTAACATTACAGAGTCCGATTTGTGTTATGCAATACTCCTAGTTATATCTTAGTCTTTATATAGTTTTTCACACACACACACACACACATACACACACAGAGTCACTCACATACACACACAACCCATCATCATCATTACACCATTTCACTCTAGATCTGCTTTTTGGTTATTTGCTTTGCTAACATTGACATTATCCAATTTCAGACATTGTCCATAGCACATGAACATTGACATCCACCAGGCAATTTTTTTTCTAGCCACAAGGTGTTTTTACAAGCATTCATTTAGTATTACATGCTCATGGCTAAAGCTTAGATTTCTTAAATCCATGTTTGTTTTGTCAGCAAATGTTTTAAAATAGTTGCACTTGTTATAAATGTTTACTTCAATACAGAACAGCCAGATTTTAAAAAAATATATTTTTGTGGAATAACTGTCCTTCACAGCTCTGTGCCTTTGTACTTTTTTGTTATAGCTCATAGATTTCCAGTGGTCTGAGCATTTGTGAAAATATTTGCTTGATGGACTTTTGCTAATAGTCCTTGAAAGCATTTTTATCTGGCTGGAATGTTTTGTAGCTTCAAGGACACCTGCACTCAACTATTATTAGAATTATCTCCACATTCAATGTTATCCAATTGTATTAGACTGCAAGTTTCTATACCAAAGGGCTATAAAATTGTGCATATCCTTTGATCCAGCAATACCATTACTAGGTCCATATAATAGGAAATCACAAAAAGGGAAAAGCATCTACATTTACATAATATTTATAGCAGCTCTTTTTGTGGTGGCAAAGAATTGGAAATTGAAGGGATGCCAATCAATTGGGGAATGGCTGGACAAGTTGTAATATATGAATGTAATGTAACTATTATGCTATAAGAAATGATGAGCAAGCAGTTTTTTATTTTAAAATAATACAAATGTTTTATATTTTTTAAATAGTACCTTTTAATTTTCAAAATACATGCAAAGATAGTTTCCAACATTTACCTTTGCAAAACCTTGTGTTCCAAATATTTCTCCCTTTCTTCTCCCACCCCCTTTCACATACAACAAGTAATTCAATATATGTTAAACACGTGCAACTCTTCTATACATATTTCCACAATTATCATGCTGCACAAGAAAAATCAGATCAAAAAGGAAAAAAATGAGAAAGAAAACAAAAAGCAAGCAAAGGACAACAAAAAGATAAAAATACTATGTTGTTGTGATTAGGGAAAAGTTTCACCTGATTTTGTAGGATAATTATGCCAAATTATCATGTTAATTCTTATATCCTGTCTCAATGCAATATTAATTTTAAATAGTCTGTGGACATAGATGTTATCAAGATGCTTTAATTCAGAATTTATGAAGACAAAACCAATTTTTTTCTGAAATATTTACTTGGAGTCCACAATATAAATCTATAGGGACTGGGAACTATAGATCACTTAATCAGCTCTGACTTCTTCTAATTCCCATATATTTTAAGGGGAGTCAAGAAATCTTATTAGAAGAATTTATTTTCTACTCCTCCTATGAATCTCCAGAAGACCGCAAAGTTCTATAGAAGACAATGTACAAAAAAAAAAAAAAAAAAAAAAAAAAAAGATTCTGACCCTCCGATTCCTATCCACTTGTCCTTCACATATTTCTGTCTTTTGAGTCATAGATTTTTCATTATCTTAGAATTTAGTGAAATAGATAGAAAAATAGGTAAATAAAATTCCACATAAAAAGTTTAGATCTAAATGAATTCTAACAAACAAAAGGTAGAAGTAGAAAAATATAGAGTACATTTTGGATGAAGATAAAAAAAAATATTGAATTGACATCACTGTGGGAGTACACTACAGATTGACCATTCAGATGGAATATATAGATTTTTTGAGACAAATTGTAAAATAGGCCTAGAAGATTAGGAATGAACACACCCTGAGTCAGTCTGCTAGCCCTCCCTTCTCTCTATTTTGAGTGTTACTTTTGGTTCCTTCCTTCAGTGATTAACCATCAAGGAATATAGTTTACTTTACATTATATACCCAGAAGCGAGATAAACTTGTGATGGATAAGGGACTCCATCACCTAAATGAACATTTCTCAGAAATTTCATTCTACAAAGCAAAACACTTGATACTTCTTGACTTGTCTTTCTGACAATTTTACGTTTCAAAAAAGTAAAGAAATCATAAAAAAACTACTGATATCAGTGAGAAGGAAAAACTCATTGATGAAGCTGAAGTGATGGCATCCCTGATTTAAAATCAACCCCAAAACTCTAATGCTTTTGACCATTGTGATCTTTGAGATTTTCACAACCAAGGAAAATAATTGCATGTATAATTAGATATTAGACTTAAAATCAGTTTCAAAAATGTTAGAGTGACAAGCTAGATGTGGTCCTACCTATAATCTGAGAAAGAAGATGGCTCAAGAGCCACAAGAGTGCCTCAAAAAGGAAATTCGGATAATACAGTGACAAGTGATCTCTTCACTAAGAATTCAATCCAAGAAACACTCATTAACTGCTTACTATGTATCAGGTACTAGGATAAATAATGAAGATACAATTAGTAAAAGAGAGAGAGACACACAGAGAGAGAAAGACAGAGAGAGACAGAGACAGAAAAAGAGAGAATCAGAGTCTTCAAGTAGCTTACAATCTAATGGGGAAGACAATGAAGCTGAAGAGGTAGGAAATGGGGAAGATTACCACAGGAAGCTTTAATGAATTAATGGTTTGTAAAGACTGGTAGAAAATTTGGAAGAAATGTCCTATCATCAAGGAAAGCTACCAAAGATTTGCTCATATTTGTAGGCAGAATGTCTGAAAATGTGAAAACCTAAAATGAGAAAAGTCTTGTTCAAGAATTTAAAACAAAAAAAAAAAATAAAAACAAAAAAGTGGTCTTTTAAAGATGAATGTTGAGCAAGAGCTCACTAAGAGCTTGTTCAGGATCACTTGTAAAAGTGACTTGCTCAGGATCACTTGTAAGCATCCAATGATAGATTGAATTGAAATCAGTGTGACTTCAAATTTTGAGCTCTTCCTGCTGTCCCATCCAGCTGCCTAACCTGTTACAGTATGAGGTTAATAAAGGATACAGGGAAAAGCAAAACTAATAATTCCTATTTGATCCCTTTTTATCTTTCAGGAAAGCAAAACTAATAATTTCTGTTTGATTCCTTCTTTTTTATCAAGAAAAATAATCTCCAGAAAATAAAGGGCAGCACCAGCATAGAGAAAAGGCAATTGAAATCCAGTGTGATTAGAGCCATAATAGTGGAATTCCCACATTCCCACTTTAAGCACAGGTCTCCAGATATTTTCAAAGCACTTTGATGGATGTGGATTTTCAGAACCACCATCAGTGAAGTTGGGGAAGATATAGAGAATGGAAGACATATTGGCAAACAGAAGAAAACAATTCCATTTAATGCAATTTCTAGCAAATCAAAAAAAAAGCAGGCTTCTGACATTTGTAAACTTGAAGTTGAGCCCTGATAAATATCTAAATTGGATTATTAAATAGATGGTTCATTGACTCTTGGAAAAATGAAGTGGTAATTGCTGAGACTGAGCATGAGCTCATCAAGAACAAATTACATCAAATTAACCTTTCTTCTTTTAAAAATTGCTAAACATAATAACAATTAAAAAAAAAACTCAAGTACCAATATGAATTTTAAAACACCTGGCCTTTTCCCCTGCTTTTTAGTTAACTCACTAGACTTGGTGACAGGGGAATTATGCCAGCAGAAGGCAGTTTAGCAGCATGGAAAGAACCTTGGCTCTCAAATTCAAATCTGGCATAATCTGCATAATCTTGAAATCTGCACAAACTGAAGGAAATAATTTCTCTCTCTTCAAGAGAGAAATGCCTTATTCTCAGAAGGCATGTCTGGAACCCCAATGGTCAATTCTTTCCCTATTTTCCAAAATGTTTTCTGTTCATTTAGTATGTATATTTCGTATTTGTTTTTGGTGTACATGTTCCTACACATATATACCAAATGAAATGGCAGCTCTCCAAGAGTAGGAATTATTTCATTTATCTTTGTAGACTCAGAGCCTAGCATAATACTTGACACAGATGTGGTGCTTAATAAATGCTCAGTGAATTGAATTCAGTATTGATAATGAACCAGTTATTACTTTTGTGTGTCTATGTGTCTGTATAATTTTTTTTACAAATATGTACTCAACCAAAGTTTATATTTTTTGTGGATTTTTTTCTGTTCCTTGGGTATTTGTACATTTAAAAAAAACCACTTAGTGAACAAATTTGTACAGGAATTTAAGCCTTGTTTTATAAAAATCTTGAGCAGGACCGTTTAAATATCCCCCAAATGGGAAGTGAACCAAGCATTTAATCAAATCTCTGGTTTTCATTTTTAGTTGTTTATTACTCTTAGGTAACCTACTCTTCCTGGAATAATATTTTTCTAAAGATCTCTTGATATTCCCACAGGTCTCATCATATTTCAGGTCCATGTAGCCTCATAATTGGAATGTTGGAATAAGTTTCTTAATTGGTCCAACCTTTCAGTAATTCAGATTTGCAAACTCAGAACCACTCTTCACTCCTCATTTTACATCCCCATCTCCTTTCCATATCCAGTGAATCACCAAATCTTGCCTATGCATCTCCATTACATCTGTCTTCTTCTCCCCACTCATATAACCATCTCCTAATTCTAGCTCATTGTTTCTTGCTTTGACTATTGCACTGACTATATCCTAATTGTAGCCCCTGACTTTCCATTTGTCTGTTCTCCTATAGATCCTTCATATAGCTGACAAAGTGGTATGCCTATAGGGCTTGACAAATGTTATTTTCCTACTTAAGAGTGACTCTCCTACTAATCCCTTTACATACTCTGCATCCCAACCAAGATATTTGGTGAACCTTACCCTCTATACCACATCTTTCGCCTTCCTACTTTTGTAGAAAGCTATTCCCTAAATGGAATGTTTTCCTTTTTCACTTCCATCCCTGAGAATCGGTAGCTTCCTTCAGAATTAAGCTAAGATATCATCTTCTGCATGAAAACTTTTCTTTCTCCTCCAGGGGATAATTCTTCTTGCTAAATTATATTGACTTTGCACGTATTTTTGTATTCACTTTTCTGTATACATGTTATTCCCTATCCCCTTCAGTTCCCCACCAACTTCTTGAAGATAAGGACAATTTCCTTTTTACCTTTGTATGCCTACCAGTATTTGGCACATAGTAAGTGCTAAATAAATGCCCATTGGTTGATTCTTTTTATATATTAAGTTGTGTTCATATCTCCTTCCAGTGGAATTGTTGCAGGCAGGGTTCTCCTCTATGATGGTGAGGGGATATTTTGTTTCAGTCATAAATAGCCATTCTGACTTGAGGAAGAAATAGCACAGAGTCATGCCCTCAAGTTGACTTTTAAAGACCAATCTGGCATAGAGAGAGACATTGGGGAAGTCTAGGGATATAAAAAGGTGAGACTTTAGGATAATGTACCAAGAGGAGAAGACTAAACTTCTTAAGGTACCATGAGTCCACTCCTGAGGAAGACATCATAAGGAAGGAAGAGAGATAGGTCTAGGGCTATTAGTAAGAAAATATGCTATCCAATTGATGACCTATTTTATCTAATTATTCTGATATGAAGTACCATTATTTCTAGCTCCTGAAGAATCAGAAGTATAGTCAATAGCATGGAAATTTTAGTATTCTAGGACAAAACTCTAGTTATCCACCTCTGGTTATATCTCTGGTTTTGAATCTTCCAAAGAAATGTCAAGTTCTTTCTTGATTAGACATATGCACAATCATCACATCTCCAAAGTCTGTTTTTTGCCCCCTTTTTCATATGACTCACTAAAAATGGCAACCAAGACAATCCCAGGGCCCATAGAGAAGAACTAGTGACCCAGGAGATTCACAGCAGCAAAAAATCAACCACCTTTTGTCCTGTTCTCTACTCTTTTTGCAACTTCCTTCTCTAAAAGAGTGTTTTCAAAAAGCAGTTGCATTTCCTAGCAGAGTTGATACTGACCACAAAAGCATTCCTGTGACTCATCTAGGCTCGACAGCTCTGTCAGTCTCACACAAACTATGGGCTGCATTCAGATGCCGTCAAATATGGGCTCAATAATGTACTCTATGTGTGTGGGGGATGTTATCAGATGATCAGCTGAGCTAAATTGGGAGATCTGCCACCAAATTTGCCATATTCACTGGTCACGGAAACCAAAGAAGACTATCCTGTCTCTGCCATTTACTCCCTTTGTGATGGTGGACAAATCGCTTTACAGGCCCCTGAACCAAAGCCTCTATCACTCCACCTTTGTTATAACTCTGATAGGTATTATTTGCATGGGTGGGAAGAAATATCTACACAAAATGTGTAGAAACAAAATCTGGAAACAAACAGTTTACAATTTCATTCGTATTCTTGTGCTAAAGGAGCATTTGGACTTGATCTCTGAGAGGATGTACATTTCTGGCACCAATCCCATCCTGCATAGTTTAAGAGATGAATTCACACATGGGAAATGTGGCCTCCAGATCTCTTTCAATGGCAGCTACAAAGTGGTAGAGGATATCTCATTCTCTCTTTAAAAAAAAAGCTACCCAGTTTTTAGCCCAGTGACATGATCAGAGCAAGCATTTAATTCTTTTGGACCACTTTATGAAAATCCACTTAGTGAAATTAGGCAGAAGGCATCTTGCCCAATTTATGACATGTTATTGGAAGGGCAGCCCAGTGAGTTAGCCTATCAATGCATCTATCTTAGACATTTACTGCAGCTGGACAATTAACAGGACCCAGCAGCGACTAGGAAGAAGAGACTGTATTAGGTCACATTTCAGAAACTGTATTATTCTTTCAGGGAGCCAAGGCCACTCCTTGATACCAAACATGAATGTTTCCTCAGTGATACCGTGTGGCTCTGAATCATGGAATGCCATAATCTCACAGAAATTATAAATTTCTAAACAAAATCATAGATTTTTAAGGTGGTTAAAACAACAGAGGCCATTTAGTCCAACACTTCCACATGAAGATGAGGAAACTGAGGCACAGAGTGATGAAATTATTTGTAATTATAGGTTTAGAGGTGGAAGAGATTTCAGAGACCCTTAGTTCAACTTCTTTATATTAAAAATGAGGAAACTAACAAGCTGTGATTGTAATAGAATATTATTGTGCTATAAGAAATGGCAAGCAGGATGATTTCAGAAAAGCCTGGAAAGACTGACAGGAACTGATGCAAAGTGAAATGAACAGAATCAGGAGAACATTGTACACAGTAACAGCAATAATGTCCAATGAAGACCTGGGAATGATTTAAGTATTCTCAGTAATATAATGCTGAAACTAAAGAACTAATGATGAAGTATACTATCACCCTTCAGAGAAAGAGCTGATTTTGATTGAATGTAGACTGAAACATGCTATTTTTCCACTTTCTTTCATTTTTTCTTTGCCATCTTTTCTTTGCTTCCTTGTAGGTTTTCTTTTATTCTCTGTTGTGCACTTTTTATTTTATTCTTTT
The DNA here is from genome assembly GCF_902635505.1 of Sarcophilus harrisii. Classification (NCBI taxonomy): domain Eukaryota; kingdom Metazoa; phylum Chordata; class Mammalia; order Dasyuromorphia; family Dasyuridae; genus Sarcophilus; species Sarcophilus harrisii. The sequence continues at coordinate 29,694,504 of NC_045428.1, forward strand.
TCTCCCTTCTTCCTCACCCTTTTCCCCAAGAAGCATAGATGTAGTTACACACACACACACACATACACACACACCCCTTCTCTTTTATAGATGAATAAACTGAATCCTAGAGTGGGTTTTGCTGATATAGAATTTGAGATGTCTACTACCTCCAAGCCCTTAGGTTTTTCATGACAACTAGTTGCCGCCACAAATGACTCAAAAAACAGCAGAGAGATGGGTATCAGTAAGCCACCACAGGTTAGTGATGCTGACTTATATGAGAGAAGTGATACAAATATCATATTCAATAATATCTATGACCAAAAAAAAATGGATGAGTTAACCAATGAATCAACATTTATTAATTGCCTATTATATGCCAGGTATTTTGCTAAGTTCTTAGGACATAGAGGCAAACATCTGCTGCCATTGCTGTACCTTCTAAGGAGACAACCAGGTACCATGCTTCCTAAATCATTTGGCTCCACACTTCCAAGAGTCATGCTTCCTCTCCTTCACCCTGACCATTTTCCCTCATCTCTTAACCTCTTGCTCTAAGAACTGTAATCAAATCAATATTACCTTTGCCCCTCTTATCCACAACTTATAAATCAACAGAAAATGACATCACGTGTATTGAATGGATTCCCTGTAGGGGATTTATGGAAAGATATGATCTAGAATTTTGCATAATGACAGCAATAAGGAATTACAATCTGTACTCTTGGAGGAAGTACCCACAGCAATGAGATCATGTAACTACTGAAAGACCAAAGTCGGTGAATATTCTAAATAGGAAATTGCTGTAGCAATTCTCTGATTGCTCCCATGAGGGAGGCAGTGCTATATTTTTACCAGATGAGTTTCTGGTGATCACAAAAACCAGGTTCAGCAATAAAAAGAAAAAGAGTTCAGTTGCCAGAGCTCTTTAGACGTTGATGAATAATTCAGTGAATTTGCCACACATTTGTTAAATGCTTGCTATTTATAAGACACTGTGCTGGGTCTTAGGATCCAAAGAGAAAAACAAATCATTCAATAAATGAATGGATGGATGGATTAATTAGTGAAAAAGTCTTCAGTATATATATGCTAGATACTATGTTGAATGCTGAGAATGAACATGCAAAGGTGAAAGTGCTTCTGCCCTCAAAAAGAAGGGGATACTAGAAATTCAGAAATTATCATATAGCAGGATAGTATGTGGTGAAGCCAGTACAGAAATCAAGCAAAGAATTCTGTGAGAGGTTGGGGAAGGAAAGAGAAGTATTTAGATATTTAGATATATTCAAAAAGGCCTCTTGGAGAAAGCAGAGCCTGAACTGAGCCTTGAAAGAAGAAAAAAAATATTCTGAAAGGTCAGAATTGGTGGAGAAGGCAATTGAGGCAAGTGGGGATGGAGTGTGTGTTTGCATAGAATTTAGAGAAAGAATATTGAGTTCAGAGAATAGTACATTGCCTAATTCTCCTCGGAGAGACGTCTGTGATGGGTTTTGTAAAATGAAATTGGAAAAAGAAGTTTGGAGCTGTGTCTTGAAGGGCTTTTAATGTTAAAGAGAGGGGCTTATACTTTATCTTTAAAGCAGGAAATGGAGTCATAGAAAATGGTTGGGTGGGGAGGATAGGAAAAAGTGGGACAGAGCATAAGCAGACCCATGATTTTGATAGCTCTGTGAATAGATGGATTGGAAAGAGAAGAGAATAAGGTAGGAAGACCAATCAGAATGTTACTGTAATAATCAAGGCAAAAGGTGAAAAGGGTCAACATTTTCTTCAGTCTTGATGATATCTCAAAACTTCTTAACTAAAGAATAATGTGCAAGAAGGAAAATAATTGCAATTGTCTTAGTAGGTCAAGACACCAAGAAATATAATGAGTGATTAACATGAAGAATAACAGTGTAGAAGGCTAATCCCTAATCCTTAATGCCTGGGATTTATTGGATGTGTTGGTTCCCTTAACTGAACTCTATTTTTTTCTCCTTTATTCTTTTCTAAAATTTATAGGTGATTTGAAAACAAAAGATACCAATAATTTGTTTAATGAACTAAAGTATACAAAATAATGTTGCACCTTCACATCCCTCCAGGCTTTGGGAGTTCAGTTTTGTCCAACTGGAATTGCAGAATGGTGTTTTGCTTACTATTTTTTTCAAGAAAGCCTTTGGTAGACAAAAATGTGGTGTGTGTGTGTGTGTGTGTGTGTGTGTGTGTGTGTCTAATTTGAATGGGTTTACTTAACTACTGTAGCCCATTTCCTGGCATGAATAAACAAAAGGCAAATACATACTGTTATTCCTTGGAATTTCCTGATTTTACCTGATAAATAAATGGCAATGTAATGCCATACAGGGTGGGTTTGGAGCTTGGACGAGAAACCCATGGACATAATCTCATCCATTTTTTTTTTTTTTTTTTTAGTTTCATTTGGTTTACAGCAAATCTTTCCAGAAGTATGGATTTATGTTTAACAATTTTTACTTTTTCCACTAGAACTGAGAAAACATTCTTTTTATTTGTTCAAAAACATTGGTGGTCGTGTCTACAGAGTGTAGTCAGAATCAAGAAAACCCAGATTCAAATCTCCCCTTTGACATTTATTGTTATGCAACTATGGGCAGTCCACCCACCTAACATTTCCAATCCTTAATGGAGAATAAAAATACTTGAACACCTATCATATAGGGTTATTTTGAGACTCAGAGTAAATAACGTATGTAAAATGCTTTACAAATTTCCAAATGTCTAATACAATGATTACTATATATCAGACATTTAACACTTGCCAATTAGAATAAGTGATAGTCTACCTCTCAGATCTGTGGAGAAGAAAGGAATTTATGGCCAAAAAAGAACTAGAGATCATTATGAATCATGTGATTATATTAAATTAAAAAGGTTTTGTTCAAACAAAACCAATGTAGGCAAAATTAGAAGGGAAGTAGAAAATTGAGAGAAATTTTACATCCAAGGGTGCTGATAAAGGGCTTATTTCTAAAATATATACAGAATTGATTTCAATCTATGAGAATACAAGTCATTCTCTAAATGATATACGGCCAAAGGATATGAATTAAGGCCATTTCTAGTCATATGGAAAATTCTCTAAATCACTATTGATTAGAGAAATGCAAATTAAGACAACTCTGAAGTACCACTACATACCTCTTAGATTGGCTAAGATGACAAGAAAAAATAATGATGAATGTTGGAGGGGATGTGGGAAAACTGGGATATTAATTCATTTTTAGTTGAGTTGTGAACTGATCCCACTTTTCTGGAGAGGAATTTGGAGCTATGTCCAAAGGGCTATCAAACTGCATACCCTTTGATCCAGCAGTGTCTCTACTGGGTTCATATCCCAGAGAGATCTTTAAATAAAAAAGGAAAGGGACCCACATGTGCAAAAATGTTTGTGGCAGCCATTTTTGTAGTGGCAAGAAACTGGAAATTGGGTGAATGCCCATCAGTTGGAGAATGACTGAATAAGTTATGGTATATGAATGTTATGGAATATTATTATTCTATAAGAAATGATCAACTGGATGATTTCAAAAAGACCTGGAGAGACTTATATGAAGTGAAGTGAAGCAAGTAGAAGCAAGAGAACGTTGTACACAGCAATAACAAGAATATGTGATGATCAACTCTGATGGACTTGGCTCTTTTCAACAATGAAGTGATTTGGGTCATTTCCAATAGACTTATGATGGACAGAGCCATCTGCCAGAAAGAGGGCTGTGGACACTGATTGTGGATCATAACATAGTATTTTCATCCTTTTTTGTTGTTGTTTGCTTGCTATTTTTCTTTCTCATTTTTTCCTTTTTGATCAAATTTTTCTTATGATGATAAATGCAGAAATATGTGTAGAAGAACTGCACATGCTTGACATATATTGTATTACTTGCTAAATAGAGGAGAGAGTGGTGGAAGGGAGGGAGAAAAATCTGAAACAAGGTTTTAAAAAGATGAATGTAGAAAATGCTCTTGATAAATATATATATATATATACATATATATATACACACACACACACACACACACACATATATGAACTTACAACTATGGGTTGTTCAGAAAGAAGAAGGTTTTTAAAAATGTATTCCATATACAAATATGAATCAGATATAGAACAAATCATTTATTCTTACATACAAAATGCTAAATTCAAAAAATAGTAGACATTAACAGAACAACTTAAAAAAAGGATTCTGTAACAACTTAAAACTATTATAATCTTCTGAGGAAATGATACTTAGTCATGTCAGAATATAAAGAAACTTTCAGAATTGAACTGCTAATTTTGGTATTTTTGCATTTCATCTCAGTTTAGTACTGTCCAAACAACTCTTGTTACATCGGATGGTAAAAACCGTCAAGATGGTGGAATCTTATTGTTGGAGACCATTTTCTCTCCTGTTGCTAACCAACTCTTCTCATTGTCTCAAAAAAATTTCCTTTTGTGAGACCCAGGACCTTGGTTCTTTTCTCTTGTGCCTCTATATTTTTTCTTTTAGTAATTCACGCACATGGATTCAAATAATAATAGCTACCAGCAATAATAATAGCTAACATTTACATAGTTATTCACTTGGTGCTAGCACTATGTTAAAAAAAACTTTTCAATTATTATCTCATTTGATTTCTACAACAATCTTGGGAGGTAGGTACTATTGTTATCTCCATTTTACAGATGAGGAGATTGAGTTAAACAGAGATAAAGACTGGATTTGAATTCAGATCTCTTTGACTTTAGGTCCAGTACTATATCCACACTGAACTATATCCCAATTATCGTCTCTATGCAGATAACTCTCATATCTATTTATCCAGCCCCAACCTCTCTCATGACATTCATTCTCTTAAGACTTCTAGCATTTCCAACCTACAATTGAACATCACAAACTAGATGTGCCATAGACATATTAAATTCAACACATCAGTTCTTCCTAAGTCCATGATCAGCATTCTATACACAGCACATACCTTGCTTCTTCTAGGTTAAAAGATTTGTCCTGGGTAATACAACCAATATGTCAGAGATAGACTTGTATCCATGCTTCTCTGGCTCTTAGCCTAACCCATGTTGCCTGTTCATTCCCTGGCTCTTAGCCTAACCCATGTTGCCAGTCCATTTTACAGATTAAGATTCTGATAGGTTAACCTCAGATAGATTAAATGATTTGCCCAACATTACATAGTGAGTGAGTATTTGAGCTGGGATAAAAATCATATAGACTAATTTAATATGTTTAGGAATTGAAATCTATCACACTTAGCAGTGATATTGAAGGACTTATATTTCCAGACCAAGGCCATCCCAGCAATTAGATTATGAAGTGTACTTGACATACAACTTTGAACTTTCTAATGAGGTGATGTACAAAATGCATCTGAATTTAAAGAATAAAATAACTGAAGTGCTCTCATGATAATGATAATAATAACTACTTATTCAGTGCTTAAAAGTTTTCCTAGCTCTTTACAGCTGCTATCTCATTTGATATTTATTTAAAACAACCTTTCAAATTAAATTCCCTAAAACAGAGTTCAACCAAAGATTTGTCTGGCTCCCCAAATGCCAAATGCTAGAAATGCTCCTTGTCTCTCCCCAGCTATTCCTGGCCTTCAAAATAACAGTTAGAATTTGGAAAATACAAGGAAGCTGAACAATATTTCATATCAGTTGCCAGGGTTAAAGCATAGTCCTCCCCTGTTGCCATGGGGAAAGCAAGATCTGGGAGCCTTGTCCTTGCTCTTGCTTATTTACTATGTGTGGGAGGACAAAACTAAATAGTGTGGGACAAAACTTTCCTTCCTAATTTGTTTTTCTGTAAACAAATTTTATCTCTGACCTTGTAGCAAAGACTCAGTTCCTGGAAACATCCCATAGACAGTGTCATTCCCCTCATATTACAAATAATGGAAAAGCATAGTTCAAGTAAATATTTAAATTAAGACAATTGGGCCACTTTCACTGGGGAGACCCTTTCCCCTAAAGGGTTCTTTGTACTTTTCCAGAAGGGTTGGGCTCAAGAGAAATTCAGCACCTGAGGAAACAGTGGGCTAGAGGCTAATGTGTCAAGCACATCCTAGCAAGACGATGTCATGCAATGTTAATAAGAAGATTTTGAGCAATGACACTGGGATCACTGTCTGTCAAAGCAAAGGGATGCAGAAGGAGAGCTCCTAGCAACAGCTGCAGAGCAACACCTAGTGCCAGACCATGATATAGCAGAGAAGTGCGATGGCCCAGCTGAACTTGACCTGAGACCTTTCCCGAGGGAGTTTCTGGAGGATGTTAACTATAAGGTAAGGAGACCAAGAGTGGGGAGCTTTTCCTCCTTTATGTTCTAAGCCCGTGGCTTTGTTTAACTCTCTGGCCCTGTGGGCAGAGTGAAGTTAAAACTGAATATGAAATCAAGAAGTATAGAGAAAAAGGATGTGAATCCTATCTCTGAAGTGTCCTAGCTGTGTGACTCTGAGAGAGTCACTTAAACTGTCTGAACTTGATTCTCCAGCATCAACAACACTGAGATAATAATAGAAAGGCTCCGTTTCCTGGAACAAGGAGGTGATGATCCTTCTGGCCTCTGGCCTGGTCAGAAAACATCTGGCACATTGTGTACAGTTCTGAGGACCAGAGCTTAGGAAGGATATTGATAAGCTGGGGACCGTTCAGAGGAAAGCAAGGAGGATACCAAGGGGCCTTGAGTTCATGTAATATGTGAATCAACTGAATAAATTAGGAATGTTTAGCCTACTTAATGTTCTTTCTGTCTCTCTGTCTCTATCTCTATCTCTCCCTCCTTCCCTCCTCACTCCCTTCTTCCCTCCCCAATCCTTTTTCCCCCCTCTCTCCCTCCCTCTCCCCCCCTCTGTCATTCTTACTCTCTCTCTCTCTGTCTTTCCCCATACCCTTGTCTCTCTCTTTTCTGTTCCCTTCTCACTTTCTCTCTCCCTTCCTCTTCCTCCTCCTCCTCCTTCTTGTCCTCTTTTTTCTCCTCCTCCTTCCTCCTCCTCCTTCTTGTTCTTGTTCTTCTTCCTCTTCTTTCTTCTTGTTCTTGTTCTTCTTCTTCTCCTTCTCCTTCTCCTCCTCCTCCTTCTCCTCCTCCTCCTCCTCTTCTTCTTTTTCCTCCTCCTCCTCCTCTTTCTCTTCTTCTTTTTCTTCTTCTTTGTTTTTTCTTCTTTTCTTCTTCTTCTTCTTGCCATATTATAAATATTATATTTTGACTCATTGAATCATAGAATCATATTAAGCTTGCTCCAGATCTTTGGCAGATGGTGTGCTATTTAACCAAAATATATGCTTGCAAAAAAGACTATTTTATGGAGAATTCACACAAGGCAAGAGCTCATAAGGTGATCAGAAAAACTGATACAAGGACACTCTCAGGTTATCTCTTAAGAACTTTAGAATTGATTGTATGGCACTGGGAGATACTGGCACAAGATCACCCAGTGTGGCGTGCCCTCATCAAAGAAGGTGCTCTATGAGCAAAGCAGAATTTAATTAGCCCAGAAGAAATACAAGATGTGCAAAATTAGAGAAGCCACCTCAAATGTCCATAGGCACCATTTGTGGCAAAGTACTCCAAACTCATATTGGTCTCATTAGCCACAGTCAGACTCACTGGAACTTGATTCTAACATAGTGAGGTTATCTGGGTCCTCTTCTAGTTCAAAGGATAACAAACAAACAATTCACAAACAAATGTACCCAAGTTCTTTCTGTAAAAGACCAAAGCGTCCTTAGGTCTTACCATTCCTGATAGTTATTGATCCTATATCTCTTTCCTCCTGCTTAACTATACCATTGTGAGGGTAAGCACACCATTCCTTGAGGAAAGAGATAGTTTCATTTTTGTTTTAGTATCCCCAATCCTAGTACAGTGTCTAGCACATAGTGGTACATAATAAATGTTTGTTGATTAATTGAAATGTAATATAGGCTCTTTGAAGGCAAGAATGTTTTTTGTCTTTGCATTTCTAATATCTAGTACAATTTCTGGGACATAGTAGGTCTGTTGAATGATATAACACTACTGTGCTAGGGTAGAGGTTGGAAAGAAAAGAAAAAAAAAAGGAAAGGAGTTACAACATAACTTTATTATATAGTTTAAAAGAATAGCAAGTTGTTCATAGTACATTCAAAATTTCAGGAGCAATTAATTGTCTTTTTCTCTAATACACTACAGAAATTCTCGTTTTATTTCTTAAGGTCAGAAAAAAATAACATTTTTAGAACACAATTTTTAGATGAAATTAAAAGCATTGCTTAGTCACATGAAAAAAATGCTCTAAATCACTACTGGAGAAATGCAAATTAAGATAGCTGAGGTACCACTACACACCTCTCAGATTGGCTAAGATGACAGGAAAACAAAATGATTTTCCCCAGGAAAACTGGGACACTAAGACATTGTTGGTGAAGTTGTGAACTGATACAACCATTCCAGAGAACAATTTGAAACTATGACCAAAGAACTATAAAACAGTGCATACTCTTTGATTCAGCAGTATCTTTACTTGATTTGTATCCCAAAGAGATCATAAAAAATGAAAAAGGCCCATATGTACAAAACTGTTTGTAACAGCCCTTTTTGTAGTATAAAGAAACTGGAAACTAAATGGATGGATGTTCATCAGCTGGAGAATGGCTGAATAAGTTATGGTATATGGATGTTATGGAATATTATTTTTCTATAAGAAACAATCAGCAGAAGGATTTCAGAAAAGCTTGTATATGAACGGTTACTAAGTGAAGAAGGCAAAACATTGTACACAGAGGCAACAAGATTATGTAATGATCCTCTTTGATAAACTTGGTTCTTTTCAACAATGAGGTGGTTCAGGCCATTTCCAATGGACTTGTGATGAGAGAGCCATCTGCACCCAGAAAAAGGCACAACATCTTATTTTCACTGTTTTTATTATTGTTTGCTTGCTATTTTTTTCTTTTTTGATCTGATTTTTTTGTATGCGTCATGATAAATGTGGGAATATGTAAAGAAGAATTGCACCTATTTAACCTGTATTAGATTATTTGGCAGATGGGGAGGGGAATGGGAGGAAGAGAGGGAGAAAAATTTGGAACACAAAATTTTGCGAAGGTAAATATTGAAAACTATCTTTGCACATATTTTGAAAATAAAAAGCTATTATTAAAAATAAAATAAAATACATTTTTAAAACAATGATTTTCCTGGGATAACACAGCAATATATAAATATGTCACCATTAATAATTATACATTCCATTTTTAAGGAAAGTATGCTAGTATGAAGAGATCCCCAGAACCATCTGCTTCAAACCATATACAAAAGGAGTCAAGAGAGTTTCTAGTACAAGTTTTATGGCTTATTTACTCACAAAACTGATTTTATTTGTAATATTTTAATTATTTTTATTATTTAGTAGTTTTTCAGTTGCGTTTGACTCTTTGTGATCTTATTTGGAATTTTCTTGACCAAACTGCTGGAGTGGTTGCCATTTCCTTGTCCAATATTCATTTCACAGGCAAGGAAACTGAGGCAAACAGAGTTAAGTGACCTGCTCAGGGTCAGACAGCTAATAAATGTATTAGGCCATATTTGAACTCAGGAAGATGAGTCTTCCAGACTCCACATCTGGTACTTTATCCACTGCAGGTACAGACACCACCTATCTGTCCCTTTAGTAAACTAGAAACTCATAATCAGGAGTCCATACTGGAGTTTCTATTATGTGTGCATCGATGGATATGATATTAAGTAACAAAAGACAGCTAGGAGACACAATATATGAAACACAAGATTTGAAGTCAGGACAATCTGAGTTGGAATCTTACATCAGACAAGTTCGAGCTATATGATCTTGTGTAAAACACTTAAGTCTCTCAATAAACAGTAGACATTTATTAAGCTCCTACTATGTCCAGGCATTGTGCATTAAAAAAAGAGACAAAACACAATCTCTGCCCTCAAGGAGCTCACAATCTAATGGGAGACAACCATCTAGATATATAGATATATAGAATAAAAAAAGAAATAATTAAAAGAGGAAAGGTACTAGAATTAAAGCAGTTAAGAAAGTTTTCTTGTAGAAAATAGGAATTTAACTGAGGGGCAGCTAGGTGGCACAGTGGATTGAGCACCAGCCCTGAAGTCAGGATGACTGGAGTTCAAATCTCATCTCAGACACTTAACACTTCCTAGCTGTGTGAACCTGGGCAAATCACTTAACCCCAATTGCCTCAGGGGAAAAAAAAGAATTTAACTGAGACTTGAAGGAAACCACAAAAACCAGCAGGCACAAATTAGGAGGGATCGTGAGGCATCTATACCTCTATGCCTGTTTCCTCATCTTTAAAATGGAAATAATAATAGCTCCTCCATCATAGTTGTGAGAATCAAACCTAAAGCACTTTGCAGTCAGGGGCACCTACGTAGAAGTATAGTGTATATAATGATGGGCCTAGAGTCAGACTCATCTTCCTGAGTTCAGATATGATTTCATAAACTTAATAACTAAATGTATGAACCTGACCAAGTCACTTGACACAGTTTACTTCAGTTTTCTCATCTGTAAAATGAGCTGGAGAAGAAAATAGAAAACCAGTATTTTTGCCAAGAAAGATGAGGTCATGGAATGTCAGAATTATCATTATTATTAAATTATCATTAGCATTTCCTACCACCTAACCTGCTTGGAACTTCTTTAGGTCTCCCAATCATGCCCTCCTTTCCCAGGAAATCCATCACTGGGAATCTCAATATGCTATGAGATTGACTCTGCCTGGTATTCACTTCTCCTCAGTACCCTCTGCCCTTTTGACTGGAAAGCAGGGCCATGAAGGGCACCCATTTTCCATCAATATCACCAATTTTGAACCTTTTTTGCCATTCCCCATTTTGCCCCTAGGTGGGTACCTCTCCTACCCCTTCTGGTTTTTCAGCTTCCTTTTGCATGTTGTCTTTCTCCATTAGATTTTAAACTTCTTGATGGCAGGGGTATCTTTTTCCTCCCTTGTTTTTTTTTTTCCAGTGCTTAGCACAATGGGTGCTTGATAACTATTGTTTAATAAATAACTTGCAATACAGATGTTTTTAGAGGTAAACATCTATAAAGTTTATAGAGTTCTATATTTGAGGTAAGAAAGAGCTCAGCTGAAATCCTCTCTCTGGTTCTTATTAGCTGTGTGAGCATAGTAAGTCATTTAACTCTTGCCTGACTCAGTTTCTTGTTTTGATTCTTATACATTTCTCTGAGCTTCTGAAAGTTATGAGCAAGTTACAATCAGCCAATGGCAAGGAAGTTCCCATTCTAACATGATCCCAGGTCTTTGATGTACTGGGTTTTCTATTTATAAATATAAAATGCTCATTTTTGTACATATATAATATTTTTTGTTATTCTTATCTCTCCCACAGATTCCTCTATGCATGATATTCACAACTTACGAAATTGGTTGAAATGTGGTTGATTTGGTCTCCAGGGTCATTTAAACTTGGCCGGACAATACGGACCATTAAAATTAAATAGTCTGCTTTCTAACATGCTTTATGTCCAGCTGAGTAGATAATTAGTCTGGGAGAGCTGGATAGACCAACCCTCAGCTGAATCCTCTCAGACTTATACCTACTCATAACTCATCATTTCATACTTTTCTCTCAGGTGTTCATCGTCAGGTTTGGGGCAACAGAGAGGAGTTACAAAAAAGACTATCCTAAGATTTTTTAATTGGCCATGACATTTCCTATGACTATTACTTAACGGTGGACTCCAATTATCTTTCCCTTTCAACTACGTCATCAGGTCCATTACAAAGTTAATAATATCTTTGGTTCTCTTCCAGCTTCTCATCCCTCTTCCAATAACAGGATGGGGGCAGTAGAAGAGAAGAGTGATTTACTTTTCATGATTATCCAGTCATTGGCCTCTGCTACAACTGTTGACATCCTTAAATTATTTCACAACACATCTACCAGAAAGTTGATGGAAATCACCTAGTTCTTTTTAAAAATAAACACGTTGTTTTGTTTTTATATCAGTCATGTCCAGATATCCCACTACCTGGTGTGCATAATGTCCCAGCATCCTATCCTCAACTCTACTTAGTATGCCTTTCTATGTAACAAAACAAACAGAGGAAACTCATCTGACAGTGTATGTAATATTCAGCACCTATTATCCCTAACCTCTCTGAGGAAAAATGGAGTTGTGTTTTCTCTTCTCTTCATGAGATGACTGCACATTCTGCTTTAGGATTACATATTGTTTGGCTTTGGTTTAGTTTTCTTTTTCCCTTTTTTTAAAATGTAGGCAGTTTTTTTATGAGTGTTGGCTCTCCCCTGGGTGGGCACTACCGGTGGCATGTGGGCACTGATACTCATTTTGAGCCAGTCTCTTTCTCGTCCATCAGGTAGAATCTACTCTGTAGTAGAACTGCACTTCAGTTCTATCTCTAGAGAGATTCCCCTGAGCATTATAGGGGGAAGAAAGCAATGTTGAATGCAGCATGACTCAAAAGTGCAAAGCCCCCTATATCCCAAAGAGATCATAAGGGAGGGAAAGGGACCCACATGTGCAAAAATGTTTGTGGTGGCTCTTTTTGTAGTGGCAAGAAACTGGAAACTGAGTGGATGCTCATCAGTTGGGGAATGGTTGAATAAGTTGTGGTATATGAATGTTATGGAATATTATTGTTCTATAAAAAATAATCAGCAGGATAATTTCAGAGAGGCCTGGAAAGACTTACATGAACTGATGCTGAGTGAAATGAACAGAACCAGGAGATCATTATAAATGGCAACAACAAGAATATATGGCTTTCTTTAACTATGAGACGATTCAGGCCAGCTCCAATGGCCTTGTGATGAAGAGAGCTATCTACACCCAGAGAGAGGACTATGAGAACTGAGTGTGGATCACTATGTAGTGTTTTCACTCTTTTGTTGTTGTTTGCTTGCATTATGTTTTCTTTCTCATTTTTTTCTTTTTTTGATCTGATTTTTGTGTGTGTGTGTGCATCATGATAATGTAGGAATATGTAAAGAAGAATTGCACATGCTCAAAATATATTGGATTACTATATATTGGATGGTAGGGGATGGGAGTAGGGAGAAAAAAATTAGGACTCAAGATTTTGTAAATTGAATATTGAAAATTATCCATGTATATATTTTGAAAATAAAAACTTTGGTTTAAAAAAGAAAAGTGCACAGCAACCCCATCAGATAGGATTAATAATCGAATTAATCTATAGCAGGGGGAAAGGGATTCAACTTATATTTTATTTTGGAATGTTTATTCAAAATATTTTAAAATACATCAATAAGATTCTCTTTCTTATATCTCCTGAGCCCCCATCAGGGATGACAGGAGGGAACAGAAGAAAACAAAATAAAATTATTTAATCAGAGAGTCTGCACTTTTATTCTCTATCATGTGCCTATTACTGGTTTTTCCTCTCTCTCTTTTTTTTTAACTCTCCATTCACAAATCATGAAACATATAGATTATTAGAAATTCTGATTGGTCAATTTATATAGCTGGTCAAAACTAATTACAAAGAAATTTAAATGGAACTTTAAAAGACAAGTAGTCTTTAAATAAATGCATATAATCTCCTGGTGTGAGAAAGTGGAAGAAGGGAAGCATGTATTACCTAAATATTCTGGTGTGAATCAGTTCTCTAGCAAGCCAATTTTCTTACAAGGGAAAGTTCAGTAGCAATCACACCTGCCTCTCACCCCATCCCTACACCCCATCCTACCAATCTCACTATAGAAGGTGAAGGGACTCCATCAGCATTTAACTTTAGCTGGTTGTCTTTAATAGTTTTCCCTATTCAGTCTAACCCATCATGTTTTTATCTGTTGGAGTTCTGATTTTCAAATGAATCCTGCATTAAACATCAACTTTCTAACTGTGTCTCTAGACATTTATCCTTCTTGAAAGAGCACATTTCTCTCTCTCCCATGTTGGGGAAAAACTTCACTCCCTTTTAGACACAACTCTTCAATCCATGAGTCCTGCTGCACTAAAGAATTCCATTCACCAATAGAAAATACTGTTCTCTGAGAGACACTCAGGATCATCTTTCATTATTGCATACATTGTGTGTATTGTTTTCTTGATTCTTGTATTTGTCTTCCCTGGGATATATGTCCAACAGTGGGGGTTTTTAATTGACCCTGACATTTTCTGTAATTATTTCTTAACAATGGATTCCAATTATCTTTCCTTTCCAACTATGTTATGAAATCCATTACTATGCTAGCCATATCTTTGGTTTCCTTCCATCTTTTCATCCCATCAATAAGCCAGTTGAGACTCTTGAGCAAGGGAGTGGTATGGGAAGAATTATCTAGGTCAATAGATATAAGTAGGTTAGTAACATTTTTCTTGGGATTACAAGTAAATTTTCAGAATTGTTGGACTAATTCTCAGTTCCCTCAAAAACATTCCTTTCTTCCATAATGCTTCAAAAATCATCTATTTCCCAGAGATAACTCTGATACAGGTGGTGGTTACAACTTAAACTTAGGATCCTAGATTTAATGGTAGAAGGGACTTTACAGGCTACCAAGATCAAATTCTGTATTATAATTATTTTTATTTTTTTTTCAATTATCAAATTGAATTTCACTTCTTCCCTTTGGGGAAAAAAAGGAAAAAGAAAGTACTTGTAACAAGTATGTATAATCAAATAAAACAAATTCTTACTTCATAGCTTTAAAACATATATGAATTATTTATCCTTTTCCTATCATGTCTCTGTCAGGAAGCAGGTATCAGGCTTCCTCATCAGTTTTGGGGGGGAACATGATTGGTCATTATGCTGATCAGAGTTCTTAAGTTTTTGAAAGTTGTTTATCTTTACAGTGTCCTTGTTAACATGTAAGTTGTTTTCCCTTCTCATTTTATAGATGAGAAAATTGAGGCTTGAGAGTTTAAGTGACTTGCCCATAGACCATATAGTTAACTACTACCAATATGTTAAAGGGCAACTAGATGGCAACATAGTGGACACAGTGCTGGGCCTGGAGTCAGAATGATTCATCTTCATGAGTTCAAATCTGTCCTCAGACACTTACTAGCTGTGTGACGCTGGTTAAATCCCTTCAGCCTATTTGCCTCAGAAGAACATGATTAAAATGGCTGAACTACAAATAATGTTAAACTTAGGCCTAAATTGTGTTCTCCTAGTTACAATTAAGTCAAGCTTTCTCAAGAGCCAATGAGTCGGGCAATAGTTAATTAGTCAGCATCATCCATGATGGGGTAACTATGCTTTAATGATAAAAAGTTATCTTTCCTTTTTAAACTTTTAAACCTTGGACCTTTAATTTCATTGTCATATGGAACTCTACATTAAAAAAAAAACTTCCTCTACCAATCCATACTTCTTTTATAGACAATCTTTTTTCTCTTTTACTGTAGAAATGGAAATTCCACTTTTATTTGGTATTTGGTAAGTTCACGATTTTGAAAATAAATTTGAGCTACCTAGAGGCAGCTAGGTGACTCAGTAGAGAAGGTGTAAAATCAGAGTCTTAAATTCAAATCCTGCCTCAAACACTAGTTGTATGACCCTGGTTGAGCCATTTAACCTTTGTTGTTTCAATTTCCTCAATACCAGTAGCAGCTGCCTTTTAAGTGTGTTGTGAGGATAAAATGAAATAATATTTGTAAATGCTTTGCACAGGGCCTGGCACACAGTATATACTTTATACATAGTAGGTACTTAGTAGGCACTTAATAAGCACTTCTTTCTTTCTTTTTCTTTGCCTAATGTACTAGCACATGATTAGCAGAAGTGAATTTCATCATAATACCCATAAGAAACTGCATGGAAGAAGTAGCATTGAAGATGCTGTCAGAGAAATGTGTGATCCAAAAAGGAATAGTCACATCATGGGAGTGAGGAGTAATTTATAGATAACCTCTTGGCTACATTGGTACCAACAAGATGTTCTAGAACTCTTGAGGAAGGTTTCTAGCATTTTGATGGGATCCTCTAGAAGATTTATGAGAGGACGTGCATAATAATAACAAAGGATAAGAAAGCACAGGTCGATTATGCTCTGTCCTGAGAGGAGGGAACAGTAATTTATCCATTTATCCCCATTTTACAGATGAGATAACTGAAGCAAACAGGATTGTCTAGGATCACACAACTAGTGAGAGGCAGTATTTTAATTCAGGTCTTCCTGCTTTGAGACCCAGTACTCTAACCACTGCAGCACATAGCTACTTCTGGGAAAGGCCACTTGCTGAGTTACTGGGGCCATCAAAGTATCAAAATGACTTTTAATTATAAAAACTATCTTTTTAAAAAGATTTTTTAAAATAAAAAAAAAAAACAAAAAAGGAAATAAGCTCCTCTATAAGTCAGTTTAGCACTTGCTCTGTTAGATAGAGAGTCTTCTGGGGCCTTAAAAGGGTGAAATATTTGCCTGAGGCTACACACCCAATTGGACTTAAATCCAACTCCTCTTGGAGCAAGGCCATGCCATTAACCCCTACAACATACACCCCATCTAAGAGAAGATACATAATAAATAATCGATAGGGACCCAGCTTTCAAGGAGTTAATCTAACGTACATAGGAAATTTCTCAGGAACTTGAAATTTGGCAGCTCTATCAATTGCCCCCTCCCTCTTCTAAAGATTATTTTATCTTGTTTCCTAGTTCATGCTTTTGTTTTGGTCCATTTATCTTCAGATATGTGTCATGTTGGATATGCTAGCTCTCTCCTCTCTTTACTCCCAAGCTAGATCTCATTTTATTGTTTCCTCTCTTAAGAAGGGCAATGCAGACTTAGCCAATCTAACAATCTTAACAGGTTCTGAGAAACGTGGCATTATTGTAGGATTTGATGGGGATGTGGGAACCCCAAGATGACAGATCTAATGAGAACCTCAGAAGCCATCAAATTCAATCACCCCTTGTTTTTAGCAAGTTAAATTATTCAGCCAGTGTCATACAGGTAAGCCTTGAAGATGACTTTTGAACTCTAGTCCTCTGATTCCATAGCCAGTGTTCTTTACATGGTTCCATGATATCTCCATTTTATTTAAAAAAATTATAAATGAATAGTCTTGAGTCCCTTCTTCTTGCTTGCATGGTGCTAGGTCTTCTATATGTAAGTTATTTTTTCCAGATAAAATGTGGGGCAAACATGGGAGTCAAGGTTAGTACTCTCCCCAAAGGCAGGTAACAAGAAATACACAAAACATGTGTGATATAATTTCTAGGGGAGGGGAGGAGATATAGAGGGGTAAGCAATCAAAATAAGTTTCTTGTAGAAAATGGTGATTGATCTCGATTTTGAAGGAAGCTAAGAGATATCAGAAAGAGAATGTATTCCAGGCTGAGGAGACAATCTGCATAAGGATGGGAGAAATGAGGTAAGATGCAGTCAACAGCAAGGAGACCCATTCATCTGGTCCAAGTGTGCATGGTAGGAAGTGAGGTGGAATAAAACAGAGAAGTAGGCTAGAGCCAGCTGTGAAGAGCTTTAAAAACCAAAATGTGAGGCTTGGTTTCAAGATGACAAGTGTTTCCGATGAGAGGGCCTGCTGAGCCCTTGTTAGGGCTGTTCTTTGATGTCTAGGTAGTGATTCACCCATCTCACACTTGGGTCTCCAAGAAGCTGTAGCATGTACAGTAGCCACACCCTAGTAAGACCATCTTGGTAGACAGGCTTGGTAAATAGGTTAAAGGAAACTATCACTGAGTTTAGATGGATATCAACCCCAACAATATGAAGACTCTCCTTGGTGAATTAGGTAGATGAAAACAATTTGTTCCGGTGACCATAAAGGTGGCTGAAGCCGGTGCTGTGGAGTCCTTAGGGTAGGGTCAGTCATTAAAGATACCCAGGTCATCCATTGCATCTTGGGTCATCACAGTTGTCTTGACTTTTGTCCTGCCATTTTTCTTCAATGACTCAGAGAGCAAGGATGAGACTGATGACTTTGTACAATTCTGCTTCATTTCAATCCAATTCACTTGAAAGTATAGACTTCCACCTATGATGACCTTGGCCCTCTTCAAAAATGAAGGATGAACAACAGAAGGAAGCCAACCGAGTCTTTTATTTTGGGTGTTATATGGAAGAAGGATTCAAAAAGAGAGACTGGAAGCAGGAGGACAAATTAGGATACCGTTTCAAGAGATGACAAGGACCTGAAATTGGTGGCTGGTCATGTGAGTGGAATAAAAGGAGTGAATGCAAAAGAGAAAATGGAGATAGAATATATAAGATGTAGCAATTGGAATGATATGAGAAAGGAGAAAGAACAAAGAATTGGCAATGACTCTCAGGGCAGACCTGGAGACTGAAATGAAGGAGACATGTCTCAACAAAAATAGAAAAGTGAAGGAGAGGGGAGGATTTTTGTGGAAACATAATGAGTCATATTTAGGGCATGATGAGGGTAAGATAACAATAAGATCTTAAATTGTAAATGCCCAATACACAGCTGAAGATTTGTGAATGGGACTCAACAGAGAAACTAGGATTAAATCTATAAATCTTGGTGTCATCTACACAGAAATGATGCAAACTTTGGAAGATTATAGGATGATATATCAGGATGTAGAATGAGAAGAGGGTGCAATATAGAGATATGGAGTACACTCACAGTTAGGGGGAAGTATAGGATGACAATGCAGCAAAAGAGATTGAGAAGATGTGGATTTGTAAGAGGAGAATTACAAGAGCAGCATCATGAAAATCCATGGTGGAAAAAGTGTCTCCTAGTGGAGGAAATTCAATAGTGTCAAAAGCTGAAGTAAGATCAAGAGGGATGGTACTGAGAAATGGCTATTGGATTTGGTCAGATGGATGGATGGGTAACCTAATTGCTATGGGCGTTCCATCTATCGGTGCCTATCATAATTTACCTATGTTTTCACATCTTTAGCAATTCTTGCCCATAACCTTCTATACATACTTCAAAAATGATCTCTCCACTTTTGTGTCCCAGAAGTCTTCCAACACAATGTTTAGCTTCTCCATCTGCTATGTAGCTTGGTTGGCAATAATCCAATTAGATCATACTTGTTGTTTATGTACATATATATACACATATGTATTGTTATTGCATGCATGCATACATATACACAAATGTATGCAACACTAGATAGACAGATAGATGATAGCTCAGCCAATAAGGCATAACACTTTCTTGTTGTTGACTGAACTAAAAGTTTGTTAATTTTTAATTAACTTGAAAGTGAGCCTTTCCCTAAAGGAATGAGTGAGGATCAGAAAGGAAGCACCTAGAAGAAGGATGATTTCATGTGAAGACAGTTCCTGAAAGAATCAAGGGCACAAAAACCTGTCGTGCAGAGTTCTGCAGGACAGTTCACAGATCTCTTCACTGTTAATTTTTTAAAGTGCATTCCCATTCTCCTCCCAGAAAATTGTGTGTTGGTAGGATACTATGATCCAGGTTTATTGGTTGACCATGATTGATTATTTCTATTTTTGCTTTCTATTGAGCAAAAGTTATGATTATTCCTGCTTTTGTCTTCTTATTTGAGACATGTTGTGAAAGGAGAAATGGCAAGATTTGGCAATTTATTGCTAAATTAATAAAGGGAAAAGGAGGGTGAGAAAAAGAGAAGTCCAGGATAATTCTAAGGGAGACTAGAAGACTTGTGGTGCCTTTGATCACTAATTCCAGGCTCCTGAAGGGTAACCTTTCCATAGTTTCTTGTGTCAAGAACCTGGAATGAATTGCCATCAATTTAAAGCAGATAGATCAAGCATAAAGATATCAAGGAAAAGGCTATGGCCAGTCTTAATGTATATTTTCAGAATGAACCATAACAGATTCTGAAAATACCCTAACAAAAACATATCCAATATTAACAAAACAAAGGGCCCATTATCCTCAGGCAGCTATGGAAAAAATGAATGTTTACACATAAGAAAGGAAGAATGGAATTGATAGAAATTCTAAAGGCATATCTGAACAGCTTACGAAAAACGCTATGAAAATATTTTTGAGACAAGTAGTCACTTCACTGAAAATAAAGGCTGATAAAAATACTCATTTTTTGGATTTGTCTAATGTAACTTGAAGTGGCTTACCTCTATATGGAGTTTATAAAATGATTAAGGCCTAAGAATGACATTTAAAGACATCCTTAAGAGACATCTCCATGAATATAGCCAACAATTTGTTAATAAAAAAATCAATCTAAGGCCTGATTTATTAATTTTTTTGTGTAAATAGAGGGTTTTATGATAGTAAGTAAGAACCTGGTTCTTGCCAGAAGAAACTACAGGAGAGTTATCCTTAAGGATCCCGGATTTAGTGCAAAAACAGCACCAAGCTTCACTGCAGACAATAAATAGTTAGCACCTGCTGAATACCCAGCAAAATATGATCTGATGATCAGAACTAAACTTTTGAGCTTGCTGTCTTTCACCGACTGACAGGTGACAAATCTCAATATAGAAAACAGAGACCTTGTAATATCCATAAGAACTCATTTACTAGAATCTGTTGGAAATACACCATTGCCACTGACTGAACTGTAGCCCACAATCTCCTGAACATACATTGAAGCATAAAAATTGAAAAATAACCTTTGCAATCAATGTCATCATCTTCAGTTCTCATTATCTCCAAGCTACATGGACCTAAAAACTCTCCAAATACAGAGACCTGGATGAGATCAAATTCATGAGGGAGCAAGAAGTAATTCAAGTTATTCCCATCTCACTCTGCTTCAGGAGTTTCACTGAGCATCTTTCAATGAGCCTAGATAGGCTATGAGCTTCCATCCTAATATTTTTATTTACCTACAAAATGCACTTATATTCTGCATCTGTGAACTGTTTATAGAACATTGACCATCAAGGATTCATTATAGGACCTATTTCTAACTGAATCCCATCAAAAAAGGAAGAAAATGAGATGAGGATGATAATAATAGTAGTAATAATATAATAGCTTATAATAATAGGGTGAGTTATTATTATGTATTGGAAGAGATGATCTATAAAAAGCATTTATAGCTTTCAATCCCAAGAACCTAAGATATACATGGACAGTTTTCAAGGGTTTGTCCATGTAAACAACTTGATATATTAGGAAAACCTAGCCATAGGTTTCCACTTCTTCCACACACTGTGTATGTCATCTTGGGCAAGATATTTAATTTCTATTATCCTCAGTCTCCTCATCTACAAAAAAGGGGTTGAGAATGTGCTAGATGGCTTTTGAGGGCTGTTCCACTTCTAGAGGTGATTCTACCACACATGTGACTTAATTCTCTTTCCAGCTCTACACCTCTGTCATGTCAGGATTCTGGTAGTTTTTCTTCCCTTCTTCTTTTTGTTGTGATTTTGCTTTTTCTTTGTTTTCCTCTTGCCCTCCCTCTTGCATCTTTTCCCAAACTCTGGATCTTTTGTGAGCAGCACGTGACTGTCCTGCGACTTCCTTCACCCTTCCGTTCCCAAATCAACTCTAGCCAGACTGTTGCTCAAGCTCTGTGACCTACCCAAGAAGCTCTTTCTGACTTCATCAATATTTCCCTCTCTGTCTGATCCCTCTCTTGTTTTCCACTCTCCCTCTCTGTTTTCTTCTTTTCTTCCCTTACCCACATGCCCCACATCCCTTCTTGCTTTACGAAGTTTGTTTTCCCTCATCTCCACCCAAGGTGTCACAACTCCTGACACACCCACCCACACAGGTCTCCTTGGAGCACCTCCATCTCTGTGACCAAACAAGATTGGAATGACCAGAGGAGAAAGACAAGATGCTCTGAACAGTAGCCCATGGAGGAGGGGCACCTGGCTCAGGCTTTCCTAGCAGGGAGAATATTTGCTTGCAGCTGCAACGCTTGGGATTCAGTGCTGCTGAAGTCTGCTGATGTCACTCTTAAGTTGTTTTCCTTCACAAAAACTTAGGAGAGCAATGATATATTCCAGATGACTTCGAGAGGTGTCTCAGGGTGGGAGATAGAAAAGCAGATAAAATCTGAATGGAGGAAAGACTAAGTCATTCACAATGTTCTCTCATGGGCCAAATATCTCACCTATCAGAGACCTGGAAATGTGAGTCCTTCTGGATAGGATGTAGACAATTAAATTTAATCCTTGAAAATCCCCATGTGATTATAAAGAGCTAGGATTATTTCAGAGCAATCTTAAAAAAAAGATATCTTTTCTGGAATCAGAGCGCCCAAGTTCAAATCCATATTATTTGTGTGACTTTGGAAAAAACATCACAACTTCTCTGAGCCTCTTAGGTTCCTTCTCTATATTTATGATTGGAAATTATATTTGATCACATCCTCTTGTGGTATGGTAGTGAGAGGGTCATAATTTTCATTATTTATGGGAGAAGAAAAAATAGAAATATGGAAGTGAGTTAAACGCCCAAATAACTCTTTTATTCTTCTAGCTCTACTCTTGATTTTCAGAAGTTTTCTACCATATTCAAGAAACCTCCTTGCCCTGGAAGATGCTTCTGCCCCTTTGGCCCACTCTTCCAATTGGTGAGTTCTTCCTCAGAAGTTCTGCTTAACAATCTATCTACTGATTTTTCTTGTGTGGAAAAGTAATTGTGTAAATATGTATACATATATTGAATCTAACATATTTTAACATGTTTAATATATATTGGATTACTTGCCATCTAGGGGAGGGAGTGGGGGAAAGGAGGAGAAAATTTGGAACATAAGGTTTTTAAGTGTCAATGTTGAAAAGTAATCCATGCACATGTTTTAAAAATATAAAACTTTAATAAAAAATAATCTATTTACCTATATATAGCATAACAAAAATGTTCCACTTCCACCATTAAATGCAAGGGAGCTCAGTTTGATCCCAAATACGTAGTAAGCATTTACTATATAAAAGGAGTAGATAAATACATTATTTTGGCCATATATAACTAAAAATAAATGTTCTCATGTAATTAAAAACCAAAAATTGTGATCATCAGAGTCAATGCCTTTATTTTTTATCAATATAGAAGAAAGATGTGTCAGGTATAAATTTTCTTTGTCCAAAATTCTCATTGTTCCATTGATAAGACCATTCTTTGAGACTTACTCAAACTTACAGCGAGTTGCCCCACTGACCATTTACATTAGAAGGGAGTAAAAAAGGAAATAAGCACCTACCATATACAAAGCAATTTATAAATATTATCTCATTTGATCCTTATAATAATACTGAGAAGTAGATACTATAATTATCCCCATTTTACAATTGAGGAGACTGAGGTGGACAGAAGTTAAGTGACTTGCATACAATTAGTAAATGTCTGAAGCCAGATTTGAGCTCAGAATCTCCCTGACTCCAGGACTATTGTGCAATCTGGTTGCCTCAGATGAACTAATGTGAAGAAACTGGCTAGACAACTGCATAGTAAAATTATACAGCAGAAAGCTAGGTATGACCCAGCAAGGAACCATGACTTGGAGGAGCAACTTGAACCTGTTCCTTTACTGATACTGTTACATACCAAGAGATCACTTGAACTCTTTCCCCTAGTGAGGAAACCAATTCCGGGTAGTAGTCATAAAGAATGTATATGTCACTGGAGAAGGTGATATTGACCAGAGGGGTGACATATTTGGTTCTATATTTACCTAAATACTCTCCTTCCCATTGGAGAGCCCCATTCAGGGTGACATTATAAGACTGGAAGACCACATCATTCACTGGGGAGGTCAAAGGCTCAGTAGAGACAGGAAAAAAAAATGACTTGCTCATTTATGGACTCAGGTATCAGTCATTTGTGGATTTTGCTAGAGTAAACAAAACATGTCCAATAAATATTTCATTAACTGGGATTCTTGTGTGGCAATGAAGAGTCCTTGGAGAAACATTGAGCCAAATGCTGTGATTGCCAGAAGGTAGCTCAGATCAGGGCATGAGCCCACACTTTATTGTTGTTAAGAAACTTGCGATATAACTCATGGTTTGTGTCAGCCAGAGCTTCAGTAGTAGACCAACTATCCATTTTTCAGAATCACTAGTCAGAGCCATTGTATTTAGCATCTTTCTATATTTTACTTTTTTTAAGGAGCTGAATCCCTTTCAGAGTATCCAATATTTTCACTGATGCCAAATTGCTCCCTGTGGGACAAAAGTCCACCTTCCTGAACATCAAAATGCTTCTGGTGTTATTATTTGATGAGAGATCATGGAACACTGCAGCCATGATTGTGATAATAATAGCTCACAACCATATAGTACTTGGATATTTGCAAAGAACTTTGTCTTTATTACCTCATCCAACACCCTTACAGAAGAATCAGAATTGCAAATTAAAAAAATAAATTGTATGTGTGAGCAGGTTGAATTTAGTCAATGGACATTTTATACTCATGAGAAATGGTATAAAAGACATCATTTAGGACATGGCGGACTAGGGAAGGAGGTGGACTGGTCTTGTGGAGAGGATATAGAAGATTAAATAGGATTCTCCAAGACTGCACTGGTATCCACAGAATAACCACACATCTAGAGAATGCTTCCCAGCATTTTCTTTATGGAAGAATTACACAGGATGAGGATACATGGATGGGTTGCAATCAACACCTTGGGAAGGATTGCCTTTTTTGGTGAGATCAGAGGTCACATTGGGAGAGGCAGTATAATGAAGAAGATTGAGTTCTAGTCCCATCTCACACGCTAAGTGATCATAGACAAGACTTTTAATCTCCTCAAGCTTCTGTTTCCTTATGTGTAAAATAGGAATAATCATCAAAAGCTTGTCAGAGGGAACAAATGAGATAGTGTAAAACAATTGTGAAAATATGAGCTCTTTTTCATTCAAACTGAATTCCCCCTAAATCTGAAGTTGATTTTCAACCGTACTAATGTGCTATGATTTGTCCAGCACACAGCACATGTTAGTAACAGTTTTATCATGAGAAACAGAGGCGTTCTGTTAAGACAAGACTAAGAGGCATATTTTACTCTATTCCCTCCTCCCATAGGACTGTGTCTATGGCCCTCCTGAGAGCTAATACTGAGAGCCACTTAGAAAGACCGTATTCATCAGCTTGAAACATAATCAGTGCGTATCCAACTTTTTCCAGGGCATCAATACAGTCAATGTTCCATAGAGAGATTAGACTGGATGACTCCACCAGAGTAGACTTTGAATTAAAAGGCAAAGAACCATCTAGAGCAAATCTTTCTTTGTTATAAAATAATCATCATGAGGAAAAGAGATTGAGCAAGATTATAATTTTTATACTATATTTATCCAGTCCACACAATTTCTATGCCCAGGAGAATTCTACACATTTTATATTAGACAATATATTGCTTTACCAAGAAAAGGGCTTTTCACATAGGGATCACTTAATAAATATCTACTAGGTTAAATCAGCTAGATCAGAGCAGTGGTTGAAGTGTCAATCCTGGAATCAGGAGTTCAAAAACTTCCCTTGACATTAGTGAGCTGTGATGTTGGACAGGTCACATAACTTTTATCTGCCTCAGTTTCCTCATTGTTAAAAAGGCAACAATAATAGAACCTACATCACCCCCCAGGTTGTTGTAAGAATTAAATGATAATATTTGTAAAATGCTTAGCACGATGACTGACACTAATATGTGCTTATAATTGATAGTTATTGCTGTTGTTATTATTATTATTAAATCCAAAAGACTAAAAGAAATGTAAGACCTGATCCTGGTTATTAGGGCTGGGGAGTATCAAGAAGGCAAAATGAAAGGAGATCACCATTTGTCTGACTCGGGCTAATTCTCCAAAATTTCTACCTTTTTATTGTTATTCCTTGTATTCCCCACCTCTGTCCAGGACTGAATTTTAGGCATGGTCACGGATAGGTCCACCATGCCTCCTCTGGACTTAATCATTTTCACTGGACTGTTGGCTCACACATCTAATTCTCTAGGCCCTGGGCAAATCTATAGTTTTTTTTTTCTGACACTGATCTGCAAAAATAGTCATACTTCAGATCTTGGGACTAAAATTCTTTTGAGCCCAATCAAGATGAGAAAGCAAAAAATAAGGGAGAAGAATGCTATAAGGAGCAGAAGAGAGAAGTGCTTAATTTAATTCCACAAGAATATATTAAATGCCCATTATATGGCAGTCACCTCGTTTGGTGACAGAATAAAATAGTTCTTGGCCTCAAGGAGCTTTCGTTCTATTGGTAGGCAAGAAAGACTTTTTTTTTTTAATTAAAGCTTTTTAATACTCAAAGGATATGCATGGGTAATTTTTCAACATTAACCCTTGCAAAGCCCTCTGTTCCAAGTTTTTGCCTCCTCCTCCCCACCTCCTCCTCTGGATGGCAGGTAGTCCAAAATATGTTAAATATATTAAAATATATGTTAAATCCAATATATATATATATCTATATAGTTATCTTGCTGCACAAGAAAAATCAAATCAAGAAAGAGAAAAAATTGAGAAAGAAAGCAAAATGCAAGCAGACAACAACAGAGAGAGTGAGAACACTATGTTGTATTCTACACTCTGTTCCCACGGTCTTCTCTCTGGGTGTAGATGACTCTCTTCATCACTGAACAATTGGAACTGGTTTGAATCATCTCATTGTTGAAGAGAGCCACATCCATCAGAATTGATCGTTGTACAGTCTTGTTGTTGCCATATATAATGATCAGGGAAGAAAGACTTGTACTTAACCAGCTTAGTCTCATCACAGCAATGCCACAGGCTAGCTATATGATCATAGACAAGTCACTTCTTCAGGCCTTGGTCTTCTGGTCTGTATATAAGAGGGTTTGTTTAGATATCTCTAGAGCTTTTAGATTTGACATATAACATTTCAAAGTTAAGCTATCACCTTTTATAAAATACAAGTCCTAAGATCTCTCACTCTACTATGCATTCATAGTAGACACAACAATTTGAAAAAGACACAACAATATCATCACCCAATAATCAGTATTTTATAATCATCTCCATTGGTGGAAACTTTAGAAATCCCAAAAGTTAATGCAATGTATGTGTCACTAATAAAGTTATAGTATGCAAAAGGGAAGTAATTGTCCCTACATCCTCTGCCCTGGTTAGACAATATATGGGGAGCCACATTTTAGGAAAGACATTAACAGTCAGTATGACATTAGTCAGTATGGTAAAAAGACCTTAAGATCATGTTAGATGAGAATCATTGGAAAGGTCTGGGTGCATGTGGCCTGGAGAAAAGAGAACTCAAGGGAACAAAACAACTGAGTTCAAATTTAGGAAGAGCATGTTATGCAAGAGAGGAATTAGGCTTATTCTTCTTGCTTAATTTGAAAAGTAATAACTGGACATTCCAAAGAAGGAATGTAGGATCAACGAAAAGAAAAACTTCTTTACAAAGAAAATCTTTCAAAAGTAAAATGGGATGCCTGGGGAGACAGCTGCCCAGTGGTAGGGATATGTTGGAGCCAGTTTGCTCTCCAATTATTCAATGCTCAATGTGAGTATTTATACCTTGGAAATTGGCAAATGCTATAAATCAGGCCTAGATGTATCATGTAGATGACCAGCTTTAAAAGTGGTGGTGAAAATGTTAATCATGCAGATTAGATTTAGTAATGTGTCCTGCAAACTTTTTTTGGAGACCCAGTTGTTAAACTGTTAAACAGTTGTTAAAACCAGCACATTACTGGATGGAGGACTTCAAACAAAGACTGAAATGACCACCTATAAGGAATATTTGTTGTGGTAAAAGTTCCTGTTCCAGTGAAGATTAGACTAGATAGATGACTTCTAAAGGTTCTCTCAGAACTAGCATATGTGTAGACATGTTTCCCACAGTAAGAAGAGTCATCTTCCTAGTCCCAGACATTATACAAAGCAAATGGGAAAAGGATGTGCAATTTCTTTAGTGTGAGGAAATTCCAGCATGGAAAGTCCTTCCATTATGCAGGTGTTCAAGACCCACAGGAATTAAATGACTTTTGTAAGATTCCAAAACTAGCAAGTGTTAGAGGCAGGATTTTTAAAAATTAGTTAATTAGCTGAGGCAATTGGGGTTAAATGACTTGCCCAAGGTCACACAGCTAGGAAGTGTTAAGTGTTTGAGGGCAGATTTGAACTCAGGTCCTCATGACTTGAGGGGTAATGCTCTATTCACTGTACCACCTAGCTGCCCCACAGAGACAGGGCTTTTAATCTAGGTCTTTCTGACTTGAAGCCCAGAATTCTATCAACTAAGTCATGTTACTTCTATAGCCTTGTTTCTACAACTAATGTTTTTTAAGTACCATGTCACATGTTGAGTTTATTGTCCACTCCAAATCTCCAGCTTTTTTTTTTTTTTAGACAAATTGCTGTTTGATCCCAATTACTCCACCTTACATTTGCAAAGTTGATTTTAAAAACAACAACATAAATATAAGACTTTGCATTCGACCCTATTAAATTTCATATTAGATTCAGTCCAACATTCCAGCCTTTTTGGCCACAGCCTAGTTCTTTTGATTGTTGGTAGATATGATTCCAGGACCTATGATCTTTTATTGTAGCTGCTGATAAATCTTGTGCAATTCTAAATGTAGCTACAGAATATTTTAATTTTTTTCTTGTTTCTTGTGAAATTTTCTCTTTGATCTGGAGGTTTCAAAATTTGGCAATAATATTCCTGTGTGTTTTCTACAAAGGATCTCTTTGAGATGGTGATGGGTGGATTTTTCTGTTTCTACTTTCCCCTCATGTTATATCACTCCAGGACCATTTTCTTGGATTATTTCCTGCATTATTGTGTCAAGGTTCTCTTTTTGGTAACAATTTTCTGGCAATCCAATTATTCTTATGTTTCTCTTCTTGATCTGTTCTCCAGATCTGTTGTTTATCTTATAAGATGTTTCACATTCTGTTCTATTTTCTCATTCTTTATAATCTGTTTTGTTATCTCATAGTTTCACTGGCTTCTCCTTGTGCAATTCTAATTTCAAAGAATTATTTTCATCTTTGAGATTCTGTATCTCTTTTCTAGTTTTCTTTATGACCATGAGCTTCTTGTTTCTCTAGATGGTTTTCATTTATTTATTTATTAGTTTTTCCTCAATATGTCTCATTTGATTTTTGAATTCTTCTAAAAATTCTCTCTGGGCAGGGAGCCATTTAACATTACTCTTTGTGGTAGAAGTTTTTTTTAAATAAAATGTTTTCCTCTGAAGATGAACCCTGGTCTTCCCTGTTTCAATGATGTTTCAATGATGAGGTTTTTTTCTTCTTTGTCAAGTCATTTATTTTTGAATAAGAGGTATTATTATAAGCACCTCTAACTATGGGATTGGGGATCGTGCCTCAGGTTTTTGTTCAGCTCTCCACTCTGAACAGGAACCCCAAATCAAGAGCTCTATCCTCCTGAAAGTGCCGATAGCCTGCAATGTCCCTACCCTACTGCTTCTGCACTTACCATTTGCTGGTTCCTTCTCTTCCAGGGCCACATCTCAGCAGCACAATTGAACCTGTAATCCCAATCAGTCAAGATTCCCTCAATTTTTTCAGACTCAAATTCCAATTTAGCAAACAGTCCAGGAGATGAAAGTCACTGTGGTTCCTGTTGAGACTCCAGCCACACCAGCTAGCCAGAGAAATCCCCATTTGGTCTTTGGTATTTGTACTTCACACAGCTAAATCTCAGCCAAGATCTTTCTTCAGATCTTGACGGGTTATATCAGGAGGACACCTGTTCTGCCCCAAGTCTTCTTGGTTTCTCAACAATCTATGCTTGCCTTGAGGCACAAATTTGTTTTATTTGTGGGGAAAATCTGGAGAGCTTGAAATTTACCATTTTACTCTGCCATCTTCCCAGAATCCTCCTGGCTGAGTGGACTTTTTCTAACTTTTAAAGTCATTTAACTATTAATTGAAAAAATTTTTTTTCTTACGTATTTGTGTAAATTTCCTATGTATTTTGGATATAAGACATTTATAAGAAAAATTGCTACTAGGATTTTTCTTATTAACTATTTTCTTTCTAATTTTAACTCCATTGATTTTGTTTGCACAAAAACTTTCAGTTTTACATAATTTTTTTTCATTTTATCTTCTATGAACATTTTTTTTCTATTGCTTGATCAAATATCCTTATCTATAGTTATGAAAGGAATTTTTTCCATATAAGGGTGCATGTTTGTGTGTATATTCTATGAGTGTATATGTGTGTATATATAATAATCTTTCATATCTACCACCCTTACTCTTAGTAGTAAATATAATAGATGTCCTTGATTTATGAAACACTGTACTGCTATTTCGATTGCTTCTAGATCCTGTAAACCTGATCTGTTCTACCAATTCAGTTTTCTATTTATAACCCATACCAAAAAGTTTTGATAATTATTTCTTTGTAGCATGTTTTATGATCTAGTAAAGCTAGGTTTCTTTCCTTCTTCTCCCCCTACAAATTTTTTTTTTCATTATTTCCCTTGAGATTCTTGACACTCTGTTCTTCCAGATGAATTTTGTCTTTATTTTATCTAGTTCTATAAAGTAACTTTTTGGTAGTTTGATTGGTATGAGAATGAATCTTTAAATTAATTTAGATCAGATTGTAAGTTTTATTATATAGGTTATTCCAAAAGTCTCAATGCGATTTAAAAATCTAATAGCAGATCCTAGCAACAACAATTAATATCTCTTCAATTATTTAATTTTTCCGTTTGTTTGTAAAAATGGTTGATAGTTGTATTCTCATGACAGTTGTGTGTGGGTGTCTCCCTGCTTTCACCTTCTTTGTTGCCTTAGAGGCAAAACCAGCCTCCTAGTCTCTCAGGCTCATAACCTAAAACCATCCTGGAACTTCATTATCTTCTTCATTGCTATGTCTATTTCCTCATCTCTTCTTGTTGTTTATAGAACTGTATGAAACAATAGTGGCGAGAAATTATATCCTTTTTTTACTCTCTCATTTTACTGAAAAGTCTCTCTGGAGTTTTTCATTACAGATAATACTCATTCTTCTTTTATATAGCTGTTGTTCATCCCTTTAAGTAAAAATCCATTGTTTACTAAGCTCTTGATTTTTTAAAAAATATATAAGTATAGGATTTTCTCAAAAAGTTTTTCTGCATCTATGGATATAACCATGTGGTAATACTTATTTTGTTGTTATTTGTAGTCTATTGCGTCTAAACTTCCTTACTATTGAAACAACTCTTATTATAAACCACTCCTTATATTTATCAATCTGGTTACATCATTCAAGCTTTAGAGTATATTGTTGTAATCTCTTTGCTAATATGTTATTTATTATTAGGCATCAATATTCATTAGAAATATTGGTCCACAGTTTTTTATACTTTATTTCTCCCTGGTGCTATATTTCCTGAATCTATATTTCCATATTTATCTCATAGAAGAAATTTGTTAGTCTCTCTTATTTTCCTATTTTTGCAAACAGTTTATATAACATTGAAACTAATTATTCTTTTTCATATTTGATAATATCAACTTGATAATAAGTTTTTTAAAAAAATCCCTTGGAGTTTTCTTTTTGACTTCTTAAGTTAATTTTCCAATATCAGGTGAAAGTCTTCCTCCTCATCTTGAATAACTAACTGCACATTGATACATACACAATCTTTTTACTCAAAGAGTACCAAAAGACAAAATGAGATAAACAATTGTAAATCATTTACCAAACTTCCTGGAACATAGAAGGCACTTAATAAATACTTGTTGCCTTATCTTTCTCCCAAAGAACAGCAAAGATGGGAACTCATCATGGAGATGATTTGTCAAAAGAACATTAACAGATTAGGGGGAGCATATTCCCTCCAGTATCTCTTTAAAAGTGGACTTCATTCTTAAGATGGATATTTTATACTACCAATAACGAGGAAGCTATTCATTCACTCAGTCATTCAAGAAGCAAGGAACTGGGTGTGTTCAGCCTGAGTAAAAGGAGACTTACATAGGCATGATACCTATATTCAAGTATTTGAAGATGCATCAGGTTTGTCCTTTTTGGCCCTAGAGGGCTGAAACAATGGCAGAGGGACATGGTTTTGTTGCCAGGACAAATTTCCTCATAATTTGAGCTGCCAAAATTAGAATGGGATGTTTAGGGAAGTTGATAGGGTTCTCCTCCTTAGAGGTCTTCAAACTGAGACAATATAACCACAGGTGAGTTATATTGAAGTGGGGGAATTCCTTATGTGTATTGGTCAGACTTTGAAAGATTTTTCTGGCCCTGTGTGATTCTGTGATCCATTAAATTCTTAACTCGGATTTCATTGTATTCACGAAATCATGGGTCTAGTTAAGAAAAAAAAAATGTTGTACTATTCTGGGTTCTGGGAATAGCAAGACAAATAACAACTGAGCAATTCCTGACTTCAAGGAGTTTACATCCTAATAGAGGTAGAGGGATTTTTTGAGAGCACAAACAAGTAAATACAAACATACACACAATACTATACTTATACCACATACACACATGTCCATGGCCATGTATATGTATACATTGTGTATGCATATATACATATACATGTTCATAAGTATATTAATACAGTCAATTCAAAAAAGGGTACCAGTTACTTAGAAAGGGCTTTGCATAAAGACATATCTGAGAACGCAGGAAGCAGTGGATGACCACAAATTGTATCTGGAATAGTAAGCATGAAGCACATCTTTATTTTCATAGGGAGAAAGGAAAGAAGGAGTGTAAGTTTCTGGAGAGCTGGAGAGAAGTAGAACAAATAATACAACATCTCCCTCTTCCCCTTCCCCAGTTAGCCATATGGTTACTTTTTATTTGGGGGCAACTAGGTGGCACAGTGGGTAGAGTGCTAGACTTTATCTTCCTGAGTTCAAACCAGCTTGTGACCCTGGGCAAGTCATTTAATCCTGTTTTTCTCATTTTTTTTCATCTGTAAAATGAGTTGGAGAAGGAAATGGCAAACCACCCACAGTATCTTTGTCAAGAAAACCCTTAATGGAGACAGACACAATGAAAATTATTAAACAACAAGTTTCCTATTTTAGCTGTCTTCTCCCAAACCAAGGACTAAGCTCCATTGTTTGACTTCATGTGTTATAAGTACCTTTAAGTTGACACTCAGGGACAAAGCTTCAGTCATCTAGCTCTAGTGAATGATTTCAGACCGCATTTCATAGTCTTCGTCTCCACACAGGTAGAACCTTACTTGAAAAGCTAACAGATGATGACGTAAATGTTCAGAGGCTACAGCAGAGAAAACTGGAGTTTTGATCCAAAAATAGATAAAAACAGACGTATTTTCTTCAACAATAAAATCACGGCTCACTGTCTTCCTTTCTCCTATATCTCCATTTCCTTCACTTGATAACTGGGCATGGAATAAAATTGGCTTAAAGAGAGGCTCATTAAATGAATCACTATAGTTGGTTAAATTAAGGGAATTTTGTAACATTTAGTGCTCAAGGATGAAACTTTCTCATAGGGTTTTTTATAGAATAAATCCATTTTTAGAATGAATTTTCTTCTAATGAATCACCTTAAAAAGATTTCTCGTGATGCAAAATTGGGGAGAGCCAATACAGTGGAGGAAAACTGTCCTGGCTTCAAGTGACTGTAGTTTGCAAAACATGAATGAGCAGAAATTAGACTGAACTGCCTATTTTATTCTGTTTTGTGGGAAACTGTAAATGATGATTTATGAAGCACAAGGGATATAGGGCTTTGCGAGGGGAAAAACAAACAGTGGAGTCAGCAAATCTTCCCATCTGATTAAACCAGAAAGTGGTCAATGTCCAGACTAGGACAGGACAAAGGAAGGGAGGAATCTCTCAAAATACCCATTAGTACATCTATCTCTTTTCTCTCTCTTCTTTCTTCTTGTTTCTTTACTTTTCTCTCCTCTTCTTTCCCTTTTCTCCTTTTCCCCTTCTTTTTCTCTCTGCCCTTTTCTCTTCCTCTCATTTCCTTTTTTTTTCTTCTCTTCATCTTGAGTCCCCTCTTTTCTTCCACTTTTAAAATTTCTTTCCCCCTTCCCTTTTTTTGCTCTCTTTGTTCCCCACCTCTGTTTTTTCTCTTTCCCTAGATCCTCCCTTCTCCTTTCTCTCCATTCTCCCTTCTTCTCTCCTCCTTCCACCTTTCCTTTTTCTCTTCCCTTCTTCTTCCTTTCTCTTTCTTCTTTCCTCTTCTCCTCTTTCTCATTTTTCTCTTCTCTCTCTCACTCTAGTCTCTCCTCCTCTTTTTTCTCT
The DNA here is from genome assembly GCF_902635505.1 of Sarcophilus harrisii. Classification (NCBI taxonomy): domain Eukaryota; kingdom Metazoa; phylum Chordata; class Mammalia; order Dasyuromorphia; family Dasyuridae; genus Sarcophilus; species Sarcophilus harrisii. The sequence continues at coordinate 29,728,650 of NC_045428.1, forward strand.
CTTCCTCTATTCTCTCTTTCTTTTCATCACTTCTCTCTCTCCCTCTTCCCTTCTACTTCTCTTGTCATCTGTCTCCTTCTCTTCCTGTCTCTTTCTCCCCTCTCCTTTTTCTCCAGGTCTTCTCTTCCTCTTCCTCCCTACCCATCTCTCTTTTCTCCTATATTTCCACCTGTCTTTCTTCATTCTCTCAGCCTTCCTCAAAAACATATTAGAATCAGTTCAAGTCCTTTGGTCTTTATAAAGAATGTCCTGTTCATTGCCCAAGAAGGCAGCAGCCTGAGCGCCATGGCTACAGCAACTAAGAGACATATGTTTAAAGACACAACTCAAGCCAGGCTTCAGTGAAACATTTTTGAGTTCCTAGACCCAAGGGAAAATGAAAAGTCCATTTCAGTGTGCCAGCCTGGTCCTTATCATGTTTGGAACACTGAGCGTATTCTCTGGGATTTTTGCTTTCTTCCCAGTATTTTCCTACAAGACTTGGTTCACTGGATGGAGTACCCGGATCGCTTGTCCCATCTGGAATGGAGCTCTGGTAGGACTCGTATGTCATTAAATGTGATGAGACAGAAAGATATCTACCTCCCGAAATCCTCTATAATGTCCATAGGATAAAATTTTAGTGAGGCCCACAACTGGAGATCATTGGCTAAAATTGGCTAAAATAGAACTATATCATTCTTGTAATTACTGGCCTAATTGGATAGTTTCGTTTGATTTTATGCAGTAAATAATGACTGATTATTCCGGTAAGTCTGAAAAGCTCTTTGATTTATTACATCTTTTTTTCTCCCCTAAACAGATGCTCTGAGATATTCTTGGAATTTATTTCCTGATATTTTAATTTTGAAAATATAAGCATAAACCATGTGAAAAAGTAATAAAAATGAAAGAGAGGAATGCACACTGGCACAGTCCCACTGAGCATAATTTCCTTTTGACTGGATGACTTGACTTGACTTTAAAGGCATTGTGGGATTTTGCCATGATCTAAGGGGTGATGAGCAGTTGAAGGAATTGGGGGTGTTTAACCTGGAGAAGAGAAGATATGGGGGACCATAATTATTGTCTTCTAGTATCTGAAGAGCTTTGAAAAATGGTTTAATTTAGTCCCGCACAGGAGAATGGAGAACAATGTGGAAAAGTTAAAAGGGGACAAATTTCAGCTTGGTATCCCATTTGTGGAGTGTTGATGTGGGGATTGTTTTCCAGGCTTGGTTTGGTCCCTTCCAACTCTGTAATGCTGTTATTCTAATAGGACACATATCAAGTTTCATTGTACTTCTGAGTCATAATATCAGAAACACTTAGCTGGAAGGAAGGAAGCCTGGTTCACGGTCCTAGTTGTGACTCTAAGTAGCTTTATCCTTTTGGCCAAGTCCCTTTACCTCTTTCGACCTCAGCTTCTTTATCCATAAAACAGCATCTAATTTCATGATCTCTAATCATCTTTCTGGCAGCTAGGTGGTACAGTGGATAGAGCACCTGGCCTGAAGTCAGGAAACCCTGCATTCAAATATGGCTTAGTAGCTGTGTGAACCTGGTTAAGTTACTTACTGCCATTTGACTCAGTTTCCTCATCTGTAAAATGAAGAGGTTGGATTACATTGTCTAGAATCATCTCACTTAAATCTAATTTATTTGAAATTATCTTCCTGATGTCTCGGTCTTCTTTGAGAATAAACGACAAAGCACAATTTGTGAGTAGTAGTTGTTGCAGCACTGTGAATTAAATTAGCCAGTTTCAGTTGAGCAATGCTGTCCCTCCCTTCTTTCCTTTCTTTCCTTCCTTCCCTTCTTTCTCCTTTCCTTTCCTTTCCTTTTTTTCCTTCCTTTTCTCCCTCCTTCCTCTTTCTCTATCTCTCAGGGAATCATGACCGCAGGTGCTTTGCTCAAAGGAATATAAATTTTGATCAGTAAAACCTGAAAAGATATCTTGGGGCTTACAGGCTAGATTTCTTTTTTAAAGGACTGTGCCTTAAACCCAAACCATTCTGACTCTAATTGATTAGCCAACAATAGGTCCCAACCCAAGCTTCATTGCTCTTTGTGGTTCTGATGGCTCAGAGAGAAAGTAAATAGAAATTGTTTCTATTTTGAAAAGAAACCCTGTAGATCTTCCCTTCCCAGATTGATTTTTTAACTAGATAAAAGAAACCATTCTTTGCCTCATTTCTTACTTAGCCTTAATTGCTGAGGGCATTGCCTCACTCAAGCTGAGGTCTGTAAAAGACCTTACCTTGAAAAGTCCAGTGCCTCCCACTACATCCAGGCCCTTCTCCAGTCATCCTGTTCTATATCTTGCCACTGGACCCAGATGGTTCTGGAAGAGAGACTGAGGCTGGTGACTTTGCCCTGACCTTCCTCACTTAAATCCAACTCACTTACCTTCCTCGATGTCATGGTCTTCTTCCAGAATGAAGAACAAGTTCCAACAACAGCAGTTGGTGCAGTGGATAGAGCACCCTGGGCTACAGTCAGGAAGTCCTGAGTTTAAATCCATTCTCAGATACTTACTAAGCTGTGTTACTCGGGGACAAGTCACCTTCATTTCTGTCTGCCTTCCCCCTCAACTGTAAGATAACAACCTCTTAGGGTTGTTGTAAGGATCAAATGAGATAATGTATGCCAAGTATTTTACCAACCTCAAAACCCTATATAAATGCTAGCTTTTATTATCCTTAGGACCTTGAAGAGGATGATAGCCAGCATAAGTTGGCACTTAATAAATAATTGTAAAATTAAATATATGTAACTGAAAACTCTGAAGGCCTCTCTTGAGCTGCTATTCAGAGCAAAGGCAAGGGAAAAGGCAAGAGAACAATCATTTATTCAGTGCTTATTATATGCCCACATACTGGGCTTTACAAATATTATCTGATTGAATTTAATGATTTCACTACACTCCTTGGAGGTAGTTATTATTATTCCCATTTTACAGTTAAGGAAATTGAGACAAAGAGAGATTAAGTGGTTTGCCCAGGGTCCAACTAGTAGGTTTCTGAGGCTAGGTTTGAACTCTTTCTGACTCCAGCCCCAGATTTTTCCATTTACCACCTCAATATCCCAGACCAGAAATTGGAGTGACAGGACTATCCCCCAAATAGGAGATGGGAAAACAATCTCCAGGACTAGATCTGCCAATAAGAAAACACGTCAGTTTCTAGCTCCCCTTTCCTTCTTGATCTTTTATCCTTTACCATCTGTCTAATCATATCCTAGGTTTTTGATTTCCCAAAACACAATCGTGACCTTCTAGGTCATCACATCTAGCCCCCTCCTTTTACTTTGAGGAAAAGCAAAAATTACTTGTCCAAGGTCATATAGGTAGTTTGTATCCAGAGTCTGGACTAGCCCTTTGCACAATGAACATTTCATTTACACATCATGTGATCTCCATCCTTGTCTCTTCTGCTCTTCCTGCCTCCTATTAGAACTCATTGCCCAAGTCCCTTGCTACTTATGAAATTTTGCCCCCTTTTGCTTCTGGACCATCAAAGTGACCTCCACCCTATCTCTTCTGCTCAGTCCTGTCTCCTATTAGAACCCTTTGCCCAAATTTCTTGTTACTTAAGGAAATTTGTACCCAGCTTCTTATTGCTGGATCACTTAAGTGAAGCACCAAATACTCTACGGTCTCCCCCCACAAGAAGAGGACACAAACTTTCTCTTCTTTCCTCAAACAGGTAGGACTTCCCTATCCTTAGTGCAAATAAAGCCTAAAAACTGGAGCCTAACCTAGGTTTCTAACAAACCAAGATTGGGGAAAGGGCAGAGAATGGGAGCTGACCCTCCAAAATCAGTTAGCATTCTTACTCCTTCAATGGTGTATCATTTCTTTAAATACTTTTAAGTCAGGAGGGAGGAATGATGTCTCCTTTTTTTTTTTTTTTAACAGTTTAACCTTTTCCCTAATGAAACTCCCTTTTAAAAGACACCCCACCATTTTGACAGCTTCTGCTTCCCATTATCACCTACTGATCTAGCCTTCAAAAAGCCCTTATTGACATTAAAGGTAAATGTGCATTTTAATTATGTTGACTATTTTTGCCAATGAATCACCAACTTTCAGGGACCAACAGAGGTGGCCTTAGTATTTCAAACTTTTAAAATCTCTTGCTTAAGAATGTCCAAGCCCACATCACAATTATTGGTCCTCATTTTACAAGTCATATTTACTCTGATAATTCCCATCACCAAATTATCAGACAGGTAAGAGTAACTGATATTTATATATAAAGCTCTCAGGTAATAGAATCAGGTTTGGAACTAGAAGGGATCTTTGAAGTACAATCCAATCCTTTCATTTTACAGATGAGAAAACTGAGGGCTGGGGAGGTTAAATGACTCTGTACAAGGGAATAATGGCAGCACTGAGTCTAAACTCTGCTGACTGGGGAGTTGGTGGTCTTTTTCTTGTAGCTCCAAAGTGTTTTCCATATTATCTCAGAGCAACTCTATGAAATCTGTTTTATTACTCCCAGTACAGGTATCATTATTCCCATTTTACAGCAGAGAAAAATGAGATCCAGAGAGGTTAAATGCCTTATCCACTATGGAATATCTAGTTAGGGTTAAAGTTCTGTGAATGCTTCAGAAATATCATATTCTCATATCCTTGTTCTATCTCTTTATAAATCAGGATCCTTTCCCATGCTCCTTGAACTAGACTATAGGAAATAGTCACTAAGAAACAGCAGCAGGGAGCAAAATCTGAAACCTGAACTTTAGGCTGGTCAGAGAAAACCTGGGCTAGTCCAGGCTCACTGTGGAACTTTTCTCTCTATGTGTCTCTCTGTCTCTCTCTCTCTCTGTGTCTCTTTCTTCTTTCTCTGTGTCTCTCTTTCTGTCTCTCTCTATGTCTTTCTGTCTCTATCTCTGTCTCTCTCTTTCTGTCTTTTTGTCTCTTTCTCTGCCTGTCTCTCTGTTTCTTTCTCTGTCTCTGTCGGTGTCTTTCTGTCTCCCTCCTTCCCTCCCTCTCTCCCCTTTCTCTCTCTCCCTGTCCTCCTCTCTTTCTCCCTTTTCTGTTCTCCCCCATCTCCTTTACAGAGAAACTGAGGTGTCAAATGCTTCGTACACTATCTAGCCAATTAAAGCAGGACATTGTAAGAATTAATGAGGCAGTGGGGCAGGTTCTCCCGGTCAACTTGCACTGAGAAGCTACATTAATTTTTATCACATTGTTATTGAGGATGCTTAAGCTGTAACTTAGTAACCAAGTGGCTTGAATGAGTTACTGATTTGAGGAGGTAGGAAAGGAGAAATAGTGATAAACAATTTAGACCCTTATGTTCATTAGCATAAAACATTTTTTGTGATAATTATTGGTATCAATACAGATTATAAAGTTTCGTGCAATTTATAATATTGGAAAGTCTCTTGGGGACATTGAAAAGATTAAGTGACTTGTCCAAGACGACAGAGCCCATTCGTGTCAAAATCAGATTTGCACCCAGGTCTTCCTAAGTCCAAAGTTGGCTCCCTGTCCTTGATACCATGATGCCCTTAGAAAGAGTTAATCTACATTAAAAAAGCGCCCTCTCCCCAAGTTATAATTTAGACCCTGGGACACTGATTACACTGTTCTGGGAAAATGCTTTGAGTTCTTTAGATGTATTGCAGCCAAGCAAACTCAGAGTTACCATATTTACTCTGATAATTTCCCATCACCACCAGCCCACTTTCCCCCTGCCAGCTACAGCAGCAATGAGGGGCTAGTGGGTAGGAGGCAGAGATTAAACAAACATTTGGGTCTTGTTCTGTGCCCACCCTCAGTGACCTTCTTTAAGTGAATCTTTGGGATTCTTAGCCTTTTTTTCCCACTACAATAATTCCCTCAGAATGACACAGCAATGAGTGTCAAACCGAATCCGACTCAACAATGCTTCCCATTCCTTCCTTCCTGTCAGCAATTCCTCCTAGTTTCATGTGAAAATTGCTTTCAGTGAGCCTTTTTGTGTCTGAGAGAGAGAGAAAGAAGGGGAAGGAGATGATTTACAGCTGATTTCAAGTTGGTGTTTGTTTTACTCTTTTTTTTTTTTTTTTTTTTTGGCTTTCCATTCCTTTCAAGTTTCAAGTTCAGAGTTTAACTGCCTTTAGCCAAAGAAACAAGAACTGGGCAGTTGCTATAGACCCAACTCATTAACTTCTCCCTCCCCTTCCCCATAGCTTTGGGGGTATATTAAAGGGACAATACCTTTGGGCACAACATGGGGGAGGCAGAAAGCAGATGATATATGTATTAAATGGGTGAGAGGCAAAAGGGCAGTAGGTGAGGACTAAGTCTATCTTCCCAGGACTGTTGGTCACAGTGTGAGTCGAGAACCCTCCCCTCTCGGTGATTGTTTTTTTCCACAGAAAGGGAAGGGGCCAGGGATAAATATGAGGCAGAGAAATTACTCGGAAAATCTTAGAGCACTGGATTTGGAGTCAAGAACATTTGAGTAGAAATCCCACCTTAATTACTATCTGCATTACCCTTAATTTTTCTGAGCTTTGTTTATAAAGGAGGGGAAATAATTGTCCACACTTCATAAGGTCCATGGGAAAACAAAAGAAAACATTGATTTAAATGCTTTTGTAAAGCTAAAAATGTATTCTCTTTTTTTTTTTTTAAACCAACATTTGAAGAATTAGGAGAAATGAGAAACTGGAATAAACATCCCAGTGTTTCTGACAGCAGAATGTAAAGAATATTTACATATTAAAAGATCTCTAGGAAGAAGAAAAGAAACAAATAAGCATTTATTAAGTGGCAGGCACTACTGAGCACTTTACAAATGCTGTCTTATTTAATCCTGGAAATAACCCTGCAAGGGATGTCCCATTATTATTATCATCCTCATTTTACAGTTGAGGAAAGTGAAGTACAGAGAAATGAAGTGACTTGCCCAGAGTCTTGTAGCTATTAAATTTATGGAGCTAGAGTCTTCGAGACTCTATGGATGATGGATGATGATTAGAACTAGGAACATTTTTAAAAGGAACTTTGGAGGGGTGAGATAATTTATAGACTCCATACTATCTTAAGTTCCCTGGGAATAGAGATTTTTTAGTTCTTTTTATTATTATTATTGTTGTTGTTATTGTTATTGTTATTTATTTATTTTGCTGAGGCAATTGGGGTTAAGTGACTTGCCCAGGGTCACACAGCTAGGAAATGTTAAGTGTCTGAGGTTAGATTTGATCCTCCTAACTTCAAGGCTGGTGCTCTATTCACTGCGCTACCTAGCTGCCCCTATTTAGCTCTTTTTAATTGTAACTCCACTGCCTTGCATGGGGCCATTGCTATTTGTCTTTTGTCTTGCCACTGGACTTATGGAGGAGAGGGAGGCTGACTTTGTGCAACTCCACCTAACAAATCCAACTCACTGAACATGTTAAGATATCACCTTAGTGATGTCGCTGATCCTCTTCAAAGAAGAACAAACAACAACAATTACCTGCCATGCTATCCTGCTTGTTGATTGATTATCATAGTCTTGCAGCTAATGTAACAGGGATTAGTCAGTGGGATCCCAGGCCTTAGGAGCACAGGGAATCTAGTTTGACTGATGTCATCTTCTTTATGGATGTTGGATGTCACTTCCAAGCATGCTTAATGGAAAGCCCACTATAGACCTTGTGCAGGTAATCTGTGATTGTTTTTTTGTTTACTTATTGAATGATGAGTTGAAAGTGGGATCTTTTTTGATTAGTGGCTGAGCTAGAGTTGAATGTGAATACAAAGGGCCCTAACTGGTTAAACTGACCTGTCTAAATGCATTGTTCCCAAGAATCAAATTTCCTAGTCCTTCCCCCCTTTATGCCACTTTCTTTCAAGGTCCAGTCCTAGACATAAATGGTAAGTGTGTTTAAACATTCATCGCTGATGGACTATTAATATTCTCATATTGCCTTCTGGACATCCAGAGCTGCACACATAATGCTTCCTAACGAGCCTCTAAAGTAGAGCCCTTTCCCAGCATAAACACCTATGTCAAAACTATCCACTATCTCAAATCATCCTTTTTAAACAAATTGACAGCTAATCCAAAATGGGATTTCTGCTATTGGGTCAATGGGTACCAATGGATTAATACATTACTGCATCTTCTACACAACATGTTTAGCTATTTTTTTTAGCCATTTAGTGGGAGCTGCCTAGAGAAATAATGCTGAAACCCAAAGAATAGAAAAAAAGGGTCAAAATTTCTGGCAGGCCAACAGAATCTTTGACAGTTTCTCAAGTCAAGAGCACATAATTACTGCTCTGTATGCTTCTAGGATCAGCTTGCCTTTCACCTAGGTGAATAAGGCAGACGTTAAAATGTGAACAGTAGGCAAACCATTTATTTGGAATGTAGAGTGAAGGAGAGTAAGGAGACATATCTGGAAAGACACACTGGCTAAAAAAATTATGGTATGTAACGATAATAGAATACTATTGTGCCGTAAGAAATTTCGAAAGATATGATTTCAGAAAAAGCTGAGAAGACATTTATAAACTGATTCAAGTGAAATGAACAAAACCAGGAAAATAGCCAATACTGTAAATTGACAAACTTTGAAAAACTTAAGAACTCAGATCATTGCAAAATCAGCCACCATTTCAGAGATCCAGTGATGAATCCTGCTGTTTACTGCCTGACAGAGAGGTGATGGATTCATGGTGCACAGGAAGACATGAAGTACATTTGGGGATTTTTATGAGGGAATTTATTTTGCTTAACTATGCATACTTATTACAAGGGTTTGGCTTTTTTTTTTCTTCTTCTTTTGATTGGGGAGGAAAACTGCAGGGGGAGGAAATAAAAGTTTGCTAATTCAAATCCTGGAAATCACAAATTACAAATATATAGTAATTAAATTAGTAATCTATAGTAATTTAAATCTATAGTAATCTATTTCTATACATAGTAATTAAATCTATAGTAATTAAAATAATTATCAATATTAATGATAATAGTAGTATGTGTTGTTATTTTTATAGTCTCTATTTCTCATTCATGTTTATTCCCTGGGAGACAGTGGAATACTGGAAAGATCAATAGCTCTGAACTCAGAGGAGCAAGGTTCAAATCCTGCTTAAGATGCTTACTACCCATATGAGTGTTGGTTTCCTCATCAGTGAAATGGGAGGCATTTCACCAGAAGATATCTAAGATCCCTTCTGTGATCATTTATTCTGTTTCTCCCTATTTATCACCCCCCCCCCCCAGTACTCAATAGCTTATGTTTTCATCTGTGTTTACAGATACCTTTGTGACATATAATTCCTCTGATTTTTTGGGGGGTGAGGGGTCTCTCTGCAATCTGATATTCCTTCTCCCTCCAGCATCCAAAAGAAACATAATTGGAAAGGAGGGGGGAGTATTTCAAATGCCCAGTGAAGTGGCAGGTGGATGGCCGTCCATATTCTCCCTTCCCAGTCTCCGATACTAAAAACAGTGGGCATCTGTGCCAAGTCACCCTGCTGCCCTCCGCAAGGCCGACTTTACGCGTCTCATAGCTGCATTCCTGTTGTGCCCTCCTCAGCCAAAAGCTTTTTTCACAGTTCTGTGTAAACAAAGCAAAATTCAGGCTGGAGACAACCCTCACAAAAATACCAGGCCACAGTTAGCAGACAGTGTTCTCCCGCTTGGGAAGGGAAGAGAAGGCCACACTTATGCCAAAATACTTAAAGAAACTGGAAACTGATCATCCAAGAGTTTTCAATTCTCTCCTCTGAGGGAAGCCAGCAGAGGGGAATCAACCCTGCTCAGCTGCTATCCTGCTTCAGCTTTTTTTTTTTGTTGTTGTTGTTGTTCAACTAGCTACATGCACAGCAAGTGTGAATTGAGGTCCCTCTTTGAAAATATCGATTGTGAAGGAGTTTGGTCATCATCTTCCACCCCAACATCAGTATGACAATGGCTTTTGATGGTACTTGGGTTTTCAAGCTGTTTTATTTAGCCTGGCCTGATCGTATAGGGTCCCTTGGAAGCTTTCGGATTGCAGAATGAGAGCGGCCAGTAACCACTCACGACTACAGATGGTTCAATTTTGATCCACGAGCTCTTTATAGGATGGCCAAGCCAAGATTGAATTTTCGGGCTCAGCTACATGAGGAAGCTTTAAAAAAAATTCTGCAAATTCTTTAAATCCAAAATTCAAAATGAAATGTGCCAGGAAAATAAAAATCTAGGTCTCAAAACAATAAATCTGCCAGACCTGGAAAGAGTCAGTCTACAAAAGCAGCAAGCCACAAAACCAGCTTGGTCAATGTCCTGGATTTCCTTTTTCCTTAAAATTGTTGATACAATGCATAGCGCCACGTCAATCTGTCCAACGGAGGCCCTGGTGGTGCCATTTTTAGATCTGCTCACATTCTAAATCTTATTCCAGGCACAACTCTTCCTGGGGTCATTTTTCAACCACAGAACATTCCACGACACATGATTTGTAAGTTGGGAAGAAATGACTGACCACAGAGTTCTGACTCTTCATACCTGGTACCCAACCCAAGCAAGGACCTGGCAGGATTTGTCAAGGACTCTCCCCTACTGAGTTCTGATGCAACCCTTCATTTACTTGTTCAAAGATCTCTATCCTGAACACCAGTCCTTCTTCCTGCTGTCAGAGAATACATGGATCCCCCCTTGTAAGACAATGGTATCACTGAAGTTAAACTAATAAAGCCTCCATCCTGAATTGAGTCTCATGGCAGATCTTGATTACATGAGAAATAGTTCCCCAGTCTATTATATTACTCTAACCTATAAAGGATACAGACTTTCTTAGAGAACAAAAATAGAAAAAAAATCCTACCATTGTCCCTTCCTCTGTGTTCTCTAACAAACTCATTTTCTATTCTTTCCTGCAAATAATGATACTAATCAATATAAAACATAATGGCAATGGGATATAAGGGAAAGAATGCAGGACTTTGAAATTAGGAAAGACCTGAATTGTGAAATCAAAACCTTCATCCTATCTTTACTAGCTATGCAACCATGATCCCTCCATTGATCTCTCCGAGTCTCAGTTTTTTAAATCTGGAAAATGGGACTAATGACACGTACAACACTTCTTAGGCAGCTAGGTGTTGCAATAGATAGGAACTCATCTTCTTGAGTTCAAATTTGAACTCAGACACTTATTAGCTGTGCGACACTGGACAAGTCACTTAATCCTGTTCACTTCATAAAACAGAAGAAGGTGGGAAATCACTGCAGTATCTTTGCCAAGAAAATCACCAATGAGGTCACAAAAGATTGGATGTGACTTAAAAATCAATTAACAACAATGACAAATACTTATTTCCTTGTGAAGGTTATAGAATCAGAGACTTAAGGTAGGAGGAGACATCTAATCCAATCTCTTTACAGATAAGAAATTGAGGCCCACGGGTTACAGATCAAATGAAATCATATGTACAAAGTAAGCTAAAAGAATTAAGAAAGACAAGTTGATATAATGAATAGGAGCTTCTGAATGATGGCTCTGACCTCCTCAAAAAAAATATGAATGTCCATGATATTGTATTAAATTAATATAATATTGACATATTACTGTAAAAGGTTATAAAGTAAAAAATATATCTTCTTACTTTGTTGCCTTAGGGAAGGTAACCATCCTACATAGGATGCTTATTCTCTGGGTGATTTTCTTAGTTCCACAATCTGTATAAATAAGAGCGTTGTACTAAATGGCCTCTGTGATCACTTTCAAAGCTAATAATAATAATAATAAGTTAACATTTATATGATTCCTTAAGGTATACAAATACATACATACATATATACATGTATTTTCTTTGTATATTTGTATATTTTAGCCACACAACAACTCTAGGACGTAGGAATTATTGTTTTCATTTTGTAGGTAACTTGTTCTTGAAAGTTAGGTGATTTGCAAGTGATCCTGCCTCAGCCATTTACTTAGCTGTATAATTGTGGGCAAGTCACAATCATGCAGCTAAGTAAATGTTTGAGGCAGGATTTGGACTCATATTTTCCTGACACCAATTGTGGCACTCTATGCAAAGTGTCCCCTCACTGCCTCTATGTTTGTGATCTAAAGATCCTGGTAGAACAGGAAGTGAACTCTGTCCCTTGTGGAAATTATGCCTTTACCACAATGATGATTTATTTTGCTCATTCTCACCAGAGGTTCCTTAAATTCTGATCTCTTATTCAGCTGAGGGATGTGCAGTCGATAACTAACAGGCCACAGTTATCAGACAGTGTTCTCCCACTTGGGAAGGGAAGAGAAGGCCACACTTATGCCAAAATACTTAAAGAAACTGGAAACTGATCATCCAAGAGTTTTCAATTCTCTCCTCTGAGGGAAGCCAGTAGAGGGGAATCAACCCTGCTCAGCTGCTATCCTGCTGATATATATTTATATAGCGCTTTCTGGCTCATGATAGATCTATCATGCCATGAGATGAACTGAATCTTCCCTAATCATGAATTCATTCATTGATATTTTTTCTCTGTTTTTCTCCTTCTAACAGGTAATCACCGTTGGCGTTCTTGTCCACTGGGCTCACAAAAAGCAGACACAAAGATCTCTGGTAAATTTACAGGTGTTTATTATGGAGGTGGAGTGGTTGAAGATGCCAAAATAATAGAGCTATAATAGAACTTGGAATTCCTCTGGTCCAACTTCCTTCTACTTTAAAGATGTAGAAACCAAGATCTGGCAAAGTTAATGACTTTCCCATGACCTGGGGGAGTTAATAAGAAAGTCAACATTTAATCTTAGGTTCTCTGCCCCTTACTCTATGCTACATCTTTGTTATTCACTCAAATATAAGGCAGTTCATTTTTTAAAATTACTCTCATAAAGATAAATCTCCAGTCTTTAAGGGAAGAAGTATTCTATTCATTGAATCTTGTGATAAACTGAGAGTTAAACCAAAAAACTTTATTTTAACTACTGATTCTGAAAATCTTGAATGAGTCAATCTATATTACTGCCTCTGTCATAAAAAGTGGAATATCAAAGAAAGAAAAATCATAGGACCATATGAGTTGGCATTACAAAGATAGGATATAGAAATTTCCCCAAATTGGATATGTGGATAAAAATAATCTCTCCTTTGTGCTTTATTTATGCCCCAAAGGGGTTGGCTATCCCTGATGTCATCATTTTAAGCTCAGTGAATTTAGATAAATGGGATCATAAATTTAGAAATAGAAAGGATAGCTAGAAAGGAGCCCCAAAATCAGCTAGATGGTACAGTGATAGAGCACTGGGCCTGAAGTCAAGAAGATCTGAGTTCAAATTAGGACAGATAAAAAATGAAACGACTGAGGAAATAAAGGTTTGAGCTTCTGGGCCTTTTGATTTATGTTATTAGTTTTTCAATTGTTTGTTTTTTGTAAGGTAATTGAGATTAAGTCAGTTGCTCAGATCACACAGCTAGTAAGTATTAAGTGTCTGAGGGCTGGATTTGAATTCATGTCCTCCTAACTCCTGGACCAGTACTCTATCCACTGTACCATTTAGCTTCCCCTAAGCATATTGATTTATTAGACAATGTGTGTCAATTGCCCAATAGATCAGGACTTCAAATATGGGGGGAGACAGACTTTCATGTATTAAAAGCAATTAATCCAATAAAACCAATTAATTAAAAGAAAACAATTAACTGGGATACAAAATTAGGTAATCTGATTTCTAATAGGAGGAAATTTCAGAGATTTTCCAAGTTGGGAGGGGAAAGTAAACAGGTATATTCCCTGAAATTAAAAAAAAAAGTGTCCATTCTTCCAAGTGTCAGTATTCAATCAAAAGAACATGGAAACAGTAACTGATTAACTAGAACAGGACTGGTTTCAGGTAAAACATGTGCATCTTCTGAAGATGTGTAATTGTGAGAAAGGTCTTTTCATTAGTCTTCAGATCTGACTCGATTTTGACCATCATAATATAAGATCTCCTTTAAGACTTCCCAGCCACACAAGGGAGGTTCAAGCAATACAATAAAGTTTTCTCGTAATTTCCACAATTATATTATTTTCTCACAAGACAGAAATTGAACTAGAACTATAATTGAGTAGAAAGGGAACCAAAATAGCTCCAGAATTGAGTCTGAAGATGGAGTCAGTATGGTTTACCCAATTCCCACTACCACTTACTGTTCTAATCCCCTTAATTCCTTCAAAATAAAGCTTTGGACAGTTACTAGCTGTCTGACTCTAGGCAAGTCCCTATTTGCCTCAGTTTCTTCAACTGCAAAATTGGAATAATAACAGTATCTAATTCCCAGGATTGTTGTGAGGATCAAATCTATTTGCAAAGAGCTTACAAGAGTGCCTGGCATATAATAAACACTATATAAAAGCATGTTTCTTTTCCTTTTCCTTTACCCAAGTTCACAGAGTAAGAAAATGATAAAATCAAAACTCAATTAAATCCGGTTTAAAAAGACATTAAATGCCTACTGCTTTAAGTTTTAAAAGAGATCCAATGTAAATGAGACATAGTCCTTTTTAAATCGTCTGTAATCTAATAAATGGGATAAGACATTAGACACAGGATGGTGGAGTGAAGAGACTAGATTAAATCACTAAGATATGAAAATTTCATATCATATGAAAATATATATTTTAAAAAACTAGAAAAGTTCAAAGTAAACATAGAAACTCCTAACTGGGTGTTGCAAGCAAGATTTAGTGGTATAGGTTGTACCGGAGCTGAGTTTCAAAGAATGAGCAGGATGTCTATAGTGGGAGAACCATGTAGTTAGAGGTCATTTTAAGGATCAGGCATGCAAAGACACAGAAGTGGTAAAATACAAAGTTTGCTCTAGGAACAGGGAATAGTTCATCTGAGCTGGAAAAGAGGGTACATCATGTAAAGAGTGTGAAAGTAACAAAGTTCAGAGTGTAAAGGAGAAGCCAGATGAGAGAGATTAAGAAGCTTGCCCTTCATCCAGTAGGCAACAGATAGCCACGGGAGGATAGTGAACAAGGTGGGGTCAGATGACTAGATCCATATGTGTAGATTAATCAATTATATAATAGTATTAGAATGGATACAAGAAAGTAACTCTTTGAAATGACTTTCAGATTTCATATCTCTTCCTCACAGTTTCCTATCATGTCATCAGGAATTCTCAGTTGGAATGAATATTAGAAATTATGAGGAAACTGGGACTTACAGAGGTCAAATGACTTTATTTACTGTTATTGAGGCAATACTTCATAAGCATGGAAACCTTTTCTACCAATGCTGATTCAAGGCTGCCACCCATTTATAACTTACTCAATAAGTCTTAGACAATTGCTTGAAGCTAGAGAGATATTCCTAACTCCAAGGCCAGTCTTTTCCCACCAAATCACACTATTTCTTCTTCCACCAAATCACACTACCTCTTCTTCTCTTGTAAGGGCACAAGGGAGGAAGAGTAGCATTATTTTTTTTGCTTCCATGTCTATTAGAGAGAACTAGCCTTGGAGCCAGGAAAACCTGAATTCAATACTTACGTCTGACCCATACTGTCTGTGCGACCCTCAGCAAGTAAGTCAGCTCACCTCTAGGTGTCCCAGGCAACTCCTTAATACTATAACTTGAAGAGGAGATGCGGAACTATTCTAATTAAGGGACGTTTCTCATTCCAGTGAAATCAAAGATCTAGTCTCTACCCATATCATTCCCATAGTAATATAAGTGCATCTTCAAGGCCTGTTGCTCAGTGAAATGATTCCTTCCATTGTCTCCCAAAAGCCCCCCAAAAGCAGAAATAGCATCATTCAGATACTATAGTGAGAACTCCCAGAATGGGGTGGGGGGGATCTTTTTTGTTTATTTATTTTTTTTTAATCAGGATCCATCTTGATCATTAGCTTAAGGTAGCTTTTCTCTCTTGTCTTTGCTAGCTGCCAAACTATCCTGGAGGTCTAATTGGATAGGAGAATACAAAGGTCTGGGAAAAGAGAATGGATTTCTTGCCTTCCCATACCTAAGAGGAAGGAGGGAAAGCAGGATGTTTTATTTCATGTTACTAGGATGACTTGGAAAAAATCCCCACAAAAATTAACAATTCCTTTTTCTTCTTTTCAGTGGGAAGCTAGTTTCACCTTTGCCATCTTGAGTGTCATCGGATGTCCACTTCAAATGGCGATTGCCATAAAATCTGCCCTTTTGGGGCCATATTGCTACTACTCATTCTCGGGATTTGTTGGAACCAATTATCTCAGTTATGCAGTGACATTTCCTTTTCCTTATATGAGATACTCATCAATATGTGTGGATCCATCCCACTATGAAGAGTACCACCTGATTCTACAAACGCTTGACCTAACTTCTGGTCTGGTCATGCTCTGCACATCTCTGGTTATTCTGGTCAAGCTTTCTTCCAGACTCTTCCAGTTTGAAGACTTAAATGTAAGTCCTCAGAAACAATGATCCTATTCAGAAATAAGGAGATGACAGACATACTCTCTTCTGCCTAGTCAGTTCCTAAGTAGATAGCCATAGTCAGTTCTGGGAATCAGATTAGAAAAGATATCGATGAGTTGGACAATATCCAGAGGAGTACAACAACAATGGTGAAGGATCTCAAGTTTATGCTATATCAACCAAATTTGGGAATACAAAGACCAAAAAAAAAAAAAAAAAAGAAACAGATTCTGGCTTCAGAAAGCTTATTTCTTTGGGGAAGGAAAGAATGGACATATATAAGCATATAGAAATAAACAGCTATAAATAATTTAGAAAGAGGGGAAGGCATTAAGATATGTTGGCAGAAGTGGGCAGGTTCTTTCTGGAGGAGAGAAGCCTCAATGGGACACAATAGGTCTCTTTAAGAATTAGAAAAGAAAAAGGGATTAGATTTGCTCTGCTTGGTCCTAGAAAGGAGAAATAAAAAGAAAGGCTGGAAGGCACAAAGAGACAAATGTACATTTTATGTCAGAAGAAAAACAAAGTTCCTCAAAATTAGAGCTATCTAACATTAGAATGGGCGACTATGGGAATGGGTCTCTTTTCACTGGAGGTCCTGTATAGAGCATGTTCCTACTTAATAAGTTAATTTCCCTAATACATTGATCTGATTGTATGACTCTTCACTGGTCCCCCAAAGTCAAGATAACTACTGTAAACCATACTGTTGTTGGGATACTTTAGAAAGTATGATTTGGATAATTTAGACCCAGAGGTTCCTTCCATTTTTGTAACCTGACTTTCTTTCCTGTTTCATTTTTTAATGGATGCTCACCCACTATGAATAGGTCACACATCCAGTGACATAAGTTGACATGACAGCTAAAGGTACAACCATAATTATCATGACTCAGTTCCTGATTATGTCCAAACTCTTTGGTCTCAGAAACTAACCACTGAAGGGAAATCAAAAGTTCTGTAAAAATTAGAAGGGTGGGTGGGCTGACTGCCACTGGATTGCTCCAAATTGTTGGCCTTCCTAATGGAAATATTGCCAACATTAGTCAAATGTAGACATCTTCATTCAGATCCTTCCCCTTGGAACTCAGGAGAGTGTAAACAGCATATGCTTTTTGGCTGAAGAGTAAAAGAAACCCTCCCAGACTTTTCTCTCCATAGATGATGAAGATGATGAAAGGTGCTCAGCCACCAAAATACCCCACAAACCATCAAGCAATTCAGTCAACGTTCCCTGACCTCCTACGATATATGACACATCTTGGGTCAGAGGGGAGGAATCATAGTAGAGGAGCTTGTATATTCCCACTTCCAACAAGTTTTGAGATGGAAGGAGGTATGAAAGGAACAGGAAGAATGACTCCCCCCTTTTTTTCCCACTACCTTCTTCCTCATCCTGTGACTCATATCCCTTCCCTGAGGACTTCTCACTCCCCTAGCTAATGGAAAGAAGGGGTAACGGGAAGCTAAAAGAACAGAATTGCAGAAGCAATGGTAAAATTTATGCATTAAAAAAGAAGTTTCAGATACCATGATAAAATTTTAATCTTAGAAAATTCAAACTTCTTCCAAGGAGAATTAAAACATTATTCCCCGTTGCTTTAAACTGTAAGCATCCTGAATGTAGGAATCATCTCACTTTTTTACTGGTATGCACGCCATTGATCACACAGCATAACATGTAGTAGGTGCTTAATACCATTCGGTGATAGGTGATTGTACCATCCATCTTTGAGTCCTGACTTTTAGAAAACCAAAAGTCATGCTCCTTGAGCAAACTGGTGGAACTTATTCATCTGGTTTGTCCTTTACTTAGTCACGCTAGACTCTTTTGGAAGGTTACAATTCAAAATTCTCTTTTTTGTCTTTCTGGCCAGCCCTCTCTGCCTCCCCCTCCCCTTCCCCTAGACAATCCATTATCTCATTTGATTCTCCCAACAGCCCTTTCAAGCGGATAAGACAATCCCACAAAGCAAAGTCACGAAAGATTGGAGAGCCTTTGATTCATTCTGGCATTTAATTTATGGGAATACCATGAAATTGGAGTTGTGGGAGGAAGAATACTTGAAAGAGAGGTCAAGTTCTGACAGAAATTTTCTTCCTAATCTGTTGGGATTTGGGGTTCATGCTTGCTCAGGAATCTAATTTAGAATCCCAGAATCCAATTTAGAAGGGACTGGCAGCCAACTCTCACTTAAAGAGTCTCCTCTCTGTAACATCTAAGACAAGTCTAACCTTTCCTTGAAGACCTAAAGAGAAAAAGAATCCATGGTCTCTTGATATTGTCCATATGGTTTTTAATCATGGAGTTTTTTGTCATGTAAAATTGAGCTTAATCTTAAGGTCTGTAAAATCTATTCATTGTTCTGGATTGTCTCCAAGCAGAGCAAGGCTAATGGATCTGAGGCTTGACCACCATTCATACCCCTTCCACTATCAAAGTTTTCTCTTTCTTCTCCAAGCTGAGCATATCCAGGTCCTTCAAACTAGGTTCAAGTAGACTAGTAGGCAAAATCTCACCAGGAGTCCTCTTAGGGAGAGGAAAGTTCATGTGGAGTTCAATGGCCAAAATGAAGAAGTGGGGAAGATAACTTCCTATTTTTTTGCTAACCAGGTGCTGTTTTTTTAGACTACTGAGTGTGTTGCATCCTTGGCAGAGCTCTAATTGGCCAGTTCCAGTTATGGCCCTTGCTGCCAAGGTTGCTCCTAATACTAAACTTACAGTTAGATCTTAGCTCTAAAGCTGAGAATTTAGAGCTTGGGGGATCATTAGCTCTAAAGCCCTCATGTTACAGATGAGCCTAGAGAGCAGAGCTGCCTTTGCCTAAGGTCACATGAGCTCTAAGTGGAAGAGCTGGGATTTAAGCCCACGTTCTCTGATTGTCAGTCTAGGATTCTATTGCACATGCTGCTGCTTGACCAAGGTCTATCAGAGGTAGTAGTTGAATCTTTATTCTCTGTCTCCAGAACAGATGATGTCCTTTTCACAGTCTATCTCTGTTCCCAGTCAATTATCTGGAGTGAGATATGAGGAAAGCTAGAAAAAAAGAGAAAGATGGAAACGAGAGGACAATTCTTTGTGGAGCTAGAGGGTCTACCAGTAAGGATTAGTGCACATATTCCAGATTCTTTCTGTGTGTTGATTGGTTTTGCAGAATTCATTTTCATTTTTTTTAATTAGGAAAAAATCATATGGTATAATAACTCTGGAAGTACCTACTTACCTACTTTTGGAGGGCAAGAGGGGAAGAGATGCAGGAAAAATTGAGATGAGGTCAAAAAAGATATCAATAAAAATATGTTTAAAGGGAGGAAGAAATAGAGAAGAATGAATTAAAATTGAGCGAATTGACATTTTTTTCCTCGGGGACAGCTTTAAGGTTTCCTTTCTCTGTTGGGGTCGATGAGAACTAGGTTCAAAATGATTCTCAGGCAGGTATCTCTGCTGATCCTGCCTGAGGGAATGCTGGGATAGCACATTTGCTTGGGAGGAATGATGCTATCTCCTAGCCCAGGCTCCTCTAAGAACCACTGAAGGACAGCTAGCACAGCCCTAGTTTGGGGTGACAAATCTCAGCATCTCTTGGCAAGTAGCATGCCCTCAGTGTACATGCATTTTTAGGATGAGACAGCCCAGAATAATCCATCATGGCAGTGCATCATGTTACATTAGCAAGGCTGAGCTGCTGATAGAAATGAATTATGACATTTTGTGTTAATAAAGATAGCAAGGTTTCGAGTCCAGGGCAACTGTGCAGAATCTGAGAATGTTCAGTCAGTATCCAAAAAGATTTTGACAGGCTAAAATAGTGGACTAAACCAAAGAAGACGAAGTTAAAAAGGGATGAATATAAAGTCTTACACTTGGGTTCAAAAAAATCAGCTTTAAAAGTGTGGGGGGGAGGCAGCTAGGTGATGCAGGAGTTAGAGCACCAGCCCTGAAATTAGGAAGACCTGAGTTCAAATCTGGCCTCAAACACTTAACATTTCCTAGCTGTGTGACCCTGGGTAAGTCACTTAACCCCAACTGTCTCAGCAAAAAACCAAAAACAAACAAACAAACAAACAAAAGTAGGGTAGGAAGGGAAAGAATAAGCACCTATCCTGAACCAGGCACTATGCTAATTGCTTTTCAAATATCTTATTTGATCCTCACAGCTGACATTGAGGAAATTGAGGCAAACAGAAGTGACTTTCTCAAAGGTAACTTTGAGTTATCTTTATCTAGTAACTATCTGAGGCTATATTTGAGCTCAGCTCTTCCTGGCCCCAGGAGCAGTGTTCTATCCATTGAGCTACCAAACTTCCTCCAAAGTAAATAAGTTCAAGATGGAAATGGTCATGGAGAGGGGAAAGAGGATGACTGAATAGCAACATATCTGCTAAAGAGCAGATTTATCATGGGCTGCCAATTCATAATGAGTCAACAGTGTGATGTCATATAAGAAAAAGAATAAAAACATTGGGAGAAGAATAATGTCCAGAGCTAGGGAGGCAATAATATGACTATATCTAGAATGACGGGACTGGTTCTTGGAGCCAACTTTGAGAAAAATCATTGGTTAGCTGGAACACATCCCAAAGCTGGTGATACTATGATGGAAACACTTTGAGTTCATGAGATCAAAGAATTGAAAGAAGTGGAGACTTTTAGCCTGGAGATATCATAGCTATCTACTAGCATTGGATTGGATCCCAGAGGACAGGACTAGGGGCAAAAGATGTAAATTTTAGGATCACGGGACCTACAAATATAGCTAATGGGACCCCAGAACCTATCTAGTCTTCTTTGTAAAGTAAGCAAAGACTGGGTGAAAACTTATTAGGTTATGATCACATGGAGGGGATTCTTAATTAGGTCTCATCCCTCGGAAAGCTTTTCCAGTTCTCGGGTTTTGTAATTCCTGAGCCAAAAAATAATTCAGCTCGTGGAGCATTTAGTTAGTACCTACTGAATGCAAAACTCTGAACTTATATTCTTAATCACCCTCACTCCCATGACTTTTTTCTCTTGGCAGGGGAAAATAAAAGTGCATATGTTTGTTTTGCTTTTCCCCTCTTCAGAAAACTTCAGAAAATATGGCATTTCCTCAAAAGGCAGGCTGGGTTATTTGTAAAATCTGTCCTAAATCTGACTGCATTCGACACCCCCCCAAAATGCACACACATACAACCAGTTATGGTCTATTCCCAGCTCACTGACAGGGATAGCTTAAATGAGTACAGCATTAAAAATAGTAATGTTCGAAAGTAATCCACATTCTGTTGCCTCATGCTTCCTCCTTCTATGCATAAGCAGAATGCTGATCAAGCTCAACCACATCCCTTCCCTTCTATGTCTGGAACACCAAGTTCCCCTCTCTAATTTACTGCACATTTTTGGAAAGCTGACTGTCTGTGTGTACACAAAACACACACACACACACACACACATACAAACATGGAGGTGGGCAGATTGAAAAGGAGATGACAGGCAGGGCTTTAGAAAAGTGAGAGGGAGGGAGAATGCTATCGGTACATTTCTCTCCCTCAAATCCTAAGAGAGCGGGGTTGTTCTGAAGAAAATGTGAACTCCTCCAGATGCTGAGGATGAATTATTGCCAACAGATTTCCTCTGGAATAGTTCACACTTTCCTATCTCCAAAAGGTTCCTGTCCTCTGGGCACCCATGTCCTTATGATGTACCAGAATGGAAGTTTCCTTTCTGAAGCCAAAAGATGAAGACACATTTGGACCAAAACAAAATTGGACTATGAAAAGTTCAAAAAGTTGAAAAATCTCCAATGAAGAGGACATTATGAACTGGATCACAACATTAAATGACTTGAAAGCTTTTATTCAGGGAGAGGGTGCTTTGGTGTTGTCAAGGTCCCAAGGTAGATCTGTGGAGGGGTGCAGGTGAAAGGCATGGAAAATATTAGGGAATGGGCTAACATGTTTGGGATGTGGAAAGACAGAAGATGCAATTAAAAGAAACAAGGGAGTCACCTGCTTGTAAAAAACTTGATGGCAAATGAAAATGTACCAAATGACTTCTCAGGATGCAAAGTTCAGAAGGAAACACATCTGAAAGCAGCTGTGCTGTAGTGGAAAGAGAATTTAGGGCCAGAAAAACATAATTAGACATTCAGATTGACTATCTCCTGCCTTAGAGGGGCAGTTTGACATAAGAGTGTGCTAGAAGACCAGGGTTCAAATTTTCCCTTTCACACAGTGATTGGGTTTATAAAACCTCACTGTGTTTACCTTCAAGGGAGATATGACAAGTGTTCTCATGCCCCTTTCAGGCGGTGAAGGAAATTTCCCAGAGTCACACATATAGTAAGTGTCTAAACCTGGAACTGAATTCAGGTCTTCCTGAATTCAGGAGCAGCACTCTATCCATCACAAGAAAAACAGGGGCATTATATCAAGGGACCTCCATTTGAAAAGCACACAACTTAAATAGAGGAATACAATGCAATAAAAAAGGACAAAATATCCTCATTCTTGGACCAGTCATTAACAACTAGTTCAGAGGAAAAAGGATGGGGGTGCTAGACAAATTACAGCTGTCCTGGATAGTTCCACAAAGCCTCCTCTTCCTCCTCCTCCTCCTGTATGAGGTAGAATGGTTTCATTTATTTTTATTTCATTAGCAACTGTTATTTTTTTTAATGAAAAAAGAGAAAGAAAATATTTTTTCTTAGTATGGCATATGGGTTTGTTTTTTTTTAAATGATCTGAGAAATCTGTTTCCTTTCTATAAAAGATACAGGTAGCACCTTTGAATTCTGCCCAGAAATGATTTTTCCCAGTCTTGTGATTTTATTGGTAGAGGGAATGACAGTGTAAACACTCCCTCTACTGATACAGTTAAACTTCTCCATAATTTAAAGCTTTAGAGAGAGTTGCCTCGAGGTACATAAAAGTTATTTCAAAAGAAACAAGAAATAAGTTATGTCAAAGGAAATATACCAGACTCGGATGTTTCTTTGTATAAAATTAGTATTATTAGTAGTATCTTTGTAACTATTATTATTGTGGGTAACTAGGTAGTGCAGTAGATAAAGTGCAGGGCTTGGAATCAGGAAGGCTCATCTTCCTGAGTTCAAATCTGACTAACTAGTATGACCCTGGAGAAGTCACTTAATCCTGTTTGACTCAGTATCTTTATCTGTATAATGAACTGAAGTGCCTTAAAGCCATTTTCTAAGCCTATAATTTGCAGAACAATCACTGATCTGCTTTGGTAGAGAGAGATTTCTTACCAGAAGTTTCCTACACATTGAAATCATAGATTGAGACCAAAAAGAAGACAGACATCACAGATCATCTCTGTCTCTGTCTATCTCCGTCTGTCTGTCTCTGTCTCTATCCTTCCCTCCCTTTCTTCCCTCCTTTCTTTCCTCCATCACTCCTTCCCCCCTCTCCCTTCCCCCTCTCTCTCCCTCCCTCCCTTTCCTGCCCATATGTGATCAATTACCAAATTTTATCAAATCTTCCTCCACAACATCTATAAAATCTACTCTCTTCTTTCAACCAATTCTTTCAATTTCTTCCATTAAAAATGTTCAACAAAGTATCATACCATCCCTATAGCTATAAGATCCAAAGAAATCAATTCAAAACAAACACTTATGGAGCACTATTGCATACATGCATGAGACTATTGTGCAAAGTACTCAGAATAGTTTCTGTGGTTCAGTAGTATCTTACTCTTCATGACCCCATTTAGGGTTTTCTTGGCAAAGATGCTAGAGTGGTTTGTCATCTTCAGCTCATTTTAACAGATGAGGAAACTGAGGCAAACAGAATGAAGTGACTTTCTCCAGTTCAAATAGCTAGTAGAGTGTGAAGCCAGATTTGAACTCAGAAAGATAAATTTCTGATTCCAAACCCAGGGCTTCATGCACTATGATACCACCTAGCTGAGAATACAAAGACAAAACTAAGTACAGTTAGGAATTCCTACCTTCAAGGAATTGATTTTCTACTGCATGGAAACCAGTAACAAAGTTAAATAGAAAATATGAAAAAATTTATCTCAAATTGGAGACAGTGCTAATATTTAGGGGGAGGTGATCTCAACGAACTTTTCTGTTTACAAGAAAGTTTCTAAAATAAGCTTCGAAGGAGCTCTGATTCTGATTCTAAGGAAGTGAAGAGGAAAGATATTTTAGATGGGAATATTCACTACGCAAAACCCTGGAGGTGGGAGATTGAATTGCATGTATAATTTGGAATAAAGTGTATTAGAAAGGGAGTAATAAGGAAAAACATTATGAAGAGAGGCAAAAGATTATGGAGAACTATAAAAATGAAAGGCAGTATAACTGTGGATAGGGTGTTGAATTTTGAGTAATGAACACCTGACTCCAAATTCTACCTCAAGAAACTTACTAACTGTATGGCCCTGAGCTCCTCACTTAACCTCTTTGAAATTCAATTGACCCACATATCAAATAAGGCAGTTGAACTCTATGTTCTCTGTGATATCTTCTAGCTCTAAATCTATGACCCTGTTTTATTCTAGGAAAGTGATATGGTTAAAATCGGCCTTAAGGAATATTAATTTGACAGCCATGTGGAAGATGACTTGGAATAGGAGAGATGGGAGATTATTTAGGAGTTTACTACAATCATCCAATATTATTATGAGCAAAAAGTGCTTATCCTATTACCCAAATAATTAACTGATCTTCCATTAGGGCTATCTGCACTTTAACTTGATTTTCCAGCAGGGATCATGGACCAAGATGATGAAAAGCCTTATTCATGAAGTTTGGGGATCACTTGAAAGGAGTAGAGATTTGTAATTTAGAGGAGAGAAGGTTTAGGAAGGAACAAAAAAGATTGTTTTAAAGTATTTCAAGATCCATCATGGGGAAAAGGGAACAAATTTATTCTGCTTAATAATCAGTAGGCAGTTGGTAGTACATGTGGTTGGCCTGGAGTGAAAAAGACCTGAGTTCAAATTTGTCCTAGCGTATCTGTATTACTGTAGGCAAATCATTTAACCTCTATTTGCTCCACTTTCTTCAATTGTAAAATGGGGATAATCATGGCACCTCCCTCTTTTGTAAGGAACAAATGAGATTGTATTTGTTAAAGCTATCTGACAATATACTCTTTATATAAATGCTAATTCCCTTCCCCTCTAACAATAATCACTATCATTTGTAGCATTTATGCTTTAATAAAATAAAAAAGTATTTTTAATATTGATAAATCAATATTATTTTATTTGATCCTTACAAAAATCCTAGGAGATAATTTTTACCTACATTTTACTGATGAGGAAACTGAGGCAGAGATTTAATTGACTTTTCCAGGGTCACATCAATATTTATTGTCTGATATAGGATTGGAACTCTTCCTAACTTCAAATCCAACTCTCCATCCATTGGTCATCTAATTGCTCCCTTATGGCAGAATCAAGAGCAATTCAAGGAGTGCACAAAAGCAAAGTTATACGCAATGTGGGAGAAATCTCTGAATTATCAGTGTAACACCAAAATACGGTGGGCTTTCTTCAGAGAGAATCAGAAAGATTTACAGGTTGGCTGTCTTGGAATCCCTCCTCAGATACTATATATGATTTGATTTAGCATCACAGAGAGAGAATTGGAAGAGATCTCAGAGGCCATCTAATCTAATTTCTGAATTTTATATGTGGGGAAACTGAGTCCCATAAATGTTAAATAACTTGTTTATTTTCACAAATGCAATAACCACTAGGGGCAGAATTTGAACCCAGTTTCTCTGACTGCAGTGCCAGTACTTTTATCCACTTTCATCATCCCCACTCCCACTCCTCCATGCTTATTAGTGATAGAAACCACAAGTATCAGAGTTCAGAGCTTTCCCCATTCCTGTTAGGTGAGTCTGCTTTCTGAGATCCAAAGGGAGTGTTCAGATCCAAAGGGAGTGAAGAATGAGTCATGCCCACCTTGAAGTGACCCCAGAATCACAAATCTCTCATTTACTATCCTCTTTCTTCTTTTCCCATTGATATTGCATTTCGATGTCAGAATGGAGCAACTACTTTCCAAGTGTAGTTGCATTTCATGTATCCAGTAGAGACAGACTCAGGGTGATAGTAACTTTCTGAGGGAAGAAATGAGACTTGAAGTATTGGTTGCCGTGTGTTGAACTGAGTTGAGGTTTTGCTGAACGGACATTGTTGACAGCTCCCCAGCTGTACATTTTTATGAAAATATTTTTTTTTTCAAACTTCATTAGTGATAGAAAATATTTTTTTTAAAAATCATTTTCCAAGAAGGTCTAATTTTATTTTCAAAGGGGTTTATACTTTTCTCCTTCCAACCACACCCATCCCCATTGGCAACAAATTAGGCAAAACTCCCATTTTCATCTAAAATGTTAACATGAAAATGGTTTTGAAAAGAAAACAAAACTTTTATCCTAAAGCTGAAATGTAATGACTTAAGAGGATAGGGAGTCTTAGATAGAACCCAGAAGTCCAGCTCCTCTGTTATCATCATTAACCTATGCAGGGAGCCTCATTTGTCTTAGTAAATGATATTCCAAATGTGTTTTAATGGCACAATATTGGCTAAATGATTTTTTTCCTATAGTTATTTTAAAAAGTGGAAAATGATTGAAATAACACTATTGGAAAAATGTGGGCGTTTCTGAAATAACAACTGATTCGTATGGAATTTATAAAGTGCCATGATTATAAAATCATAGAATTTGTGCTCTTTGATCTCACCTTAGTGATAAACTGATCCAACTTTTTATTTTAGAGGAGGAGAAACTGAGGCCTGGAGGAAGCAAAATGATTTCTTCAAAGTTAGATAGATTATAAAAGAGTAAATCCAAGATTTGTAGAAACAGCCACAGGGAACAGTGGATAGAGGGCTGGGTCTGAAGTCAGGAAGACCTGAATTCAAATCCAGCCTCTCTGACACTTATTATCTGTGTGAACTTGAGTAAGTCACAACTGCATCTGCCTCAATGAATCATAATAGCATCTTCCATCCAGAGCTGTTGAGATAATATCTATAAAGCTCTAAGCAAAGTGCCTGACACAATAGTGGACATTTCATAAATGCTCCCTCCTTTCATATTTAGATATTCTAATTTCAAATCCATCGTCCTTTCCACAGAAGCACAAAAACTTGTCACCTAAGTTAAAAAAGATCTTGGTATAAAGCAACTTCCTCATAGTCCCCTCGCTGGTCTGGAGGCAGGATTGGAATCCCCCTCCTGACTAATTCCAGAGCTCTGAACATATTGCCTCTCAAAATTATTTCCCAAGAAACACAGAGAGAATGAACAAAGAAATAAGAGAACTAACTAGAAAAAATGGGAGTTACTTCCTTCCTGAGATTTCTCATGATAGTCATGTGAGAAGAGATTAATTTAAAATTCATATTTAAGAAAAACTGTGTTTAATCAGAAACATCCAAGAGGTAGAATTTGCAAAGAAGAGAGAAGGAATTATTTTTCCTAATGTAATCAAAATTTAAAAATGTGTATTTAGATTTTTCACTCAAATTATTGTCTAAAGGACAAAGTTGTTTTCTTGGCTTAGCTCTAGATGTCATCAGTTGCCTAATAAAGAAGAAAATTAAAGCATCAGCGCACTCCAAGGGTAGTTGAAAGGGAAATGGTGGGTGTGAGTGGATGACTACACATTATTCACCAAGAATTATTCAAGGGAATGGAAAAGAAAGGCAATAGCTAATGGGGCAAGAATAAAAAATAACTGATACAAAACTTGTGAGCTCGTCTGGTAGATAGATACCTTAGCAATGTCAAAAGAACTCCAGGAACCTCCCACCATATATTGAGAGAGCTCCCAATGGAGGATGTTTATGGAGCAGCAATTAGAGTAACTGAGAATGCATCGGGGGGGGGGGGGGATGGTGCTAAGTAAGTATCATCAAAGGAAGCATCCACATTGATGAGCTCAAGAAGACATTGAAGGGCCAGAGTAAATGACAGGTTAAGTAGTATATGCTACTGCCCTGTTGAATTATTGGTTGGCTTTTAAAATTACATTGATAATTGCACATTTGTCAGGTGACTTAACACCATAGAATCAGAACTGGAAGAAACCTTAGAGATCATGTGGTTCAACCTTTCCATTTTACTCATGAAGGAAATGAAGCCTAAAGATGGGAATGGATTTGCATATGGTCACACGGCAGAGAGGATTTGAACCACCTCATGGGATTTAAGACTTTATGTGAAGGCTGATTGCTCAGAGAGCAATCTCTGACTTTCAGGAAGGGGGCTTATGAGTAAGAGAGATGGAATCTAACCATTCAGAATACAAAGCAAGGAAGAGGACAGAGCAAAGGGTAGCATTTCCAGCAGGAGATTCAAGTGTGGCACTATGGAGATTGTTCAGTGGTCAGGAGTGGCCGAGAGGAGTTCAGAGGCAGGGAGACACAGGTGTTTTGAGCACAAATTATGTCTCCATGAATGAATCCCATATTGCTGCCTCAGCTGAGGTTGGAGAAGAATCAGTAGTGTTTCTGTCCCCTTTCCCTTTGTCTCTCTATAGTGAGGGTAGGATATTTGATACTTAACTAAGGACACCCTTAAGGATTTTCTAGGCAACCTGAAAGTTTCCTTAAGGTCAGTCTTTGAAATTCCAGCAGCCAACCTGCAGATAAAGTTTAAAATTCCTTTCAAATATATTCTTAGAGAATATACAAGTTATCTCTTTCCCATTGTTGGGGTGAGGGGCATGGTGTCCCCATGAATTATAAAATCCATATAAAAATTTTTCATCCTCTCTTAATACCTGAAAAGTCTGAATTAATATCCTATTAAAAGATAAAGTATTATACAATAGTACACATGTATTTTATGTGTTTCTCAGTTTCTAAGCCTTTTCTGTGTCATCTGCTGGTCTTTGTGTGTCATTGAATTGCTTGTAGCGGTATGTAGATAGTTAAGTAAGTTCAAAGTAAATTTAAAAGGGAGAAATGAATAATTGGAAGGACTCAATAAAAGCTTCCAGTAGGAAGTGGCCCCTGAACAATGCTTTGAAGACTCTAGGGAGTCTGGGGGGCAAGAGTAGATTCCAAATATAGGGGAGCTATCTTTTAAAAAAGTACCCCCCCAATCCCATTTAATTTCTTATGCTGACCCATAAGATATCACAACCTGTGATTAGGAAAGACATGATGTGGAAGGGATACTAGCAAAAAAGACTGTCCATATGCAGGAGCTTCTACCTCCCCTTGCTGCTTCTCTATGCATTTGCTGAATCTCCTAAAGCTGGGTTCCATATGCAAAAGATATTTGGGGTTATTTAATCACTTCAAAACCTCAGTTTTTCTCTGGGTTTAGAAGGCAATAAACAGAAATCCCAAGTTCTGTCATTTAATGTTTATGCTATAGGGGGAGAAGAGTGAATTCTCCTTTGGGGACAATAAGATCCTAGGCTTTTCAATGGTGAAATGTGCTAGGGCAAAGGCATGTGATCATATCATGCTTTTAAAACCTAGAAAATAATTAAAAATCATACACCCCAAGGGGAAAAAATGTGACCTAATGAGTGCGAGGCTTGGATGGGAAAATATAGGCAGCCATCATATATTGCTTACACCAGGGGTTCAATGAAAGCGAGTTCCCATGAATGAAAGGAAAGTGAGTTGTTTAGAAAGGGAAAGCTGAGATCCTGAAGAGGTTTGAGAAGTGAATTTCTAGAGAAGTTTTTCCCATATGAAGGGGATGGGGGAATGGGATGAGGAAGGAGGAATAGTGCAGAACAGGGCAAGTTGTCAGAACACGTTCATAAAAGTCCTCTAGCTCAGTGTATGTGTAACAACGCAGCCGAGGATCACCTGCTGCCACACATATATGGCTTCATTGAAGCTTCATCTAACATAATCCACATCAGAACTTATACAACAAAATAAAAATAAGTCTATTATATCACCCAAAGAAAGTTAGCTCTAGAAGACTTTCTATTTACTTTTTCTATTTACACACTATTTACAAGGATAATAAAATAGCCAGTTATATTGGACAGCTATAAATATTCTATCGATTCAATCCCATTGGACAAGTGTTTGTTAAATATCTAATATCTGCAAAGCATTGTGTACCTTCCCTCAAGAAGCTTGCCTTCAAATAGGAAAGGAGTGTGGGAGAATGCAGCATGTAGACAGATAAGTACATAAAAGGAAAAAAAAATAAATGGAAGGCCTTAAGAAGTTTCAAGTAGCAAGTGATGCCTTGTACAATGCTTTGAATACCCTAAGGAGTCTAGGGAGTGAGAGGCAAAGGGGAAGAAGGAGAAGATTCCAAATATAAGCCAACCACCTTTATAAAGTTACAGAAATGAGAGGTGGAAATTCAGGTGTCAAGAAAAGCTAGCTGTCAACTTGACTGGAATGGAGAAGGCCTGCAGGGGAGTCAAGTCAAAATAAGACTAGAAAGATAGGTAGAAGTCAGATTTTGGAGGATTTTAGATGTCAGGCTGATAATTTCACATTTTACCCTAATAGAGAACCACTGAAGATTTCTAAGTAGAGAAGGGACATGGTCAGATATGTGTTTTTGGATCATCACTATTAACCTAAATGTCTTAGGGTTCCCTTCCACACTTAAGAATCCCACTGGGGTCCAGATATGAATTTCCTCTGGGTTTTATTGAATTTCAGGAATGTCTTCTTTAAAAAATAAATTATCTTATATTAAAATTTTAAAAATCTCCTTTACATGAGACTCGGGTAAATGATAATTTTATATTGCCTAATTTTAAAAGGCTGAGTCAACACAATTTTTCCTACTTTATGTGATGTAAAAATAGTCCTAGAATTTGAGATCAGGGAGTGGGGTAGGGGTGGGGGTGGGAGGAACCACTAGTTAATATAATCCAGAGTAACAAAGCATGATCTCCCTGTCAAATCCATTTGTCTTTAACCGGAGGCTTTCCCAAAGTCACCTGTCAGGAATAATGAAGCCATCTCAAGCTGTACACCAAATCAGAGAGGAGAGGGAGAAGTGATTAGGTCAGGTTTTATCATCTTGTCATTTCAGTTTAATAATCAGTTTCACCTCTAAGAGATAATAAAAGAATTTAGGGAAGAAAATGGGAGTCACTGTAGGAAAATTGAATTAGGAAAGGAAAGCCTTCCCTATTAAAAGCGTAAGAGACATCCTAGTTTAGTTAATTGGGAAAAAATACTGATTTCTAGTCCTTATTTACCTGATCAACAAACATTGACTAAATATGTAGTATGATATAAGCATTTAAGTTAGTTGCTAAGGTTACAAAAATAAATTTCTACCTTCAAGAAGCTTACGTTCTAGCTCTGTATTTAATCTCTGCAACCTATCAGTCACTTCTTTGTGAATCTGTTGCTTTATTTTTAAATGGGGATTATAATAACAGTAACTAGCATTTATATGCACTTAAGAAATGCAAAATGTTTTCCATATATTATATCAGCTAAGTGGAACAATAGATAAAATACTTGACTTGAATTTGAATCTGGCCTGAGACACTTCGTAGCTGAATGACCCTGAACAGGTCACTTAAGTGTTTTCTGACTTAATTCCCCATCTGCAAAATGGAAATAATAATAGCATCCAGGATTGTTGTGAGAATCAAAGTGACATAATACTTGGGCGCACTTGGAATCAAGAGCATAGTTCAAATCCTGTCTCAAGACACTAATTCTGTAAACTTGGACAAGTTCCTTAACTCTGCCTCAGTTCCCTTATCTGTAAAATAGAGAGAACTGGAGGAGATTCCTCTCCCAGGAATTTTGTGAGGATCAAATGAGATTAATTTAAAGCACTCGGCACAGTGTCTGGCATATAGTAGGCACTCAATAAATGTTTATTTCTTTCCCTTCCCCTCAGATGATCAACCAACAAGCATTTATTAAGCATCTACTTTAAGTCAAGCACTGTTCCAAGCTTACCTTAGACAAAAATATCCAATTCCTGACCTCAGCTTACATTCTACATAGTGGGAAAAATGGATGACCGTGCATATATAATTATATTAAAAATAAACAGCCAATTAGGAGAAAGTACTAGTGACTGGGACTATAGGGAAAGGCCTTATATAGGATTCTAAAATGTAGAGGTGAGGGGAGAGTGTATTGCAATCCAGGAGAATGGCCTGGGCACAGGATGAGAGGGTGTTCGAGAGATAGCCAGATGGTCCATTTGACTGATGCTTAGAACCCAGTGTTGTAACAATCCTAGTCTTAGAATCCAGTCCTGTAACATGCTGGGGATGGAGAGTTTGAAGGTGGGGAGCAGGACAAGAGACTTATAGCCACAATGCCCCAGAAACATAAACCAGATCTCTTGTCTCCTTAAAGTAGGACCTAAAATACTCAGAAACAAATATTTTTAAATTGGGGGGGATAATTTTTAAAAGTTGGAAAAATAAAATAAAATGCTCTGAAAAGCTACCATGTGAAGAGGTCATTTTTCCCTGCCAGAAGATAATTTTCAAGGCACTGTTAGTTCAGGCAACAAGGCAAATGTTACTCCCATAAATTAAAGTTCTGATTTTCCCCAGGAAAGATTTCTGAGTTTGTTCATTACAAAAGATCCTCCAGCAAAAAGGAGAATTCTTCCCTCTCCCTGACATTGACCCCCGCCTCCTTCCTCCAACCCCATCTTCTCCCCACAGAACAGGGGCTGCCAGAGCAGTAGCTACCTCATTCTAAATGTGAGATCTCCATCTCTCCCTTTACTCCAGCTTTCTAAATTCTTCAGGGGCACCAGAATACCATTACACTGAGTCATCCTCCCTCCTTCACTAGTTCCCCACTGACCTAAACAAAGGCTGAATTTCACATCAAGAGTGACAGAGGGGTTTCCTTTCACAGATTGTGGAAAGCTTCGATGTAAACAGCATTTTTCCCCCTTTATTTCTAGGGTCAAAGGAATGGATGGTGAACTGGAGACAGTGCTCGGTGGAAATCCCTCTTATTCCCCGGCATCTGAATACATCTGTGATTTGTGTGTTTTGATCCCCAGCTAATTTTTTTCCAAGCCTGGAAAAACCTTCCTCGGTGGGCTATGTCAATGTGATGCCACAGCTGAAATTCTTGCATAATTTCTTTGCCAGCAGGAAATTGGAGATCTGGACTGCCCCAGCCAAAATGATTCTCTCTCTCTCTCTTTGATGGAAGATTTTATTGGCCGTGGGGGTCATCCCTATGATCACATCACCAATACAAGTTCCCTGTGCCCCTTTGCAATCGAATTAAAGCAACATTTTCTCGGTCTCCTTTCATTATTATATCTCAGAAGTTAAACAAGAGTAGTAATCTGAGGTTTTGTTAATTTGACTTTGACTGGGAGAATTCCACTCTGCAGCTGGCCCTCTATCACTGCTCTCACCCACTCTGTCACATCTGCTTTTAGCCTGTTATTAAGGGGTCAGATCCGTAGGGTTCCAGGATAGTTTCATCATAGAATTATAGATCACAAAAAGCTAGAAGATACTTTCTAGATGTATTTGCAAGTTTGATATATTTCATTTTTTGATTCTTTCCTTTTGCTCATATCCAATCAATTCCCAAGAACGATTCATATCCCCTTCTCTCCATCACTCATATCCATCCCTTTCTCTCCACTCCCTTACCTTCTACCCTAGCTCAAGGACTCGTACTTGTTGCCTGCTAGACTGTTACAATAATCTCTTAACCAGTTTGAATGTCTTCTCCCTTCTTCTGATATATTTTTAAAAAATATTTTTAAACAAATGTATAATTGTTCATGCTGGAATGTTAAACTGTAAATGTTGACATGGGTTTAAGGATGCTTTGAGATTCATTCTTGTCACTTTCCAAGGACATTACCCTCCCCTCCTTTTGAATCCTTCCTTGGAATATGCCTGTGTGTGTGTGTGTGTGTGTGTGTATGTGTTTGGGTGTGTAGTTAAGCAAATTTATGTGCATAGTTAACATGGAAACTAAGAATTCTAAAAGGTGGAGATGAAGGATCATATTCTAGGGATGCAAGGTAGCCTGTTCAAAGTCCATCATGGAGTTGGGATAAAAAAATAACATGTGTCAGGAACAGAAAGAAGTCCAGTTTGTCTGGATCTTAGAATCTAGGGCTTGAATTTGTAGCCTAGGTCCAGGAGAGGACTCCTGCAAATACAATGTGCCCAGAATCCAAGTGAGACTTTTGTGGCAGGCTATTCCCTTCAGAGTCAGAGGCCTTGGGTTCAAAACTCATCTTTGATATTAGCCATCTATGTGACCTTGAACTTATCTTCCTGAGTCTCATTTTATTATTCATACAATGAGGACTTTAAACTAAATGCCTTAGGGATTTCTTTCTGCTCCAAAGATGTGATCTGATGGAATAACCAAACATTGGCCACATCTGAAAATTTAGACCTGCCTCTGAGGTTATGGTTTCCTATCTTCTATCACTGTACAGAGTAGGTACTTAATCATTGCTTATTGACTAACTAACTGATCAACCTCTCTGCTGAAGAAAAGGGAGAATATTTCATTGTCAAATCTTTTAAAATCATGACTGGTCATTGCATCTATAAAGGAAAAGAAAAGGAAGAAAGACAGATTTTCCTTTATTGAGGTCATTCTGTAAAATCATTCTGTCCTTCTTCTTCTTCTTCTTCTTCTTCTTCTTCTTCTTCTTCTTCTTCTTCTTCTTCTTCTTCTTCTTCTTCTTCTTCTTCTTCTTCTTCTTCTTCTTCTTCTTCGTCTTTTTCTCCTTCTTCTCTTCCTCCTCCTCCTCCTCTTCTTCCTCTTCTTGCTCCTCCTCTTTCTCCTCCTCCTTTTTCTCCTCCTCTTCCTCCTCTTTCTTTTCTTCCTCCTCCCCCTCTTCCTCCTCTTCTTCATTCTCCTCTTCATCCTTCCCTCTGTTTCTCTATCTCTCTGTTTCTGTCTCTCAGTTTCTCTGTGTCTCTGTCTCTGTCTCTGTTTCTGTCTGTCTGTCTCACTTTCTGTCTTCATTTCTCTCTTTCTATCTGTATCTGTCTATTTCTCTGTCTCTGTGTCTCTGTCTGTCTGTCTATATCTGTGTCTCTGTGTCTGTCTGTCTCCCTCCTTCCCTCCCTCCCTTTTCCATACATCCTTCACATCCCTACCAGAATAATCTTCCTACTGTACACATCTGACCATGTCACTCTCCACTCAAATGTGACAACATTTGAAAGTATTTAGCTAAAAATGCCCAGCACATGTTGTTCAGTCATGTCTGACTCTTCCTCATTGCAGTGGGATTTTCTTGGCAAGGATACTGCAGTGGTTTGCCATTTCCTTCTCAAACTCATTTTATAGATGAAAAAACTGAGGCAAGCAGGGTGAAGTGACTAGCACAGGATCACATAGATAATAGGTGTCTGCGACTACATTTGAACTCAGGAAAATGAGTCTTCATGACTCCAGATCCAGCACCCTATCCATTGAGCCATGTAGCTTCCCAATACATAGTGAATGCTATATAAACACTTATTCAACTCCCCTTCCCTTCTTTTCCCCTGCTCAAAGTCTTTATCAGCTCTTCTTTGTCTACAGTACAAAATATCAATTTCCTTGCCCTAGCATTTAAGGTCTCTCCCAACTTGCCTCCCCCCAACCTTCTCACACATTCCAGTTCTAATGTGTCAGGATAATTAAGTGTTCACCAGTAACAGGTAAGATTTTAAAGCCAAAGTGTAAGGAAAGAAGAGGACCTCGGGCCTTTAAGATCCCCACCAGCTCTGAATCAAAGAGCCTGAAACTTCCACATTTGCACATGGAGAAAGAAGAGAAAGAGAAAGAAAGAGACTTGAGGTAATATAAGAAGCTAAGAGGAGTGTCAATATGTCAGTCCTTAACTCAAGCAGAGAATTCGAAGTGAACCTGAAAATGGGACCAAAGCCAAGCTTTGCCACTCCATACCTATGGAATCTTCAGGGATGCACTTCAGCTTTATGCCTCAGATTCCCTAATCTGCAAAATGGGGCATAGTACTAGTGTTTAACTAGTTCTTAGCTTTTTCTTTTATTTTTTTCAAATCAGTGATGTGTAGGATAATAAGACACAATACAAAGAATGCTAGATCTGAAGAAGCTGAAGTTCAAATATAACATCAGATGCTTCCTAGCTATGTGTGTGAGCCTGGGCAAGTCACTTAACTGTGTTCTGCCTCAGTTTTCTTATCTGTAAAATGGAAATAATAATAGCACCTACCTTCCAGAATTGCTAGGAGGATGAAATGAAATGATAGCAAATTATTGTATGTAATAATATCAAATATAAAATAACAGTAAATATATGTAAACAATAATAAATCATTATATTAAGTACTTAATACAGGATCAGCACATAAGTGCTATATAAATATTACTATTATTAGTAGTAACTTTCTACAGCAAAATTACTATTATTAGTAGCAAATTTTATAGTAAAATTACTATTATTAATAGTCAATTTACTATTGTTGGTAGTAAATTGTTATAGTAAAATTATTGTTATTAGTACTCAATTTAAATCATAAAATTTTAACTTTTAGTAGCAAATTTTATAGTAAAATTACTGTTATTAGTAGTAAATTGTTATAGCAAAATTGTTATTTTAGTAGTAAATTTTAATGGTAAAAATACTATTATTAGTAGTACATTTTATTGTAAAATAGTAGTAAAATTATTATTGTTAGTAGTAAGTATAATAAAATTGATCTCATTAGCAAATTTTTATTGTTGAAGTACTATTGATGGTAGTAAATTTTTATAGTAAACTTACTTTTAGTAGCAAACTTTATAGTAAAATTACTCTTAATAGTAATTTTATAGTAAAAATCAAATAGTAAAATTACTCTTGTTAGTAAATTTTATAGTAAAATTACTATCATTATTATTAACAACAACTATTTCTCTAGTGCACTGAGATTCAGGGTACATATTCCCCCTGATAACTCTGTAAGGAAATAAGAATAAATGTCATTATCTTCGTTCTCCAAAAATAAAAGAGCTTGCTCAAAGTCAAGCAGCCACAAAATAGCAGAGCCAGAATTCACACCCAAGCTCCATCTTGGTTCAGAGCCCAACATTCTTCCCAGTCGGCCCCACTATGGTGGGACAAGAGACATCAACAGCAGTAGTATGTAGATTGGGTTAACATTAAATGTCTGATATGGACAGCTAAAACTGTAGTCAGGCATCCAGAGAGAGAATTAAATAAAGCCTCTCACCCCTGGCATTCGCAAACTAGAAAGCAGAAATTCAGCCCTGCCTTTGACCACAAGTTAGAGCCAAATAGTTGATTCCCCCCGGCTGTTCCTTCAGTAAAGCCAAGAGGGGAAAAAAGGAGTGTACTTTTTTTCCAACAGGAAGGTCTGAGGCCCTACCTTGCTTTGAAATAACCTGTTTCTCCCAATGCAGACTGCTGCTACTCTTGACTAATGAGATCGGCAGCCACAGAAGCACAATGGTCAGCTTTGGGCTCTCAGCGTGTGGACACGTTAGCCTACATGGCGAACTGCTCAGAAATGAGGCTGGGGAAGAGGGAAGAAAACAACAGCAAAAAAAGAAAGAAAATCTCTTCCCTCTCCCCCCCACCCCAAAGGAGATTCTTACACAGTGCCATCATCCCGATCTTGAAATCCTCCCTAGAGCTGTATTTCACTCTCATTGGACATATGCAAATTATCTCAGATGCACTGAGCTTCTGCCAATGCACAACTTATAATAACAGAGCAGGAATGCAATGTGAGCTCTCTCTCCGCAGCCCCTGAAAGAAGAGAATCTCTTGACAGGGCAATTGAGGCCCTTGACATTCCAGGAAATAGTTTACTAATGTCATTCAGGCCAAAGTCATACCCAAACTCAGGGAGAGGCTGCATAAAAAACACAGAGCCTAAAAAAAAAAATCAGAACAGGGAACCATCCTGTATCCTTCATTCAAGACTGGGTTCGTTTTGTTTTTCTTTTTTTAAATATAGGTAAGGCATCCCAACTCAATTGAACAGTGTCACTATTGATTAAACCTGATACAGAAAGGATGGGTTTCTGCCAAGGAGTTGGCAAGCACATCCTGTGTAGCGCCATCCCCCACCTCCTTATTTTCTTAGGTACTGGATCCAAATCACATACAGATCTTTATGGGAGTCCCTGGTCTTTCAGTTCTGCTTTTCATTTTATCTGCAATCACTGCAGGGAAGATAGAGTGATTCTGTGCATGCTGAGCCACAAGTTCAGGGCTTGGAAATAAACAAGAATTGCCTACAGATAATGTCATTTTATATAGTAAAGATCGCCCGAGCCGACAATGGACCTGAGCTCTGGCGTTTGAGAAACCAAGGAGTGCATGCTCAATTTATTTTGATCCTAATCACCAAGCACTTATTAAGTGCTCACTGTACGCCAAACATTTTATGAGATACTGGATATACGAGGATGAAAACTAGATAGTTGTTGCTGTTAACGCAAATATTTGGGACAAAGAGAAACTAATGAGAGTTCTCTTTTAGGATGTAGCACTTAGGTTACATCTTGAAGGGGAAGCTGATAAACAGAAGCAATATTAATTAAAATTAAAATTAAAGTGATATTAAACAAAGGATCAGTAGACTGAAGTGCAGATACTGCCTTCCACATGGACCAGCTATGTGGCCATGGGCAAAGCACTGAGCCTCAATTTTCTCATCTAAGAAATCATCATGATTTATTATAAAACTTGAACATCAGTGCATAATTTGTGATCCCCAAATCACATTTTGAGAAACACTGTTCTGGGTAACTATTCAGTCAAAATTTGTTCCAAATGTTATACTCACTTTCTTAAAAAAAAAAAAAAACTATTCACCATAATTAGTATTTTTATGATGGACTATTATAAATAAATAAGTCATCATTTTACTATGACCACACCATTTGTTAGTCACAGAAGGTATTAGGCATCTGACAAAAGGTTGAGTTGATGAGTATAGTTCTAGACCTAATCAATCTGAGCTTGTCCTCCAAAAATATTCCTCCCTGATGTAGATAATTGAGTTAACTATACTATAAGGCCAACAATACTAGTTTGTTTAAAGTTGCCATCCAAATTTGTGTTCCTATGCTAATCTTTTTTCTTAAGCTGGTCAAGGTCTTACTCCAACACTGTTTCTATGTTTGGGAATTTCCCAATTCAGTGAAATCGTAGAGCTCAAGGTTAGATCAGGATGTTCTTTACTCTACCCTTCTCTTGTTTCCCTCAGTCACTTACACCTGGCCTAGCATAGTTGTTGATGTTGTACATCAAACCTAAGCTGCCCTGGGTGGCTGGGCAAGTGAGAGAATTGTAAACACAGAGCCCAGCAGGCAGGAAAGAGGCAGTTTCATAATAATACCCAAATCATAGAGTTTTTTGTTATGATGTACAAATGAGATACATGTAAAGTGTTTCTATAAATGTCAGTCATTGTTATGATTGGGGAAAGATTTGATTCCACAGGTGGGCTAGTACAGATTTCTGGCTGTTTATTCCACCTACCTCTTTTCTTTGAGATAAAATCTACCATTTTCTGCTGGGCATAGAAATTATAGGAGAGAGAATGAACACCCACAGATAGGTACAGAAAGACTGATCTTGTTTATCTACTAGATGGGGAATGATTTGGGGTTGTTTTAGAAAGGACGGAGAGACATGGCTGCCAAGGGCAATGCTGGCTTAGCATAGAAATTCATTTGTAAAAAGCTTTTGGAAAAGTGTGGTAGAAGTTTATGATCAGAATCTCCCCATTAAAAAAGAGAGAGAAACAGTAAAGGAAAAAAAAACAGTCCTAAGAAAGTCTAGTTAAAACGAGATAAAATGTTTTCTAGTGGCGTTTAAGGATAAAAAATGGAATGACAACAAACAGATAAAAAATGGAGAAAATCTGTAAATATTTTCATAACAAACTCTTTCACCAAGGAGAGTGGAGCCATTACATTGAGACCCTAAATTGTTGTCCCAGATAAGATTAGAGATGAAGTAGAAATGGCACTGAAGAAACAGAAGATGAGAAGAGCATCTGCTGGAGCCTGATGCCAAGACCACTCACTGGGAATTGGGTGAAGATGTTTACAGCCTAGCACCATAATGATGTTATATTCATTGAAAAAAAAAACTATTCACCATAACTATTATTTTTATGTTGGACTATTATAAATAAATAAGTCAACTTCCCATTATGCCCATATCATCTATTGATCACAGGAGGTATTATAATAATAAATACTTTGTCCATATATGTTTCCTTCTCGAACAGCCCTTTCTGGGTACATCCTGACAATACATGTGTCCTATTTTTTGTGTCTTTCTATTTGGTTCCATCCTCCTCATTGTTACCAGATGTATTTGTGGGAAGCGATGCCCCAGGTAAAAAGAGGAATTTTTTTCATTGCTACTAACTTTGCTATACCATCTCACTAAATGGCCTTGTATTGAACTAATTATATCCTCTGATTGCTAAAAAGCACATAATACCTGTGGGGGCTCATGAGCTATAGTTTGAGGGTACTTTGAACCCAGGGAAGTCATCTCTCCAGAGGATCTCCTTTATAAGCTGGGTGATATACTGTGGGAGATACTAACTTTTTAATTTGCTCAGACAAGAGAACCTATATTTTCCATAACAAAATTCACTGAAAGTTGTAGAGAGTCCTGATTATATATGGCTCAGTATAGGATCTCCCCAAAATGTGAGCAACAATGTCCTTTCTAGAAAAAATATTCAATATAAATTTTACTGAACATTCTAGGAAAAAATATCAGCTATAGACTAATGCTTATTTTCTCTACCACAGAAAATACTTAAAATACAAATAACTCAATGCACACATTAACAGATACATAAAATACACCAATATTACACTCTTCCAAAAGATAAAGTTTTTTTTTTTTTTTTTATGCGAGGGCTGCAATAATTGCAACTGACATTTCACATTTTCTTGGGCCTTGCTCTGTGAAATGTTATTTGTTTTAAAAACCTTTTAGTAACATCATCAAGATGCCTTTTTCAAATACATATTATGATATTGTCTGAGCCAAGAGAAATTCTACATAAATGTTGAAGCCCCCCAGATGATCCTGCTTGTATATGATATGAACTTGATTTTACAATGTCCCAGAGCTTTACAGAGCCTTCTAAATGACATCCATGATAACTTGAAAACATTTAGTCTAACAATCCATGCAGGAAAAATCAAGTAGATGAAAAATGTCAGAGCAGTTAAATGGACAACCTGTTTCAGCTCATTTTGGAGTTTCAGAGGAAACTGAGATAAATGGGTCTAAGTGATTTCCCCACAAGCACACTATTAGTAAGTATCTGGGGTCAGATTTGAATTTAGGTCCTACTTACTCTAGGTTTGTTGCTCTATTCACGGTGCCACCTAGCTGCCCTATTATATATTATAATATTGCATA
This sequence comes from Sarcophilus harrisii, assembly GCF_902635505.1. NCBI lineage: Eukaryota > Metazoa > Chordata > Mammalia > Dasyuromorphia > Dasyuridae > Sarcophilus > Sarcophilus harrisii. The sequence continues at coordinate 29,770,376 of NC_045428.1, forward strand.
TCATATTACATATTATAACATTTTATATATGTGTATATTAATATAGGTGTGTCATGATATTTTAGATATAATTATTATGAAAATATAGCAAATGAACAATGAATTAGATTCAAAACTAGTCAGAACACAATGGCTTGCATTGTCTTTGTGAAATGGCAAAGTTCTTTGAATGGCCCCAAAACTCCAGGTCAAAGGCCTATCTTTTAAATACCCATATTCTTCTGATGCTGGTAGATGACTACAAGTCAGTAGTATGAGCAGAATTCAAACCCAGGACTTGAATCCAAATCCAAAGCAAATCTTACCTCACCTCACTGACAATCAATCAATAGACAAACATCTAGTAAGTGGCAATAATGTGCCAGGCTTAGGTTTAGGTGCTGGGAAAAGGAAGACAGGAAAGAAACTGATCTCCCTTCTGGGAATCTTACATCCTATGTGTCCTGACTTGCCCTCAGAGAGCTGTGGTTTTATGATACCTCAGAGTATATCAAAGTGGCTGAGACAGTGAAATTCTCCAAAGACAATTGTGCTCATTCATTGACTTCAGAAGAAAGAGATAAACCATACAGGCTGTGGAAGAATGGAGCAGGAGCTTATTGGGGTCAGAGCTGTTCACTGCAAAACTCCAACAGTGGTTACGATGGCACTGGAAAGACCCAATTTGTTCATATTAGTGTTCAATGTTATTAGGCATCTCTGTATTATCTGATAAGTGCTTGTGTTACTTTATGATTTCTACTTTCAAACCCAAAATATAATGCACAATAATAATAGCGAAAATTTCTAATGACTTTTCATGCCTTTATCTACTTTGAATCTCACTGGGACCTCACAACAGTCTTGGCAAGTAGGTATTATTATTCCATTTTACAGATGAAGAGTTGGAATCAAAAATGATTTCAGTGATTGACCCATCAATGAAATATCTGAGGTAGATTTTAATTTAAGTCTTCCTGATTCTATGCGTAGAGCTCTGTGCACCACACCATTTAGCCATGAGCACCCACCTGTAAGATCTCAGAGTTGTCACCATTTCTCTCTTGCTGTTTTTTGTGCACTACAAAATTAGAGGTTTGACAAGATTATAGGGGCATCCTAACAGAGCAGGAAGAGCTCTGGATGCCTCACGTTTAAATTCTGGCTCCATGGCTCACTGCTTATGTGACATGAGGAATTGGATGACCTAGAAGTTATCTTCTAGCTCTAAATCTTTCATCCTATGGTTTTATAAAGTAAATCACCTTTTAAAATCTATTACCACCTGTTCTGCCTTCACAGCCTAAAGACCCATGATTTGCAGCTTATATATGATATTTCCTCCCTTAAAGAGGAGCTTCTTAAGAAGAGGGACGATTTGTTAATCTATTTGTATCCCAGGCAGTTAGCACAGCACTTTGCACATAGTAAGTACATAAGTGCTTTTTAATTAACTCAATCATTTATTCTTCCCGTGATCAATAAATTCCACCACCAACAATCCATCATTTGCTAGCTAGATGGAATTCTTAAAGCTGCTGCTATCGCAAAGACAAAGAAATCGAGGGCAGTGGGAAGAAGATCGGTCTGTGTCTCTGGAAGTGAGCAACTTCCCAAAGCCCATGTCAATTTCCCTTGGAGGCGAATAGAAGCAGAAAGTTTGTTTCCACACTTGCCAAGTGGTATCTTCCTCAATGTTACAAGCCTTCCTCAGTGAGCCACTCCCTAAGTCTAAGATGCATCAAAGCATCAGAGATTGTGAGACAAGGGGTGCTAGCAGAAACTGTAATGTAGCATTTTAAATAACCTATAAGCAGAAGTAGTCAAAGAGGATTTTTCTTCCATATGTTGGAATAAGGAGGAGGAGGAGGAAGAGGAGGAAAAAGGAAAAGAAGAGGAGGTAGAGGAGGAAGATAAGGAGAAGAGGAGGAAGAAGAAGAAGAGAAGGAAGGACTCTTACTACTGCATTGCTGTTGCTATTGCTGCTCTTCATTGCTAGGTATCTAGATACACCTTTTTTTTTTTTTAAGATCATTTTTTCCCCTTTGTTCACATTTAATCTTCTAAGAGCTAGGATTGCATGATAGGGTCAGTGTAAATAAATAGCTACTAAATCCCAAGCCTGTGTTTGGTGTGGTTCTATTAGTCTTCATCTTGTCCTTACATGTTGAAAGTATAGTTGAGCTTTAATACACAGGTCAGATGTGACCCCTTAGCCTTTCCCCAAGGCAAGAAGGGTGGATCAAAGCTTCATAAACTTCCTCTGGGCACTTTTTTTTGGTTCGTTCTGGGAATAAAGACTTCCCACCTCTCCTGTTTTCAGAAACAGATTGTGTCTCAGTAAATCTACTTTTATCAATCGGAAACTCCATGCCCACTTGGCACCTTGGGATAGGGTATTTGTCTCAGAAGGATAAATTCTTCACTCTCTAGAGCTTTTATCCTGGTAGCCAGAGAGAATTATCAGTAGAAAGCTTTGTCAGCTTGGGCAAGAGGAATGAGTTATTGATATCCTAGAAAGATAAGCCTGAACTAGGTCATTGAAAAACAACAAATCTCTCTTATTAAACTTCCACTGAGCAAAATATTAATGTTATAAAGCAAAAATAATAATAATAAAAAAACCTTTCAATCTCATTTGCAAAGCTTCTTGGCAAAGACTGACCCAAAAACCAAATCTGAATAGAGTATCCCTTAGCCATAAAGGAAAAGAGTCAAGGAGAAAGATGAAGTCACTTTCGACTGTTCTCTTCATCTCTATTCCTACAGAACAATTCAATTCTACATCAGAGAGGAAGACTCAAGGACAAAAGGGAATACTTTAATCTTGATTTTTAAATCATTCCTTGGCACTTTTATTGAGCATATCAACATGACAGCTCCAACCTTCATTTCAGGGATTTCAAAAAGCATTGCTTGGATTTTCCAGTTCTGGGGGAAGCTCTCAACAAGAGATTCTTAACTTGGAGTCCATGAACTTAGTTTTAAGTAATTTCTTTGATAACTGTATTTTTTTAAATTGCTTCTTGTGTGATCACATATTTAAAAATATGATTCTGGAAAGGGCTCCTCAGGTTTCCCTAGATTGCCAATGAGGTCCAAGACAAACAAAAATGTAACCTCCCCCCCAAAAAAACCCCCCCAACTAAACAGAAAGATTTAATTTTTTTTGCTTTGTCTCATATTGCACTAAAAATTATAACCAGCCTGCAATCTAATATATTCTATAGCTCTAAACATTGTCTAATGGTGGTATTTAAGGCATAGAATTGTTTGTAGAAGGATGTGATTTTAAAAAAAGAAAAAACAGTTACTATTTTGTAAAAGAGTTTTATTCCCCCAGAATAGTTCACCTACCCAAGAATAGACACATTTCTTGGCATTTGTGGAGAAAAAGACAACTGCGGTTTCTAGATGTGGGTGCTTACAGGTTTTGTTGATGAGTTAGATGCTGAAATTCTACCACCTGCCAATTAGAAAAGGGAACATTTTCAAACACATAAAATGTCATCAAGGTTCTCTAAATGTACTTCTTGGATCCTAAATCTTGAAAACTGCCAATACCAAACCTCTAAAAGTCACTTGTCACTAAAGAGAAATCATAACCAATGTGAATTTCAAACTTTCCCTTCTACTAATCATTTCCAATAGACAAATGACTTCACGCTCACTTTCAATAATAAATTGTTATGCAAAAGGTGTTTTCCCACTATTTTTTAGAAACACCATTTGTGCTCAGCAGTAATTTTTAGATATAACTTCCATTCAAACTGAACTTATAACAAATAAAAACAGTGACTATAACCAACCACATATGAAACATTTTGCACCTTTGTCCCTGTCTTAAAAAAAAAAAAAAGATCTATTTCATCATTTGTTTATGAGGACCTGACTGGACTTAGGAATTTCTCACTATTTATCTTCATTTTACTCTTCTTTTTATATGTATTATTGTTCTCATCATGTATTTCTCTTGGTTCTACTTCATTCTGTAGCAGTTCTCAGAAATATTTCCATGTGTCTCTGAATTACTTCTATTCACCATTCCTTACAACTCAGTAATGTTCTAGAATATTTATATTACACAATTTGTTGAGCCCCCAATCAATTGGGGCCCAATTTTTTCCCTTCCCTCTCCACCCCACCCCTCACCAGTTGTTGTCTTTTTTTTTTTTTGCTGCCATAAAAAGAGTTGTTTTGAATATAGTTGTTTCTACTCTCTTACCTAAAATTAAGCTTTATCTACGTGAAAAGGATATAGATATTGACAACACCTGAGAACTGTTGCTGGTTGACATGAATTAATAAAACAAGGTTTTGTTACTGCACATGATCATTAATTCAGATCTAATCCAGGAACAAAGAAGAAAGTATCATGTTTGCAGAAAGACCTTTTTCAGACTGCAGAATAACGCAATGGTAGCACAGCTACGAAGAGTTTTCCTTTGACAAGATCAAAGGCATGAATCCTTTTGTTAGTGATAATGTTATTTTTTTTAAAGACTCCCTTTGAAGGAAACAGTAACAGAATAATCACATACATGTGAGCTTTTTAAAAATATATTTAATTTCTTTTAAAAATAAGTTTCATTGGTGCCTTTTGCTTTTTATATCACAATTATTTCTCTCTATAGCTCTCTCTCCCCATTCAAAGAAACCCTTCCTAGTAAAAAGAAAAACACTTAAGCAAAAACAACTGACCCAGTGACCCGCCTCTGACAATATGGGATGCATATGTTTTTGTAACTGTAAAAATATGTACACTGATGACTTGAAAGTTAATATTTATCTGATTGCGACATTTTCCCAATTGTAGTAAATTGCAACATTCCCATTCCCTCTTTCCCCCAATTCCTGCAATGAGATCCATGAGCAGTAAGGAAGAAGGCAAACATGGAGTTCTCCATAATCAATTACATTTTGGCTTTCCCACTCTTAAAGCTTCAAGGCTCTTTGAAACAGTCAGCCAGATAATCTCCTCCAAAGTCGCCAACAAGGCAGTATGTGCTAATAAATAGTGCATTCGTGCGTACTTTCCAGAGACAAGGTTTCCCCCCCCCCCCCCCCCCGGCCCCAGTATCTCTGCCCTTGACATAGGCAGTGATTATACAAGGAAAATATTGGCCCCATATCATCATAAATCCAGAACTGCAAAGGACCTTGGAGACTGTCTAATCCAAACCCTTCATTTTATGGATGAGTAAACTAAGATCTGGAAAGGATAAATGATATGCCCAGGATCACAGAACTAAAGAGCTACAGAAATGATTTACAGCATAGATTGTGAACTCCTTGAGATCAGGGATAATTTCTTGGTTTTGTTTGTTTGTTTGCTTGCTTGCTTGCTTTTGTTTTTGTTTTTGTTTTTACCTCCAGTGCTTAGCAAAGTATCTTGTGCCTTATAGGTGACAGTGTAATTGAGAAGGCGAACAGAGGACTGTCTTCTTTTATTGGCTTTGATCCATTCCAGTGTGCTAGAATGGAAAGAAAACCTGTCTTAGATTCAGGGATCTGAGTTCAAGTCTAGATCTCCACTAGCAATGTGACCATAAACCAGACATATTACCCTTCTAGCTTCAGTGGACTGATTATAAGAGAAAAATCAGATATCTTCCATTGTCAATCTCTTGGGGAATATTACAGAGATCAAATGAAATAAGAGATAAAAAATGCTTCACTAACCCCAGTATTCTAGATAAATGTTTGTTTTTATTAGTAGTATTGATCATATAAATATGGAGCTTTTGCGAACTTGTTTGTCTTGGCTTCCCAAAGTATGATTCTCATTCAGGCTTATTGTCAGCTTGAATAAAGAAAGCTGTGTCATGTCTATGGCTATGTATATTGCCTTGGAGTTACCAGAGAAAGACAAAAGTCAGTTAGGAATGGAGGCTCTCAAAATGTGTTAATCTATATAAACACAGAAACATATATACAATTCCTATAGAAAAAAAATTGAAAGGCCAAAAGCATTAATGTCTAGGGAGATAGGGGAACAAAACCTTTCCAGAAAAGGGAAAGTGCAGCTTCAGAATGTGACCCAGGCTCCCTGTATCAGCCAATCTAGTCTATTATTTACTAAGCACCTAGCAGATATCAAGCACTAAGTGCTGGAGATACAAAGCTAATAAGACACTTCCTGTTCTCAAGAAGCTCACAAGTCTCATGGGGAAGAACATACAAATGATAATGAGGCCACAGACAGGACAAATGGGAAAAAAATCAAGAGAGGGAAGGCACCAGGGGGAAGGAGAATTGGGAAAGGCTTCTTAGGTAAACACTTGGAGGAAACCAAGAAAAATAGGAGTTAATAAGAAGAGGAATTTCTGGTGAGGGGAACAGCTCATGACAAGGTGAAAAGGCAGGAGATGAAGCAATGAAAGTGATGTCAATGGATTAGTTGGTTGGTTATTCTTCATTCTTGAAGAGGGCCAAAATGATATCACTATGTTAGAATGAAGTTACCATGTGTCCAACTATGGCTGATCAGACCAATATAAGCTCCACTGGATTATAAAGGACATGGAAAGAAGGAAAGTGTATGAAGACTAGAAAGGTAGGACATCTATCATTTGGAAGCTTGTAAAGTACTTTAGGATACAACTAGGGAATAACCCTGTGATTTTAATTTTTTAGGAACTCCCTTGATCAATGCAACTGACAGAATTGGAAAATTTCCTAGAGCACTGACAAATGTTGTTGTCCAAGGTTATACAGCCAATGGATGTCATTGAAGGGACTCCACCTTATGACTTCCTAGTTCTGGGGCCAGCATGTAATCCACTATATAGTACTGATCCTCTTATATGCATTTATTAAACATCTACTGTGTACTTATAAAACACATTTTACCTATTTTGTTTCAGATTGACAATTCTATGAAAGAAGTATTATCATTAACATCATATTATTATTATATGATTGTTAATCTTGTTCATATAAGGAAACTGAAGTTTGAAAAATGACTTGACAAGCAGTGGTTGTTGTTCAATTGTTTTTCAATTCTTTTAGACTCTCTGTGCTTCCAGTTGAGATTTCCTTGACAAAGATACCAGAGTGGTTTGCCATTTCCTTTTGTAGATCATTTTATAAATAAGGAAACAGCGGCAAGTAGGGTTAAGTGACTTACCTAGGATCACGCAGCTAATAAGTATCTGAGGCCAGATTTGAATTCAGGAAGTCTCATCTTTCTGACTCCAGGCCTGGCGCTCTGTACTATGGTACTACCTAGCTGCCCTGGATCCCAGTTCAAATCACAACTTTGTGGATTGCTATCTGTGTGATCCTTAGTAAGTCCCTTTCTTTCTCTGGGATGTGGTTTCTTGAGTGGTTTGGGAAAAGCTGCTTGGATTATTTTTTTTTTAATGATCTCAAAGATCCTTCTAGCTCTAAAGCCCATAACCCCACAGATAGTGGTATTCAATATCAGAATTTGAACACAGATCTTTAGTGACTACAAACAAGTCCTACTGTTTAGTAGCCTATCTTACCACCCTTTGCAATACACACATATCACCTTACTTCTGTTACAATATTATCTTGGACAAGCTAGATTGCAAGGTAGTCAATAAACATTTTTATTAAGCTCTTTGTTTCAGGTACATGCTAAGTAACAGATGATTGCAAGTGATTTGATGACAGATTAAGTAAAAAAAAAAAAAGATTTCCCACATCAGACAAAAAAAATGGCACGCTAAAACACAATTTAATTAATTCAGCATAACTCCACACCACAGCTTTCTCTACATCATGTAGATTGTTATACTCCTAATACAACTTCAGAACCATACTAACCATCAGCAAAACTTTCACTTGCCATAACTGGAGTTGGTGATTTCTGTAGTTACATAATATCATTCATTTTACCTTAATTTTATGATGTATTTGAAAGTACACCGGATGTTGTCAGTCCATCCTTGGCCCCAGAGTTGGCAGGAAGCCTTCTCTCCCCCGTCATTCACCTGGATGCTGAATGCTTCAAGGAAAAAACAATAATAACTAACCCTTACAACACATTTTAAGATTTTTCAAACATTTTACATACATTATCTCATTTAAATTTGAGAGTAATCCTCCAGAGTGAATGTTGCTCAGTCCTTTCAGCCATGTCCAGTTATTTTGGAGTTTTCTTAGCAGAGATATCAGAGTGGCTTACCATTTCCTTTCCCAACTCATTTTATGGTGAGGAAATGAGGCAAACGGGGAGAAGTGACTTGCTAAGAATGACACAGCTTGGAAATGTCTAAGGCTGGATTTGAACTCAGGAAGATAATAGTCTTCCCAAACCTAGACTCAGTGCTCTATGCACTATAATGCCATCTAGTGTGTGTGATTACACAGATAGGATTTAGCTGCATTTTACAATCAGCCAGTCAACAAATACCAGGTGGTACAGAGGACAGAGCACCATCCCCGGAGTCAGGAGGATCTGAGTTTAAATCTAGTTGCAGACACTCAACCATTACTAATTACAACCATCACTTAACTCTAATTGCCTCACAAAAACAAAAGCAAAAAAATATATATATTGTGCTAAATAAGCACTAGGAGAGATAAATTAAAAACTGTTCTTGCCCTCAAGGAGCTTCCATCCTAATGGAGGAGGAAACATGAAAATGATTGGATATATACCTGAGATGGACAAAGTAGCTATATACTACTATTCATATAGCTATATGAATGATATAGACAAAGTAGCCATATAATGATGTAGACAAAGTAGCTATATAAATGGTGTAGACAAAGAAGCCATATAAATGATACAAAGTAGCTATGTGAATAATGTAAACAAAGTAGCTCTATAAATGGTGTAGACAAAACAGATAACAAGGGAAGGTTTAGCTTTGGCAAGAAGGAAGGAGTAATGGGCCAGAGGTGCTGCGGAATGTGGACTATGGAGTGAATCTTCACTAGGTCAGAGGTGGAGAGGAAGTATGTTGCAGGAACAGAGATCGGAGGCTCATTGTGAACAAGTAAGCAGTCTTGTAGGGTTGGATAATCAAAAGAAACTGAGGCCGTCCGTTCAAATTTACCATAAGGATTTCAGGAGTCTGAAGGAAGGTCACCTCAGGGAGAGAACTCCTTTCTGCAGTTTGCCAATTGAGGACATTGCCTATCAGTAGTTATTTTTAAAAAATGCAAATTGTACAGTAAGAATACATTCTCCCTGTTACCTTAAATAAAATTCATCATGATTATCTCAAGTAATTATGAAGGGTGTTATTTCTAGACCAAGATTTTAAAGGCCTTTTGGATTCAATTTTTAAAAATCAAAACCATTTCAAAATTCTGTAATATCTATGCAGAAATGTTACTAATAATCAGAAGGACAGATGTTTCGAGCCTTTCTTTTTTTAGGTTGCAGTTCGGGGTCTCTTATGCTCTTCCTTCCCTCTTATGACTGAGGTCCAGCATTTGGGAGACAACTTGACCATTGGCCTTTGGCTTAACCAGACCCTTGCATCGGCCCTTAATCTTGTTGTTCAGCTGTTTTCCGTCACATTCGACTCTTTATGACCACATTTGGGGTTTTCTTGTCAAAGATGCTGGAGTGGTTTGCCATTCCCTTCTCCAAAACAGACCCCCACCCTATTTAACTTTATGTCCCTTCCATATAGAGTGTAGAGAATTTAAAGCCAAATAGTAAAAGGCTTTCACTGCCAAGTATGAGATTATATAGAGAGACATCATCAGACCTATAATTTAGGAATATCAGTTTTACAGTTTCTTTATTACAAAATGTTCTTTACTTCATACTGTCATCTTGTGATTTCATTGGTATAGGGATTTCCAGCGAAGAACTTTGACAAATGCAAATGGACACCTCCTTATGCAATTTGTGGTCTCCCAAAATTGCCTGGGGACTCTGATAGATTAAGAGACTCAGTTACAATCTCACAGCCAATATGTTTCTGAGATGAGATTTGATTCCCAGTCTTAATCATAAACTGTGCTATTGTCACTCCCTTACCTAAATTTTGCCCCAGTTTTAAAGCCCCTTCTCTACCATGGAGCATTTCCAGATTGTTGCAGCTTTCAGATTTCTCTTCATTGATTCTTATAATATGATAACCTAGACCACCCAAATTGTAGAATGGTATACAGATAGAATGCCTGACAGTCAGAAAGGGCTGGATTCAAATCCTGCTTTTGACAATTACTAGTTCTGCGATTCTGGGCAATTCACTTAATCTTCCTGGACTTCTGGCTGCAATATACAAAAGTGGAGAGTATCCCTATACCAGGAAAGCCCTAAATTCTTGTTGATGATGAACACACATGGGTATTCAAGTAAAAGATTTTATATGAAACCCATTTTTACATGGGTGTATTATTTCCCCTTCTAGATTACAAGTTCTTAGAGCATGATGGTTATATCTTTAACTTCTAGTCAAAAACATAGCTAGGGCAGAACAACCTGGACTTCTGTAGGGAAGGAACAGTCTCTCCCTGTGGATAATTGATTTTCAAGTGCCTTTCGCTGATTGTCATCCCTAAGACTCTCCCCCCTCTTCAAGGCCTGCTTTCTCCCAGCTCATCTGCTGACTTTCCATTTTCCATTGCCTTCTCTGAATTTGGGGTGTCATTCTTGGATACAGGGTGCGTTGAAATCAGTCTTGTGTATGTCTGGCACTCAACTGAAGCTCACTGTGTTTTGCTAAATTGTAATTGAATTTGGGCACTAGAATTCAAACTTATGATTGCCATAGTTCTTTTTAAAATATATTTTATTTCATTAGGCATTTCTCATAACATTTAAAAAAATTTTTAATTCATTTAACATTTTTTTTTATTTTTTGCTAAGGCAATTAGGGTTAAGTAACTTGCCCAGGGTCACACTGCTAGGAAGTGTTAAGTGTCTGAGACTAGATTTGAACTCAGGTCCTCCTGACTTCAGGACTGGTATTCCATCCACTGCACTATCTAGCTACCCCTAACATACTTTTTAAAAAAATTTTGAGTTACAGATTCCCTTCCTACCCTCCCACCTCCTTGAGCAGGTAAGCCATTCGATATGATTATACATATTAATTATACATATGAAGTAATACAAAATTATACATATGAATATACATATTATACAAATTATACATAATACAATTATACATATGAAGTAATACAAAACATAATCCCATATTAGCCATGTTGCAAAGGAAAACACAGACAAATAAATAAAAACAATAAAAATCAAGTGAGAAAAGCAGGCATGAATATACTTTGTTCACATCTTTCTCAAATCCAGGACAAAGTTAACCACAGACTGAATAAGAGAATCACAGAAACATGAAGATGGATGGGTCTTAAATAAAATGTAAGGCACTGTTTCCTCAATGCCTGGCATATAGAAATCACTTATTAAATAATTGCTGTTTCTTTACTTAACATCAGGAACTAATGAAAAGAAAAGCAAATGAAGGTGATCTAGCTGTACCAGATCTAAAAGTATATTATAAAGCAGTGATCATCAAAATCATTTGGTACTGGCTAAAAAATAGAGCAGTTGATCAGTGAAATAGGTTAGGTTCATAGGACAAAATAACTATAGCAATCTAGAGTTTGACAAACCCAAAGACCCCAGCTTTGGGGATAAGAATCACTATTTGACAAAAACTGCTAGGAAAATTGGAAATTAGTATGGCAGAAAGTAGACACAGACCCACACCTAACACCATTTATCTTTTTTTTTTTTTTAAATTTAATAGCCTTTTATTTACAGGATATATGCATGGGTAACTTTACAGGATTAACAATTGCCAAACCTCTTGTTCCAATTTTTCACCTCTTACCCTCCCCCCCCAGATGGCAGGATGACCAGTAGATGTTAAATATATTAAAATATAACTTAGATACACAATAAGTATACATGACCAAAACATTATTCTGCTGCACAAAAAGAATCAGACTCTGAACTATTGCACAATTAGCTTGCTAACACCATTTATCAAGATAGGGTCAAAATAGGATCATGATCTAGACATAAAGAATGCTATTATAAACAAATCAGGAGAAAAGGGATAATTTACCTCTCAAATTTGTGGAGGAAGAAGGAATTTGTGATTAAAGAAGAATTAGACATCATTGTTGATCATAAAGTAGATAATTTTGAATATATTAAGTTAAAAAGTTTTTGTACAAACAAAGCTAATGCAGACAAGATTAGAAGGGAAGCAATAAACTGGGAAAACATTTTTACATCCAAATGATCTGATAAAGGCCACATTTCATAAAATATATAAAGAATTGACTCAAATTTATAATAGTTCAACCATTCTCCAATTAATAAACTGTAGAGAGCCAGAACTCTGGAGAAGCATACTTGAAACAAGGTATTAATTCAGATGAATTGATAAGACAATGGTTATCTAGTTTAGCATGGTGATCAATAGTTCTCTAGTTTAGTACATATACTTAGTACTTAATATAGTTTTATGAGATTGACACCTATTATACAAGATTGACACCTACGATGATGTAATTATAATAGAGTATATAAGAGCCAACAAGGACTGGATGGGAGACATTCACTCCATCATCTACCACCACCATGGTGGTTGGCCTGTCCTCCTGCTTCCCCCATTGAGATCAAGGCTCGTCTGAAGGGCCTGCAGAAAGCTAGCCAAGCCCCAGGCAAGGAGACAGACTGTGAAGGAGACAATAAAGACTTTTGGGCTTTATCTCTGGCTATTCTCATGATGATTTTTTTGCTGAAACAAAGGCTGGTCCAAAGACCTCCAGAAAGCTAACCAGAACATTATAATGAATGGTCAAATCATATGAATAGACAATTTTCAGATGAAGAAATTGAAACTATTTGTAGTCACATGAAAAGGTGCTTCGAATCACTATTGATCAGAGACATGCAAATTAAGACAACTCTGAGATACCACTACACCCTGTCAGATTGGTTAAGATGACAGGAAAAGACAATGATGAATGTTGTAGAGGATGAGGGGAAAACTAGAACACTGATACATCGTTGGTGGAACTGTGAATGGATCCAGTCATTCTAGAGAGCAATTTGGAACTACTCAAAAAGTTATCAAACTGTGCATATCCTTTGATCCAGCAATGTGTTTCTACTGGGCTTATATTCCAAAGAGATCATAAAGGATGAAAAGGGACCCACATGTGCAAAAATGTTTGTGGTAGTCCTCTTTGTAGTGGCAAGAAACTGGAAACTGAATGGATGCCCATCAGTTGGAGAATGGCTGAATTACGGTATATGAATGCTATGGAATACTATTGTTCTGTAATGATGATTTCAGAGAGGCTTGGAGAGGCCTACATGAATTGCTGCTGAGTGAAATGAGCAGACCCAGGAGGTTATCATACACACCAACAAGAAGACTATACGATGACCAATTCATGACTCTCTTCAACAATGAGATGATTCAAACTAGTTCCATTTATTCGGTGATGAAGAGAGCTATCTACACTCAGAGAGAGGACCATGGGATTAGAGTGTGGTCCACAACATAGCATTCTCACTCTCTCTGTAGTTATTTGCTTGCATTTTGTTTTCTTTCTCAGCTTTTCTTTTTCCTTCTTGATCTGATTTTTTCTTATGCAGCAACATAACTATATAAATATGTATACATATATTAGATTTAATATGTATTTCAATATATCTAACATGAATTGGAATACCTGCCAGCTAGGGGAGGGAGTGGGGAAAAGGGGGGGTGGGATTTGGAACAAAAGGGGAGGGGGGTTTTGCAAGGATCAATGCTGGAAAAATTATCCATGCATATACTTTGTAAATAAAAAGCTTTAAAAAAAGAAAGAAAGAAAGAAATTCTTCTACAACATACCCATTGAGCCTATTCTGCCTTGGACTTTAAGGAAAAAGTCTTATTACCTGCCAGCAAGTCTAATCCATTTCTGGACAGATTTCACTATTAGTCAAAGAAAAAATATTGACCTGATCTCCCAACAGTAATTGGTAGCTGATAATTAAGACAATACGTTCTCGAAAGGGCTTCCTCTCTTATGCATGCTTCCCACAGCTTCCAAAACAATATTTCCAACTCTATAATCTAAGGCTGGCCAAGTCGCCATCTAGCTCAAGAAATTATACTGCTCAGATTACTTGCTGTTTTGGGGAAGGGAGAAAGAATGAAGGGAGAAGGAAAAAATGAAACTCATGATTTTACAAAAATGAATGTTGTGTGCAAAAATGTTTGTAGCAGCTCTTTCTGTAGTGGCAAGGAATTGGAAACCATATGGCTGTGCATCGGTTGGGGAAATGGCTGAATAATTTATGGTATATAAATATAAGGGAATATTATTGTTCTATAAGAAGTGATGAACAGGGTGATTTCAAAAAAGCCTAGAAAGACTTGCATGAACTGGATGCTAAGTGAAGTGAGTAGAACTAAGAGAACTTTATACACAGAAACAATAAGATTACATGACAATCAACTATGATGCATTTGACTGCTTTCAACAATGAGATGATTCAAGGCAATTCCAAATTGAGTGTTTTTTGCCATTTTCTTCTCATTTTACAGATGAGGAAACTGAGGCAAACAGGATTAAGTATTTTGCCCAGGGTCACACAGCTACTAAGTGTCTGAGGTCAGATTTGAATTCAGGCCTTTCTGACTCCAAATTTGACACTGTAACCCATACACACACAAACACACACTCTCACACACACTGATAGATAGATACACACACACACACACACACATATATATATATACATAATATACATATGCATATATGCACACATATATAATGCTTATTTCTCTGTTAATACAGACATTGTTGCTTTCAGGGGATTATAGTCTTTGAGGGTGGGCACTCTATTGTTCTGATATAACCATTCAATCCCTCTTGAATCCCTTTAATTGATCTAGTCTACATTTATCCGTTATTTTCCATAAAAATAGCTAGAGATATTTTATTGAATTCTTTGATAAAATCTAGGTAAACAATATCTAAAGCAATTTCCTAATCTAATAAGAAAAGAAAATTGAGCCTATTGTGTTTTGACTTGCTTGTGTCAAACTAATGGCTCCTTGGGATCACAGCTTCCTTATGTAGATATTTACTCTGTATTTTTTTTTAATAGATGCTTGAGAATTTTGCTGGGGATGAAAGCCAAGCTTCCTACCCTATGATTGGCAAATGAATATCAAGAAGAGTTTTGTTCTTCATTTCTGTGGCTTTTAGTTCCAAACACCTGCATAATCAATAAATTAAGTATCTACAATGTGTCAGGCACTGTGCTAAACACTAGGGTTAGGCAAAAGACAGCCCCTGTCCTCAAGAAGCTTACAATCTAATGCAGGAGCTAGCATGCAAACAAATCTATACAAAGTAAGGTCTATGCAGAATAAATAGAAGATGATAAACAGGGATTGTCAGGGAAGGCTTCTGTGGAAGGTGAATTTCAGTCACATCTGCTGCTTCTATCAGCATGCCAGGAAGTGGATTGTTTGAGTCAGATGACTTAGGCTTATCAAGGACAGATGGGTAATCTCTTACTATCACTTAGCCTGGATGCAATTCTTCATTTTTATTCTGACTTTTCCAATAGTGAATTCATACTCTTTTTGAGAAAAGAGAAAAACTAAAGAAGAATTGAAAGAATTCTGCTTTCTCTGCTTATGTCACCAGTAGTTATCATTTCTTCTCCTTCTTTTCCCTGATATAGCTAAAATAAGCCTATATATTCCTAAATGTATTTCTCTCACTCACAGCACAATATAGAGATAGAGAATCAGACCTGGAATTGACAAGATCTGAGTTGAAATCCAGCCCCAGATATTTATCTACTGTGTGACCTGAGCTAGTCACTTATCCTCTTTCTGCTTCAGTTTACTCATCTGAAAACAGGAATAATTATATATTTTTTCTTCTATTTTTTTATTTAATAGCCTTTTATTTACAGGATATATGCATGGGTAACTTTACAGCACTAACAATTGCCAAACCTCTTGTTCAAATTTTTCACCTCTTACCCCCCACCCCCTCCCCCAGATGGCAGGATGACCAGTAGATGTTAAGTACATTAAAATATAAATTAGATACACAATAAGTATACATGACCAAAACGTTATTTTGCTGTACAAAAAGAATCAGACTCTGAAATATTGTACAATTAGCTTGTGAAGGAAATCAAAAATGCAGGTGTGCATAAATATAGGGATTGGGAATTCAATGTAATGGTTTTTAGTCATCTCCCAGAGTTCTTTTTCTGGGCATAGTTGGTTCAGTTCATTACTGCTCCATTGAAAATGATTTGGTTGATCTCGTTGCTGAGGATGGCCTGGTCCATCAGAACTGGTCATCATATAGTATTGTTGTTGAAGTATATAATGATCTCCTGGTCCTGCTCATTTCACTCAGCATCAGTTCGTGTAAGTCTCTGCAGGCCTTTCTGAAATTATCCTATTGGTCATTTCTTACAGAACAGTAATATTAACAGGAATAATTATAGCATATACCTGCCAGGATTGTTGTGAAAATTAAATAAGTTAACATTTACAAAGTACTTTGCATACATTAAATGTTATATAAATGTTATCTAGTAGTAGTAGTAGTGGTGGTGGTGGTGGTGGTGGTGGTGGTGGTGGTAACACAGAGTAAAAATAAAATGGGTGGACATCAATTAGAGATTGGATGGACAAATTGTGACATCTAAATATAATGAACTACTTTCCTCTAACAAAAAGGAAGGAAAATACTCAAGGCCACCTAACTATTAAATGGAGAAAAATTTGAACCCAGATCATGAAATATTTGTTGTGCTGAAGGAAATAATGAAAGATTTAGGGGAATATGAGAAAATGTGTATGAACTAATAGAGAGAATTAAGCAGAACCAAGAGAACAATGAACAAAATGACTTCAATCATGTACAGGGGAAGACTTTTACAATGAACTGAATGATGTATAATTCTAATGAATTTTTCATCCAAGAGAATAAATATTGAATTCCCAGTCCCTATATTTATGCCCACCTGCATCTTTGATTTCCTTCACAAGCTAATTGTACAATAATTCAGAGTCTGATTCTTTTTGTACAGCAAAATAATGTTTTGGTCATGTATACTTATTGTGTATCTAAGTTATATTTTAATATATTTAACATCTACTGGTCATCCTGCCATTTAGGGGAGGGGGTGGGGGGGGTAAGAGGTGAAAAATTGGAACAAGAGGTTTGGCAATTGTTAATGCTGTAAAGTTACCCATGTATATATATCCTGTAAATTAAAGGCTATTAAAAAAAAAAAAAAAAAAAAAAAAAAAAGAAAAATGGGAATGTGGGGGGAGAGAATATGCTACTCAATTAGGCAATGGCTGAACAAATTATTTTATATAAATTGGATATAAATATGATGAAAAACTAAAAAAAAAAAAAAAAAAAAAAGAGAATAAATAAGGATACATGCCTCCCACCATTTTCCAGAGAGGTAGGAGGCTTCATGGGTGTAGTCCTGACAGTCAGTCACATTTATGGTGTCAGTTAAGTTTTTTTGATTGTACTTTGTTACAAAGGAGGGGTCATTTTATGGAGAATGGAGGAAATGACAGTGATCCATATCTAGAAATATATTTATAGTTGACTGAATAAAAGTAAAAGCATTATAGTTTTTAAAAAGTATGAGAATTGACATTCATAACTTGAGATCAATTTTCTATCTGGACACAGGACTTCATATTCACCATCCTATACATCCTTCTTCCTTGGTGCTCCAATACCTCCATACTGTAGGCAGTTTGATACTCCACTACAGAGTGGAGAATGCTTGCTTTGGAATCAAACACTTGTGTTCAGAGCTTGTTTCTGCTACTATCTCCCCACATTAAATAAATCATTTTACTTTTCTATGTTTCCTCTTTAAAATTTTGTGATAGGACTAGAACAGTGATTCTGAAAGTATGTCTGGATGCCCTTAGGGATTTCTTTCAAGGGACTTGTCAGGTCAAAACTGTTTTTATAATCTTACCAATGTTCTTTAATTACTAATATAATAAAATAATATATAGTCTATTTTCTCAATAATACTATATTGTTAATTTCTAATTCAGTAAATAGTTGTCGATATATGTATATAACCACTCCTTATACATGTTCTGTTTTTCTATGTCAATATGTGTGCACATGTCTGTCTCTTCTCTCTTTTTGTCTCTGTTTCTCTGTCTCTGTCTCCCTGTCTGTCTCTGTCTTTCTGTTGTCTATGTCTTTCTCTTTCTCTGTCTCTCCCTGTGCCTCTGCCTCTCTCTGTCTCTGTCTGCCTGTCTGTCTGAATCTCTCTCTTTCTCTCTCTCTCTTTCTCTCTCTCTCTCTCTCTCTCTCTCTCTCTCTCTCTCTCTCTCTCTCTCTCTCTCTCTCTCTCTCTCTCTCTCTCTCTCTCTCTCCTATATCTCGTCTCTCTCTCTGCCTATCTCTCTCTCTGCTCTGTCTCTCAATCAAATATATATGCATATGTGTATATATAGGAATTTTTTGTTTAGAATATATACACATGTGTGTATACCCCTAAACAAAATCTGCCTAAAGTGGGGAGTGGAACGATAGATACATAGATAGAGAGATCGACAGACAGACTGATTGACAGAATAAAGCAGTTATTCTAAACAAAAATATAACTAAATTTCAATTTCATAAAGGGATCTTGAGACTAAAAAGTTTGAGAATAACTGGACTGGGTCTCTACAATCTCTTCCAGCTCCTGGATTCTATGCTCTTAAGAAGTACCAATCTCCCATAATCCTCTGCTGTTGTTTGTTCTCATTACAATAAAATTGTCATGCATTAGCATAGCCGAAATGCATTCTCCATTCCGGCTCCATCTGGAGGAGGCTCTCGGTTGGACTCGGAATATTTGTTCCGCACTTGTGTTTCCGTTACTTGGGGCAGCCTCTGGCTCTTGACCTGTTTTCTACTCATTCTGCATTCCTGTGGTCATCTCCTCTTCCTGTTGGTGTAGGGTGAATCCCACGTGCCGGCCCTGGGACCCTAAGTCCTTCCCTCCTCCATCCTGTCTCCCCTGCATCTTTGCAATAGTGTGTTACTAATCATACATTATTAAAATAAAGCTAGCAAAGTTTTCTGCGAGTATCTTTGAGGGGCCCTCTCCTTAACATCCTTGGGGTAGAGCCAAACCTTGCTTAAGCTACGTTCCCTCCAGGCATGAAGTCAGGCCTGACCTTGTCCTATAACATCAGCACTGCCCAAGTCCTTCAGTGTACAACACTGAACAGCATGGAAAGATTCCCAAGGACACACATAGTACAAACACCTGCAGAGGCTCATCCTCCTCTGGAAAACTCTGGAGGTCCTGTCCTCCCTCCTGACTGTGACATGGCTTTGCTGCCTGAGGACCAGATTATACTCTTGTCCAGAAACCCAGGTTACTCTGCTTGATCTGGACTGATCATCTTAGATAAGGGAAGGGGCACTTAGTGGGGGTTACTTACAATAATCATTACCTCCCTGCTTCAAAGATTAATTTCCCATCATTCTTGATTTTCATATTCCAGTTCAGATCCTAGGATATTAGTTTACTTTTACTCATGGTTTCTCACTCCCAACATGTTTTATTTCTTCTTGGGCACCAAATCTCTCTCCTTCTTGAAAAAAAAAAAAGAATATAGTTTAGCAGTCTGTGATTGGTTCCATGGCTTCAGGAACAGAATGAAGGAATCCTAAAGGAAAAACATTTACCAACAAGCATTAGGAGAAATGGAGAATTAGCAAGAAATGGGTTGAATTCTACAGTCTATACCAATCCCCCAAAAGCTGAAGTTAACTGTAAGAGTCTCCCATAACAATTCTAAGTCACATTTCCCCTCTTAATCTTTCCTTCCTTCCTTTCTTTGTTACATTCTTTCTCTTTTCACTTAAAAAATTAGCTTTTCTTTTCTTTTCTTTTGCTTTTATTTTCAAAATATGTGCAAAGATAGTTTTCAACATTCACCCTTGCAAAATCTTGTGTTCCAAATTTTTTCTCCCTCCTTCACCTAGATACCAAATAATCCAATATATGTTAAACATATGCAATTCTTTACTTTTTTTCTTTTATTAAGCATCTACTGTATACTCAGCTTAGTTCTGAGGATTCAAGGATAAAAAGGATGTAACAGTCCCTGACCTCAAGGGCTTTGCATCCAATTATTTTGTTTTATTAAAGATTTTTATTTTCAAAACATATGCATGGATAATTTTCAACATCCACTCTTGCAAAACCTGGTGTTCAAAATTTTCCCTTCCTTCTCCCTCATTCCTTCCCTAGATAAAAATCCAATATTACATCCAATTATTAAAAGAATCTCTTTCCTTTGTCTCTTTTTTCACCTTTTTTCTCATCTTTCCTATCTTTCATCCTTCCTTCTTCCCAACTTTCTTTCTTCCATTCTTTCTTTCCTCCCTATATTTTCCCCTTTCCTTTCATTATCATTGATTTCTATCTTTTCCATTCTTCTCTCTTTCCCTTGCTCTCTTTTCTCTTTTTCTCCTACTTCCTCCTTCCTTCTCTACTTCTTTTTCCTTTTTCTTTCTATCCTTCCTTCTACCTTTTTACCCACCCTCATCTCTTCCTTCCTTTTTCCCTTCCTCATTTCCTAACTTCTTTCTTCTATTCCTTTCTTTCTTTCTCTTTGCTTCCTTTATTTTCCTCTCTTTCCATTTTCCTTTATTTTCAACTCATTTCTCTGTTTCTTGCTCTTCTTTCTCTCCTTTCTCTTTCCATTATTCCTTTCTCCATCCTTTCTTCCTCTTTCCTTCCCTACTGTCCTGCTTCCCTCTTCTCTCTTTTAATTCAAGGTCTTTGTCAAAGATGAATCTAAAATGACATATGTAAGTTGTAAAGATGCCAGTCCCAGTCATAAAAGTGAACTCAGCTGATGGAGCCCCTCCTAGAATATCCAAGTAACGTTGCTTTGGGGTCATTTTTAGGGTGATTTTTTTCATTCAAATCTAAATCTTTCCTGAGGCAGGACAGGGTTTGCTAATTTAATAGTCCTTTAATGGTGTCCTGGGAAAGTAAGATAATTATAGCTCATCAAAAACAAGTCAATATTAAGACTATAAAGTCATTTGGACTATAATTGATACATATTAACAAAGGCCATACTTCTGCAGGCATGACTTTTTTTCCACAGATACCAGATTCCAAGGTGGTTATTATAGAAGCTAACGATATCAATCCATTTTACCTTTTTGTTCTCATAAGTAAGTTTGTTAACTGTGTACTCATGTGAAGGTTGTGGTCAGGAAGTCTTCTTGCAACAGAACTGGGGAGTTCAGAAAATGACCAATACATCTTAACTGGTCCCCACTAACCAATGCCTACAGGGGATCTGTGCTCTGATTGGATCATCCCCTTTTTATGATTCTAGGTCACCTAAAGATCATTTGCCTGATGAGTGGACTCAGATTAAGAGTTGTAAAGTTAATAGTAATAAGGATCTAATTAGTATGAAAATCTCTTGATTTTATAGGAGGCCAATATATATAGGTGGTTTGGAGTTGCAATAATAGGAAAAGAGGGCATCACAGAAAAGAAAAAAAAAACTAGAAAGGAGTTTGGTAACAACTCATCCATTTGCCATTTGTTCCGGGTAAGGCAGCTTAAGAGAGAAAATGATTTGCTCAATGTCACATATTTAATTAGTGTCAAGAGGTAGTTTTTACTCATGTTCGACTCTTCATGACCCTATTTGGGGTTTTCTGATCAAAGATATTAGAGTGGTTTGTCATTTCTTTCTCCAGCTCATTTGCCAGATGAGGAAACTAAGGCAGTATTGTGACTGCCCAAAGTCACACAACCAATGTCTGAGACTACATTTGAATTCACCAAGATGAGTCCTCCTGGCCTCAGGCTGAGCACCTTATTCCCTGCAGCACCACCTAGCTGTCTAGCGTCAAGTAGACACTCTAGCAATTGGTCTTTGATGACGTCTACAACTCTAGAATTATAATCCCAACGTAAGAGTCTGATGCTTCAGAGCCACCATTGTCCTCTGACAGTATCCTTGAGGAGCTGCTCTCCCCACTGAACTCAGATCCTCTGACACCATAGATCATTAGCTACTATATCACCTTTTTCTACTTTGCAAAGAAAGGGATCTGCCACCTGCTTTGCTTTACAATTCCAAAAAGCATCCTTTTAGTGACCCAAGCCCCTTTATCAGTCAAACTCAGACAATTAGTATAGAAGCCCAGAGACATGTTTACATGTGCCTCCCTCATCTTTGGACTTGAGTTCAACTTTTATTTAAATGATGGTCAGAAATTTTCTTTTAATTCTTATTATATTCCTGGTATGGGTAAAACATTTCTAGGAGTTCCATTTAAGAAAACTTCAAAGAAATTGGGTGATACTATAGAGGTCATGAACCTTCACAAAAAGTTCCTCCATCTCTCATCATGCCCCATTTGTTCCTTGTAAAATACAGTATCTGAGCCACAAGGAGAGGATTAGAAATGGTCTCTGTCCTTTACCCTGCTTCCCACCAGCAACCCAAATCAATTTCCTGCCTACCAGTGAAAAGAAAATGCTTTTAGAATGTGCTACCAAGTTTTACCAAGGAAGAGAGCTCCTCAAAGGAATGGTTTTTGGGTGACATTTTTGCTTGGGAATCCAAAGGCCTCATCTCTAGAGATGGTGGGTAACCAGAGAATGATCTTTCTGCTAACTTATATTGTCTTTAAAGTTAGAAGTAGATAGGTAACTATTCTACAGGGAAAAGAATTGGGATCTTATGATCTTATAGTAATAGGGAACTTCCAAGAGAGGAAACTCCACCTACCAAGCAATTTAATTACTAGGTGTCAAAGGCAAGATTTGAACCATGACTCTTTGTGACTCATGAGACCAGTTCTTAATCCATCCTACCATATTGCTTCTCATTACCTTCCTTCATGGAAACATAAACTATGAGGCATAAGTGGACATTAACAGACCTTAGTTTTTGCTATGTTGAGGAGTCAGCTATGTTAGCAGTCTAATTTATATCATTTCAACCCAGTGCCTTCCCCATGTTCCTTTCTGAAGCTGTCTTGCAGTCCTGTCTCACTTAAATGTAATTCACTTGCAAGAGATTATGTCCATAGACCCCATGGAAAACAAAAGGACCAATGAACAAACTGTGAGGAGTAGTAGCTGCTCCATTGGGAACCTAACTTGGCTTGTTCCATTTAGGCAACATAGATTCTTCCTTCCTTCCTTCCTTCTTTCCTTCTTTCCTTCCTTCCTTCCTTCCTTCCTTCCTTCCTTCCTTCCTTCCTTCCTCCCTCCCTTCCTTCCTTCCAGATGGTTCTGGAGGAAAGAATGAGACTGTTGACTTTGCACAGTCCTCCTCACTGAAATCCCATTCACTTGCAAGTCAGGACACCACTGCTGGAACAAAGGATAAACAATAATAGCAATAATCCTCTCCTCCCAGGGTGAGGCTGGGTCCAGAAATGGGTTCGCCAGAATTAGGGTTTAAGAAAGCATCTGTTCTTCTCCCAGAATGAAACTGAGAACATGGATTAGGATCACAAGATAAATCATAAATCTGTCCCTCAGTAAAGCAAAGGCTGCAACTGGGTTTTAGGGCTTAGTAGTTGAGATTGAGAAACCTTTTGGAAAGACAGCTAACTTCTCCCTTCCATCCTTCAGATGCTCCTTAAGAGTCTCCCCCCCCCCCTTTTTTTTTTATCTCAGACCTGTCCTTATTGAACTGGGTCTATTCATCAGCAAGACCTTTCTAGGACAGTCCCAGGTCAAACAGAAGATGTCCAGAGGATTATCTCAAGAGCTGTGGGTGGAACACTGGGTCGAATCCAGATTAAGGTTTGGTATGTGCATGTTTCTTTATTAGAGAGGGCTATTTTCCAAATGTGCTAAATCAACCCAAGTCAAAGAAAAAGCCTATTACCAAAAACAATGAGGAAAGAGAGATTTTTTTTTCATGGTAGAGGTCTTTGTTCTTGAAATTGAAGTTTGAATATATAGCCATTGTGATGAAAGGTCATAATGAAATCTCCCATAAGCCTCTCCTCTACAAAATAATTTTCTTTATTCAGTGAGTTATTTTTAAACCTTTTTTTTTTTATTCTAGGTCCTCTAAAAAAATGCACCTTTTAATCTCTTAAGGAAGAAAAAAAACAGATGAAATACTTATACTGTCCCATAATTCAGCAGTTAATGGATAGTTTTAGGAATATATTTACCTTCTTAGTTAGAAAGGAAACCTGGCTGACACTTTTCATGCAGGACCCCTGGAAGTTGATCACTGGAGCTCCATAGGCAACATACCATTAGATTACAGGGAAGCTACTTAACCTCTCTGTCTTTCTCCATGTGTAAATTCAGCAGATAAGTGGCCTAGCTCACCCGTACTATTTCAAAGATAGACTCCTAAGAGATTAGAAAGCACTTTACAGTTATTAAGAACTCCATAATTACCAACTCTGTATTCATTCTCATGCAGGATCCCAAAAATACATCCCTTGACTTCTAATCTAAGTAAAATAATGTTATTTGGACAAAAATGCAGCAGCAATCGAAGGTGGTCTCAAGGGCCTTGAGCTTTATTGAAGAAATCTGAAGGACCAGTTGTTAACATGTTGATGGGGAAGGCAAAAATGGGAATGACTTATTTCCTTTCTTCTTGTCTGAACATTTCAATCTAAACCTACTCAAGAATACTCTATCATTAAAAATACAATTTACTGGAGTAGAAAATGGAGTTTGGCTAAATGCTTTTTTTTTCATTCCTAGATGTTTGTATAATACTTTGAAACAACAGGTTCCCACATCCTAAGGTAAAATTACCCAGAGTTCAAAGTGAGACCCACTTTGAGTTGCCATCATCAGTATTAGTTAGAAATTAAAAAGACTCCCCCCAATTTGGAATTTTTCCATTTTTTAAAAAATGATTAAGCTATTCAAATGGTTTTATCCAGAGGTAATAGTGTGAGCTAAATAGAGACCCCATTTGAGACCTAAAGAAAGACAAACAAATTTGTAAGGATATTTTTTATAGTGGCAAAAAACTGGACATTAACTGAGGAATGATGAAACAAAATGTGGTCATTACAAAATGGAACTTCATTGCCTTTATAATGAAGTATCATTATGCACTAAGAAACAATAAATATGAAAACTATAAAGGAGTTAAGAAAGAGAGATGACCTGATGCAGACTATACAAGAAATTCAAGGAAAACTATATACATAATAGACAATGGAATAAATAAATGTATAAGAAAAAATACACAAGTATGGAACTGAAAATTATGGAATTATAATGGTCTCAGAGGAGGTCAAGAGGAAGAAATATACCTCCCTTTCTTCTTGGCAAACATGGAGGATGATGGGTATCCACAAGGTCCCTAAAAGAGATCCCTTTAAAGCTAAAAGAATTGGGGGGAAGAAGACTTCACAGAAGACAAAACTTAAGAAAAAGAAAGACAGAAAGAAAGAAAGAAAGAAAGAAAGAAAAAGAAAGAAAAAGAAAGAAAGAAAGAAAGAAAGAAAGAAAGAAAGAAAGAAAGAAAGAAAGAAAGAAAGAAAGTTCTACCTTTTAGTAGAGGTAGAAGAAGCCTGGTGTAGTCATGAAAATGATGGATCTGGGACCCAAAGATCTGGGTTTAAATCTTAGCTCTTATACTACCTGAGTGACTTTGAGCAATCAATCCACAGGCATCTATTAAGCCCTTACTGTATGAAGGCTCTGACCTGGACATTGAGATGCAAATGCAAGGAATAGAGAAATTTCTGGTCTCAGGGAGTCATTTCAGCTCACATCTATAGAAACAGGAAGTTTGAAGAGAATATTTCTGAGATTCCTTACAACCCTAAAACCATGATAATATTGTAAAATGTAGACTTGCTCATTTTCTCAAGGGCAGGCAGGCTACATCTCCCTCACAGTTCCAAGGGCTCTGAGTGGCTTTTTCTTTCATGTTGTTAAGTTCAAGCTCCCACCAATGGTATCATCCTCATTATTAGGGGTACTAGTACTCCTTCCAAACATTTAACATTAATTAACCTTTTAAATAATCTTTTATTTCCTCCAAATAACATGTTAAAACAATTTTTAACATTTGTTCTTGTTGTTTTTAAGCTTTGAATTTCATATTCTACTCTTCCTCCCCACTCTCTGAGATGGTGAATAATCTGACATAGGTTATACATGAGCAATTGTGTAAAATACTTCCATATTAGTCATTTAACCAATGAACTTTTACAAAAGGATATTAACATTAAAACTACAAACATTTTCTCCAGCATCAACTACCATGGAATACTCTCTTTATTCTCTAGGGAAATGAAGAAAAGAAAGCTCAGCTGAACTCAATTTCTATAGAGCATTGGTCCTACCAAGTCCACATCCAAAGATGGTATTTCTTCTCAACAGCTCTTTAGTTCAGTTGTCACTGGGCAACTGAAGGATTTCCTGAAGATACCTGCTTGATATCCCAGGGATTCAATGTTGGACTGGTTACAACACTTGGACTAGCTTTCAACTCTCGTCTTTTCAGTGTTTGCTCTCTTGATCTTATTAAACTCCCAAGATTAGAAACCCCATGGCCTTCACCAAAATCCTTATGCAAAAAAATCTCCAAGTCCCTCTACAGTCAAATAAGGTTAGTAGGGCTTTTTTTTTTAATGTCTCCACAGCCAATCAAAATATCTCATCTTCAATGCATGATTAGCTGACCAAAACCAGTTACAGAATATTTACACATGTTCCATAGAGTTGTCTCTCTGATGCACTTTTTCATGATTCTCCCTGAAGCAGCCTCTCAGGTTCTTCATAGAGAGAGACATTATTGTCCCAGGCATTCTGCTGCATACTCCATTCCATGCCTTCATTACAGTTTGAAAGTCTTCCAAATCAAAGATGGGAAGGGGAGAGGTTCATAAGCATAGCAAGCTGGGTTTTTTTTAAAGGTGTAAGATATGATCAGATAATCTTTTCAATGCTGAGCCCTAATATTACACTTAGACACATACATAGACAGAGAGACAGAAACACACAGATATCGAGACAGAGACAGAGAGAGTATATGTATAAATATAAAATAAAAATGGTTGTAAAGACAAAAAACATCCTAAGCATAAGCTAGCAAAATGTATCCAAAAGCCTTTAAAAACAGTTACATCCTCAAATCACTGTTTTTGATTTTAAAAGGAAAAATAAAACCTATAGTCTCTACTCAGGAACTGGAGTTAGGTCATTCTCAGTTATCTTAGGGCAGCACTGAAAAACTGCAGCAAGTTTTGTGACTGAATGTGTGGAATGGAATCACAAGCCTTTCTGGACACATAGCACAGTCCCAGCAACTGAGACATCTTATGGGGTCATTGAGGTTAGGGATACCCATCTTCAAGTCCAGAGATCTCTGTTTACTATTGTAGATAGATGGCTTTTGGTTATCTCCTTGAAAGTAGCTGGAGTGAATGAAGAAAATACTGTCAAGGTCAAAACTCGCCTGTTCTTTGCAATGACTCCAAAATCCACCAAAGAACAAGGGATGGGTAACCTCTCAGAGGTGGATTCCTAAATGATCACAAGCATACTCTATCTTTTAATACAGCTAGATCCCTATTGTGAATAAAGAATCTCCTAAGATGACGGCATTATTTATATTCACTGCATTTTTCTATTGGGCTAGAACCAATGATTTTATTTTCCATGATTAAAATTTCAAATCCTGTGAATGTGAATACATGTGGATATTTCAGGAAATTCATTATTTATACTAATCAGAACTGAGCAAGAACCCTCACATCAGCATTTCAATGCTACCCTCAAAATTTTCCAGTAGGAAATTGTCACTGCATTCTCCACTTCTTTGAACCCTACTGGTAACTGAATTGATGCCCATCAGTTGGAGAATGACTAAATAAGTTATGGTATATAAATGTTATGGAATATTATTGTTCTATAAGAAATGATCAGCAGGATAATTTCAGAGAGGCCTGGAGAGATTTGCATGAACTGATCCTGAGTGAACTGAATAGAACCAAGAAAACATTGTACACAACAACAAGAAGATTATGTGATGATCAATTCTGATGGACATGACTCTTTTCAACAATGAGGTGATTCGGACCAGTTCCGACGTCTTGTGATGGAGAGAGCCATCTGTATGCAAAGAGAGGACTATGGGAACTGAGTGTGTATCACAATATAATATTTTCACTTTTTTGTTGTTTGCTTGCTTTTTGTTTTTTTCTCATTTTTTTCTTTTTTTTCCTTGTGCAGTATAATTGTGGAAATATACATAGAAGAATTACACATGTTTAACATATATTGGATTACTTGCTGTCTAAGGGTGTTGGGGGAAGAGAGAAAGAAAAAATTTGTAATACAAGATTTTACAAGGGTGAATTTTGAAAACTATGCATATATTTTGAAAATAAAGAGCTGAAAAAAGTACTTTGCTATAAACTATTCCATTACTCTTCTGTGTCCTCAGTTTCCCTGTTCCCCTCAAAATACACATATGCACATACACATACACACCTACATCTATACACATATATAAAAGTTCATGTAAGGAAAACTCCAAACAACCTTAGGAGTTGAGGAGAAAATTGGGATGGAGTCTCACATTCATAGATGACTAGGATTTGGCCAACCATGGATTCAATCACTCATTTAAATCACTTTGTCCAGAAATCTAAGAATTTTTCCCACCAGTTTCCTTTTATTCATCAACTGCATTCTTTGACACCATAAAACGTACCCCACGTGGCTTTCCAGGCAAGTTTAGCTTTAGCAAAGTTTTTAATGTAAACCAATAAAGCACCAGATTTCCTAAAACAGAATTTCAGAATTCCTGAAATTGTGTCATCTGGGGTCACAAGTTACTCAGACCTGAAATTGGGTTAGGTTGTTTCCATAACCTTTGGCAATAACTAAACCCACATTATTATAAATTAACTTCTGTCTAGTTTTTGGTGCATTGACATTAGTCACTTGGAGTTCTATGCATTTCAAAAAATTCAGTGTTAGACACTGTTAGACAAAGAAGTAAAAGATGACTGCATGGGAACAGAGTCCTATTACTTAAAAATACAGGTCAACAAGATTTTTTAAGGGCTTTTTATTGTTAATGTTAAGCTTAAGAATGGAAATAGCACCATCATCCATTTGTACCAGCCTTTTCTTAAGGCACTCCTTAGCCCAAGAGTGTTTTCTTTATCTTTGAATAAGAGCCTGACATTTTCCATCCATCCCTGGGCTTCCTACAGATTGTCCTCAGGCAGCTATTTTCCAAAGCCCTTAGTTAAAGAGGAAAGGGGTGGGAGAGGGCCATTAGTGATGGTTTCCAGGACTTTCCTTACAAGTTCAGCTTTATCTCTGAGTCAGACAGCCATCACATAAATGTTTGGTGCCCTCAGTATCACTCAGCTAACAAAACTCTGACAATTGCAAAGAAATGAGCTCGTGGGCTTTGCCTAGAGAAACCAGTGTTTATATGAAACTGGTACATGATTTACAGAATGCAATTTATTCGAATGCAACAAATACTTACTAAGTTCTTACTAGCTACCAGGCATCCTGCTAGGGGGAAGTGACTTGCATAGAATCACACAGTTAAGTGTCTGAGGGTGGATTTGAACTCATTAAGATGAGTTCCTGACACTGGGCCCTGGATTTTATGCACTATAGCATCACTTAGATTTCCCCAGTGATGGACACAAAGATATAAATGAAGCAGTCCCTATCCTTAAGGGGGATTACCCACTGCTCACCTGCAGAACATCATGGTTGGAAGGGAGCTGAAAGCTCAGAAATCATCAAGTCCAAATCTCCCATTTTTCAAGCCAGCAAACTGAGGCCCAGAAACATTAAATGACTTCTCCAGCTTCAGAGAGCTAGTGAGATCAAACTCTCAGAAATGCTTCATTTAAACTCAAATGAAGAAAAACATGGCAGCCCATTTCACTTTGGGACACTTCTAATTGTTAGGAGGGACTTTCCTTCTCTTTATTCCCAGATGTCAAGCCCAAATTTTCTACTGCAGCACTTCTTTTTATTCTAGAAAGGGTGGAATTATACATTGTATATACCTGCTAATTTATATATTACCTCACCTTTTAGACTGTGATTTCCTCGAGTTCAGACACCGTTCTGGCCTGTGTATCCATCACTTAGCACAGTGCCACACAGAAAGCCGTTAAGAACAAATGTTTGAGGGACTGATTGACAAAGTAAAGAGTAAAGCCTCAGCTCTAGCAGTGGGAAAGAGTTAAAATGAGAAAAGAATGGAAGAAAGGCCAATTTTGGCTTGATTTTTTTCAATTCCCCTCTAGAGCCAAAACAATTCTTATCTGATAGCTTATCAGTTATAATTACCCTCCATGCTGACCTAATTATCCAACTCTATTATTTCAGATTGCCCAAGCTGGAGGGAAAGTTGGATGAAAACAGACTGTTCTTCACATTTGTGAGTTCCAGTGGGAAGGAAAAAAAAAGTTTTAGAATGTGGCCTTGACAGAATCCAAAGCATCTCCACAATCCACTTTGAGCCTCCTCTGATAGCAGGCAAGGAAGGTAATGAAGCAACTTAGCCTGCCTGTAGGAGGGGAAGCTGGCCCTCCTTTGACTGATTTGCCAAAATCAGTCTTTGTTCAGGAGGAAGTTGGGAGCCTCTGACATTTACAGCTTTCCAGGCAAATGTGAGCAAAGAGAATAGGTTCTGTATCTTTAGGTTGTTTACCAGCTGCTAGAAAAGGTCAGCATTAGGTATGGGGAAGCCACATGAATTTAGAAAGTAAAGGAGCTGGGTTTTGCCCCTCAGCAGCAGGTTAAAAATGCAAAAGATAAAAGCAATTTATTTCTGCTTTGCAGTACCAGGAAGTCTTAGTCCCAGAAGCTTAGTTAAAAAAAAAAACAAAAACAAAAAACAACTTTGTCCTTGGTTACCATGAGTTAAATTACAGTATGTTGGAGGCAGTGGTTATGGAGGACCCTCAGGGATCACCGATTGGGCCTATCCCTTCTTCTTATTACTTATTATTATTACTTATGGCCCTGGTAAGTTGTGGCCCTGGTAAGTAATTTAACCTCCCTCCCCAGCACCACCCTGGGGAAATTCTCTAAACTGAAGGGTATACATGAGTTATTGGTGTGTATTGGTGAAAGGAGCTGCCATACCTGAAGGGGCCAAAACCAGTGGAATCATAGGTATAGACCAAAAATTAAAAATCCTAAAATAGGCAAATGCCCAGGATTTCAGATATTTTCTAACCTTCCAAATCTCTTCAACTTTGAGTCAGATACTACATAAATGTTTGGTTCCCTTCAGAGGGTGGGATTGGGGGAGGGTAGAAGGAACTGATTTTTGTGGGAGTCACAAACTATGAGTTTGTTTTACTCTATGTCTCCTTTGCTCAACAAATTTTGCTCAACAAAATTTTCAACAATTTAAAAAGATTTTACCTTTTAAAATCTTTTCTGAAGAAATAATATAGGGAAAAGTACAATTTCAGGAAAAAGATACAATTCATGATTTGGGTTTCAATTTTGACGACTTCCAAAAGACAGGCTACCCTGGAATATTGGAAGTGAAATAATGGCAGAAACCTAATATCATGGAGAAAACATCAGAAAGAGGCTCAGAAGACTTGAGTTCAGATCCTAGCTCTCTTGATTCCTTCTTGTGTAACCTCTCTGAGTAGGTCTCAGTCAGATTCCTCTTCTGTAAATTGAGTGGGCTGACCTATACAATCAATCCCTAATGAGTCAAAGGACAGCACAGGTCAGAACACATCAAGCCTTTGCTCAAGAAGCTTCAATGACTCCCTATTACCTTTAGAATATGAATTTTCAGTATTTAAAGCCCCTCACAATCTGGCACTAGCCCATCTTTCCAAACTAATTGTGTGTGATTATTCTTCAGGTATTCTGTATCACAACCAAACTGTTGGTCTTTCTAAACTCTGTATATGATATCCCATCTCCCATCTTGCCTTTCACTGCATCCCAGGATGTTATTCATCCTCTCCTGAGCTTGCTTCAAGGCTCAATTCAGCTGTTTTCTTCTAGAGAAAAAAGGGTAAATTTGGAGATTTGGGAGTTGAGGGTGTGTCTTGGTTCTGCTGCTCATTCCCCAAGTGACTGGACTTCTGTTTTCTCCTCTGTAGAAGGTTTTTAGTCTAGATAGTTCCCAACATTCCTTTCAGCTTAAAGTCTATAATAAGCTCCATAATTTTTTGTACTTGGTCCCTCTTAAAATGGCTTTTTTGTTGTTTGTTTGTCTGGGTTTGGGGGGCATATTCTTAGTTTACTTAATGGATATAAGATATCCCTCCTTCCCTCCCTTTCTCCCTCTAGTAGCATGTAAACTGGATACAAGTTATTCTTCCTTCCTTCCCTGTCTCTCCCCAGTACACTCTAAACTCCATAAGGCCAAGGACTACTTCAGTTTTTGTCTTTTTATTTCCAGTGCCTAGCACATTGGCAGGTAACCAATGGGCAGTTAATGCTAGCTTTCTGAATTTGCTGAGCTGACAGGAACGTATATGTCTTGGAGCATGTGGTACATGAAGTTAAGAAGGTTGTATGAGAAAGTAAGAGATTTCCTAGGTATTTACTCCAAGGGTAAAAAGGCAAGTGTCTTGAAGTGACAGCGGATGAAGACTATCTGGAGAGGATTGTGAAAGAGCTCAGGGAGTGGCAAGAGGCACATAGACTGAGAAAATCTCTGTAAGAGAAGAGATATACTGGAACCAGGAAATTACCTATCTAGGGTTTTTCAGAAAGAAGAATTATAGAATCCAGAATGAATCATAGAGCTAGTTAATCCGGCTCTCTTGTTTTATGAAGAGGAATTCTTCAACCTCAGAGAACTGATGTTCTCTTAAGGTCAAACATTTCATTAGCAGAAGAGCTGATTGGGTCTCCTAACCCCTAAGCATATCCAGAATAAAATAAGATTTATAATTGATAAGTAACCAGATATTGTTAAAGAAGGGAAGAAGGGTGAGGGAAGATGTTCCTGAACTGAGAGTAGATATTAATTTTATAGTGAGTATCAAAGGAGGAAAAAACCATTGTTAATGTGAAATAAATTTATTTATTTTAAATGTATTTTCAATCATTCCCTCCTACTACCCAATTCCAAAATAAAAAAGCCCTTATAATTAATAAGAATAATCCCACAAAACAAATTTCCACATTGACTGTCCTGAAATATGTGTCTCTTTCTGCATTTTAAATTCGCCATCTTTCTGGAAGAAGGTGAGTGGTAAATCTCATCTTCAGTCTTTTGGAATCATGGCTTATCATTTGTGTTAATCAAAGGGCTAAAACCCTTGGCATTTTTTCTCCAATGTTATTGTCATTAGGAACATCATTCTACACCCATTCATACAAATCTCCCAAATTTTTTTTGGAAATTGTCCATTTCAATATTTCTTGTGACACAGTTATATACCACTATAATTCATATGCTCAAATTTGTTCAAGCATCTCTTGGTAAGAGGATAGTTTTCTGTTTGGAGGTGACTACAAAAAGAGTTGCTATAAATGTTTAGTTACTTATTGTTCCACTTAGAGAAAAAAATAAAATGAGACAACCCGAGCAAATGGTTTGGGAATTAGTACATGCCCTGTGCTCTTCTTCCCACATAGTCTTCCTGGTTAAAATACTGCAAGTTTTTTTCTCCTTTTCCTATAGAGACATTTCCCAACCCCTCTATTGCTGGCATAGATGTCTATGAATGTTTTTTGTGCCTCTGTACCCCATGAACTAATCTCATTGATGGGCATCCCCTCCACTAGAACAGATTTTGACTCATCCATGTCTTCATATTTCGTATTGCTCCTGCTCATCTCTTTCATAAATCCAGGATACTATAGAAGAGGCTTTTTTCCAAGTGCTTCTGATATGTTTGTTTTAGAGAGCATTTGGATTGCTCACTAATTGTCTCTTGTTCTTGCTGTATGACTTCCCTGCCTCCCTTTTAGAGAATCATTAAATTAGAGAGAATGGATTTCAGTGGCCATTCAGTCCGCCATCTGCATGAAAGGAATCTTCAATGTATCATACTCAGCAAATATGTATGCATGTTTTCATGCAAGAACAACTTTACATTATTCACTATTGAATTTTATTTTATTAATGTAGATTCAACCCAGGATTCTAGGCTGTCATTCTCTTGGTTCTTGATTCCATCATTCACTGTTTTTTTTTTTATAGCTATACTTCTTAGATTTATGCAGTCTGCATCAGTCCATCTATACCATTATCAAGTCATTCATAACAATGTTAAACAGCTAAGGGCCAAGCATGGATCCCTGGGTACTCCACTGGAGACTTCCACAATATTGGCAATATATCATTAATAATTATTCTTCGAATCTGTCATTCTATCCAGTTCTGAATAAATCTATTTTTTTTCCTCTGGTCCACAATTTTCCATAATTTCCACTAAAAATAACCCAAAATCTTTTCCCCAAAACTTTGTAAACCATCCATAGCATTCCTAAATCTACTAATCCTATCAAAAAATGAAATAAGATCAGTTTGGCATATCCTAATCTTGATAAAGCAAGATGATGTATATAAAGCAATTAGTCATGTGTGACTTTGTAATCCTATTTGGAATTTTCATGGCAAAGCTACTGGAACGTCTTGCCATTTCCTTCTCTGGCTCAATTCACAGATGAGGAAACTAAGGCAGAGTTAAGTGATTTGCCCAAGATCACACAGCTAATAAGAATCTGAGGCCAGATTTGAATTTATAAGCATGAGTCTTTCTGACTCAGGCACAGTATTCTATCCACTGTGTCACCTAGCTGCTCTCTAATCTTAGTCAGGATGAGATTTCCAATCTAGCCTCAGACACTGTATAATTCTAGGAAAGTCAATTTCTTCAAATATAAATAGGATTAAGAATGGCACCTATCTCTCAACTAATAGTAATAGCTAATATTTACATAGTATCTACTATGGGCTAGATGCTATGCTAAGTACTTTAGAAATAACTATTTCAAAATGTGGAAATATATATAGAAGAATTGCACATGTTTAACATATATTGGATTACTTGCTGTCTAGGGAAGGAGGTGGGAAGAAGGGAGGGAGAAAAAAATTGGAACACAAGATTTTGCAAGGGTGAATATCTGCATATATTTTGAAAATAAGGATATTGATTTTAAAAATTACTTATATAAAACTTAAATACAAGAAAAAAGAATCACAAAAGGAAAAAAGTGTGCACTGAAGAGCACAACAGAATGTGGAATATGAAACAATAAACTTCCTCTTCAAGAAAAGCTATATAGGAAATACTACAAAAAAAAACACTATCTCATGATCCTCATAATACTTGTATGCTACATTCGGGGGTGTATACACTCTCCTGAGTGTATAAATCCCTCTTTCTCTCTCCAGTAGTTCCACATCAGGCAGGTTTGTTCTTGAATGAGTTCATTCTCTCCTCCACCCTTGAGAGGAAATAAGGGCTTAAAGCCAATTACTCCATTTCCAAAGCCAGTGTCTTTTTTTTTTTTTTTTTTTTTTAAATTTTGATAGCCTCTCACTACTTGCTACTCCAACTCCAAACAGATTAAGGACTACTCCAAGATCACCCCAAGCAATAAATAATAGAA
The DNA here is from genome assembly GCF_902635505.1 of Sarcophilus harrisii. NCBI lineage: Eukaryota > Metazoa > Chordata > Mammalia > Dasyuromorphia > Dasyuridae > Sarcophilus > Sarcophilus harrisii. Next base: position 29,805,936 of record NC_045428.1, read on the forward strand.
CTTTCATTTGAAGCCAATTCCTCTGATTCCAGGTCTGACTCTCAACCCAACACCCCACAGCCTCCCTAGAGTTAGACTTTTGAACCTGCAATATTCACGTTTCAGATAATTGGGTAGTTATTGGGTAAACCATGCGATGTCTCAGGAAGGCAGAGGCCTTCCTACCATTTCTCCAGTGGTCACCGTGGAGCCTGGCAAACAAAGATAAATCAGTAACTGATCTCAGACCCTCTGGGATTCTCTTTGCCTCCTTTCAAGTTAGACACTGGGAAGAGGTATAATAAAGGAAATGGAGAATGTCAGAACTAAAAGATCAGGGCCACAATAGAAAGGTGATTACAAGGGGAAGTCATTTCATTTGCAATTACCCTTCTAGCTTTGTCCTTTGCTCTCTGAGAAAGACTTAAAGCTGTAATGTAGGGGGAAAAAATCAACCAGATCTTTGAGACACACAGACTGACATTTCTGTCTCTGTTTAAGAAGAGTGGAACAGCAGAGGGACCATAGAAGATTCCATGGAGGAAGGAGAATGAATTGGGAATCAAAATACCCCAATTTAAATCTTAATAATATAGGTTCTGCTCCCTGCTCCCCCACAAGTCTTATGCAAACTAATTATCTGACCTTTTATTTTCTCAACTGTCCAATGAAGATACTAACATGAGATGGCCCTAAAAGTTTACTCTCAGGTGGAAATCTATCATCCCAAATTGTTTTTCATGAGTTTAGTTCACAGGTTCATTACCATTTAAGCTCCAGAGAGTCAGCAGTATGTAGCAATCCACACCAGATCTAGAGCTATAAGGAACAGTAGAGACGCATGGGTCCTCAAACTTTTTAAATAGGGGGCCAGTTCACTGTCCCTCAGACTGTTGAAGGGTGGGGGTATAGTAAAAACAAAAACTTTGTTATGTGGGCCTTTAAATAAAGAAACTTCATAGACCTGGGTGAGGGGGATTATTGTCCTCAGCTGCTACATCTGGCCCTGGCCGTAGTTTGAGGACCCCTGGTAACCCATCCCTTTCTTTTAACTTATCAGGAAACTGAGTCTCTGAGAAGGGAAATCATGTGCCCAAACTAATCCAGTAAGAATATGGTGCAGCCCAAATTTCAGCCCAGGACCTCTTCCTCCATATCCACTGTTCTTCCCATTAAGCCACATACACCCTCTGTACCCTTATAATGCTGGATGGAAATTTTGCTCAGCAGTCCTGGCAAGTTTGTAAACATTAGCTGATTTTGCAGATGTGGACACTAAGGAAGATTCAATATTTTGCCTAGCTCACACACAGCTGATCGACTGCAGGGTCAGATGAGAAGCCATAGCCCAGAGAGCATCACCCTTAGAATCCATTTCTCCTAGTAGGAAAAAGTGAAATATAACAAAAGGCCTTATTTGTCTAATAGACATCGACTTCTTAATAATAATCATAATCAATGTGGTCTACTCTGTGCCAGGCACTGTGTTAAGCAATTTATGAATGTTCTATTGGGTCCTCACAAAAGACATAATTGTGTTGTTATCATACCTGCTTTATGGATGAAGAAACTGGGGTAGATAGAAAATGATTTGGCCAGGGTCACACAGGTAATAAGTGTCTGAGGCTGGATTTAAATTCAGGTCTTCCTTACTCCAGGCCCATCACTTTATTTATTGTGCTACTTAATGCTTCTTAATATTAGAAAGGGTCACTTAATTCCAGAGTAGTAGGTAGGAAAGGGGAAAATGTGATAATAAAAGACATTTATATACAGTTTTAAAGGATCTAAAATGGTTTTACATACATCGCCTCACTTGTAGGTGCTAACAAGTGGATGAAGAAGCATTTATTTATTTATTTCTGCTGAGGCAGCTGGAGTTAAGTGACTTGCCTAAGGTCACACAGCTAGGAAATATTAAGTGTCTGGGGGCAAATTTGAACTCAAGTCCTCCTGACTTCAGGGCTGGTGCTCTATCCACTGCACCATCTAGCTGCCCCCAAAAAACATTTATTAAGCTCTTACTATGTATGCTGCTCTGTGGGGGCTAGGTGGTTCAGTGGAAAGAACACTGAACCTGAATTCAAATCCAGCCTCAGATACTCACGAGTTCTGAACAAGGCACTTAACTTTTGTTTGCCTTAACCCACCAAAAGGAAATGGCAAATTATTCCAGTATTTTTGCCAAGAAAACTCCATGGCCAGTACAATCCATGCAGTCACAAAGAGTTGGATCCGAATGAATAACAACATGTGCTAAGCACTGTGACATTTTTAAAAAGACAGATCCTGACTTCCAGAGGCTTATGTTCTAATAGGGGAAAATTTTTATTTATTTTTTTAATTAAGGCTTTTTTATTTACAAAACATATGCATAGGTAATTTTTTCCACATTGACCCTTGTAAAACCTTTTGTTCCAAATTTTCCCCTCCTTCCCTCCGCCCTCTTCCCCTATCTGGCAGGTAGTCCAATACATGTTAAATATGTTAAAATACATATTAAATCCAATATATGTATGCATATTTTCTTGATGCACAAGAAAAATCAGATCAAGAAGGAAGAAAAAGAAAAATTGAGAAAGAAAACAAAGTGCAAGCAAATAACAGAGAAAGTGAGAATGCTACATTGTGGTCCACAGATAGTAATCTGATAGGTAATCTGTCCACTCAGTTCCCACAGTCCTCTCTCTGGGGGCAGATTGCTCTCTTCATCACTGAACAATTAGAACTAGTTTGAATCATCTCATTGCTGAAGAGGGCCACGTCTATCAGAATTGATCGTTGTATAGTCTTGTTGTTGCCATATATAATGATCTCCTGGTTCTACTCACTTCACTCAGCATCAGTTCATATTAAGTCCCTCCAAGGTCTTTCTGAAATCATCCTGCTGGTCATTTCTTACAGTACAATAATATTCCATAATATTCATACACCACAATTTATTCAGCCATTCTCCAACTGATGGGCATCCATTCAGTTTCCAGTTTCTAGCCACTACAAAAAGGGCTGCCACAAACATTCGTGCACATACAGGTCCCTTTCCAGAAGGTAAAATTCAAAATCCCAGAGTGCTTGACTATGGAATTTGCCCAAAAGTCACACAGCAATAAATAATGAAGTCAAGATTTTAATCCAAATCCTCCTATTACAAATCTGTTATTGTTCTACAATATAACACAAGCTCTTTGCTAGCAGGGACTGTGTCATTCAGGTATGTCATTAATATTTATTGAATTGGAAGAAATGATTTTGGATGTGATTTCTCCATGACTTGGTTACTTTGAGCCTTAGAATCAACTTTGATGCTTCCTACTCCTTCAATGTTTACATTCTCAATCAGTGGCCAATGAATATTCATTCTCTCTCTACACTATCTCATACTCATTCCTTTCTTCCCCTCACACAGCTTTGATCCTATCTAGGCTCAAACCTGCTCACCTCACATGTGGTCTCTTGCCTCCCAATCGATTCCTGCCTTTTGTCTGTTCCCTTTCTAATCTATTCTCTACACAGCTGCCAAATTCATTTTCCCAAAATATAACCTTGACCATGTTACTTTCGTATTTTTCATAAAAAGAACTTTGAAGGTTTTGTATTCTGGGATTAAATACAAAATCTTTAGCTGGGAATTTAGTCTCTACAATCCAGCTTCAACCTACTTCTCTCTGTCTCTCTGTCTCTGTCTCTGCCTTTCTCTATCTCTCTGTCTCTCTTTTCTCTCTCTGTCTCTTTCCCTGTGTCTTTATCTCTGTCTCTGTCTCTGTGTATGTCTCTCTCTCCCCTCCCTCCCTCCCTTCCTCCTTCTCTCTCTCTCTCTCTCTCTCTCTCTCTCTCTCTCTCTCTCTCTCAACTCAAAGTTAAGTGACTTGCCTAGGATCACAAGATAATAAATGTCAATTGTTGAAGGATAGATTTGAATTCAGGTCCTCCTGAGTCAGGGCCAGTGCTCCCTACGATGTGCTATCTAGCTATCCAGTATTCTTATATTACTCTTCTGCATGCTCACTTCCTGCTTTTTTCTATACTTTCATTCCATCTCTTTCCTCCATTTATCCAAGTGGATACTCATTTTTGGAATATTCTCTTTCTTCACTTCTGCTTCAGAGAATCTCCAGCTTCCTTCAAAGCTTAGCTCAGGGACCACTTCCTTTATCCCCCCCACAATCATTACCATCCTAACCTTCTTTAACTTGTTTTGTATGTCCTTGAAAAGACATGGTGTTCACTTCCTTGTAATGCTATTTATCCTCAGCAGAATGTAAACTCTCTGAGGACAGGGGGTATTTCATTTTTTATCTTTGTTCTTAGCACAGAGCCCAGCATTTAGGAGGCCCTTAACAATTTTGATGAAATTGAATTAAGCATCCTTTGACAGAAGAATTAAATAATTCTTGTTGGGATAATGAGGAAAAATTGAACTATGGAGACTTGGAGCTGAGTCTTAAAAAGGGGGTAAGGTCTCTTAATTTGAGGACAGGAGAAGGAGAAGATAGGTAGAGGATGTTATGAAGTACATTTGAAAAATGTCCACTATTTCCATGTGGCTGTGAAATTGAATGCATAAAAGAAAACACATAGCTAGAAAGGTCGATAAGCGGTATTGGACGCAATTCACTAGACAATAGGAAATTATGGAAGGCCTTTGAGTAAGGCAATTATATGATCAAATGTGTTACAGATGGGGATAGCAGAGAAGATTCTCTAGGTTCAATGTAATTGTCTTTGTGATGTGGGTATGAATCTATCCAAAACCGTTGTCTATGAGCCCCCAGTGTATTTGCATTTACTAATCAGGCAAAGAATATAATTAGTCCAAGACAAACATTCAATGAAATGGTATAGTAAGAAAAGTTAACAATAGAATTTTTCCCATAAGTGGAGACACATTCTCCTACAAATGCCATCAGCAGAAGAAGTGGACACCTAGGGAATATATGTGGAAAGACATACAGCACATTAATAACCAAAGTGAGTCAAGCACAGGACCTCTAGTGATATCATCATACTGTAAAGCTGCTCCCCACCAATCTCTCATGACATACAACTTTTACTAGGCACATAGTCTCTACTGAATGCATGAGCATGGCAAATAGTTTCTACTGCCAGATGATGCTTTGTTGGTGTGGTAGGCACTGCTAGATGTTACCCTACTGGACAAATGTTTGTGGAGCTTGTCTCTACAAAAAGCCATCTTCTGAATTTAGCTGAAAGCTTTGATTTTTTTTTTTAACTGAGGCAATTGGGGTTAAGTGACTTGCCCGGGGTCACACAGTTAGGTGTCTGAGTCCATATTTGAATTCAGGTCTCTTGACTTCAGGGCTGGTGGGAATCTTTACTGACATTCTACTTTACTCCATAAGATAAAAACTAACCTCTGTCATCTCTTTTTATAACTTAGATCCTAGAGATTTTAGCTTAAGTTCTTTTAGTGAGTGAGGTAGGTTCTTCATACACATTATATAAACTAGGAAAAACCTAGGATTATTTTATTATCATTGGGAGAGTATGTTCCTTCCTTCAGTTTATATTGTACAGAACTTTAAAGGTTCTCCAGAAAGAGAATTTCTCCTTCCAGAAGCCAAGCATTTTTGAAGCAAAGAACAATCAACTAGTAGGGTCCACACATATTTATTCTGTCTTTTGAACTTCCTGTGTTGAGGACTGAATTTCATACTTTTGTCCTAGAGAACTATCTAATTTAAGATCAAAAATTCTCAAAGTACTTGGTTTCCCAAACAAATGAAAGCATGAGGTTAGGGGGGGAATAAGTTACAATGAGGAAAAATTTTAAATTCCTTAGGTAGAACAAGGAAGGAGGGAGGGAAGGAGGGAAGGAATGAAGGAAAGAAGGGAGGGAGAGAGGGAGGGAGGGAGGGAGGGAGGGAGGAAGGAAGGAAGGAAGGAAGGAAGGAAGGAAGGAAGGAAGGAAGGAAGGAAAGAAAAAAGGGAGGGAGGGAGGAAGGAAGGAAGGAAGGAGGGAGAGAGGGAGGAAGGGGAGAAAAAAAGAGGGAGAGTGGAAGAGGGAAGAAGAGAAGAGAAGAGAAAAGGAAAAGGAGGAGAAGAAGAAAAGGAGGAAAGGGAGAAAAGAAAAAGGAAGGAAGAGAGGGAGCAAGGAAAGAATAAGCATTTATTAAGTGCTGTTAATGTGCCAGGGACTGTAATAAGTTGTATACAAAGATCATCTCATTTTATCTGTGACAGAGACATCTCCTTCCACCCCAATTCCTGCCTTTATTGTATATTTGCAACCAGCAACAATTTTTCAGGCTTTAAGGCCCCCTACAGCTAGCAGCAAAGGGTAGAAAGGACTGACCTGGGAAAAGGCTAGCGGTTAGGAAGAACATTTAAGAAACCAGTTCCAGCAGTCTGGGCAAAAGGTAATGAATCTAAAGGTAGCTTTGAGTAGCAAAAGGAGAGGATGGATATGGGGAATATTAAGGCAGAAATGTCATCTTGCATTTCTCAAATACTGTGCTTTGGGTTGGAAAGCTTTTAATGGTTTTGAAATGAGGGGAGAAAAAGATTCATTGTAAAATCTTTATGCAGTTGAGCCCCATAAACCAAATGAGAAACCACAGCCGTTCGGGAGAATGGGGGTCGGGGCCGCAGCCTTTGGTCTCAGCAGATGTGTCTTCTCGGAGGCCGGCCCAGAGCCTCGCTTTGTTAGGAGAGAGGCCTAGGAATTACAGAGACTCCCATTCCTCACCCATCTCCCTGGAGCAGACATGTTGGCAAGGAAACATCTGAGGGTGGTGAAAGGCATGTGCAATGTGTTTCTAATGAAATAGAGCTGCTTCCCTCTCCACAGAGAAGCACTGATTAGATCTCCATAAGGCTGCTCCCTAGCACCCCTCTGAAGGTCTTTTCATCTCATTCACTCCCAAGTCTTCCTTCAATGTCAACTGCCGAACCTCAGTTAAGCCAGTTCAGGCCAGTTGGGTTTGCTCTTGGCCAGCTCCTCGGACTTGATTTACTTATTTTGTAAACAAGACCCTGAGAGAGGAGACTGAGGGGCTGTGAATGGGAAGAGAGACTCAGAATCAAGAAGATCTGGATTCAAATGTAGCATCGCAGGCTCTGGTTATGTTGAGGTTAAGACCTCCCTGTGCTTCAAACAACTAAGTTCCTTCAACTTTAAGACAGAGGAGATGCTGATAATCCATGGAAGGAGTTTCAACATCAGGGGTCTCCTAAGACAATAAAATGACTGCTTTGAGCCTTAAAGGTCCCTAGTCCAGTTTCTGAAGCCACATTCAAATTCCTCTTCCCCAATATTTGGAGTTGCTCATCATCTCTATCCTCCAAATTACCTTGAATTAAAATGGTTTATGGACATAGTCTGTCTCTCTAGTCAATTGTAAAGTCTTCAAGGGCAGAAGATGGTTTTGATTTTTTTGTCTTTGTACCCCCCCCCTTCCAGGCCCTTGCATAATGCTCTGGAAAAAGTCAGATAATGGGGTCATGGAGCTAGAGAAGAAAAAGACTTGGGGGTATTCTAGTCCAGCTGTCTAAAGTTAAATGTGAGGAAACAGACCCAGAAAACTGGAGTGAATTCCCTGTATTTCATCAGAACTGAAGTGCTCCCAGTGCAAGTGGGGCCATTACCCATAGTCCTGACCTATGTCTTGCCACTGAATCCCAATGACTCTAAAAGAGAGAGGGAGACTGAGGACATTACATCTCCTTGGCTCACTTAAATCCAATTTACTTGCAAGCCACAACATCACCTTCCCAATCTATGATCTTTGAGAAATGAAGAATGAACAACAACTGATAAAGATAAGATTTAAAATCCTGTGCCATGTTCTGAATAAATGGTGTTTTAAGAATGATTTAATTGAATATTTATTGAATTGAATGGAATGTCTCCTACTCCCTACGAGGATGGCCAAGGCCACAGCTGCCAGAATTAGGATACTTGGAGCTGGCCTAAAGGTCAGATTGAGGTTACTCTTTTCTTAAGGAAAAAAATGAGTTTGATACATATGGCACTTTAGGCTTTCAAAGGATTTCTCTTCTCAGTCACTAGTCAAAATCTCATTTAGATAAAGACAGAAAGCAATTAGTATCTAATGAAAGTAAAATGTCCATTTAAAAATAATGAGTTTTTAATTTTAGCTCCACTTGAAATAAGTATTTGTACCAATCAGAAAACTTAGCAACTTTGGGACCTGCGTAGGGGTCTTAGCAAAAATGTGAGACTAGACGACCCCGAATTCCCAGTTTGGGTCACAGTTTCCATGCCATACTTGTTAACAAGAAAACAAGAAGTGGGTACAAAAGAAATAATGTTAAGCTTGGCAAGGATCTGAGTATGAAGCTCGGCTCTGTGCTGTATGACTGGGGAAGCCTCTGTATTTCTGTATCTTAATTAATAAAAGGAGGAGGCTGGACAAGATGTCCAAAGTCCTCTCAGGCTTGAAATATATACTCCCACCATTCAAATTTGCCTCTTTGTCCTTTTGTGACCTTGGACAAAGTCATTCTAAGTTTCTCACACCCAAGTTTTTAACTCTTCTAAAAATTCAGGCTCTAGAGCAGGGGTCCTCAAACTTTTTAAATAGGGGGCCAGTTCACTGCCCCTCAGACTGTTGGAGGGCCAGATTATAGTAAAAACAAAAACTTTGTTTTGTGGGCCTTTAAATAAAGAAACTTCATAGCCCTGGGTGAGGGGGATAAATGTCCTCAGCTGCTGCATCTGGCCCATGGGCCATAGTTTGAGGACCCCTGCTCTAGAGGATCTTCAAGGTCCCTGCTATTCCTAGATCTATAAAGCCAAGGAAAACAAGGCTGAGAATCATGGGTCAAGGTGCAGCATGGTCAGATCGGGGGTTGGGAACTACCAGAATTGGAGAGGGCAGAAGCTGGGTACAAAGAGAGCAGTTAGGTTTACAGGTGAGACGTAAAGAGAGTGGGGACCGAGGCAAAGGTTGGAGAAGTAGAGACAAGGAGATGGATCAGAGGGACCAGACTTCTGAAACCCGCTCTGTGTTTACCTTGATCCTGCCTGTCCTGTTAAAGCACAGCATGTCTCTGTCATTCATGGACATTCTCCCTGATCAACCTGTCACTATGAATCGCTGGCGGACAACTGGGAGGAAACCACCATTCAGATTGAAAGGCAACAGCAGCAGTCTTGTAAATTTTGTAAAATGCGATTTGGCCTCTTTTCATTTGGGTTTTTTCTCTGGCACTGAATTCTCTTGGGCTGTTGGGCGCCACAACCCATTTAAAACAGCAACAACCACTTGAAGATCTGCTAATGGAAGCAGTAAAGATGCTTCTATCAGTATCTTTGAACATGAAAGTTAATGAATTATTTATAATAATTATTATATTAATCATTTATATTAATGAGATTAGCTAATGTGGGGTATTTCTTCTCCAGATTTCCATGGAAGATATATATGTTCAGGTTCAGTACTGACTCTGTCTTTTCCCCTTTCTCCAAACAAAACCATGATTTTTAGGTAGCAGTTAATAATCACATTTCCCTATCAGGTGATGGGGGGCAGGGGAAAAGGAAGAGATTTCACAGGAAACAACTCACATTTCCTCTGACCAAGCTCTCAGAGATGGGACTAAAAAAGGCCAGGATGCATCGTTATAGTGAATGCTCAAATCTACCAGAGACTAGAATGGTAGATTTTAGAGCTCTGTAAGAATGTAAGCTCTCTGAGGGCAGGGACTATATTTTGCATCCTTGTTACTTAGCCCATATTGAGCATTTAATTGATGCCGATTGACTGATTGACTGGTTTATCTTAGAGACAACACCTCATTTTGTACAGAAAAAAACTGAGACCCAGGAAAGGATCAGGGAATACCCATATAGTCCTTATGGGACCATTTGGCAGTCAGAACTCCAAACTAGTCCCTCTGATTCCAGATTCTAAAAGTATTCAACAGAAGTTAAAGGCTTATCAAGGAACAGGCACTTCGAGAAACATTTTCCTCTTCAGCCCCCAGACAACCTTTCCTGCCAATGCTTCCCTTCTGCTTTTCCCCTCATGGATAAATATCAACCTCCATATTTCCACCCCGTGAGAGAGAGCCCACTGTCTTCACTCCACCAATTCTTGGTTAAAGTTGGCTCAATTCTAATGGACCAGGCCCCTCTAACTAGAGGCAGACACAATGTGTTAAGAGCCCTGATCCTGGAGTCAGGAAGATTTGAGTTTAAATGTGACCTCAGATACTAGTTCTGTGATCTTGGGCAAGTCATTGTTTACCTTAATTTTCTCATCTATAAAATAGGGATAATAACAGTTCTAACTTCACAGAGATATTATAAGAATCAAATGATATAATATTTGTAAAGTACTTATCATAGCACCCGACACATAGATGGTTCCATGTAAATGTTAGTTATTTTTGTTGTTATTATTATTAATTATTCTACCTTTGCCCAATGGACATGGCCCCCCATATCACCTGAATAAGCAGGGAATCACCAACCACATTTTATCAAGTGAGCTGGAAGATCACTGGGCCTTGCCATGTGCCCCACAACTACACCCTCCAGTTCTCTAGATATTGCCAAACCAACTGCCAATTCAATCTAAAAACACCCCTCACCTTTAGATATTCCCCTCAGGCTCTTCCATCCATCCTCCTCTGTGTTTGTGTGTGTGTTTGTGTGTGTGTGTGTGTGTGTGTGTGTGTGTGTGTTAAGCACAGTGGAAGAGGAGCTCTCTCACTTTTCCATATGTATGCCCAATGCTTGACATAGAGCAAATGACTAATAAATGCTTTTTCATCCAATTGTACAACTTGCGTACTGAGGATGCAAATACAAAAATAAAACAATTTCTGTTCTCAAGGAACTTCCCATCTGCTGGAGGATAAGGAAGGAGAAATACTACATGCACAGAGGAGTAAATGCAAAGTTATGGGAGGAAGGGACTAATGGAGGGAGTGCTGAGCCTTGAGAAGGGAGCCCATGATGGACATGAACAGGTGAAAAGAAAATGCTCAACAGCTGGGAGGATTGGGTATGGCTTGCAGAGATTGTAGTCCTGGAGCTCTGCCTCCAAAGAAGATAAAGATTCACAGGCAAGATTGAGAGAAAAGGACATTCAAGGTATGGTGGACACCCTAAGTTGAACAGATGTATGGAGGTAGGAGATGTGATATTGAATGAAAAGAAGTAATGAAGAGATTAGGGGCAGAATAAGAAGGACTTGAAGGCATTCCTCCACATTTCTTCCTTCATACTCTTCACTAAATCCTCCCCAAGGGATCTAATCAATCTCCTAAAGATCCTTTCTTTAGATTAGGTCATTTTAACATGGAGTCCCTGAACTTTAAAATAAATGTGTGTATATGTGTATCTGTCTGTGGAAACACAGAGAGAAGAAGACAAGAGAGAAAGAGGAGAGAGAGAGAAAAAGAGAAAAAAAGAGAGAAGGATGGATAATGGATGGATTAGATAGAGATGGAAGGATGAATTGATAGATAAATAACTGGGTGGATAGATAGACAAATAGGTGCACAATTATATTTAAACACATTTTTTCCTAATCTTGCATATTTTATTGTATACCTTTAAAAACATTATTCTGAAAAAAAATTATTCTGAGAAAGAGTTCATAGCCTCCATTAGACTCTTACAAAGGCTCCTGACATATACAAAAAGATTAAGAAATTCCACCCTAATTTGAAAGATCATTTCTGAAGATATACGAGAGGGGAGAAATCTGGAAAGCTCAGAAAAATCTCAGATCTTATTGTTACCTAAAAGAATTCTTAAAAAATTCAGCTAAAAAGGGAATCATTTACTATTGACCCTTTCCCATGAAATATTTATGAGACAATTGGACACACGGAGATGGGATGTCCTTGATGAAGATGCGAGAAGACAAAAGACAGGTTTTCATAATCTATTGTCAATGTTTAAAACACATTTTTATCATTACATATGTAAAGTCTCCCGATGTGATTGTGTGGAGATGGATGGCAGTGGGTGGGTTGTCTTTGCTGAATGTGGTAGGGTCAATAAGAACCTGGAGCCTTTAGGAGGGTGTGTGTGTGTGTGTGTGTGTGTGTGTGTGTGTGCACATGGGCCAAAAAATAGCAGCCTTTTTCATCTTTAGGCAAAAGCAGCTTCCTCCTCCTTATCAGTCTCCCTTTTTCTCCAATTCAAAAAGGAAAAAGCCCACAGGTATGATTCACACATATATGTATGCATATGCACTCTGGAAAATTACTTAAAATAGCAAACACGTTCCCCCTCATTGGCTTTTCCCCCACCCACCAACCCACTCCAGCCATCCTCCTCATCTTGGGTTGAGGGGAAAGAAATCTGTCTCCCCATTGGGCTTTGGCTTCCTCCATCTCTCAGTCCAGCTCTGAGCAAATGTAGGCAAACAAATTCATGGTAGATGCTCATCTACTCTTTTAATAACAGCTTCAAATAACACAGGGACAAAAGTAAACAGTTACGCTTCCAAAATACCAACTACCTCAGATGGCAGCTGAGAAGGGAAAGACAGAGAACTTTCAGGGATGGATAAAAACTTTTTGCAGTTATGCTTTTGAGAAAAAGAAAAAAATCCAGGATGGCTGTAAATTGGTCTCTAGTGCTTATCATAATGCCTGGTATATAATTAATAAGTGCTTATTGACTTGAGAAATTAACTTGTTAAATTCATGAAATCTGACCCACCATGTTCTGATGGTTCTCCCACACACACTCTTGTCTGTACCCACTCTATGGATCTGCCTCTGCTCCTCTGTTCTGGAATGGTTTGCCATTTCCCTTTCCAGTTCATTTTACAAATGAGGAAACTGAGGCAAACAGGGTTAAGGGATTTGCCAGTTTCTGAGGCTAGATTTAAACGCAGGAAGACTTATGTCTTCCTTATGCCAAACTGGACAGTCTACCCATTGAGTCTCCCCCCCACCCCCACCCCATCAGCATTTCAAGTCCAGTCTAATCACTTCCCTTTTCCTCTGCTCAGTGTGTGCCATACTTGGATTTCCCAAGAATCTATGCTGACTGTCCCTATCAGCCTCTCATGATGCAAGATTTCTTTAAGATCAAGGCTGCAGGACTTTGGGAAATTCTAGATAATACCTCTATACCAGCAAGTAAACTCTTCCTCAAGACGAGGACCACATCCATCTGCCAAAAATCTGAGAATATAAGAACCCAGAAGACCTCCAAGTTCAAAGTCCTACTCCAACCACTTATAAGAGTTCTGATCTTTCAGAATTCACTTGATTTCTGAGTACCAGTTTCTTTCACTGTCCAAACTTTTAAGTGATAAAATGAAACTTATTATAAATTTATTTAATAAATAAAAAAAAGATCCCAATAAATGCTTATTGTCAATTGTTAATCATTCAACTGCATTAATTATGCACCTACAACTTTGTGCCCAACACTGCCCTAAATGCTGAGAATATAAATAAAGACAAGATCAAGGTTATGGTTCTGTAAGTGACTATTGTAGAGTGGAGGAGTATGTCATAGGGAGTGAGTACGTTGTGGAACTGGGAAGTTAGAAGGTTTAAGGGAGGGTCAATACAGTTACTGAAATCCCCTCCCCTAGAATGAGGACAGGAGTTGGGGAAAAGAGAAAAATGGTAACGTAGGTACTGAAATCATTGAAATAGGAAGAGAGGAAATAGGAAGGAGTCTGTGGACAATAAGCTACCAGGATTTTGACTGAGTTGTAGATGTGAATAATGCGGATCCCAAAGGAGGAAAAGATATTCAGGGATGGGGCTAAAAGAGAAATCTGGAAGTGGCAATAGTGACTAAGGAATATTCATTCTAAATCTCCAACTATAATCCGGGAGTCAGAGTGTGAATTAAGATACAACCAGTGCTAGAAATGGTAGCCAGGGAAGCTGTATGTTCATAAGGAGACCAGGTTTTAGTGAATACAAGAAATAAAAAAGGGACAGGTTTAAGACAAAAGCTATCTGTTACCTATGGAAGAAGCACACCAGAAAGCCTAGCGGAGGAAATGGGTAGCTTCAGAATGAACATCAAGTGGGGCTGAGTTGAGAGTGATAAGAACAGAGACGAAGGAGCAGGCAGTGGAATATGGAGATTGAAGGTTAAATGATGAGAGTCAGGGGTTCAGAATCCCTGGGATGGGGAAGATGGGATGGGTTATTAGAATGTTAATCACTGGAGAATGAGCAAAGAACCAGATAATTTCTAAGGTACCTCTCATCTTGAAATCTGTTTTCTTATTATAATCTAAAATTGTTTGTGAAAAGCCTTAAATATTGAATGAAAGATTTATGGGTGATCCTAGAAATAATAAGTTAGGGGTGGGGTGGGGAATGACATGGTCAGATTGCCATTTTAGAAATAATAAGTTGTAGCATAATAATAGCAATAATAATAGCTAACAGTTACAATGGTAATAATAATAATAGTTAACAATTAGCTTTGAGGTTTGCAAAGATTATCTCACTTTTTTAAATCCTCGCAAAAAATGCTTTTTAACAAATTAGGAAACTGAGATTAAGGGATTTGCCCACCGCACAGCTAGTAAGTTTCTAAGGAAAATCAATTGGGTAACTGAATGAAGTATGAATTCCACTTGAGGCGTGGAGATGAATAAGAAGGAAATTTCAACAGTTCAGATGAAAGGCAATGAAGACTTAAACCAAAGTGGTGGTTTGGGTGAATGGAGAAAAGGTATTGTGTGCAGGAGTTGTTCTGAAGGTACTGATGGCAAGACCTAGCAACAGATTGGATTTGTGGAGTGAGGAACATCTCAAGGTTTAAGACAGGGAAGATGGTGATGTTGTCAACAATAGTTAAGTTTGGAATAAGAGAAGTTTGGGAGGAAATTAATCCCAAAATGATGTGAACTCCATCATGATGGGTGTTTTTTTTTTGAATTGTGATTATTCTTGCTAAAATGTGGAAACTACAACCAAATGCAACATTCTCAAGGGGATCTGACCAAGTTGGGTCATTGCAGGATCATTAATTCCTTAAACAAGGACATGATACTTCCCTTAACGGTGTCTGAGATTGCCTTAATTTTCTTGGCTGCCATGTCATACTTTGACTCATTGAATCACAGGATTATACTAAGCTTGCTCCAGATGGCCAAATCCTTTGCAGATGGCATGCTACCTAACCAAAATATATGCTTGCAAAAAAGACTATTTTATAGAGAACTCACATAGGGCAAGAGTTCACAAGGTGGTCAGAAAAAGTGATACAAAGCCATTCTCAGGATCTCTTTTAAAAACTTGAGAACTGGTTTATGACATGGGAGGCACTGGCATGGGACTGCCCGGCATGGCGTGCCCTCAATATGAATAAAGCAGAATTGAAGTAGCTCCGAAGAAATGTGAGGTGAGCAAAGGTAGAGAAGTCACCCCACATGTTCATAAGGACTATTTGTGTCTGACCTGTGGCAGAGCATTCCAAGCTCGAATTGGTCTGATTAGCCGCAGACACACTGTGACTTAATTATAATATAGTAATGTCATTTTTGTCCTCTTCAAGAATTAAGGACAACCAGCCAACCAATTATTTCTTGTACTCATGAAATCTCTAACACTACATCCAGTTCTTTTCCCACAAAAAGTGGGTGACCTTCAATGGGACTTGACAATGGAGAACTATGGACAACCACAGGGTAGCAGGAGTGAGGAAAGACCTCAAAGAAGCAGAAGAGGAGGGAGAAAGGAAAGAGAGGTGGGCAAGTGAGGTGGGTCTCAGTTTCATCACAATTTTGCAAAGAGTTCTTTGCAGTTGCTTTTCATACGCTATTAAAAATGTCAGTTTTCCTGGTGGGAAACTGCCTCTTACACATTGCTAGTGTCTGGCATCTTGTGATATCAGAAATCATAAGTTGAAATAAATGTTGGTTGTGAAATCAAATGTGCATAAGTAAATCACTGTTACTTGGACCTTACCTAGGGAATGTAGTGACACACAATACATGCTGATTTGGCTCAAAGCAAAATTTTTTTAAAAAGAGCAAGCTAGATTTCATCTATTTTACCTCCTTTTCTAATGTTTCCCCCATTTTTTATAGGTCGGCACTAATGACTATCCACCATCACTGGCCTTTCCTCAGAGTCTCAGGCTGAATAATTGCTTTTGATTTCCTTTTGCTAAGAGGTCCTATATCCTTGCCCATAAAATAAAGGCATTGGACTAGATCCTGTCTAAGACCCACTTGATCCTTAAATTTATGTCTATGTCCAAATTAATACTGAGGCATTAGTGACCTATTATGTTACCAGACTAGAGAAGGGTCTATACTCAATATACAAGAGAAATCCATCAAGAGCAGAATGTCAAGAATTATGGTGATGGGAGTGGGGGAGATTTAGGGGTGACCTTCATTGCTTTTCTAATATCCTACTCCAGAAACAATTACCTTTCGGGCAGCAGAAAGCCCCTTGGTTGGTGCTCTTGGGAGTTTCCAAAGATGAATTTCAAAGTCTGTCTTGGCAGTTCCTGGAGTGACCCGTTTGTCTAGGGAGGTCTGGTCAACAGGGGAGGGTACAGCCTTCTTTGCCATCTTAGCAGCTTTAGGAGGGTGGGGTGTTTGCTTTGAGGCCAGGGCTGGCACAAGCAACTTCCTCACTGAAATCCTTTGCCAGACTGGGTTTATTTTTCTTGCATAATTTCCCCCTTCCCCCCAATCCTTTGGTGAAAGCTCTGGGTTTTTGGCACTCGCTTCAGGGGCTATATCTGTTATTTCCTGGTCCTACGGATATAAAGCTGGGGTTTTGGTAGGGGGAAGTAAAAAGGGGATAAAATTTAAAGACCCATTTTTCTCCTTGATAGGACCAAAAAAAACATTTTTGGTGGGGTGAAAAGGAAAAAAAGGAAAGGTTTTGCAGATGCAGACACCATTTGTAAAAGAGGTTTTTATTATTTTTGTTATTATTATTTTTTTTTTACTTTGGACACTTCTTAACTTTTATAATTAGACCGGACATAGTTATCCAGAGGAAGGAAGCCCCGTAATTTTTACCCCAATATAGGTGTGACTAAAATTTTCAATTCACTAATATTTCTGTGTTTCTATTGCCAATACTTCAGCCTTCTGTATCTCTTCCTGAAGCCAGCAGCAATCCTTGAAAACCTCAGAAATGTTGCCCAGTATTTTTAGGCAGGTCAGCAGAGATGGAAGAAGACCTAAAGAAATTTTCATTTTTCCCTCCTTTCTTTCTTTTTTTCTTTTTTTGGCCAGGTTTATTCTCCCTAAATGTAAAAGCAGCCTGACAGTAGTTTCAGAGTCAAAAAGACCTGAATTCAGGTCTTGTCCCCTACCCACCCAGCCCCAACACCTGCTGCCTGTGTGATGTTGAACAAGTCTTTTACTCTCAGTATTTTCACCTTTTTGTTGTTGTTTGCTGGCTTTTTGTTTTCCATCTCATTTTTTTTCCTTTTTGATCTGATTTTTCTTGTAAAAAATGTGGAAATAGGTATAGAGGAATTGCACTGTTTAACATATATTGGATTACTTGCTATCTAAGGGGGTGGGGGGAAAGGAGAAAGAAAAAAATGGAATACAAGGCTTTACAAGGGTGAATGCTGAAAACTATCTTTGTATGTATTTTGAAAAATAAAAAGCTATTATTTAAAAAAAAGTTTAGAGGTTGGGTTTTCATTTTGGTTTGTTTTGACATCAGTATTGCTACCTTTCCTCACTGTCTACTACTCCAAACCCTCTCCCATTAAAAACAAAAGCAAAAAAAAATGTACGTGAGAGAAGATTCATGTAGCAAATAAGTACAAGCAAAATGAACCCCCACAATGGCCCCATCCAAAAATTTATGCCTGCTTCTTCACTTTGAGTCCATCTCCTCTATATCAGGAACTAAGTCAAATTCATCATAGAAGACAAAATTGGTCTTTGTGTTGATCAGAGTTCTAGACTTTTTCAAAATCAAGTTTGTTATAATATTGTTCTTCAACAAATTGTTCTCCTGGTTCTGCTCACCATATTCTCCATCAATTCATACTATCAAGGATTCTCTTCAACCATCTCCATCATTTCTCATAGCCCAACAGAATTTCTATTTGTTCATAGATATCATGACTTGTTCAGCCACTCCCAATTGGTGAGCATCTCTTTAGATTGCAGTTCTTTTCTGTTTGTTTCTTTCTTAATTTATTTTTGATTCTTTCTTCTGGATCAGGAAGATTGTTTTATGTCTATTTCTCTCCCTGTTACTACCTTCCATTTTTGCCATTATCCCCAAATCCCTCTTGTTTCCCCGTTTAGCTTTATGTGCTGCTAAATCAAACTCTTTGTTAGTCTGTGTGTGCATCTCAACCACTCTACATCCATTTCAGATAAGAGTAAGTTCATTTATCTGATGTCCATTCCCCAACCCTTCCTTCATCTATATATGTTTTTCTTTTCCTATACTCTAATTATGAAAAATAGCAAATTTCACAAGCCCCCTTCTTCCTTCTTTCTATATTCATATATTCTTTCCCCCTTTCTTTAATTTACTCTCTTAAAACATTCAGAAAAGAATGAGATCCTCTGTTTTTCATATTTAATAGCTCCCTCAATATCATTTGAATATATTAAGATGCAAGGTTCTTGTTTTTTTTTCCCTTCCCATTAGAACGTTAGCACTATAACATCATATAGTACCTTGCAATTGCTCAAATTTCCTTTCCAGGTCCTTTCCAGGTTTCTCTGGTATCTTGAATTCGCATTTCAAAATTCCTTTTTTGTTGTTTGTTTTGGTGAGGTAATTGGGGTTAAGTGACTTGTGCAGGATCACACAGCTAGTAAGTCTTAAGTGTCTGAGACCAGATCTGAATTCAGGTCTCTATCCACTGTGCCATCTAGTTGCACCACATTAAAAAATTCCTACTCAGCTCTGGCACAATATTTCATCAGAAATGCTTAAAATCCTCTATTTCATTAATATTTGCTTATTTCCCTTTAGGATTATACTTTTTTGCAGGATAAGCTTTTCTTGAACAAAAACATACATAGTTTGCCTTTTGGAATATAGTATTTTAAAATCACCTCTCATCTTGAGTAGATGGTATGGTTTAAACTGCTCCCTTAATACTTAAATTACCTCTTTCTAGATGCTTACAGTATTTTTTTTTCCTTTAAAATGAGAAGTCCAGATTGGGCCTGTGACATTTGTAGAAATTTTTTTGTTGTTAAATCTTTCAAGAAGTGATACATGGATTCTTTCTGTCTTCAGTTTACTTTTGGTTCTAGTAGATCTGGGAAGTTTTTGTTTATAATTTCTTGAAATATAGTGTCCAGTTTTTACCATGCTCTTCAGGGAATGCAGGGATTATTAAATGATTTCCTGTTGACTTGTTTGATAGGTAATTTTTATATCTAATTTACTTTATTCTCTTCTATTTTTTAATCTAATTTCTTTAAAAAGTAATTCTTACTGCCTAATGGAGCTGTTAGTTTGATTGAATTGAGTCTAGTCATCAGGAAGTCTAATACTTATGTAAGGTTTAAGAGTTTCTGTTCTATATTATCTCTTTTTTCAATTCTTTACCAAAAAGCTTTTATTTCACCTTTGCCTCTTGCTTCATTTTTTTTTTTTTTAGTATGCATTTATTCCTTGTGGAAAAATCAGTTTTTTCCTTTGAGTGTCTGTTTTCAATTGCTATGGAATGACTCTCTCCATTAGGTGGGGGGGGGGGGGGGGGGGGGAGGCAGAAGTCTTCAAATTTTCAGTTATCTTTTACACTAGTTGTAGGCTTCTTTGGCTTACTCATTTCTCAAACTTTAGTTCCTTATTTGGGGCTTTGTGCCAGGAACAGACTCTGCCCCTTGCTATACTTTTCAAGGGAGTAGTTGGCCCTATTTGATCACACCTATAGATTAAGTCCTCTCCTAAATCTTTGAGGTTTTGAATGCTGAATATTCTGGTCACATGGTGACTTCTCAAGATAGGGACCTCAGAGCTCAGAGGTAGCTACATCTGAGTGATGCTGTTGTCACTTACTACTGCCATTTCTAGGGGCTTACAATGCCCCATTTCAATCACCATAGGGCTTTCTCTGTGGAATTCTATAGTCTTGCTGCCTGGAGGTCAGTCACCTTCAACATATGACTTGTCTAATTTCATCCATAATCATGTCATTAAGGACTCACATACAGGAAATGAAATCTTGATGAGACCAAGAAAAGCCCTAGTCTCCCTAACGTCTTCAAAACTCATCAGAGATTTTATTCATGGCTAATGTGCTCTGATCAGAGAAGTATTATACCATACAAATGCTGACTTTTGGCAAATGCTGTCCTAACCCTAATTGGCTTGATAGTATAGCTGCAGGTATTTTTGCCAAAAAAAAACAAACAAACAAACAAAAAAAACTACCCAGTTCTTCAAATTAGGCTCTATATTGATGTCTACATTTTATAAAATGAAGGAGAATGAATAGAAAGAAGAAAAAATGAATTAGTCAACTATGACCCTGAGGTATGCCATGATAAAATTTTAATGTGATAATGCTTAAGGCGGTAGAAAACTAAGCAAACAGAATTACTGAGGAGAAGGAAGTTCATAAGAGGACATGAACAAGTAAGGGAGTTTTATTACTTTGGTGTTAAATTTAATCTACATTTTTTTTAAACCACATAATAAAAGTTCTCAGTTTTATATGTAATCCTTTGCTTTTGTATGTTGAAATAATTAAAATGTTCATTTTTGTTTGTCAAGTTACTAATAAAAAGAGAATGAAAAATTAAATTAAAAACTAAATGACTTTAGAAATATTAAAGTACTTTGAAGAAAAACTCACTATATAAACATGAAGAATAGATTAGAACTGTGATTTCATTGACATAGGGAATTCCTGGAGGAGAGCAATCTCTCTGTCAATGTAAGGTAGCACCTTCTTTGCAAATAAAGAAATTGTTGTAAATTTTCCTTAGTTGATAAAGGTGTCTTCAAAAAATAATCATTTCTTGTTTTCATCAGTATCATACAGAACCTCCAATCTATGATAAATTTGTCACCATTCTTCAAATGGGATCAACATTCTTTCTGTTAATTATTCCAATTCATCAAGCTATCTACTATTTTTATTGATATAGTATATATATTTGTAAGTTAGTCACTTCAGTCATAACTGAGTCTTCATGATTCTATTTGGGATTTTCTTGGGAAAAAATACTGAAGTGGTTTGTGATTTCCTTCTCTAACTCATTTTACAAAGGAGGAAAGTGAGGCAAAAAGGATTAAGTGACTCACACAGCTAATAAATATACAAGTAGGCTGGATTTGAAGGCCAGCCTTTTTGACTCCAAGCCTGGTATTCTATCTACTACACTATCTAGCTGTCTCTTATTAGTATAATAAAAACTAGGATTTATATAGCTTTTACGATTTGTACATCTCTTTTTATCCTCAAGCTAACTCTGTGTAGTAGGTACTACTGTAATCTTCATTCTACAGAGGGGAAAACCGGGTCAGGCAGTAGTTAATTAACATACCCAGAGTCATCCAGCTAGTAAATAGCTGATGCTGGAGTTGAATTCAGATCTTCATGACTCCAAACCTAGTACTCTATCCACTTTAGAACCACCTAGCTGACCTTTTTATATCTATCTATATTTAGGAGTTGGCTCACATTCAGTGGGAACATCTCCTCCTTGGTGTTGGTATGATCTTCCACTTCAGTTCTTAGAAAACTATCATGCTCCATGACATATAGCTATAAAATATCCCTCAAAGACAACATTGGAGGTAGGGAAAAGGAAAAGAATAAAAATTCCTAGTAAAATAATTTAGAGAACAATATCTCATTGTCTGAACGAAGGCAAGAAAGCCCCACTTGTTATTAAATAATTCCTATATCATAGGTAATGTGTTATGTAATCAGGACACAAATTTTTAAAATGAGAAATTCCTTGCCCTCATGGAGTTTATCTTCTGATAAAGTGAGACCACACATAGAAGGGAATGATGATCAGGAATATGGAAGTAGTTTGTTTTGGGGAGTCATAAAGAATTAATTTCAAGCAGTCAGTTGACATATACTTTCAGAAACAATGGAATGATAGAACTACAGGGTCTAGAACAAAGAAGACCGATGGCAAGATGACTAGATCCTCTGCCCTTTCATTTCTTACTTGGCTTATTATTCAGTTGAGGATTTTGTTTCTTTGTTTTTTTTTTTGTCATAAATATGATCCCCTTTCTCCTCTGTACTAGGACTTTACATTTATGCCCTGCTTGATAAGTCACATATTTCCAGAGGTCACAAGAGTGTTCTCATGAAACCCCTCTCCTCTGAATGACTCCATTAATTTTTTTCTATATTTTTAAGATTCATTGAAGTATGGTGGCAAACTCCCTGGCAAAGATGAGGGGTCCATGGATGTGTATCATTGCATACATTATCAGATTTTTTTCTACTATATTGATCGATTTTGATCATATTTTTTCACTTTTATATTTTTAAATGATTTGTCATATGTATGTTTCTTGAGGGAGAGAGATACAGAGAAAAATCTAGGCAATGAAAAATAAAAGAGAATAATAAAATTTTATTTTAAAAAATTTCTATAAGAAAATGAAAGAGATATGGCAAAAGGAAGGTAGATAAAGTTTTACTGGTAGGTGGGGCCTGATATAGGAGTTTCATTGGATAGATCCATAGTCCTTAAGTAAAGGAATCAAGCAGCTCCACTTAAACTAAAAGACAGAGTTGAGTAGTACAGTGTACTCTGAGAACCAATCAAGGCATTGGCATTTTCTCCAAGTACCTTCTTGTACAGTATGAACCCCAACCAAGATGATAATGAATTTGCCAGAACTTGGTCCCTCATCACTGAAAAGACTCAGGTAGTCAGTGGGGAGTGTCTTGCTGGTAGTTAAACTTACATATCAGCAGGGAATCTCTTTATTCTCTTCAAGAACCGAAGAGATATAGGTAAAATAAAAGAGACTCCTCTTTCATGGAAATATCTTTTTTCTGCTCAACCTCAAGTTTAAAAGTATGGACACTCTAAAAGAACCATGTGGTAACAGTTATGTTTCCAAAGAGGATGTGACCAATGGGAGAGAAATGAATGACATCAGAGGTCATGGAATGATATCATAAGTTATGTAACTTCATAACTACATTATTATTCATTCCCTGTCATGTCTTCATAAAGGAAAAACCAAAAATTTCAATTTACAGTTAAAAATTTGTATTAGTCTTAGCAATTCTTACCATTAAGTTCTACTATCTTTTCCTCCTCCTTCTCCTTGTCCCCTTCCTCCTCCTTCTCTTCCTCCTCCTGCTCTTCCTCCTCAACTCCTCTTTCTTTCCTTCCTTCCTTCCTTCCTTCCTTCCTTCTTTCTTTCCTTCCTTCCTTCCTCCTCCTCCTTCTCCTCCTCCTCCTCCTCCTCCTTCTCCTCCTCTTCCTCCTCCTTCTTCTTCTCTTTCTCTCTCTGTTATCTTAAGCCTGATCTTTTTAAAGAATCAGTACAATCCAGAAGGAGGACTGTGAGGGTTGAATGTGGATCACATTCATTATTTTCACATTATTTTCACATTTTTGTGGTTGCTTGCTTGCTTTTTTTCTTTCTGACTTTTTTTCTTTTTGATCTGGTTTTTCTTGTGCAGCATGCTTAATATGGAAATATGTATAGAAGAGTTGCACATGCTTAACATATATTGGATTACTTGCTGTTAGGGAAGGGAGGAAGAAAAATTTAGAACGTAAGGTTTTGCAAGGGTGAATGTTGAAAACTATTTTTGAATATATTTTGAAAATAAAAACTATTACTTTTTTTAAAAAACCAACACAACTAAACACCTCCTGAAAGAGACCCCAAAATTAAAATTCTAAGGAATATTGTGACTAAATTTCAGAACTATCAGACGAAGGAAAAATTATTATAAGCAGCCAGAAAAGAACAATTCAGATACTGAGGAGCCACAATAAAGATTACTCAGAATCCACCAATTTCCACCTTAAAGGATCGAAGCGCCTGGAATCTGATTTTCTGAAAGGAAAAGGAACTTGTAATACAGCCAAGAATAAACTACCTCACTAAACTGAGCATTTTTCTTCCAGGAAAGAATATGGGTATTCAATGAAACAGGTGAATTCCATTTATTTCTGATAAAAAGACCAGAGCTAAACAAAAAATTTGACCTCCAACTACAGGATTCAAGGGAAGCATAAAAAGGTAAAAAGAACTCTTGAGAACTGTATTTCTGTTATGGATATACAAAGAAAGTGTTGTATAATTTGATTTTACTGTTATAATATAAAAAAGAAACTAAAAGTGGAAAGGGGATTGTACCAGAAAAAGGGAAAAGTGGAGGTAAAAAGAGGCAACTCATGAAGAGATAAAGGAAACCTATTACATTTGAGGGAAAGAAGGGAGGGGGAATGAACATGTGAATATTAATCTCATCAGATTTGACTCAAAGAGAAAATATTAGACATATTTGGATTACAGAGAAACTTCTCTCACCTTATTGAAAAGTGGGAAGGGAAAGGCAAAAAGGGAAGGGATAGGAAAAATGGAAGGAAATACAGAAATAGTAGGGGGAAAGTATAAGGAAGAGGAAGGGATTCTAAGGGGGGAAGGCTGCTTGAGGCAAGTGATGCTCATTAGTTAAATGCAGGAGAGGGGGAAAAGGGGAAAAGTAAAGAGAAAAAAGTATAATCAAAGAATAATAAGATGGCAGGAAATATTGACTTAGTAGTTTTAACCATAAATGTGAATGGGGTGAACTCTCCCATAAAGCAGAAGAGGATAATAGACTGGATTAAAAGCCAGAATCCTACAATATGTTGTTTACAAGAAACACATTTAAAGCAAAGTGATACATATAGAGCAAATGTAAAAGGCTGGAACATAATCTATTATGCTTCAGGTGAAGTAAAAACAAAGCAGGAGTAACCATCCTGATCTCAGATCAAGCAAAAGCAAAAATTGATCTAATTAAAAGAAATAAGGAAAGAAACTATATCTTGCTAAAAGGATAACATATTAAATATACATGCAGCAAGTGGTATAGCATGGAAATTCCTAAAGCGGAAGTTAAAAGGGCTGCAAGAAGAAATAGACAGCAAAACTATAATAGTGGGAGATCTCAACCTTGCTTTCTCACTACTAGCTAAATCAAACCACAAAACAAATAAGAAAGAAGTTAAAGAGGTAAATAGAATACTAGAAAAGTTAGGTATGATAGAACTTTGGAGAAAATTGAATAGAGATAGAAAGGAGTACACTCTTTCAGCAGTTCATGGAACCCATATAAAAATTGACTATATGTTAGAATATAAAGACCTCAAAATCATATGCAGAAAGGTAGAAATAGTAAATGCATTTTTTTTTCAGATCATGATGCAATAAAAATTACATTCAATAAAAAGCCAGGGGAAAATAGACCAAAAAATAATTGGAAATTAAATAATCTCATCCTAAAGAATGAATGGGTGAAACAGTAAATCATGGACACAATTAGTAATTGCACCCAAGAAAATGACAATAATAAGACAACATACCAAAATTTGTGGGATGCAGCCAAAGCGGTAATAAGGGGAAATTTTATATCTCTAGAAGCTTACTTGCATGAAATAGAGACAGAGAAGATCAATGAATTGGGCTTGCAACTTAAAAAGCTAGAAAAAGAGCAAAGTAACACCCCCAATTGAATACCAAACTTGAAATTCTAAAAATAAAAGGAGAGATTAATAAAACCAAAAGTAAAAAAAAACTATTGAATTAATAGATAAAACGGAGTTGGTTTTATTAAAAAAAAAAACAAAATAGATAAACCTTTAGTAAATTTGATTAGAAAAAGGAAAGAGGAAAATCAAATTGTTACTCTTAAAAATGAAAAGGAAGAACTTTCCACTAATGAAAAGGAAATTAGAGCAATAATTAGGAGTTACTTGCCTAACTTTATGCCAATAAATTTGATAACCTAAGTGAAATGGAGGAATACCTACAAAAATATAGGTTGCCCAGATTAACAGAGGAGGAAGCAAATTGCTTAAATACTCCCATTTTAGAAAAAGAAATAGAACAAGCTATTACTCAACTCCCTAAGAAAAAATCTGCAGGACCAGATGGATTTACATGTGAATTCTACCAAACATTTAAATAATAATTAACTCCCAAACTATATAAACTATGTGAAAAAAAAGGGAATGAAGGACTCCTATCAAATTCCTTTTATGATACAGGCATGGTACTGATACCTAAACCAGATAGGATGAAAACAGAGAAAGAAAATTATAGACCAATCTCCCTAATGGATATTGATGCAAAAATTTTAAATAAAATATTAGCAAAGAGATTACAGAAAATCATCCCCCAGATAATACATCATTACCAAATAGAATTTATACCAGGAATGCAGGGCTGGTTCAATAGTTGGAAAACTATTAGCATAATTGACTTTATCAATAACCAAATTAAGATAACTCTGACATACCACTATACACCTCTCAGATTGTCTCAGATTGACAGGAAAAGATCATAATGAATGTTGAAGGGGATGTGGGAAAACTGGGACACTGATACATTGTTAGTGGAACTGTGAATGGATCCAACTATTCTGGAGAGCAATTTGGAACTATGCTCAAAAAGTTATCAAACTGTGCATACCCTTTGACCCAGCAGTGTTACTACTGGGCTTATATCCCAAAGAGATCTTAAAGGAGGGAAAAGGACCCACATGTGCAAAAATATTCATACCAGCCATTTTTGTAGTGGCTAGAAAATGGAAACTGAATGGATATCCATCACTTGGAGAATGGCTGAATAAACTGTGGCATATGAATGTTATGGAATATTATTGTTCCATAAGAAATGACCAACAGGATGATTTCAGAGAGGCCTGAAGAGACTCACATGTATTGATGCTAAGTGAAATGAGCAGAACCAGGAGATCATTATAGGCAGCAACAACAAGACTATACAATGATCAATTCTGATGAACGTGGCTCTCTTCAACAATGAGATGATTCAAACCAATTTCAATTGTTCAGTAATGAAAAAAGTCATCTACACTCAGAGAGAGGACTATGGGAAATGAGTGTGGACCACAACATAGCATTCTCAAGCTTTCTGGTATTGTTGGCTTCCATTTTTGTTTTCCTTCCCAGATTTCTTTCTTTCTTTCTAGATCTGATTTTTCTTGTGCAGCAAGATAACTATACAAATATGTATACATATATTGTATACTTCATATATACTTTAGCATATTTAACATGTATTAGACTACCTGCCATGTAGGGGAGGGGGCGGGAGGAAGGAGGGGAAAAGTTGAAACAGAAGACTTTGCAAGGGTCAATGTTGAAAATTACCCATGCATATGTTTTGTAAATAAAATCTATAATTTAAAAAAATCAACATAAATCCCACCTTTACAGTTAGGTAGAAACTCCTGCATCTTTCCCACAAACTTCCCCTCCTGACCATTAACAATTCCTTCACTCTGAAGTTACTTTCCATTTACTCTCTATGTATCTTTTATGTAGTTATTTTTGTATATTCTCTCCCCATTCGAATATAAGTTCCTTTTGGGCAAGGATCATGCTTTTTGTTTTATTGTTGTAATTGTTATTTTTTGCCAACAGTATTTGACAAATATGATAACAATCCCTGGACTGATGCCTAGAAAGTCAAATATGCATCATTAAGAAAGAAAGACCCAAGAGTCTGAATTTGTAACTTTCCAGACTTTCCCAAAAGAAGAATATCTCCTGATAACTTTTGCCCTAAGTAACATCATCTTCAATTTACTTTATCATTTTTCCACATCCAATTCAAACCCAGTCCTTCATTGGATCCTAGAGAAATATGATAGAATAACTCTGCTAAAAAGATGAATTCCATTACTGTTGTATAAGAAATGATGAGAAGGATGATTTTAGAGAAGTCTGGAGAGACGTAGATGAACTGATGCTAAGTGAAATGAGCAGAACCAGGAGATCATTGGACTTGGCAACATCAATATTATATGATGATTAATTCTGATGAACGTGGCTCTTTCCAACAATGAGATGATTGATGCCAATTCCAATGATCTTGTGATGAAGAGAGCCATCCACACTCAGAGAGAGGATTGTAGGAACTGAATGTGGATCACAACATAACATTCTCACTCTTTGTTGTTGCTCACTTGCATCTTGTTTTCTTACTCATTTACTTTCTTTTTTGATCTGATTTTTCTTGTAAGGCAAAAGAATTGTATAAATATGTTTATACATATGGAATTTAACATAAAAATAAAAAAAAACGAATTCCAATAGTGGACTATAGAGAGTCAAAAATGCTGTTGAAGCAAGTACAAACCAAAAAAATACAAGTGTCTTTATTTTGTGAGTTCACATTTGGCTAAGAGAGCCATGTGATTATTCTGTAATAGACAGAGGTTAAACTTGATTTTTTCCAGTGTGCTTACAATAATGACCTACCCACATATTTTGTAAGTGACAAGATACAAAGGGTGGACTAGTATTCATGCAGAATTACTCCAGCTGTCGATGTAGGATTCTGCAATGGCAGCATTCCAGATTATATTTACCAGAACAAGTAAAGCGGTCATAGATAGAATGCATATCTGTGGAGCATGTATGGATGCAAAAGAAAAACATATAGTAGAAATGTTAGTCTCAAACAGAAGAATAGCCACTCTTCCTACTCCTTTGCGCGCGCGCACACACACACACACACACACACACACAACTTTGAATAATTGAAAAGGTTAACAACAAAAAATCTCTTGGGATTCAGTGGCAGCATCTTTCTCCCTCTGCAGAGACTGAAAGGGCATTGGCTGCCCAGTGGATAGCCAAGAAGAAGTGACTAGATATAGCAGGCAAGAAAAGATGTGCCCTAGATGACATCAAAGATATATAGGAACAGGATGCAAGATGGTGAGCAGAGTAGAAAGAATTCCCCATGAATCTGTCCTGACATTACCTGCCCCTTCACTAAAAATCACTAAAAAACAATTAAGTTGGGGATTCATCAGAGATACTTGCCAATGAAGAGCAGTTAGGTGGTGTAGTGGCTAGGAATCAGCCTGGAATCACGAAGACATATCTTTCTGAGTTCAATTCCAGGCTCAGACACTTTACTAGCTATGTAATCCTGGGCAAATCATTTAACTCTGTTTACCTCAGTTTTCTCCTCTGTAAAATGAGCTGGAGAAAGGAAATGGCAAGCTATTTTAATATCTTTGCCAAGAAAACTCAAAAGAACTTACAAATAGTCAGACACAACTGAACAACAACCCATTAATGACAAAGCCCAGAACAAAAAAGCATCAATTGTGGGAGTTCCTGAGTCTGGGGATAGAGAGAGAATGCCTCACCACTCATTGAGCTGAGATCCTGATTCAGATTTCCTGAGACTTTTATCTAATTACTGACTTTACTGGGAACATGAGTCAAATGTCAGTTGGGAATTGTACTGAGTGCTCACAGGAAAAGCGGCTGGTGGTAGTAGTGGTAGGAACTAAACTAATGGAATAGTGCCTTTCCTAGAACTCCTGAATTCTCAGCAATTGGGGTGCAATCTAAGGGAAACTGGGAAAACTCTATATGTATAGGTATATAGTAGGTTTTTTATTTTTATTTATTAATTTATTAATTGTTTTATTATTATGTTTTATTAATTTATTTTTATTAATTACTGCAAATATTCTTTTGAGAAGGTATCTCCATTATGCTAAGATCACCTGACTACCTCTTAGTGAATGGAAGTGTATGGAAGAATTACTAGTAGGTGGGGGCTCAGAGCTAATTCTGATTAACTTCTATGCCTATCACTTAACCTATTTCTACCTTAGGTTCCTCATCCATGAAATAGAGTTCTTAGCCCAAACTTAACTCAAAAGCTTATTATAAAGGTCAATTAAGGTAATACATGTAAAATGCTTATAAACCTTAAAGCAGGTCATAAATGCTAACTATTGTTGTTATTACCGCTACTATTGTTGCCGTTGAACAAAGCCAGGAAACATAGCTAGCAATGCCATCTCATTGGAGAAAAAAGAAATAGTAGTTTTTTGTGGTCTATCTTGCCTGCCTTTCTTATGGGAAATCTGAGAGATTTTGTTTTCCATGAATAATCATAAGCCAGTCACTTAAATAAGATTCATACTTTGACATGATTTTGACAAGTTTAATGAACAAAGTGTGAAGAGAATCTGTCTCTCATGTACTACATTTTTATATTGTGCTAGAAATTTAGTATTCAATAATTTTTTTCATGCAGAAAAATGTATTCTGAGGTAGAGCAGTGATGACATATTGTTGAGCTAATAATAATCATAATAGCTACTATTATATTGTACTTTAAGTTTGCAAAGTACTCTACTAATATTATCTCTTTTCATTTAATTCTACATTTATGCGGTGCCTCTTTATAAGCTAAGAATATATACACTTAAGATTATGTCAACCAGTACTTGAGAGATCAGTGATTTCATCAGCGTGGGGAACTCTTGTTAGGGAAACTCCCTCCACCAACACATAATATGGCATCTGTCAATAACTTAGGCTCAGGGGATCGATGCAGAAAGATTTTAAGTGCTTTGTCTGTATCGATAGGCATTAAAGGCAGTATTTGAACCCAAATCTTCCTAAATACAGGCTCAGCATTTTACCCATTATACTCTAAACCTAAAGTTCCAAACAATCAGTGAAGAATGCTGGGATGCTCATGTGTGTGAGTACCTATTTTTAGAGGGATAGCCTTGAGGAGGCAGACATTTCATTCCAGCCAGTAACTGAGCACATGTTGAGATTTTTGACATTGTCTGCTGACCAGGAATCTTGTTCTTCTCATTCTATAAAATATTAAGATTGATCAGTCTTGCCTGTTAGCAATCCAATGACCATAAATAAAAATTATGAGAAACATTCATTCTAAAACAGAGGATAAAACCCTCCAGCTCTCTAAATACCAAGGGAGAGTATCACCCATTGCATTAAAGGATCATGGAATTAAAGAACATCAGAACATCAACAACAAAGAACAGGAGCCATTCAGTTTTTGCTTGGAGACTGCAATGAGGGACAATCTAATATTTTCAGAGGCAGTAAGTGTATTCTAACTATAGAATTGGATCAATTAGTAGCCCTTTGCCTTCAGCATACTTGGCCAATCCCCTTCCGATGTGACAGCTCTTCAAATACAGGGACACAACTATTACAATCTTATGAAATCTCTTTTCCATACTCATTATCTTCAGTTGATCCGAGTCACAGCATTTGAGAGTGACCACAGTGGCTATTTAATCCAATCTGTACCTAAAGACAAGTCTTGCTCAAACAAGTGATTGTGCAGACTGTTTGAGGACTTCCAAGGAGAGTGAGGAGTAATGGAGAAACTTTCACCCCTTGAGGAAGCCTTTTTATTTTTGAATAACTCTCATTGTTAGTCAATTCAACAAGCATGATTCCATTTTACAGATGGAGAAACCAAGGCAAAGGTTGAATGACTTGCCCAGAGTCATACAGATAGTAAGTATGTGAGACTGGATTTGAATTCAGTTTTCCTGACTACAGGTCTATCACTATGTCCACTATACCATCCAGATATACCTGAAGAAATTAACTTAGCCTGGCCTGGCCTGTTCTTCACAATCATCATTTCCCTTTCTATCTATTTGCCAACTGTCCCTTTAGTGATCCTTTATACAATTTCCTGAGGAATCAAAGTCAAGTTCACTGGCATATAATTTACAGGATCTGGCCTCTTTCCTTTTTTGCAAATAAGTACATTTTCCTTACTCCATTCTCCTGATGCCTCTTCCATTTCCACAGTTTTTTCCAAGCTCCCGACAGTGGTCACGTCTTTCATTGCTTGAGGATACATTCATCTGGACCAGATAATTTGAATTCATCAGGGGCACCTAGATGCTTTCTCGCCACCCCCTTAATTATCTCGGGTATCAATTCCCTGTTGAACATTTTTAATCTATCATTTCCAGTGAAAAGTCATTGCCCTTGGCAGAGAAAACAGAACCAAAATAAGGATTGAACATCTCTTGACCCTTATCTTCCTCCTTTCTACCTCTAGCAAAAATCCTATCAATTAAGAAAGAATTAATCAGTGGATGCACTCAGTTATCCAGTAGCACAATGCATTAATTATTGGCTTGTCATATCAGAGAACATATAAAATATCTGACATCTGGTTATATTCTGAGATGGCTTTTTTTTCCCATTTTACTTTAAACATTTCTGTATCAACACCCATTATAGATAATTGGATAAAACAGCAAATTGCAAATTTTGAGGCAACAAAAAAGCAAAAACATGCGTAACTGAGACTCTAAAAATGAACCAGCCTATTTTGAGTACTAAGTTACAAAGACAAAAGAATAACAAATATGATAAAAGCAATCTCTAATTTGCAATCATCCCTATGAGCCTGAAGCACAGCGTGTGTCCTGTTTCCAAGTGAATCCTCGAAAATTACAAAGGCTTTTTAAAAATAAAACTAATGGAGTCTCCCCCAATCGTGCCATATGAAAATTCATTCAAGAATATAGGGATGGCAAGCCTTGAGAAGATCGGGAGGGACAAGAAAGTTATCTTCTAATGTCTGAAGGACTTTCATATTGAAAAGAGCTAAACCTATTCTGTGTGGACTATCTGGTGATATCCATATGTAGAATCACTTTTTAACTTGTTGAAAAAAGAATGTTTGCTATAACCAGCAAGTTCTTGATAAAATTCCATTACTCTTTACCCTGATTCCTTTTGTACTCCAAAGCCAAAAGTGTCTGTTATTCCAATTATCTTTTTATTTTCTACTTTAGCAGGCCAATCTTCTATGATAAATGTGACTTTTTTTTGATGTTATTTCAAGAAGACATTGTAGGTCTTCATAGAACGGAGGAATTTTAGAGGAATTAATAGAGCCATATTTTTGTGATGTTGAAAGGTTTGCCTTGGTTTGGAACAGATGTCATTCTTTCCTTTCTAGGATTATATCCCTGGATTTCTCACTCTTTTGTTGATTAAACTTATTCTGAGTGAATCCAAATAGCCATTCTTAGAGCAATTGGTGGAATTTACAGAGAGGCAGATTTTCACTTTCTAACAACTGGCATTATCCCAAAGTAACATGGGCTACCTTCTGGGGGGTGGGGGTGGGGATTCTTCACTAAATGGCTTCAAAAAAAAAGGTCAGATGATCCTATGTGAGGGATTTTGTGGAGGAGATTTCTATTCAGGGACATTCAGACTCAAAGGCCTTCCAACTCTGTGATTCTATGATCAAAACTCAGGGCTCCTAACTCCCAAATAATGTATTTAACTCCATCCCTATCTATGTTGGTTTGAAAGAGGATCAAGTCAAATACAAGGATCACTGCTCAGTCTCTGCTTAATCAGAACAGATTTTGATTGGTCTGAGTGGTAAGGAATAGTGCTCAGGAGAAAACTAATAGGGCCAAAATCTGGAGATGCTAAGGCAGACCTGGTTTTGCCTTGACCCTAAAAAGAAAAGCCCAGCAGTCGAGAAGAGTGTTGTCAAAGCAGGTAGAGAGCAGCATGGTGAGCATCCAAGAATGCCACATTAGCAAAGAAAACAGCCCATCTTAGGACATCCCCAAATAATAGCAGCATCCCTACAGTCCCGGAGGAATGAACTGTCCTTTACAGGAACCTGCCCTGGCTACTTAGTAGCTCTATGTGCTCATTAGCATATGTGTACTCTGGTTTCCAATATGCTAACCCCATTGGTATTATACGGAAGGGGAGTTTTTCCTTACCACTTATTTTGCCATGCTATTTAATTAAATGATTTTTGCTTCAAACTCCTATATTCTCTGGCATAAAGAAACACCATGACTTATGCAAATACATCCATAATATACCTCAAATCTGAGGCAGCAGTCAAGGGGTTTACTGAGGAGGGAAATCTGGATGTTAGTTCAGGAACCATATCTGCTGAGAATCTAAGGCATTCACTCAAGGACTTGTCTCAAGCCATCCATTTTCCTTGCATCATACATACATGCATGTATATATACATGGGATTTGTAGATACCCACCCATATATGGATATATATATATATATATATATGGCTAAGAAAGACATTTTGTTCCAAAGAACACAGCAGGGTCAGCTGCCACATTGGGTAAATTCACCCTGTCTCATAACTTCATGGAGAGGTGATGTATATATACTTCATTCTTAAGTAACACATTTACCTTTAAAAAAAAAAAAAAGAAACTATACAGGAAGAGACATAAAGGAATTGCCACTGGCAACAACAGACCAATGGCAGAGTCAGTTAAGAATGCAGGATTTATTGTGCTCAGCTCTATAATCTGACCACTAATCCATCCTTTACAATAAAGTCATGCCATTCATGAGTAAAACATGGGGAATTTTTTGAAACTTCTCAATATAGTTGGAGGAAAAGGAATGACAATGAATGGAGCTTGAGAAAGCCAAGAAGATAATGTGTAATAAATTGAGAAGTGTCAGGATGGGAATTGGGATTTTTGAAGTGACAGGGAGGGGAGGGGTAAGAAAGGCCATAGATAGGCCAAAGTCTTTTGCCCTGCAGTCACCTTATAACTCCAGAGATATATTGCCCATGTTCTAAATGGACATTAGTTGAATAGGAGAGAAATAAATCAAGTCGGGGCAAAAGGGGTGGGGGGGGGGAAGAAGAGGAGAAGAAACCTCAGCGTGACTTATTTACATAATATCTTGGCATTCAGGTAATTCTGTGAGATTTGCCCATTTTTACCCTTTGATTTCAATAGGTCTCTTTTTATGTTCAATGTTAGTATTTTTTTTCCTTTCCTTGAATTGTCAATTTAAGAAAGGTCAATAAATGATAAAAAGTAGGTACATGGAATTCAGATTTCCTCATTTACATTTCGGAGGGTTATAGAGTCAGAGCTATAAAGGAATTTGGAGGATATCTAGTTCCACTATTTTGTTTTTCAGATGAGGAAACTGAGACCCAGTGATGTGACATGTCCAAGTTGATAGATGAGTGATAGAGCCAGGTTTTTAGCTCTGATTCCAAATCCAGTCCCATTGCATTCTAATTATTTATTAATACATGGGTGATATAAAGACATAATGAAGCAAAAGGATCAACACTTCATCTTTTAATCGTAAGGACTGTTT
Organism: Sarcophilus harrisii; assembly: GCF_902635505.1. Classification (NCBI taxonomy): domain Eukaryota; kingdom Metazoa; phylum Chordata; class Mammalia; order Dasyuromorphia; family Dasyuridae; genus Sarcophilus; species Sarcophilus harrisii. Next base: position 29,841,000 of record NC_045428.1, read on the forward strand.
TATGAGATCCTAAGTTTTTTCATCTGCAAAATGAGAACGGAGAAGGAGGAAGTTATGCTAAATGATATCTATGACTTCTAGCTCTAATGTTCTGTAAATCTGCAGCTATAAGCATGTTTCAACTTGGTTTCATATCAATTTGGGTTTTCCTCCACAGTATTGTTCAATTGTGGCTGACTCTTCACAATCCTATTAGGGTTTTCTTGGCAAAGATACTGCAGGGATTTGGCATTTCCTTCTCATCTTACAGATGAGTAAACTGAGGTAAACAGGCCTGGGTGACTTGCCCAGGATGACACAGCTAAGTGTGTGAGGTTGGATTTAAATGAAAAAAGATGAGTCTTCCTGACTCTGTGCACTATGACGCCCCTCAGCTGTGTTTAAAGAACTGATTTCAAACCCCAGCTCTGACATTTACTTCCAATGTGACAAGGTATCTTTCCTCTCTGGACCTCAGTTTATTCATCTATAAAATGAGGGGACTGGACTGGATGACCTCCCAGTTCAATCCCAATTAAATCATTCTAAAATTCCCATTGAGTATTCTAGAATATTTTAAAGAATTTGTAAGTTAAAAAAAAAAACAACTAACCACATAACTTGCTAGCATTTTCAGTTACAGCAGAAGCTGCTTTCACTGGCAATCTATCCACCTGAAATTTCTTGAAACAGCACTTCTAGACATTTCAAGTGCCAGGAGACGTGACTTTCGTAAGGATGACCCTGATGGCCTCTGGGATCCTGAAATACCCTCTGAATCATCCAGTGAGCATCTGATTATGCTGCCTGTAGTTTTAGCATTAAATATAGTTTACTGGGCTCTAATTCTTTAAAAATTGGAAAGCAGTGCATAATAGAGATAGCACTTCTCTGTTAATAAAGATTTGCTTAACCAACTGCTTCCTGTAGAAGAGGTACTGATATCTTAGAGAAGCAACTAAGGTATTAATTTTTTAAAGTGGACATTTAAAAATCTTAAAATGGAATAGTAGTCACTTTTGCTCTTAATAGGAGTGCAAAGGATTAAAGAAAACTATTTATCTGTGATGGCCTGACCATTCTCACCCAATCTCAAATAAGGAAAAAAAACACAAAAAGCATTTTTTTTAATAGTTTTAGTATTATGTTCTATTTTTACATCATGTTTTCCAATATGAAGCTCCATCATGGAGCAAATCTAGCCAACAAAAACAACCACAACTACCACCATATGCAATATTCAGAAGCATTTATTAAGTGCCTACTATGGGTCAGGCATTGTGGTAAGTATGGAGGATACAAAGAAAGGCAAAAGATAGTCTGTTCTCAAAATAGTAGTTCTCTACATGCAAACAAGCTACATGCAAAACAAACAGGAGATTATCAACAGAGGGAAGGCAGTCAAATTAAGAAAAAAATCTTCCTGTAGAAAATGAGATTTTTAACTGAGATTTGAAAGAAGTCAGGAAATTCAGGAAGTGGGGACGAAGAGGGAAAGTATTCCAGAAAGGGGACCCAGCCTCTTATTGGAATCTGGAAATGAAATGGTCCATCCAAGAAGTAGCAAGGAAATTGGTATGTATGTAAGGGAAGAGCATGTAAGGGTGTGGGGAGAAAGAAGAAGACTATAAAAAGTAGGGAGAAAATCAGTCATGAAAGACTTAAATACCATAGAATTTTATATTTTATATTTACTATACTTATATTTTAAATGTATTTTTTGTATTTTATTATATTATTATTATACTTCGACTAGAATTATTATTTATTTATTTATTGCATGCAATAAATAAATAATAATTCTAGTCGAAGTATAATAATATAATTGCATATTTATTGTGTATGATGTTTATATTTTATTTTCATTATTGAGTTGAGTAGAGGAAGGGGAAGAGGGAGTATGACTCCAGCCTGTACTTCAGGAAGATCTCTTGACAGTTGGGCAACTAAATGGTGGAGTAAAGTATTAACCCTAGAAACAGGAAGGCTAATCTTCATGAGTTCAAATCTGACTTAAAACATTTCCTGGCTGTGTGACCCTGGGAAAATCTCTTTACCCCATTTGCCCCATTTTCCTCACCTGTAAAATGAGCTAAAAAAGGAAATAGCAAACCATGTCAGTATCTCTGGCAAGAAAACCCCAAATGGGGTCATGGAGAGTTGGATGCAACTGAAAAATGACCAAACAATAACAGGAGGATGGACTCGAATGGGAAGAGGCTTGCATCAAGTACATCAACCAGCAGGCTATTATAGTAATCCAAGCATGAAGTCTGAGGGCCTGCACCAAGATGGTAGCTGTCAGAGGAGAGAAGGGGATGTGTAAGTGACAGAAGTTACAAAAGTTAAATTGACCCACAGAGCCTTGCAATGGATTACATGAAAGGGTTGAAAGAAAATGAGGGATTAAGGATAATCCCTAGGTTTGAGCCTGTGTGATTGAAAGAATGGTAGAAAAATTTTCAGTCATAGGGAAGTTAGAGGAGAGAATTAGAGAAGAGATAAATGAATTCAGTTTTGGATATGTTGAATTTAAGATGTTCACTGCAGTTCAAGATGTCTGAAAAGCAATTGGAGATGAGAAACTGGAGATGAGCGGAGAGGTTAGGGTTGGATAAGAACAAATGATGGGGGTCTAACATGGCACTCTCTTTCCACAGCCTCTCCAATAATGTCTATTTTCATCTCAGATGGTTTCTGTTGTTTTTTCTTGCAATAGTGGTAATATTATCAACTAAGAACTCACATTTTTCAGCAGGGAGAGAAGCTATACAGAAATATTTTGTTACCGCTACACCACAACATGCCAAAGTTCACATCCCCAATAGGTCTTACATTTAATCAAATTTTATCCTCGCAGAGCAATGAACTTCAGAAATTCCCTCCAACCGTAAATATTATTCCCTGGCAGAGTAAGTTACTGACGTAGACCAGCTGCTCTCAAGGGGATCAGATTACTGAATAATGAAAGGTCCTGTGTCTTCCTTCAGAGGCAGCAGGGTAGAATGGAATAAGAAGAGCATTGCAGTAAGGAGACAAGGGTTCAAATGCAACTTGACTTCTTAAAGCTTTGGTTTTCTCCTCTCTAAAATAAAGATCATAAAGAAGAATTTAAAGTTTGTAATGACTCCACAGATCATTCATTTTACAGAAAAGGAAACTGAGACCCAGAGAGGTTCGGTGTTTTAACCAAAGACCTCCAGATAAAACAAAATTTGGGATTTGAAACAAAGTTCTCTGATTCCCTACCAGAGCTCCTTCCAATACACCATGCTGCACACTGATATGATTGTTGTGAGGCAGGGATTTTGCAAACTTTATAGTGCAATGAAATGTGAATGAATATATTCCCTGATCAAATGTTTGCCTCTGTGGGATCCACTTCTCTATTGCACCACTATATGGTATTTGCTCAGCTAACTTTTCTCCCTCATTCTTTCAATATCACATAATTACCTGACACTAAGATCAGGCTTCCTTGAAGGAAAGTAATATTAGAGCCATATTTTATGGTAGAGCAGACTCTATAAACTCTATTTTCTCTCTCCCTGAATTTCTTTTCCATCTCTGTCCTGTCATCATGACTCCTATAATGAAATAATTAAATTGGATTACTTGAAAAGCAATAAAAAGCAAGTAGTTAAATAAGCTTTCTGCCCTCACCCACTGTATGGTGAGCAGACCAGCTCAATCTTTCAGCAGCTCCTAATAATGAGTGATTTGCAGGTAGTGAAGATTCAATCCAATATCATCCATTACACAGAAAAAGTTCAACATAGCAGTCACCAGGGACTCTGCTTTCCACAAAAATGAGCAACCCAGAGAAATCTAAGAAATGTTTCTAAAATATATATATTTGACTTAATAAAGAAAAAGATAAAAAATATAAAGATAAAAAAATTTCATTCACATACTTTTATCATAACTAGTTAATAATAACAACTAACATTTATGTAGCTTTTAAGTTTTACAAAGTGCTTTACTTATGGTAGGAGATAATGAAATTTTTCTCTAGCTAACATATATACATAATTTGGATAAAAATGAGGGTAAGAAGAAAAAGATTCCCTTGTCTCCTTCTTTTACATTTTGTCCTAGTTCTAATTTATTTGTATGATCAGTCAGAGAAAATATTGGGAATTTCCAATCCTAAATCAGATAATTGTGTAAAACAAAGGTTTTTATCTTATCCCTAGACACTGGGAAGGAAGGAAGGAAGGTAGGAAGAGGGAGAAAGAGAAAGAGAGTGAGGAAGGAAAGAAAGAAGAAATGGAAGGAAAGAAAGGAAGGAAAGAAGAAAAAGAATAAGAAAAAGGAAGGAAGGAAAGAAGGAAAGAAGGAAGGAAGAAAGGAGGGAAAGAAGGAAGGAAGAAAGGAGGGAAAGAAGGAAGGAAGGAAGGAAGGAAGGAAGGAAGGAAGGAAGGAAGGAAGGAAGGAAGGAAGGAAGGAAGAAAGAAAGAAAGAAAGAAAGAAAGAAAGAAAGAAAGAAAGAAAGAAAGAAAGAAAGAAAGAAAGAAAGAACAACTTACTCTTGGTCTAAAGATGCACTCTTCACTGATTGGGTTCAGGGAGAGGTTTTTTAATCACTTCATTCAAGCTTACTGGAGCCAAAATGTTTAAAGGGAGCAGGGAGCAATAACCAGTTGGACCACAAAGTAGTGGATGATCCTAGTGGAAAGTAGAGAAACCCAGGAGAGCTAGAGAGATGGGGAATAGCCTGCAAAGATGGGGAACAGCCTGCAAAAATGTGTAATCAGAGTACTATGCAAAAACCCTATCAAAGACAACAGGACTCACCAGCATGGAGTGCTCGAGTTACATGTATGTTCTAGGTATACATACTGCCCATATGTGTCCCCATATTTCATCCCTGTATGTTTCCACTCTTCCCATCGCTAAGGTGTGTATTTATGAGAGAGTATAGTCCAGGTTTATGGAGGAAATTTTCCAGTAGCTTTTTTCTTTTTGTGCTATTTCAGTAAAGGCCTTTGTTTTTATCTGATTGGATCCTCTAGTAAAAGTGAACATAACAGTGGGGTCTTTTGAGCAATGGTTCTTACTGAATGCATACCTACAGAGTATCGAAATTACGGTGGCTTCTCACATGTGAGAGAAGACCCCTCTAGGTGCTACATATCTTTTATTTAAATTTTCTGTTCAATAACTTGTGGTATCAATTTTTGTCGTTCAGTCATTTTTTAGTCATGCCCCATTCTTTATGATCCCATTTAGGGTTTTCTTGGCAAAGATATCAAAGTGATTTGTCATTTCTTTCTCCAACTCATTTTACAGATTCATGGCAATACATGAAGACAGGAATGAAGGAATTCACAGAAAGTGAAATAAATAGTGTAAAGTGACTGACCCAGAGTCATACGCATAGGAAATGTCTGAGGCCAGACTTGACCTCAAGAAAAAGATAAATCCTCCAGGCTCCAATACTCTATCCACTGCACCACCTAGCTGCCTCATGATACCAGTACTATAGGTATATTCCTTTCACTTTATAGAGACTCAAACAAGTTGATTAACTGATCCATATTCATGTAGCTCTTATTAGAAGCAGCCTAAGAACCCCAGACTCTGCAAAATGCACTGTACCACATCGCTTCTCATTTGCTTCTTCCTAGCACTTTGCAGATTTTTTTAAACTCTGCTTAATTAATAACAGCTATTTTGACAACAGATTTGAATATTGTCAGATAATTGTCTATTGGATAATTTGTCTGTTTGACAGGTCAGCTTCTATTAAAAAGATGAACAAAATTCCAATTATGACTTATCTATGATAATAACTCATTTTTGCATGATACTTTATGGTTTAAGAAGCATTTTTCTCCCAATAGTTTTTATGAAGTAGAAAAGGAAATTTAGATTCCAGAGTCAGGAGACCTGGGTTCAAACTGCAAGTCTGATATATATTAGCTGTATAATCACAGGCAAATCACTTAATGTTCCTAAATCTAAGGTAACATCAGGGACACATATTTTCATGTAAATAAGTGCCCAGAAAAATAAAGCTGACCCATTTGAGTACCAAATTGATTTTATAAAATTTCATGAGATTTTGGATAGAAAAATATAGTATTGCTAAAAAAGAAAAGACTGGCAAATTTAATGTAAGAGGTCTTAGGAAGTTCCAATCTCTACTACAGAATTTTACTGCCTCTTTATATTGGACATTTGCCCTTCGACATTGACATTTTTTCCTTCTAAAGTTTCTCAATTTATAAAGTACCTGAATATATATGGAACAATTCTTGGCACATAGTAGGTGCTTAATAAATGACAAATCACAGTAAGGAAATCAAAGTAAAGAATATCTGAGGTTCCCTACAAGTTCTAAATTTCAGGGACTTATGAATTCATTGTCAAATATATTATATGCTTTTCTTTCTATTTGGTTTACATTGATGTATTTTCCCAATAACACTAACCCCACTTCCTAGCCATAATAGAATCCTCCCTTTTGATGAAAATTCACCTACCTACATGGACCAACCATGTCCAATAGCAAATAAAATAATCTATGTCTGTATTTTACCATTTCCTTCTTAGAGAAAAAGAGATCTCTGAGATTCATAAGTCCTCTGAATTCAGCATCAGTCATTGCTAGGATCTAAGACTTGATGTCTTCCAGAGATTTTCTTCTTTGGAATCTTATGATCATTGTGTATATTGTCCTCTTCATTCTGTACAATTGGCATTGCGCCAATTCATACATGTTGTCCCATATTTATTTATATTATTATGTAATTCTTTGCCTAAAGAAATTATTATTTCCCATGCCTCTCAGTACTCTTCTAACTCAATATAAGCTTGCCAGGAGTTTGAAAAGTCAGATAACCAAGCTTATTTGATCTGGATATAAAACAGGCTCCAACTAAAGATCTAAGTAGAGGTTTATGAATAATGTACATGAACTTGAATGCCTGGATTTCAAGCATCCATTTGGGCTACCCAGAAATCTTTCTGGTTCATTTTTTGGATCTCAGTTATAGTGTAAATAATCTGAGGTGGCTGAAAAAAAATGACACTGGTAAGTGTATATTGTTATATTATTTATTCTCAATCTCCCATCTCACAGCTGTTTGAAATATTCAGAATAATCAAAAAAAACTAATCAATTATCTCTTGACAATACAGGAAGACAGGAATGAAGAACTTTATTTTTCATAATATATTATGGTATCCCTTTGCCTTCATCTCATTTCTTTTTCTCCTCTGCTAAAAAGAAAGCAACAATTACATTGTGTGTGGAATACAGTAGGTCCTCAATCAATATTTGCTCCATTTGTTGTTGTTGTTCAATCATTTCATTTTTCTAACTCTTCATGACTTCTTTGAGATTTTCTTGGCAAAAATAATGGAATCCAGCTCATTTTACAGATGAGGAAACTGGGGCAAACAGGATTAAGTGATTTGCCCATGATCACACAGCTTGTATTTATCTGAGGCAGAATTTGAACTCAGGTCTCTGACTCCAAGCCTAGAGCTCTATTCATTGATCCACCTATTTGCTATGTAGTAAAGACAGAAACTTTAGCTTTTAAAATAGGTTTGTCCTTCTTTCTCCAAGTCACGGGGAAATTTGCTTTCAAAAAGCAACCCAAGTAATTTACACAGCTTTGCAGAGTAGCCCTGTAGAAAGATTGGAAACAGAAATATAAATGGAGAGAAAATTGGAGTTTCCCAACCCCCCCCCCCAAAAAAAAAGGTTCATTGGGAAGCACTGACATGAGTGAGAAACACATGACCCATTCACTGAGGAAGAAAGTAAGTCAATGAAACAGACTTATCTTGTGTAGACTTCAAATGGAAAACAGATGTCTTAAAGTGTTCCCATAATCACTTGAGGAGACCTCTTATATGTAGGGTAGGGATTTGGGAAGCGGGCATCAATCCCAGAATTGTTCTAACTCCTAGGGCATGAAGGAGCTACAACAGTGGCAGCCAAGAAAACAGGATAAATCCATGTTCTGAAAATAGCCCCCAGAGAAGAGTCAAGTGGTATCCTTTACTAGAGAGAAGATGAATAACAGGGAGCTAGGAAAACCAATTGACACATAATTGTGGCGAGAATACTTGCAATACCCATCAGAATGATAGGACACTGATGACAAAGCAGCCAGGAGCCAGCTCCTAATGAAATAATTTTCTAGTGAAGAAAAAGGAATGGGAATAAACCCTGAGGTCCCATCTATTTTCCCACACTAGACAGCAATAAAAGATCAAAACACTGGTCTGGAAAAAAATAGCTAGAGAGTCTTGACTCTCCATAAAGTCCCATTTGAGTTCTTTTAGTGCTTTTTTTTTTTTTTTTTTTTTTTTTTTTTTTTTTTTTTTTTTTTGGTCAACTAAAACCATTTTATGGTTTGAAGCCTTTTGAGCTTGAAAACTTGTAAGAGGAACTGATGGCCACTTTTGAGGGAGGGCCAGAAACTAAAGTCCCAGTGTTCACATGGATGGGAATAAAAAGTGAAAAATGTGAGAGGTCCTCAAGGTATACCCTGGCTAGAGTGAGGCTGATAAATACTTAATTCTTAAACCTAGACAACCAACAACAACAAAATAAACCAAGTCTTAATTTATCATGTTTGCCAATTTTTGAGTTGCAAATGCTCATGTTGAAAATTTAACAATGGGTTGGAGTTAACTTCAGCAACTTCTTTTGTATTGGGAGAAAGTCACTGATACCAGGGTTACAGTTAATTAAAGGGAAGAATTTGGATTTTCCCTCACAATCTCAATTTATTTTCCCAGTTCCAAATGAAAGAAAAGGCAGTGTTAACCATTACTCATAATCTACTTTCTAACCTTTGTTACCAGGACTCATTTAAAAAGTAGACTTAGGGGAGTAGAGCAAGGGAGCATAGGAGACTGAGAGAAATTTCCCACCATCCAATTAAGGCTTGGAATCTACTTAAGTGGTAGTATTATTTATTGCTGTCATTTTAATCGGTACTACTCTTTGGTACATCTCCTGGATTGGATGGCAATCACATGCCAGTTTGTCAAAGAGCATATTTTTGCACATTCTGTATTAGTTGTGGGGAGGCAGTGACAGAGTAAATGGAAAGAGGGTCTCAAAGCGAAGAAGAGTCACCTGTGACACTTGTTGAGTGTGTGACTCTGGGCCAGTCATTTCAGTCTCAGATCATAAATTGGAGACAAGATGTCATCCTTCATTCACAGAGGGAATTTTCTCAACTGAGAGTTCCCTATCCCTTTGAAATCCCAAGTCTGTCTCTATCTCTATCATTAGCTATATCTACATAAAGAAGAGCTATAAGCCAACTTAAATGAATGGGGAATTCTGTTCAGAAAATAATCCCAAGGAAGACAACTTGACAAAAAATCTTTACTGTTCAAATAGGCAAAGTTCCCTTTGAATGAATTCTCATTTTCATGCTTGCAAAACAAGCATTTTTCATTCTTTAAATGAATGGTATTCTAAATGACTGGACATTCTATAACAGTGAAAGTTAATAAAGATAGAGATTATTTAGATGAGAAATCGTAGTAAATTTTTGGATCATATCCAACTTCAAATGTTATTAATTTTTAAATTAATTAAATGAAATCAGACTTGGCATATTTCCACCCATGCTGACAAATTGTTCACATTTCTCTTCATTTGTTCCTGAATGTTGCCATGGAGATGGTGAATTCACAACACACCAGGCACTGAATGCATTGTTATAGCCCTGGACTTCCTACTATACATTTGATTAAAGTTGCCCTGACTGGTTCATTTTGAAGACTTGAGAACATACCATTGTTTCTTTGGGAAAACATAGTCAGTTGTCAATCTGTCTAATAGAAAGGCAGGAAGATTTTGCCCTTGGATGTTGCCAGAACCCTAATGCTGTGATAAAATGATGCAAATAGAAATGTACTTGTGTTCTTCGATTATTTTACCTTCTTGACCTTTGTGTACTCTATGCTCCAAGTAATCTGGCCAACAAAGTCCCTGAAATTGTTTTTCCAATCTCTTACCTCTTTGCATAGGCTATCCCACATGCCTAGAAATAAAACTAATTCCCTCCTCATTCCCTACTTCTCAGAAACTATCAATTGCTTCAAGGATCAATTTAGTGGCTATTTCCCAACAAAACTCCCTGATCTTAATGCTTTGTCTCTGCTCATATTATCTCACATTCACAAATCTGCTTCCATGTTGCAGTCCATTGCATAATATAATCTTATGGAGAACAGGCTTATTTTTGTTTTTGTTTTGCATATCTAGAGCTTTGAATGTTAATAGGGAGTTAGCAAATTCCAGTTCAGCTGACTGGAAGCATAATCAGAAAACATCGCTTCAGTTCCTGTTTCTGACGTGATCTGAAGAAAGTTACTTCATTTCTCTAGATTCCAGTTTCTTCATCATCTGTAAAATAAAAGGGTTAGGCCATGTGGTTTGCGAGTTTCCTTCCCAGTTCTTGATCTGTGATTCTATGACCTTATGAATTCATTTGAACAAATATTTAATGAGCACTAGTATTCTCTTGATGATACTAAAATCTGCTATTCAGGTAACATCATTTATTTTTTATGATAGATATTACTTAACCATTTTAATTTTCCCCAAAAGTATTTTATTTTTCCAATTACATGTAAAGATAGTTTCCAAAAATAAAAAAAATTAAAGGTAATTTCCAGTATGCATTTTTGTAAGATTTTTAAGTTCCAAATTTTTTCTCCCTCATTCCCTTATCTCCCAAGACAGCAAACAATCTGACACAGATTACACAAGTTAACATCATTTATTAAGTGCCTACTGTGTGCCAGGCATTGTATTAAGCTCTGGAGATATAAATAATGAAATAACCTTACACACAAGTAACTCACATTCTAATGGGTAAGATGACAATGTATTCATAATGAGTATAAAGAAGCAGCTAGCTAGGCTGAGTCATGGATTAAACATTGGATCTGAAATCAGAAAGACCTCAGTTCAAATCTAACCTCAGTCAATAATCAGCTATGAGACCTTAGTGCTAGCCTCTATCTGCCTCAGTTTTCTCACTTGTAAAATGGGGATTAGAAGAGCACTTATGTTTCAAGGTTGTTATAAGGATCAAATGATATATTGTTTGCAAAGTACTAAATGAAGGTAAAGAATCAAAGTAATGGGAGATCAAAGGAGAGATTCATGGTGGATATGAGCAGACCATTTGCCTGCTCACACATGAAAGGTAACATGAGGAGAGCATTTAAAAATTGTAGGATCAGGGCAGCTAGGTGGTGCAGTACATAGAGCACCAGCCCTGAAGTCAGGAGTACCTGAGTTGAAATCTGGTCTCCAGACACAACACTTCTTAGTTCTGTGACCCTGAGTAAATCACTTAACCCCAATTGCCTCAGCAAAAAAAAAAAATTGTAGGATGTAAAAGAGAGGTAGACTGGTCGTAGGACAAGAGATATCCAGCTGCTATCAGTGTCTTACCAAAATGCTAAAAGACCAGAAGAAAAATCTCCACCATTTTGGGCAGAGAAAAGATAATTTCTTGAAGGATCTAGATGAGAATCTCACAGAATTAGAAGGTGTATCCCAATGAGAGGTTCTACTCCATTGGTGAGATATCATAAGAATATAGAATCATAGATTGAAAGTTAATGGTCTTAGAGACCACTGATATATCAGAGTATACTATGACATTCCAGGTAGCATCTAAGTGCCATGCCATGTCTCAAAGATGGATAGATGAAGCTTCCTGCAGTAGCAGAGCTTAAGTTAATATTTCCCATCCAAACAGTGTTTTCTGTCTCATTATCTCATTCACAGCAGGTATGAACAGCAGGTGTGGTCGGCAAATTGTGAAAATATAAATGATGAAAACTAGGCTCAGAACATCTAGGGTTATATAGCTAGTAAATAAGAGCTAGGGAGTATGATACACTTTCCACCTTAAGCCTTGAAGAATAAAAATATTTTAGGGAGAGTGGGGAGGTCCAAACACATGATTTCATCTGTGAAGAGACCACCTCTTGACTTCTCTAGCTTCTTTCAAGACTTAGTTCAAATCTCATCTTCCTTTGGTACCTTTGCCAGTCTTCCTCCCAGTCCCCCTCACCCCTTCAGTCACTCCCCTCTTTCTTCCCTCTGAAATTACTTTTTATTTACATTATATATATTTTATATGTGTGAATTATATGTTTTTACCCTTTAGAATGGAAGCATCCTGATTTCAGAAAGGCCTGGAGAGACTTACACAAACTGATGCTGAGTGAAATGAGCAGGACCAGGAGATCATTCTATACTTCAACAACAATACTATATGATGACCAGTTCTGTTGGACCTGGTCATCCTCAGCAACGAGATCAACCAAATCATTTCCAATGGAGCAGTGATGAACTGAACCAGCTACGCCCAGAGAAAGAACTCTGGGAGATGACTAAAAACCATTACATTGAACTCCCAATCCCTATATTTATGCCCACCTGCATTTTTGATTTCCTTCACAAGCTAATTGTACAATATTTCAGAGTCTGATTCTTTTTGTACAGCAAAACAACGGTTTGGTCATGTATACTTATTGTGTATCTAATTTATATTTTAATATATTTAACATCTACTGGTCATCCTGCCATCTGGGGGAGAGGGTGGGGGGGTAAGAGGTGAAAAATTGGAACAAGAGGTTTGGCAATTGTTAATGCTGTAAAGTTACCCATGCATATAACCTGTAAATAAAAGGCTATTAAATAAAAAAAATAGGAAAAGAAAAAAAATAGAATGGAAGCATCCTGAGAGCAGGGACTGGATTTAACCTTTCTTTGCAGCTCCGCTACTTAGCACAGTACATGGCACATAGTAATCACTCAATTGCTTATTAACTAACTAATAGTTTTTTTTTTTTTTTTGACAAGCCAGTCTGGTTTGGAGTTGTGTTTCCTTCGTAAATTTTTTTTTGTTATTCATATATTGTATTTAACATGTATTTTAACATATTTAACATGTATTGGTCTACCTGCCATGTAAGGGAGGGGGTGGAGGGAAGGAGGGGAACAACTGGAACAGAAGGTTTTGCAAGAGTCAATGCTGAAAAATTACCCGTGCATATATCTTGTAAATAAAAAGCTATAATAAAAAAATTTTTGTTATTTTTATTATTGATGATGGCTCCCTGAGAAGGAAAGGAAGTATATAGGGAAATAAAACTGATGGGGAAAAAATGATGACTTGAAAAAACAAAAAAGGTTGGGGATCATAGAAACCTAACCATGATTATTTATTTCAAAAATGAGTACTATCAATATTGCTGAAATGTAAACTGTGCCAAGAATGAACTCCTGAAAATCAGCCCAAAAAACTCTGGGTTGCAACCTGTGAAGGCTGTATTGGTCATTGCTGGGGAAATCTTTATTTTCTCTGTATCCAAGCACTCCTTTGGAGTTCTAAGCTTGACGGTGCTGGCAATTCTGCTCCTTGGAGAAATCTTTGCATCCCTCAGGAAGCTGAAATATGTTCCTATCTTTCATGAAAGCCTTTGCATAATCCAACCTTATAAAACTTGTCATCACAATGGTGGAAGGGACGTCATTCTGCACTTTGGAGATTCTTAATGAAGTTATTTTTAATAATGCTTCATTAAAATACTCCTTGATTATTATAATATTAATATTTAATAAATAATTGAGGTTTTCTATTAAGAGATGGATTTTGATACATGCAATTCCTCTGTTGAAATGTTGAATTTCATTTCATTGATAACACCATCATTTTAATGGAAGGAGGTCTATGGCCCTCTAAAATACCAAAGACCATTTTTTTTTTAAATAGAAGAATGCCTAATGTACAAGGATACTGCAGAATGATTTGAATGATTACATGATCTGTGTAATATCTGCAATGATTGTTTTTTTTCATATGTCTCTGACATGAATTAAAATACTAGCATTTAGAGCTGAAAGAAGACACAGAGGTTGTCCAGTGCAATGTCCAGATTTTACAGATAGGGAAATGGAGAGATTTGTGTAAGATTAAAAGATCATAAAATCAGAGAATCATAGGTCACTTACCATCTCTGTGATCAAGAGCAAGGTAACATCTTCCAGACTCAGTTTCCTCATCTAGAAAATGAAGGGATTGGACAATAACTCCCAAGGTCTCTCTAAATCTTTGATCCTGTGATCCCATGTAGAGGGATAAGAAAACTTGGAGGACATCTAAGCCCACCTTCATTTTGTATCCTCAATATTTAGCACAGTTCATGATATGTATTCAGTCATTTCAGTCATGTCGAATTCTTCCTGACTCCATTTGGGGTTTACTTGGCAGAGACATTGGAGTGGTTGGGTATTTTCTTCTCCAGCTCATTTTGCAGATGAGAAAACTGTAGTAAACAGGGTAAAGTGACTTTCCCAGGGTCACACAGCTGGCAAGTGAGTCCAGATTTGAATTCTGGAAAATGGGTCTTCTTCACTCCAGACCTGGTTCCCTATCCATTGCATCACCCACTTAGCTGCCCCTCATGACATGTAGAAAGTACTTAATAAAAATGCTTGTTGATTAATTGTCTGATCATGGTTGGAGAGAGGGAAGGGGTCTTAAGATTTCTAGAATACAGTCCTTATTCTAAAGAACAGGAAACAAGCTCAGGAAGGGAAAATGATTTGTCCAAAAACAGGGAGTATCCCAGAATCCTAGATGTCAGACTGTCAGGGAACTCACCTCAGAAGCCCACAAATCTTGTTCCTTTTGAATTTAAAATGTAAAAAGCAAAGGCCCAAAACAGGTGATGGACACAGTATCAAATGAGATTTTTTTTTTACATAACCAACATGGGAATTTGTTATCAATTGACCATGCCTGTTTGTTAGAAAGATTTTCTTTTTATTTTTCCCCTTAACATAGAGAGTGGAAAGGAGAAAAAAAGTTTTATTAATTAGAAAAAAATAAAATTTTAAAAATTAAGTCCAAAGTTATTCCCTGTTGTCACACGGAATCTTGGGAAACTGGGGAAGGGGATGGTGATGATTCTGGCAGGATTCGGGGGGAGCTGTGCCAGGGGAGCAAAAATTCTGGCAAGTCCCTGCAAGTTGGAAGGGTACTGAAGCCAGGCCCAGTGACAGACTGTGAGTCTGTTGTCCCTGTTCCTTTCTGAGTAAGCCCAGGGAGACATGTTAGTGCACTGACTGTGGGGGTTTTGGCTGCTGCAACTCTGGAAAAGCAACAAGCATGCTATGAAGTAGGTGTGGTCTGCATCTGCCTTGATGGAGAGATGGAAGGGGTACCCCTACTGTCCCAGATCCCACTTCCTTGACATTCTGAAGAATTCGGAGGTCCCCCAAGCTTGATCTCCAATTTAGGCAGAGCACCTCCTTCCCTGATTTTACCTGAGAAGGCCTCCTCGCTTGGGAAGGAGTCTGGCTCAACCAGCTGTGATCCCTCTGGAGTCTTCTCCTGGGTGGGCGGCCAGGAGCCACTGAGGTTCTGTACAACGCCCTTCCAAGCATCTTTCAAAGAAGCACTGTGGAGTTTTTTTCCCTCTGAAGTGTCTAATCTGGCAGCTCTGCAGGCCACTGGCTACATCCAAACAGTCCTCCATTCAAGCTGGGCAGTTGGAACCCAGGTTTAGTGGAAAATTAGGTTGGAGCCCAAAGGGAGGGATTTCTTTCCTCCACAGCTTAAGGGGTTGTGCTGTGTGCCCTAAGGATGCCAGGGGGAGAGTACCCAGCAGACAAATCATATAAGGCATCCATTATGGCCAATTTTACAGGAAGGGTAAGAAAAAAAAACCCTTCTTTTTTTAAAGAGTCTCCCTACTTACAAGAAATATGTACCAGGTGGCTTACAGTTACCACTGGTCCTTCAGCTCCTTACTCTCCCTGAAGCTCCTTCTTTAAAACCTCAGCCCTGATCCTTCTCCATGGAGACCTCTTCCAAAGCCCCAGATATTTCTGAACTAATAACAACCTTTCTTAGTGAGTATTCCTTTTTTAAAGAGGGTACAAAGAAAAGCAGAAGCATGTTTCATGCCTTTGGGGGACTCTCATTTCAACCTAAAGCTACAAATAATTATATCCATACATATCTATATAGAGACAGAGCCTACTATATCAAAGGCCTGCCCATTCTTAAGGAGCTGGAAATGCAAATATGGAAAATGAAATAGTCTTTGCCCTCTGAGAGAATGCCATATTCCTGACCCTCTTTCCTTCCTCCAAAAATTACGTTCAATTTACACAAATGTCCATAATCATTTTATACTGTCTCCCCTATTTGAATGTAAACTTCTTGAGGTCAGACATGACTTTTTTTTTTCTTTGTGTCCCCAGAACTTCATATATTGTCTGCCAAATAGTAAACATTTAACAATTTATTTGTGATTTGACTGACTGATTCATGAGGAACACTGATATCCAGAGAACTTTAGTTCAAGTTTTGTTCCTGGTTCTTCCACTCATACTTGGGTGAGCTGTCCTCAAGGAGCTCATAATTTACAGAGTGGCAATGGGGACACTAAGTTTCAGTCCCTAATTACTATTGTAATCTAGATTGCTTGCTGCCCAGATCTGCTGGACATTGTGTGCAGACTTCAATCATTCCCCATTACCCTCTGGAGATTTGTCCATCAACATTTGCCCCTTTGACAAAAATATGACCATAGAGGAAAACTTTATCTGGCCTGTTATATTTATTCAGCTCCAGCTATGTTTCATTTAATTCCCCAGCCACTTACCAGCTGCCTCCTTTGGGACCATAATCAAATCAATCCTGTCATTGTCCCTGGATGGGGTGTGTCAACCTCCTTCTCTTCCACTCTGACTCCACTCACCATCTCTGCAACTTTCCAAACCAAAGTGTCCTTCTAGGAATATAAATGCTGTGTCATTCCCTACCCCCACCCCGAATTAGAATATAAGCTTCTTGAAGAAAAGGTCTGCCTCTGTTTTGTATTTATAGACTTGAGGCTTGACGTATCCTATGAAACAGAGAGAAGTGCTAGAGCTATGATTTCATTAGTAGAGTCAGGACTTCTTAAACTTTTTCCAGTTGTGACCCCTTGTCACCAGAGAAATTTTTATACTACCCTAGGCATATAGGTATATAAAATAGGTATACAAACATTTATGATAATAAATCATAAAGAAATTTATTTTAAAATAATTCTTTGGTATACATATAATTTTACCATTATAGAATTCAAAAGCAAATTTGCATATTAATGAAATGGATGAGCTTGTTTATTTTTACATAAAGAATTAAATCTTGGTGAAATATTTGATACTTTTTACTATTGTCAAATTTTTCACAATCCCCACATTCTATTATATGTTCCCATATGGGATCACAGCCCATAATTTAAGAAACTTTGGTATAGGGAACCAACTCCAAGGCAAGGGAAATATTTCTTCCAATATAGGTGGTAGCTTTCCTGTCACTTATTATTTTAAAGAATTGTCTAGAGCTTGAGATATTAAGAGAACTACACAATGTCATATGACCAGAGTAGGGACTTGAACTCAGGTCTCCAAGGCTTAAACACCAACTTTCTCAGAAATGTATCACACTGAGATACATAGTAAATGCTTAATAAGTACTTTTTTTCTTCCTTCAACAAACAACAGAAGGATCTCCAGCTGATCATTCTCATGGCAAATTCAATCAACTGATGATCTTAATGTGCCTCAAAACTTTTCCTAGGACCTCCCAAGACACAGAAAGAACTCTGGTCCTAAGACTAAATAAATAAATGATCTCGTTGACTTTTCCCTTGGTTTAGAGTTCAGCCCCAACAGGTCAAGGGACTGGTCTTCCCTTTGAATAAGCTTGGACCTTCCCACAATTAAGCTGCCAATTGTCTTAAGGTATATTTATAAGGGCAGAGTTAAACTGATGTGTGTATTCTATATATGATAAAATATGGACAGGAAGGGTTGGTTTAAAGCAGGTGAGTCTGGTGACAAGGCATGTGAACTCTGAGACTGTTTCCTCATCGGTAAATGGGGAATAGCAATATCTGCTCTGTCTCCTGCCAAGAGTTCATAGGCTTCAGAGCTAGATGAGAACTCAGAGGGTTATTTGTCAAGAAGGAAAAGCTCAAAGAACACAAAAATGATGAGATTTGGTCAGAATTATTTAAGAATGAAGCTTGGAGCAGTAAAAAGAATATTGGACCTGAAGTAAGAGTGCCTGGGTTCAAATTGGGAAACAGAGGACCTTGTTCTGCTTTCTATGACCTGTGGGATCTTGGGAAAATCAATTCATCTCATGCTTCTTAATAGCAGGCAGAGCTCTGCTTACTCTGTAGTATTTCAAATACCCCATTCCCAGAAAATAAGCTCTTAGAGGTCAGGAAAATTATCGTTTCCATTTGTCTTTGCATTCCCTTCACTAGCACAGTGCTGCCATGTCATAGGTGTTTAATAAATGCTTATTGAATTGATGCTTCAGTGAGCATTTCTATTTTGTTGCTCATTTTACTACCATGTGTTAGACATTATACTAAGGGGTGGAGTTGGAATGGATCTAGACTTGTAATTTCATCATATCAATATCAGTTCTTCAGTTTACAGTCTTAGAGTCACCTGGGAGTGCTGAGAGGTTAATTATCTAGTCCAGGGACACATAGTATATGTTTGAGTCTTAGAGACTCAATCCAGATCTCTCTCCACTATTCTGCCTCTCAAGTAACTCTAGACAATTGTCTACTACCTCAGAAAATGGGAATAAAGATTAATCAATCAAAAAGACATTTACTAAGTACCTACAATATGTCAGATACTGTGCTAGGCTCTGGAAAGATGGCAACTATTTTCATATTTACACTGTAATGGAAAACAAGATGTCATGCTGCTGCTGTTGTTCAGTAATATCTGATTTTTCATGACCCCATTGTTTTGTTTTTTTTTTAACAGAGGTACTAGAGTGGTTTGCCGTTTCCTCTTCCAGCTCATTTTACAGATGAGGAAACTGAGATAAACAGGGGTAAGTGAATTTCCCAGAATCACATAGGTACTTAAGTGTCTGGGGCCAAATTTGAACTCAGGAAATGAGTTTTCCTCACTCCAGGACTGGCAATCTATCCACTGCACCACCTAACTGCCTAAAATATAATTAGTGGGGAATGGTCAATAAGCCTGCACAGACTGCATCAATTGGTTTGGCTGGTGAAATTCCCCACGTGGAAGAGGCTGCAGGTCCTGCTTCCAGAAAACCATGATATCACTAAATCAAACTGCCCAGGAGATCCCTAGGAGCATGAGAAGACAGTACATGACTCCATGCTCCATAGGAAGCTTTGATCGCCTTTAAAAGCACTTAAAAGGACCTCCTCTCACCTCTACTCCACCCCCCTTAATTTAACTTTTTTCCGCTCACTTTTTCCTGTGAGATAGCATCCAATGAGAATAAATGGGATCATGGATGGGCCTTGCTACCCATCCAAGATCTATACTTGGCCCTGTGAAAGTGAGTCTCCTTTTGTTCCCTAGTGTTTGCTTTTGGATTTTACAAGAAGGAAATATGAATTTCAAAAGGTCAGAACATGAAATCTTAAAAATGAAAGTCCAGCCCCTTCTAGGTATTCCAGCAGGTCAGCACTGATGTCCTGAGGAGGAAGAAGGAGCTCAGAAGCTAGCCCAGTGATAGCAATATGCCAAAATAAGCATTAAATTGGCAAAATCAGGGCTATATAGAAAATATACTAAGCCTGAAGCCACCCTCCCCAAGACTGAGATGTGTAGGAAAGAGTGTGCCTCCAAAATATTGGGAGGAGGGGAATATTGGTACGTTCATTCTTTCTATATCCTTAAAGTAAATATCTCTTTGTAAAAATGAATTTGTTAATTGGTTAAATGGATTGGAAATCTAAGTAGTAATGTCTAATCATTGTGGAAGACACTTCCTAGATTGATAAAGTAAAGATATCCCAACCTGTGAAGGGTGTCCCTAGAACCTTAAGGGAGAGATGTAACCAGCCTTGTTCTGGCTTAGTGGACCCTAAGTACTTGCTTCACAAATGTCCCTGCACTCAAGGAATAAGTTCTCTTATTCTTTTTGAGTCCATGATATTCATTACTTGGGGAACCTAGAAACTATTTAGCATCTCCAAAGCAGAGCTTACAGGATAGGTAGGCATATGCCAGGGAAGGAGAGAAGGAGAAAGAGGGAGGGGAAGAGCAAGAGAAAGAAGGGGAAGAAGGAAAAGGGAAAAGATGAGGAAGAGAGAAGGGAGGAAAAGAGGAGAGGAAAGAGAGGGGTGAGGAGGGACAAGAAAGAAGAGAAGGTGGAGGAGGGAAAGGGGAAAGAGGGAAAGGGAAAGAAGAGGGAAAAAAGAAGGGGAAGAAGAGGAGAAGGAAAGAGGAAAAGGAAGAAAGAAAAGAGGAGCAAGGAAAAAAGGAGAAGGGGAAGGAAGGGAAGGAGGAGGAGGAAGTGGAGAAAGATGAAGAAAAGGAAAAGAAAAATGTTGAGGAAGAGGATGAGAGGAGGAGGAAAAGGACTTTCTGACAGACTCCTGCTTAATCATCTCTCTGTAGCTGGTGTTTTATGAGGTCTAAAACTAAAGTCAACACCAAGGAGGAACCAGAGACGCTGCTTTTCCCAAAGGTTAAAAGTAATAAGACGGTTCATTGTGTCCTTTAGTCTGACTTTTCGCCAGCTAATATGATGTTCTCAGGAAAAATTATCCATATCATTTACATGTAAATGTTCTTTCTAAAAATATCCACTTTATACAGAGAGAGAGAGACCCTTTCAAGTGTGCAAAGTGAACACAACATTTCAAATCTTATCGCCAGGCTGTTTAATATTCAGAGGAGAGCAGTTTAGTGCAATAAAAAGGACCCTCAGTTATAAGCAAAGGGCCCAAGCTAGAATGCTGGTTTTGATGCTGGACAGGTCACTGAACTTGCCAGGTCACTAGAATAAGTAACAACTTCTGCAGTCCTCAGTCCCATCTCAAAATGAGGAACTTGGACCACATGGCTGGTATTTATTCCAGCTTAGATTCTATCCTCCAATGACCCTGCATTTGTAACCTTAGACTAATTACATTTCCTCATCTGGAAATTGATAGACTTGGATTAGTCAATCAATAAGCATTTATTAGCCACCAATTATGTGCCACAAACCGTGCTAAGAGCTGAGATGCAAAGAGAAGCAAAAACAGTCCCTGTCCTCTAGAAGTTACAATGTAATAGAGGAAGCAGCATGAGACAGCTAGATGGTGCAGTGGATAGAGTACTTCCCTAAAATTGGGAAGAGTTCACATTTGACTCCAGATACTTACATCTGATCCTGGTTGTTGTTTGTCCTTCCTTCTCAAAGAGAACTATGGAGGTGCCATGACATGCAAGCTAATTGGATTTAAGTGAGGGAGGGCTGGACAAAATCACCTGTCTCACTTTCCCCTCCACAGCCATCTGGGTCCAGTGGCAAGATAGAGATCAGAACAAGTGGAGATGGCCCAGGATATAGTAAGAGACCTTGGACTTTTAAAGTCAAAATCTTTTCCAGGCCTCAGTTTATTTGAGGCAACACCTATTCAGTTGAACGAGTCACTTGACTTTGTTTCCTCAGTTTCCTCATCTGCAGAATAGGGGATAATAATAGCCACTTCCCAGGTTGTTTTGAAGATCAGATGAGATAAAGTACCTGGCACATGATGAGTGTTATAGAAATGTTATTTATTATTATCATATACAAAGCAAGATGTATGTAGGATAATAGGGAATAATTAACAGAGGGAAGGCATGGAATTAAAGAGGAGCTGTGAAAGGCTTCCTGTAAAAGGTGAGATTTTAGTTGGGATTTAAAGGAAACCTCAAGAGTAAGATTTTAGTTGGGACATAAAGGAATCCTCCCAGCCCCAAATTCTATAATTTCTTTGGACTACCACAAGAAAGACAAAGATAATTCCAAGGACTTATACTCCAGTTTCTGACTGATTGTTTCAATAGACAACTTAACACATAATACAATCAATCCATCAGTAAAAATTAACACAATCATCTACTATGTGCCAAACACTGCTAGACTGGTCAAAAAAAAGTAATTCCTGCCTTCAAGAAGCTTACACCCAGGCTCCCTAAAAGAATTAGTGCAGTTGAGAGCTCCAATAGCTTTAAGGTTTAATAGCTTAAGAGCACACCAGGTCTTCTGGGTCACCCTGTACGGATATGCACAAAACACACACAAAGTATCTGGGTTAGAATGATTTCAATAGACTTATTGGGATAGAAAATGCCACCTGCAAGCAAGGACTATGGTGATTACAGATTGAAGCACACTATTTTCATCTTTTTGGTTTGCTTCTTTTTTTCTCGTGTTTATTTTTTCCTTTTGTTCTGATTTTTCTCTCACAGCATGACAAATATGGAAATATATTTTAAATGATTGTACATGTAGAACCTATATCAGATTGCTTGCTGTCTTGGGGAAGGGGGTAAGGAAGGAAGGGATGGAGAAAACATTGGAACACAAAAGCTTTCAAAAATTAATGTTTAAAACTATCTTTACATGTATTTGAAAAAATAAATTAGTATTGATTTTTTTTAATTGTTGAGGGAGGGAAGGGGGCAGTACTAGCAGCAGGGAGATCAAGAGAGGCCTTGAGAGACATCAAGAATCATAAGAGATGTAAATGAGGAAGAAAAGTATTCCAAACATTAGACAGCTACTGCAGAGACTCAGAGATGGAGGCTGGAATACTGTGCCTAAGTAAGGCCAGATTAGCTGGATTTTAGAGTGTGTAGAAGGGAGAGATGGTTAAGAAAAGTGTGTAGAGTGCCTGCTCTGTGTCAGATACTACCTGGAGATAGATATGCAACCTTGTAAGTGTAGAATAAGAGCTAGTTGTGAAGAGCTCCAAATGCCAAGGAGATAAGAGTTTATATGATTTGTTAATAATGCCAAAATCCTCTCAAATACTAGTATATAAATGTTAGATATTGTCAACAGAGAACCATTGGGTTTGATCAAGTAAGAAAGCAACAGGACCAGTCCTGCTCTTTGAGAAATCCCTTTGGTTGGCTGCATGGAAAATGAATTGGAGTGAGGAAGGTGGGACATCCAATCCAGAGAGCACAGCAACGGTCAAGGAAAGAAGTGAGGAGAGAAAGCATCCAGGTCTTGGAGAAAGAAGACCTGAGTTCCAAGCCCAGTTCTGAACATACTACTATTGGTGTTGGTGTTGGCAGTGGTGCTGGTGGTCCTTCACTCCTGAAGAGCACCAGTGACATCACGGGCATGAATTGGATTTGAATGAGGAAGAGTTAACAGCTGAACTTCCCTGTACCTCAGTTTTTTTCTCTACAAAATGACAGAGTGGGATTATTTAACCTCTGAAGCACTTTCTTATTCTAGCTCTGGGGCAATGATTGTATGAGTGGTGAAATGGGGAAGCATTTATTAAGCATTTACTGTGGGGGGGCACTAAAACAGCTACTTGGGGTACTAAGACAAAAATGAAACAGGAGTAGGAGCTTGAAAGCTGGGCTTTCAAGCTCGTTCAAGGTAAAGCTTCAACTAAAATACTGTTTACATATTCTGGAACTTCTCAGTATGATAAGAAAATCAAGCTGAAAGTCTTTCAAAACTTCCCTCGATGTCACAACTCTTCCTTGACTAGAGACACCCAAACAGGATCTGCCCCTTATTTCACTTAAAGGAAGAAGGAAACAAGAACAGGGGATGAAATCACTAGGGGATTTACCTAGTCATCTCAACCAGGATATTAACCTTTTCTCCTAATTAAAAAAAAAAATGCTGGTATGGGGGAGATAGAAGGACAAAGAATCAGGAATTTGGTTTCCTCTTCTCTGAAATCTGCTTACATGTGTCAATCCGGTGGGTATTAGCTCTGGAGTGACTAGAAAAGGGAGGACTGTTACCTGCTGAATCACCCTGTCTGCATCCTGAGGCTTTGGCTTGCTCTCTGGGTGGTGTCTCCCCTTGTAGGAGTGAACCAACCTACTCAGAAAACTACTGATGAGCTCATACTCTGACCAGCTCAGGGCTTGGATATAAGCTACCCTCCCACAGACTATCCTGGTAGACCCACCCTCATTAGGTAGGGAGGCTACTTTTTTTTTTCCCTGTGGACTTAACTGATCCCCTTGTGTAAATAGGGAACATAAATTGAATGTTGTTGAGTTTTTTTTTTTCACTACCATCTTCACCATTTCCATTTCCTTTCATGTCTCATTTTTTCTGAAAATAAAACTTCAGTCCATGACTCTCCATGTATAAAACTGTAAAAAGAAAATGGCCACAGTATAAGCTGAGTAGAAGACCATCAGGAAAGCTAAAGCTTCAACAAAAACATCATTTACAAATTATTCCAACTTTTGTGAATCTCAGCGTTAGAAGAACCTAATACCTAACCCAAGTCTTACTGAAAGTGAGTTTTTTTCTCCAATCTCCCCAAGTTGACCTTTAATCTTTGCTTGATGACTCTTTGTGGCCAAAGGATCCTATTCCCTACTGTACAACTGCAACCATTGGGCAATTCTTCTTCGCGTAGTCTTTGCAAGGTCCATCCATTTTCCCAATTCTTCCTTCCTAAGAGAACCAAAAGGCCAAAGGGACTCCTTGACTATTCTTGGAATCCCAAAAGCAAACTACCATGACACTGCCCAATCTGTCTCTTCTCCAGGTTCTCCAGGTGAAGGTTTATCCTTCAATTCTTCAATCAATTTTCATTTGGCATCAGCTAGAGGCTTTTCACCATCTTCTTTGGCCTTGCCTAGGCATCACATACTTTTACACAAGCTGTCAACCATGCCCGAAATGTATTCGCTCTCCACCTCCCCTTGACAGAATCCCTAATTCCATAAAAGATGCAGCTCTAGTGTCACCTCCTACAGGAAGTCTTTCAATATCCAGTGCTCTTGTCAGAAACCTTCAGTATTGAACTCATGAAGGGTCTTGAACAGTTGCTATCTTTTCATTTGTTCTTATCAGCCATGTTTGTTCTATGCCTTATTATTCAATAAACTTTTAAAAATTTATTTTATTATAGCTTTTTATTTATAAAACATATGCATGGGTAATTTTACAACACTGACCCTTGCAAAACCTTCTGTTCCAAATTTTCCCCTCCTTCCCCTCACCTCTTCCCCTAAATGGTAGGTAGTCCAATACATGTTAAATGTATTAAAATATATGTTAAATCCAATATATGTATACATATTTATACAGTTATCTTGCTATACAAGAAAAATCAGATCTAGAAAGATTTGTCCCCTTATTCTGGGATATAGTCCCTCCTCATTCCACCTCATGGAATCCTTGACCTCCATCGAGACTTATATCAGTGACTGAATAAATTGTAGCAGGTGATCTTGTTAGAATTCTAATGTTCTATAAGAAATGATGAGCAGGATGCTCTTAGAAAAACCTGGGAAGTTGTCCATGAGCTCATGTAAAATGAAATATGCTTTGTACACTCCATTTGTTACAAGAGAAACCTGCTAGTGGCTGCTGGGGATCTAATTCTGACCAGCAGAATAGATTCCTTCTTGTGAGAGGATGATAACGATACAAGGAGACTGAGAGGCCATTGCATCCTCTGACCTCTCTCCTCTTCTTTCTCACCTCCAATTTATCTCATTCCCAATTCACAAGCAACATAAGGGAAGGGAGATTTGCAATTCCTTAGAGTGTGTTATGATTCACAGCTGTGGGGACTTTTAGAGAACCAAACTACCCCTTAATGGTACAGTTCCCTTTAACCCTTTGCAGGCTTTCTGGATTTCACACTTAGGCATAGTCCTTAACAGCAATCTTGTGGGATAATCAGCAATGACTGACTTTGCTATGCTCAGCAATACAACGATCCAAGACTACTCTGAAGGACTTATGATAAAAAATGCTATCCATATCCAGAAAAAGAACTGACTATGTCTGAATACAGAGTGAAGCATATTTTTTTAAACTTTATTTTTCTTAAGGGTCTTTTGGGGGAAGAGGGAGACTTATGATTTCTCTTGCAAAATGACTTTTAATGGCAATGTTTTGTATATCTTCAATAGGGGGAAGGGAGAGAATCTCCCTTTTTAAAAACAAATGTAAAAAACTGTTCTACATGTAACTTAAAAGATAAAATATATATATTAAAAGATACTTAGTTCAAGTACCACCATCTACAGAAGCCTTTCCTGACCTCCCAGCTACTAGTATCATGCCTCCTAAAATAATAATAATAAAAACAATAGTGATATAATTTATAAAAGTGCTTCTCAATATAATAATAGCTAATATTTATAGTAACTCTTTAAAATGCTTCATAAACATTATCCCATTTAATCCTCACAACAATCCTAGGGAGCAGGTGCTATTATTATTTCAAGGAAATTGAGATACAAGGAGGTTAACTTGTCCCAAGATGCCTTGCCCAGAGTTATACATTAATCTCTGAGGCCAAATTTGAATTTGCCTTTTTTGACTTCCAATCAGGAGGTCTATCTATTGCACTGCCACTTTGCCAACATTATCCTCATTATCACTAACATTTATAGGATGTTTTAAGGTTTGCCAACTTTTGTTGTTGTTGTTGAATTATTTTTCAGTCCTCTCTGATGCTTCATGACTCAATTTGAGGTTTTCTTGGTAAGAGCAATGGAGTGGTTTGCTACTTCCTTCTCCAGATCATTTTACAGATGAGGAAACTGAGGCAAGCGAAGTTAAGTGACTTTCCCAGGGTCACACAACTAGTAAGTATCTGAGGTTGGATTCAAACTCGGGTCCTCCTGATTCCAGGACCTATATACTCTATGTGTTTCTTTACCCAACTAAACCAGGGACTATTTCTACTTTAATTTTTATCCTCATTTCCTCAGTGATTGACATAGTGTCCAGCATAAAGCATGGTTTTAAGAAATGCCTATTGAACCAAACTAAATTTATACATAACTCTTCAGGCACAAGATACATTAAGCAGTCATTTGGTCAGTATGTTTTGACCAGATATTTACTAAAGTAGCTACTACATATGGGGAAGTATGCTTGGAATTTGGAGTACAGAGATTAAAAAATTACACCATCCTTATGTGCAGAGACATTAATATTCTAATAGAAGAATATGACCTTGGGACAGATGAGCATAAAACAAGAGAGACTGTGAGGGAGTAAGAGCATCCTGGGGCCAAGGAATCAAAGAAAATCTGTGATTTCTGAAGTCATTGAGGATGAATTGTCTCAGGAATGTAAAGAACCTGCTGATTTATGGGAAAGGAAGAAAAATAATCCCCCATAAACTGAGTAATAAAGAGTGGAGTATTAGTGGTGATTTCCTGCAGTCAGAATTGAGTAGAGAATAAAGGAGAAATCGCATGTTATATTCTAAGAATAGAGCTGGAAGAGGGTTTAGAAGGCCTCCTTTTGAATTTCAGTTGGGCTGTTTATATCCTGGGACATATCACTTCTGTTCTGTGGGGGTCTGGTGCCCTCTCTTTGGCTTGGAATTGAAAGGCCTTCCTGCTCGGCTTCCCTCAGTCCATCTGCCCTGGTTTGGTGTGCGGACTCTTCATTCCAATCCAAATGACCTTCTTCCTGCTCTCCACGCAGAACATTCCATCTCCTATCTCTGTCTTTGCACAGACCGTCCTCACCTCCCTGCCTCCCCCATGTCTGGATTTCAATCTCTCCTCGCCTCCAAACTCTTAGAAACCTTGACTTCCTTTAAGGCTTACTTCGAGCACCAACAATTGATCCCCTCTGCCCTGTGCTCTCAAAATACATTGACTTATTTGTGTGTATGCTGACCTGCTCCAATAAAATGTAAGGCACTCAAGGTCAGGGCTTGATTCATTTTTATTTTTGTATCCCCAGTTCCTAGATCAATTCCTGGTGCATCATGGCCCAACACATGTGGAAGAGCTCAGAGCCTCTCCAAAGAGGGGTCCTATATACAATCCAGATGTCGGTATTATTATATGCAAGTGTACTGTTCAAAGTAAAGGTTACTGATACATCAGCTGAGAAGCAGGCTCCTCTGCGGGCCCCTGGGGTTGAGTTGGAGCTGCTTGCATTGGCGTGCCAAATCCTTGGCAATCTGGCTTCAGCTTACCTTTTCCAGGCTTATTACACATTGCTCCCTTTCACACACCCTCTGGTCCAGCCAACTGGCCTTCTAGCTGCTCTTCACTCAAGACATTCCCTCCTTGCCTTTATTTACACAGGCTGTTCCTCTGTCTGGAATTCACCGTCTGTTAACTCCACCTCTCAACCTCCTTGAGGGCAGGAAAAGATTGGGATTTTGTCTTTTCATCATCAAGGTCTGTCTCAGTGTCTGGCACATAGTAGACTACTTAACCCAGGCTTCTTGACTCACTGATATAAATTCTTAGCCCAGCTCAGGTGCTATCTCTTTTTGGATTTTCCCATGAACTCTCTTTGCTCTAAATTCACAAGGTAAAATTTCTATTTGCTTGTATGTGAACATATTGTTTCTCCCAAGAGAAAGCAAAATAATCACTGGATTATAGCATTTCTGTCTTTGTCTGCCCGAAAGCACACAGTAGGCATTTAATAAATGTTTGTTGACTAACCGACAATTGATTCTACTTTTTTTTAGAACGATTGACACACTTTACAGAAATTGACCCAATGGATACCACATCCATTAACTGAGGCCTTCTAGATGTAACCCATTGATTGGAGTCTGCTCTTGTGTAAGACAGTTCTGTTTTATCACAAAGCCAAAGGTTCATATCAGACTTGCCAAGGACTGCTAAGAAGAAGGAAGTTCACAATCGACCAAAAAAAAAAAAAAAAAAAAAAAAAAAAAAAAAAAAAAAAAAGACAATGTGTAATTGCATATGACCAAAAGGTTGCATCATTTCTAAACTTTCCAGAAGACTAGATGGACTGGAGGTCATCTCTGTTTACTTTGTAAAGTTGATCTTGCCAGGAAACGTGTAGGCATAATATATTTTGGGCACATGAAGCACTCACTCAGAGACTTAGTCCAGTTCATAGATTCAAACTTGCAGTTCAGAGTGAGAACTTAGGAAAAAAACAGCAGAAGCAAACTTTGGACTGAACTAATATTGCCCCATAGAACTACAAAGATGAACTGTCTGAAGAGAGATTGATGTAACGATTAGGGATGATTAGAAACACATATGTATGTTATTGACTTACTCAGTAAAATATTCATTCCAACTTCACTTAATAATATCCATATCTGGAAGAATATATGCAGACTCAGAGATCCACAACTATTAAGTCTGTAAATGATTTTATGGAGCTGATTTCTGAATTTTTTAGTCTAATTTCCTGTCAGGTTTCCTTTTGGGTATTATGAAATGATTTTAATAAGAGAGAAAGTATTGCTTTAAATAAACAATCATACAGTTAATGAAGTCAGTCAGAAAGAACATCACTATTTTTAAAAAGCAGCAAAGAATTTGGGGTCTCAAAATACAAGTTTTTCCCAGCTACAGAATTTTCCTGGTAAGGATGGATTTCTGATCCATCAAGCACAAAACTCTAAGCTGTCTGTTTTAGATAAATAGTGTAGACCACATGAGCACCTTGAAATATCAGGGATACTTGGTGAATACAAAAAGGACACAGACTTTTTTTTTATTATAGATTTTTATTTACAAGATATATTCATGGGTAATTTTTCAGCATTGACAATTGCGAAACCTTTTGTTGCAACTTCTTCCCTCCTTCCCCCCACCCCCGCTCCCGGATGGCAGGTTGACCAATACATGTTAAATATGTTAAAGCATAAATTAAATACAATATATGTATATATATATATATATATACAAACAGTTATTTTGCTGTACAAAAAGAATTGGACTGTGAAATAGTGTACAATTAGTCTGTGAAAAATCAAAAATGCAGGCAGACAAAAAGAGAGAGATCAGGAATTCTATGTAGTGGTTCATAGTCATCTCCCAGAGTTCTTTCCCTGGGTGTAGCTGGTTCCATTCATTACTGCTCTATTGGAACTGATTTGGTTGATCTCATTGCTGAGGATGGCCAGGTCCATCAGAATTGGTCATCATACAGTATTGTTGTTGAAGTATATAATGTTCTCTTGGCCCTGCTCGTTTCACTCAGCATCAGTTCATGTAAGTCTCTCCAGGCCTTTCTGAAATCATCCTGTTGGTCATTTCTTACAGAACAATAATGTTCCATAATATTCATATACCACAATTATTCAGTCATTCTCCAATTGATGGGCATCCACTCAGCTTCCAGTTTCTGGCCACTACAAAAAGGGCTGCCACAAACATTCTTGCACATACAGGTCCCTTTCCCTTCTTTGAGATTTCTTCGGGATATAAGCCCAGTAGTAACATTGCTTGGATCAAAGCATATGTGCAGTTTGATAGCTTTTAGAGCATAGTAAGGACACAGACTTTTTACATCCTTCCTTGAAAATATCAGAGATAAAAAAAAAATGAAGTTCAGATGTTATTATCAAGTTTACAGAGACAAAACAAGTTGTTTTGTTAAATTTTGTTAAAAATGTAAAGGGGATACCTTTCCCCTTTGCCTGTGAGGGTCAGGGTGAAAGGATCAAAAGCATCATTGCGGACAACAGTCAGTGCCTCATCTGACCAAAATGCATAATGCCAAGATGAGATTTTTGGATAATCACATGTGGTCAAGAGGTAATTTGGTATATGGTAGACAGAGTGTGATATTTGTCACCAATAAGATCTGGGTTCTAAGGCCAGCTGATATAATTCCTAGTTGTGTGACCAAGGACAAATTACTTCTCTCTGAGAATAGGTATTCTTATCTGTAAGATGGTGTTTGCCCATGAAAACATAAAGTGTTCAGATGAGTTGACTATGAAATCAGTCATTTCAGAAA
Organism: Sarcophilus harrisii; assembly: GCF_902635505.1. Classification (NCBI taxonomy): domain Eukaryota; kingdom Metazoa; phylum Chordata; class Mammalia; order Dasyuromorphia; family Dasyuridae; genus Sarcophilus; species Sarcophilus harrisii. Next base: position 29,871,767 of record NC_045428.1, read on the forward strand.
GAAATCATCAAAGTGGAGGAAAAACAACATTGGTCCAGATGACATGACAAGTGAATTGTATAAAGTATTCAAGCATCAGTTAATATCTATGCTACCTAATGATTTTCCCAAAACTGAGAAACGTGTTCTACTGAATTTTCCTTTAATAACTAAATCAAGGAGGGATAAAAATGGAGAATTCTAGAATAATAAGTATCACTGAATTCTAGCAAAAAAAAAAAAAGACTACAATAACATTTCCAAAAATATTATTCACTCTGACGAGCTTGATTTTTTTTTTTACTAGAGATATCATAATAGTTCAACATTAACATTTACTATGATTTAATCATGTTTTAAAAGAAAGCACTCCAAGCAACAAGATCCTATCAATTGACAAAGTATAGCCCTCATTTTTGCAAGAGAATAAGTAAAATGTAGCCATTGGTAAACATTTTATCATGATAAAAAGTATCTAAAACTAAAAGCTAGCACTATCAACAATGTGGATATTTTATTGGAACAAGAGGTTTGGCAATTGTTAATGCTGTAAAGTTACCCATGTATATATCCTGTAAATAAAAGGCTATTAAATAAAAAAAAAACAATGTGGATATTTTAGATAATTTCCCAATAAATATGAATAAATCACAGATGCCCTTCTCCAATTTGCGCTAGTAATAGGCATGCTAGTGAAAATAATAAAACAATAGAAGGAAATCAAAGGAATAAATATATTCTTTAGTTCATTTTTAGTAAACATTTATTAAGCACCTACTATGTGCTAAGCACTCTGCTAGTTAGCAAGGAAGAGACTCCTTAATTACAGAAAACAAAATGATTTGTTCAGAAAATTCTAGAAATCTACAAAGAAACTGACCAAGACAACAGCATCAATAAAATAATGGAAAATGAATCCACAAAATTATCATCATTTCTATTATAGAAATGACAAAACCCAGAAGAAAATAAAAAGTGAAATCTTCTTCAAAATAAATATAAAATGCATACACTATCTGGGAATCAATCCAGCAGGGCATATTCAATATTTTTAAAATACAATTACAAAACACTTTAATGAAATAAAGAATAACTTAATATTTGGAAAGGTATCCATTACTTGTTGTTGGGCTGCACTAATATAGTAAACAATATGGTTCTACACAAATTAATTTGCAGCTTTAGTGCTTTAAAGAGCTTTACAAACTATTAATGGCATTTATCTGGGAGACCAAAACATTTAGAATCTCAAGAGAAATAATGAAAAAGTAGGAGCAACAAGGAAGTAGCTCTTCAAGGCTTCACATTATACTATAAATTGGTAATCATCAAGACTATTTGATACTAGTTACAAAATAGAAAAGTGGATTAGTGGAACTAATAAGATTAGTGGGAATCAGAAGCAACTGAACTTAACTTTTTTTGCCTCATTCTGTATCCCCAGCATTTACCATGTGCCTAGCACATAGTAGGCACTTTTAAAAAGTTAATTATATGATTGACTAGTAACTAGTTTTCAATAAGTCCTATGGAGAAAATATTTAGGAAAGAATCCCCTATTTCACAAGAGTCATTAAAAAAACTGAAAAGGAGTTTTGAAAAAATAAACTTAGAGCAATATCCTCTACAATACACTACGCTGTTCTTAATGAAGATTTTACTTAAATATGAAAGGTCACATCATTTTTTTTAATGGTGAAACATGGATGAGAGTAGCTTTCACTAATAGAACTGGGAAGAGAATTTTTGACCATGCAAGGGAAAGAAGATATTACAGAAAGCAAAATCAGTTAGTTTGATTATATGAAACTGAAAAGTATTTAAATAAATAAAACTGTAGCAGCTAGGATAAGTGAAAATCTGAGAAAGAATTTTTTCATCAAATATTTTTGAAAAGGTCCTAATATCCAAGACATATAGAAAATTAACACAAATACATAAGACAAAAACTATTCCCCAATGGATTGGTAGTCAAGATATATAAACAAAGAGTTCTCAAAAGAAGAATTCCAAACTCTTAACAAAAATATAAAAGATTGCTTTAAATAAAAAAAGAATAAATATAAGTCAAAAGGACTTTGGAATTTTACCTCAAACCCAGAAAATAGACAAAGATGAAAAAAATATTAAAAGAGTCAATTTGGGAGGGAAAAGGGAAGATGGTACACTAATTTACCATTGTTATAGCTTCAAATTGATACAACCATTCCAAAAAACAATTTGGAATTGTGCTTTTTTAAAAACAATGACTAAAATGTTCATATACTTTCACCCAGAGATCTTGTTACTAGCTATACATCAAATTTCTCAAAAAAGATCAAAATCAGAAAGAAAAGTCCCACACATATCAAAACATTCCAAGTAGTGTCTTTTGCATTTGTCAAGAACTGAAAACAAAGAAAGTTCCCAATAATTTGGGGAATGGCAAAAGAAATTATGAAATATAAATAATGTGGACATAGTATTATAGTAAAAAAAATTGCAGATATTTGTAACTAAAGATATATAAATGTTAAGAATTCAGATGATCATGAGGGGTTAGAGGGAGAAAATGAATTTTGTTTGGGACATGTATTTGGGAAGCCTGTGAAACATTCAATGGAAAATATCCACAGATACTTGGTAGTGCAGGCCTGGATTTTAGGAGAGAAACTAGCACAAGATATATAGATGTAAGAGTCATCGACATAGAGAGATTATAATTAAACCTGTGAAAGCTGAAGAGATGATCAAGAAAGAGTGTAGAGACCAAGAAGAGGGCCCATAGCAGAACTTAGGCTTAGTTATGTATGTCCATGGAAAAGGAATCCTGCATCCAGAAGAAAAACCAAGAAAGAACAATGAAACCTCAGAGATGAGATTACCCAGAAGAAAGGGGTGATAATACCAAACACTTCCTAGAAGTCAAAATGAATGAATATTGAGAAAAGACTATTGTCTTTGGCAATCAAGAGATCATTAATAATTTTGTAAAGAACAGGTTCAGTTGAATAATGATAGAGCCAAACAGCAGAGTAGAGAAGTCAGTAAGGGGAGAGGAAATAGAAGAAATGGACCTAAAGAAGTTTTTTTTTATTTTCTAGAGATCAAGGATGATTGATTGAGAAGTGGGGAGATTACATGGTGATTTTTTAAGTATTGAAGAAATGAGGCCATGTTTGGTGTGGGTAGTAGGGAAGGAATCAGAAAGATGGAGAGAAGTTGAAGATAAGATGGAAAAAGATGGAGGCAATCTGTTTAAGGCAATGGAAAGGGATGGGATCTAAGGCATGAATAAAGAAGTTAGCCTTCCTTGTCTAGGAGATGCTCCATCATTGACTTTTCTGAGGAAATATCAAAGGAATTAAGAGACTAAGGGATGATTTCAAAAGTTTTGAGATATAGAATATGAAAGAAGAGGACAAAACATGAGATGAGGCCTTCTGTTGGGATGGAGAGGAAAGATGGTGTGGAAGTGTTGAGGAGAAAAGAGGTTTGAAACAGCTGATGTGGAGCATATGATAGAAAGTTAACTGGGAAGGAGGGGAGTTGGAAGTAGAGAAAATAGATTTTGTCAGCTGGAAAAAATAAAAGTAATTTTAAAGAAGACTGTTTAGAAAGCAAACAAAATTCCATTAAAGAAGATTAAAAGTTTTCTATGCAGCAGTGAGTGCCTATTTGATAACTTAAATATGTAATAGACATAGTCAAAATGGTTCTGAGACTGTTTCCAGCATGTGAATTCATATAATTTATACAATCAAGGAAGCTAGATGGCACAGTAGATAGTGCTCTGCATGGAGGCAGGAAGACCCAAATTTCAAGTCTGGTTGAGACACTTAAGAAGTGTCCAACTTTACTTAATCAATGTGCCTTCAGTTTCCCCAGTTATAAAATAGAGCTGAAATAGCACCTATTTGCCAGGTTTGTTGTAAAAAGCAAATGAGGTAATTCATGTAAAGCATTTTGCAACCTTGAAGGCAGTATATACACGTTTGTTTTTATCATTATTGTTTTCTTGCTGAAATGCAGACTTGTAACTCATTTCCTGGAAGTTTACTCACCAAGTCTGGAGGGAGGAGCCTTCCACATCCCCCTTCCCCCTAGTCTTTTCTTTCTCTTTCCTGATGTCTACCCTTATGTGCCATCTTACCCCATTAGAACGTAAACTGTTTGAGGGCAAGTATTGTCTAATCTTCTTGTACTTGTGTTCCCAGTGGTAAGAACTGTGGCTGGTGCATAAATAAACACTGAATAAATGCTTTATTGATCTATCTATCTACTGATAGTATTTAACTGCCAAGGTCCATATAAAAACCAAATAGATATTACTCACTTTGCAAATATTGTTTGATATACATGTCAGTTGCTCTTATGCTTTCTTATCTTAGATATGTAGGTCTGCTGCCACAGCATAACTAAGCCATTCCTATTCTCCTCATCCAATACAATCCACCACGTACCAGAGCCAGAACATGACTAATTGTGGATGATTCTGGCAACATCCCTTTACCTTCAATGGAAAAGTGAGGAAGGAAGAAGTTACTTGAACTGTGTCATTCCCATCAAACCATATATAACAATTCAAGAATCTGGGTGTGCTCAAGAGATCTTTTAGGACTGTGTCTGGATGATGAGCAAAGACCATAAATAATTTTCTGTGATGATCTGAATTATTCCAAGATGGTTGCAATTAAATTCACAGAGGGGTGATTCGGCCTGCCCTCGAAGCTCTTTGCTGTCATGCAAAGCCCTCGGTGCAGGAAGACAGATCTGTCCATGAGGACATAAGTGTATGGAATCCTGGCTCTCTTTGTGAAACATTAATGCCTCATGCTACGCAATTTACCCAGTGAGGATAATCAGTGATCACATGGTCTTCGTGTCTTCTTTGTATTTTTCTTGGTTGAGATTCTAGAAAGGAAAAATGGAAAGCTAATCGGGATCTTAGTTATCGACTGATCTCCTAGGTTGTGTTAGACTTAAGGGGAGAAAGGGAGAGAAGCTCAGAGGGAGCATTCTTTTCTGCAGTAAATAGGGCTGTAAAATATTTCTCCCAAATGACCCAGCTTCACAGGTGGACTTTCTGAGAACCAGAAACATCTGGGAGAAGTGGAGAGGAGGAGGAGGGCTGAAATGTTCCTAACCTCACAAAACTCTTTCTAAAATACCAAAATGAGGGAAAGCTTTGGGAACAGCCAAAACCATTTGCAAAAGAACCCTCTTGTGGAATGATGAAAATGTTTGGAAGAGTGACTTCCCTGGGGCCCTAAGTGTTGCTGGAGTCCAAGACCGTCTGGACTGACACGGCCGAGTCCAGGCAGCCAAACTTGGTGTCTGCCTGCTGCAGAATACAGCCAAATGAAAGACCTTCCCGTCCCAGTTTTATTCGGGGAAAAAGAAAAAAAAAGACTGGAATGAAATATACTGAATACTTGAGGTACAAGGAGAATGGGCCTGTGATGAAAAGGAATTGGAGTGCTTTCTATTGGTTTGGAAATATTAACTTGATTTCTAGTGCCCCTGGCCTCTCTGGGTTTCTGGATTTCATGGCTGCTCTGGCTTAGTTGTGGGCACAGGGAGCAAACAAGTCAGGCAGAGATAGAACCAAGAATGACTGGTCCTGGGGCAAGAGGAAGACCACCAAGTGGTCTAAGGAGGATGTGACAGGGCAGGGGAAGGAGGGTAAAGAGAAGAGAAAGAGGAGGAGGAAGAAGAGGAGAAAGAAAAGAAGAAAGAGGAGGAAGAAGTGAAGATGAGGAGGAGAAAGAAAAGGAGGAGAAAAAAGGAAGGTTAGAACAAGGAAGAGAAAAGAGAAAGAAGAGGAAGAAGAAGGGAAGGATGAAAAGGAGGAGGAAGAACAGGAGAAAAAGAAAAAGAGAAGGAGGAAGAGGAAGAAAAAGAAGAAAAGGGAAAGAAGGAGGAAGAAGAGGAGAAGGAAAAAGAAGAAAAGGATAAAAAGGAGGAGGAAGAGGAGGAAAGGAGGAGAAGGAAAAAATGGAGATGGAAGAGGTAGAAGAGGAGAAAGAGGAGAACAAGAGAAGAAAGAGAAAATGGAGGAGGAAGAGGAAAAGGAAAAAGGAGGAAGAAAAGGAGCAGGAGGAGGAAGAAGAAGAGAAGGAAGATGAAAAGGAGGGAAAAAAAGAAAAGAGAAGGGAGAGGAAGCTTGCAGTAGCTTCTGATTTTAACAATTATTCTGCTATATCAGTGCTAACTGCTGCTCTTTCTGTGCTACAAGAGTTGTCAGCCTTCTCTGGGTTCAGGTCTCTTTTAATTTGACAACATGGGTTAATGTTCAGGTCACCTCACCTGAGTTCCAGCTCTTTGCCTTATATCAAGTGCATCAATATCTTATTTTAAAGAAGTTTGGAGTTGAATCTTGTGGCAAGCCATTCACCCAAATAAACATAAAGAATGAACTTAATGAAGAATCAGTGGTTTAAAGGGGCATCTCTGACTATATAGCATAGTGCATTTGAACAACACAGCCCATTGGAATTGTACTTTTCACAGTAGGGTTTAAATGCTTGGAAATTCAGCTGAAGAAAGCACCTCAGTGCAGATAATGATACTTTGAGGGGAGGGAGAGAAGGAGGGAGAATAGAGATGGAGTTACAGAAAGAGTGCGGAAGGGAAGAGTCTGGGTGAGAATCTTAGAGGAAACCCAATTAGGAAGTGTAATATGAATGTGAGACTTATGGGACAAGTCAAACATGGGAGAAACAGGAGCTATCTAAAAGGAGAAGGGGATCAGAGTCAAATGGAGTAGAAATTAAGAAAGATGAGGACTAGAAGATCCTAACATTTGACAATTAAAAACTCATTGCTAAAATCGGTAATAGAGAACTATTTCATTCGAATAATCATGTCTGGAGTTAGATGACAAAGGGTTGAGGAGTGTGTGAGGGGAAATGAGGCAGTGGACTCCGAAAGCTTTTTCAAAGAATTTATCTGAAAAGAGATAGAATATGCAGGATGACATCTCAAAGGGACTACAAAGTCTAGTAAGGATGAGATACCTGAACATGTTGGAAGGCAATAGAGAAGGAGCCAGAACATAGGGAGAAGTTGAAGATTCAAGAGAGAAAGAGGATGGTTGAAGACACAATCTGCTGAAGAGTTGGCCATTGGCAACATAAAGGACAACACCTTTCTCAGACTGAATGAGAACAGAAAGGAGTGGGAGATGATGTCAAAGGATTTGAAATGAAAAGAATGGAAAAATAGGGAGCTCTTGTCAGATGCTTAGTATTTTCTTAGTATACTAAATAGGTAAGATACTCAGCTGAGAGGATGAAAGGAAATGTGGGAGCCTTGTGGTGGGAAGAGAAAGTTTGAAATAACTCCTCTCAGGAAAAAAGACAGAGAATCAATTAGGGAAGAATAAAGCAATTGCCTCTGAGCAATGAGAGCCAAAGTGAGATTGAATATGAATTTGTAATATATTCAGACAATGCAGTTGTGAGACTTCTTTCAACAATGTTCGAGCAAGTCGTGTATAAGAGTGGAGGAGGCAAAGGATGGAGGTGGTCCAGGGACCAAGATTTGGCAAGAGATGTGCACAGATTAGACAGGGAAGCAAAAGCCAATGAAGACCTGATATGGTTACTTACTGGGTTGAGATTTTACTTTAGTCAATAAGGAAGAAACTTTAGGTACTCAACTCCAGTAGACTTTACTACTTATTCCTCTGTAATTCTAAGAGAATTATTGCACTTCAGTAAATTTCTCATAAAAATGCCAAAGATTAATAAAGATTTACAAAGAGAATGAGTGAAGCTAGAATCTAGATGTTCCCAATTCCCTCCTTTCATTTTAGAATAAATGTATTATGGAGAAGAAAAGAGATGGGGGATGAATCAAGATGGCAAACCATGAGGAGGAAGATGTTTCCACATTTTCTATTTCTTTTATCCCTCTATCTCATTCCCTATTCTATTTGTATTTCATTTATTCTCTATTTTCTTTTAGGAAGGGATAGCTTCATTTTCCTAGATGATAAAGCCAACAAGCAACACTTCATAGCCTTTGTTAACAGTTCTCAAGAAACAAAGGGAGTTATTGGTGCCAACCTAATGAGAAGGGAAATGCATAATGAGGTCAGGAGCCCAGCAAATAAAAACAAATTATTGAATCATTAGGACCTAGTGGGAATTTCCAAATGTTCTTTGGTCAAGTCTTTGGCTTCCAAATGGCTAAACCAAGCACAAGAAACCTGTTCTTCAATAGAAGCTAGAGTCAAATTTTTTTTGATTAATTGAGGATAATTGGTAAATAAAAAGCAACTAATTAAGGTTTTTTAAGGAAACAAAATATTTGGCTGACATAGTTGTGAAAATTGAGAACAGAGTAAAAGTGATTTTTGTTATTTGCTTTCTAAAGTGAATATATTATTAACTCTATGTGAGGAAGAGAAAGATGGAGGGGAAAGGAAAGAAGTTAGCCCAAGGAAAATAAGAGTGAAGGAGACATAAAAAGAGAAATAAGAGACAGATGGAAGGAGCAGACAAAGAAAAACAGATGAGAAAAGGAAACAGTAGCAGAAAAAGAGGATAAAAGAGAAAGAAGAAGGATAAGGGAGAAAAATGAAGGAAGCAATAGTTTAATAAAGTTCAATAGGACAATAGATTTTTTATTAAGTGGAAGCAGGGGCAGCTAGTTGATGCAGTGGATAGAGCACCAACCCTGAAGTCAGGAGGACCTGAGTTCAAACCTGGCCTTAGACACTTAACACTTCCTAGCTGTGTGACTCTGGGCAAGTCATTTAATCCAATTGCCTCAGAAAAAAAAAGTGGAAGCATAGAAAGGGCATTATCAGAACACCTGGGTTCAAATCTTACCTCTGACTGAGACTTAGTAGGGGAGTGCTCATGGACAAGTTATTCAATCCCTCTGAGATTCCATTTCCTCATTCATAAAATGAAGAATATACAAAAATCTATGAGGAGGAGCAGCTGCCCCATTGTGATAGCTGACCTGTTCCAGTTGGATAACTCAGCCTTTTTTTTTCTTTCCTTCCTTCCTTCCATTCTTCTTTCCCTCCTTCTCTCCTTCTTTCCTTCCCTCCTTCCTTTCTTCCTTCCCTCCTTCCTTCTCTGCTTCTCTCTCTTCTTTCCCTCTGCCCACACAAAGAATCACACTCTAATTTGCAGGTGCCCTGCCCAAAGAAATATAAATTTTGATTATTGAAACATCAGAAGATATCTTGGGGTTACAGGCCAGATCTTTTTAAGGACCATGCCTCAATTCCAAAATCATTCTAGCAATCATTACTTAGCCAACAATAGATCCTAGCCCAAACATTATTTCATGGTTGGGATCTGATGATTCAGAGTGAGTGTGAGTGTCAGTTGTTTCTTTTTTAACCAGAAATCCTGACTCTTCCCCTTCCAGATTAATTATTTTTGACTAGGTAAAAGAGGTCATTCTTTGCCTCATTTCTTCTTATCTAGCCTTAATCACTGAATCATTGCCTCAGACAAAAAGAGACCTGGAAATGACCTTAATTTAAAAAGGCCAGGGGTGCTCACTACATCTGGGGCCATCTCAGTCATCTTCATCTATAACTTCCCACTGGAACCAAATGCATCCTGAGGAGAAAATAAGGCTGGTGACTTCACACAGCTCTGTCTTACTTAAATCCAATTCTCTTTCAAATCATGACATTACCTTTTTAATGTCATGGTATTCTTCAAGAATAAAGAACAAAAAAAAAAAAAAAACAAAAACAAAGGACAAATAATAACAATTTTTTGCCATCATGAAAAGACTGGCTGTTTTGACTTTGTCTTCTGAATTTGTTTTTTTTGACATTCCCTGTCATCAAAGTAACTTTCTAGAGTTAGGTTCTTTTTTTGTTGTTTCCTCATTTTTCCAGCCTTTTTCTTGATTTTTAGCTTTATGCTAAAGTTGAGTATTTCTTCTAAAATGAAGGAGACACTGTGCCAAGTTTCAAGTTTTTGTGTAGCTGTTTTCAGAGCTATTTCTAAAAATCAGTAAATTTTTAGTTCTTCCAAGGTAGTATGACCTAGGTAGAGGTATGGTCACTGTTCTCATGTCCTGTGCTTTGGTCTGTGAAGGAGCACATGTACTCTTTTCCATCCTGGAAATTGTTACTTGACACCCATTTTCTCTATGCTCCTTACCTAATCTAATAAGTATTTACGAGGCAGGTACCTAGGATTGCATAGGGTCCATTGTTCCAGCAGTTTTCAGAAAAACACAGAACCCAACATTAATCACATGTTCACATAAGCTTTAGAAATTAATAATGGCAAAGCAATTGATAATATGCTCATGCAAAGTATTCTCTGAGCTCAGAGTATCCAGACTCTTAAAAGGAGTCAAGTAGACTACAGGCAGTCTTGAATCAGACTAAAGTATAATTTGGAAATAGTTAACGAAGTAAAAAAAATACAATATAACATGTATAATATTACCTTTAAAACTCAGTCAATATGTGGCTTATTCAGATTAGTGGGTCCCATGTTTATTTGAATTAGAAATGACTACAGTATCTGATCAGCCAAGAATAGAAACATGTTCCTATTTTCCTACAGTCTTTCTCAAAAACCTGTCTCCTAGATGAGGCCATGTAGAAAACAGGGTCACTGATTTCCACCATGATGATTGCATCTGTCATTCATATGGCTCTTATGCCTATTTCCCTGGGTGAAAATGTGTAAAAGGGATTCATCCTGCTAAATCCCCTTCAAGAAAAAGAGTATGATATAGATATGGCTCTGAGATTAAGAAGAAGAAGAAAGAGCAGAAAAATATAAAACAAAGCTTTAAAAAAGGAAAGGCAATCTTTGAAGATAATGGTGGGATTCTACTCCTGGGAATATTAAGGCAGAAAATCTGCTGGCTCCTCCCTAATATATTCCATCATTGAAGTTAATAAAATGAAAAACCCTGGGCATAGATTTAAAACATCTGAGGTCAAAGTCTCGATTCCACTACTTGTTAACTGTGTGACCTTGAGAAAGTCCCTTTGCCCCTCTGACACATATTTTCCTCATCTGTAGATGGGGTATAGCAATATCTGGACTAACTACCAAAGGATTATGGGATGCTTTACACAAGATAATAATTACAAACACTTACATAATTTACTGGAAGTGAGATCTCATCAGAGTGAGGACACAATTCTTCCGATTCAACAAATCAATTCAACAAACATTTAGTTTAACCACCTACTCTATCCCAAATACTGTGTTAGAGGCTAGGAATTTAAGGACAAAAATCACCAAAAACTGAAATAGGCCCCACCCTCAGAGAGAGCTAGCATTTTCCCTCAAACCTCATCTTCTTCTAGTTCTAGGTGATCTTCTTTCATTTCTATCAATCTTTTCTAGAGGATTGATCCACTAATTTAGAAACCTTTTCCTGGACCTTTTCATTGTGATGGAGGCCTTGCCAATGAGCCTATGTTCAGAACATGGAGATGTAGTCAGACTGCCACAAATCATGTGAGGAAGCTCGGTGATCCTGTTCCTGAAAGTACTCAGTAGTGTCTAATGAAAGGCCCTCCTCTCCACTTCTCCATTCCTGCAGGGATGACCATTTCCACTCTATTCTTCAAGACCCAAAGGGCAGAACCAAAACCAATGAAATTTGGGTTCAATGTCAGGAAAAACTCCCTAACTATTAGAACTGTTCCAAAGTAAAACAAGAAGCCTTGGAAGGTGGTGATTTCTTCTTCAGGAAAAGCCTTCCAATGAAGGCTAGATGACTACTTGTTGGGAGGTTCATAATTAAGATTTATGTTGAACTGAGTAACTTCAGAAAGGTATCACAATTCTGAAATTCTGAGATCTTGTATACCTTTAAACTAATCTCTTTTGAATGACTACGTATCTTGTTAATATGGCCCCATAGCACTCCAGAGCTCAATGCAATCAATAAAATGTCATCTACAATGGGGCATTTAGAGAAAGTGTTATATAAATGTCAGTTATTGTTTTATTCACTATCAGTACTTCTTCCATTTGCACCCTGCCAGTCCTCAACACTGGGTCACCCTTCATCTTCTCGATTTGTAATCCCAAACTGCTAAATTCTACTAGATCAATCAGACAATCATGTCCATCAGGCCAAGGAGAGATTCACATCTTCTCTTCTCAATTGGGCCCTGCTGCTGCAAGACAACATTTTCAATCTTTTCCTGATTGACTTTCTAATATAAATCCCATCACTGTACTGAAATTGTCCTCTCCAAAGATGCCAATGGTCTCTTAGCTATTAAATATTAGGCCTTTTCCTCTATCTACATCAAAAATAGCTACAGTAGCTCTTTCTTTTTGGCAGAAAAGAGTAAAAAACAAAGTTAATGCCCTTCAATGTATTACATTACATACAGTAATGTAATAGAATATTCCTCTCCTGTTAAAAAATGGTGTATTTCACCAATGGAGAGAAGCATTAAAGGATTTATATAAACCAATCAAGTAACATAAGCAAAGCTAAGAAAACAATATAGAAAATGACTCCAACAATGTAAATGGTAAGACCAACAAAAAGTAAATGTTACAAAATTACAAAGAATAAGTGTGTATCCAAAAAAGAAACATAATAAGATGCTTCCTTTTCTTATCAAAACTTTGCAAAGGTGGGAAATCCTGCTTTTGTTTTAGGACTTTTTCAATGTACAAGTTCATTTTGCTGATTTTTTTTCCTTTTCTCCTTTCAAAAAAATCTTTGTTATGAAATGGCTCTCTGGAAAAAGGGAGAAAAGGGGAAAAATCTTGTTGACACAAAACCAAAATATGTTAATTAAATATATTTAAAGAAAAGGGGGGAAATGACAGCTATAAAATTACAAAGAATGAGCATGTTCCCAAAGAACAGAGAGCTCTATTCTTAGAGATGGGAACTCTGCAGATATGAAACAAATATTTTCAGAATTTTTTATGCATTGATCACTTTTTCTGGGGAGTTTTCCTTCTTCCTCTTCTTTTTCTTTAAAATGTTCTTTATTTGATGGTTATGAAAGGAAGAAAGAGAAGGATAGAGGGTGAAATTTAGGTGATATAAAAACAAAATATATCAATAAAATTTCATTTTTAAAAAAATATATGAGTCCTTTTTGTTGATAGAGATGTGAAATGATCCAACTATTCTGGAGAATAATTTGGAATATTCCCAAAGAACTATAAAACTTTGAATATCCTTTGATCCAGCAGTGCCACTACTGAGTCTGTATCCCAAAGAAATCACAAAAGAGGGAAAAGGACCTACATGTTCAAAAAAGTTTGTGGTAGCCCTTTTCTTAGTGGCAAAGAATTGGAAAATAAGTAGATGCCAAAACAATCATTTGGGAAATGGATAAATAAGTTTTGGTATATGAAAGTAATAGAATAGTATTGTTCTTAAAAAAAAAAAACAGACTTGTTTTAGAAAGGCCTGGAAAGATTTACATAAATTAATGCTGAATGAAACAAACAGAACCAGGAAAACATTATACATAGCAACAGCAAGATTGTGTGATGATCAACTGTGACAGATTTGGTTTTTCTCAGTGGTTCAGTGATCCAAGTCAATCCCAATAAACTTTGGATGAAAATCATTGTTTGCATCCATAGAGAAAACTATGGAGATCGGTTGTAAATCAACACATATTTGTTTACTTTTTTTCCCCTTTTCTTCTGTTCTTTTCCTCTCTTGTGATTTTTCTCTTTTGTTCTAATTTTTCTCTCCCAGCATGATTCATAAGGAAATAGGTTTTTAAAAATGAATGTGCATACATAGCTAACTTACATAAGTATAGATGTAGATTGGTTTTTTTACATGTAACTGGGAAAAAATTAAATTAAATTACAATAGATATATGAGATCTTCTTCTCATTTCCTTTGTCCTTTACAGCTTTTGATATTGTTGAATATCCTCAAATCTTAAATATTTTCTCTTCCTCTGGCTTTTGTGACACCTCTCTCCTGTTTCTTCTCCTACCTATCTAGTCAGCTTCCCTCCTAGACAGATACATTTTATGTCTTCTGAGAATACTCATAATGAATTAGTAACAATAATGATTAACATCTTATTATATATATCATATATATATATATAATCTCATTTGATATTCGTAATAGCCACAGAAGATAAATATCTTTGCTATCCCTATTATACAGATGAGAGAATTGAGTCTAAGAGAAGTTAAATATTAAGTAGACAGAAATAATCTAAGACAAGGTTTGAGTTCAATGATTCCTTATTCCAATGCCAGTACTCTATCCACTCTTCTACCTTGCTTCCTCCACCTAGACTGGGGGATACCTAATTGCATAATGGAGGAGTGCAGTATGGGATTCTCCAAATCTATCTTGTACCATACTCTCTTCTTTCTCTATACTTTCTTAGTGATCTCATCAGCTTTTGTAAATTTTAATAGCATCACTATGCAAATGATCATTACCAGCTGATGGACAATTACACTCTGATGCTAGTTTCTCAAACTCATCATTATCCAAAAGAAAATCCATCCTCTTCCTTCCATTTAACAGTACCTTTTCCCCAAAAGTCCCTATTTCTTTGGAGGGTCTCACCACACTTTCAGCCACCCAGATTTAAAACTTTAGCATCATCCTTGATACTTCCTCCCCTCATCCCCCATATCAAATCATTTACAAAGTCTTGTTGATTCTACAGCCACCTTATTTTTCTCTCAATGTCTTTATGTCTTTCTCTCCACTAATATAACTGAAACCCGAGTCCAGTCCCTTATGACTTCCTGTCTGAAAAGTTATAATTGCCTTCTAAAAAGAGCTTTTGCCCTCTGTAAATCCCCTTTCCAATTCATTCCCTGCATGATTGCCAAAATTATATTCCTGAAGCACAATGTCTTTAACATCTAATACATTTTGTTTTAAGACTGACACACAGAGAAGAAAAAGAAAGAAAAGACAGAAAGACAAGACATACAGAGAGAAAAGAGACAGAGGCAAAAGAGAGAAAGAGAAAGACAGATACACAGAGAGACAAGAGAGAGAGAGAAGGAGGGAGAGAGCATTTATTAAGCGCTTATTATATTCCAGACACTATGTTAAGCATTAGGAATATAAGCACAAGCCAAGAAAAACAAGATAACGCCTGCCTTCAAGCACTTTACATTGCATGACATTATAAGGTGGCCCAGTAGATAGAAGACTCAACTTGAAATCAAGAAGATCAAAGTTCAAATCCTCTTCAGAAGCTTGCTAACTGTATGACCAAGGAAATAGCATGTACCTTACAGGGTTATTGTGACAATCAAGTAAGAAAATATGGGAAGAATGTTGCAAACTTCATAATAGTAAATAAATGTCTCTCGCATCCCTCACCACATCAAAGCAGTTGCTAAGTCCTGTAGATTCATGATCCTTCTCCTATAAGCCTTCTTCTCTCCTCTGACACAGCCACCATCCTAGAATAAGCTCTCATCACCTCATGTCAGAAGTGCTACAGTAGCTGCTGGTGGGTCTCCCCTCCTCAAGGCTCTCCCAGTCCAGTCCATCCTCCACTGAGCCATCAAAGTGATTTTCCCAAGGTACAGTTCTCACCACATCACTCTCTTACTTAATAAAGTCTAGTAGCAGAAATCCTTGACTTGAGTCTCTCTCCTAATCCAGTCTGCCCTGCACTCAGCAGATCTTCCCAAAGTCCAGTAAACTCCAGTGGCTCCCCATAACCTTCAGGATCAAATCTAAAATCCTCAGTTTGGCTTTTGGGGTTCTCCAAAACCTGCCCCCTTCCTACTTTTCCAATCTTTTTACCCTTATCTCCCTCCATCCCTTCACAGTCTGTGATCCAATGAGACTGGCTTCCTGCTCAGGGCCCTCCATCTCCTGATTCCAGATATTGCCCCTTCTCACATTCCTGGAATTCTCTCCATCTTTATCTCAGTTTCCCATCTTTCCAGACTTCCTTCTCACCTTCTGCAAGAAGTCTTTCCCATTCCTGCTAAATGCCAGTGACTTTTCCTAGAGATTATCTCCAAATGATCCTCTTTATATCCTCTTTGTACAGTTGTTTGCATGACATCTCCCCATCAAAATGTGAGCTCCTTGAGGGCAGGCACTAATTTTGCCTTTCTTTGCATCCCCAGCCCTTAGCATAGTGCCTGGAATGTAGTAGGTGCTTAATAAATGCTTATTGACTAACTACTTCCTAATGACAGAAGACAACTTGTAAAAAGAACTGGAAATGATAGGAGCATTCCAGGACAGCATGCTATCAGTCACCAATTAATAAATATTAATTAAGCATCTGGTGAGTATGAATTAAAATTAATGTCCAAAAGCTATGTGTTAGGGAAGCAAAGATAAACCTAAAATAAAGATAAAAACCTTCTTGTCCTTAAGATATTTACATTATGCTGGGGGCAGGGAGACAAAACGTATGTATAAATTAGTCAATGCAAAATAATCTGTCTCATAATTGAGTGTCATGACATTATTGGTATATTTTGGTATTTGACATTCCAACTCCACATAAACCATGAAGATGAATGTATATCCTTTTCAAGTTATGAAAGAAACAGGCATAGGTATTGTATTCTTCATGTAAGAAAGGTTTATATACAGATCATCCCTCAGTGAAATGTCTAATTATAACTAAACAGATTAAACTAAATGTTAGATCATTGCATTTACTTTTTTTAAAAAAATTAATCCAAGGTTTAATTGGTTATCTACCACTATGCAGTCTGTGTCCATGTGGCTGGGAGTGCAATTCTTTGAAATATCACAGAATGTGATTTGTATTTCTTTCCCTCTCATCTCAGGCAGGAAAATTCTCTGAGGACGTCCTTTTCTACCATAAGCAGAAGCAAATTAAATAAAACCTTTGATTCTCCTCAGCTCCAGCTTTAATGAGGAAGGCATTGAAGGATGTCAACTTTATTGTCTGAACAAAGTTTAAAGCACTTTAAGAAACACAAGGATTCTCTGAACAAAATACATTCCCAGCAAAGAAAATTGGCTTGAGGAAAGTTTATCTTGCAACTCACTTGTGTCCCAAAGAGACTTTTTTTATTTTCTAGGAAACAAAGCATTTAATGTCAGAAATCAGAGAGTGAAAAATGTGATATCAAGAAACTTCCATGTGTTTCAGTAAGAGACTGATTTTGTGTTGTATTTGGGAAAATGCTACTTGTTGGTAATCATTTTAACTGGCACTGCAAAAAGTAGCTATCATATGTAGGAAAAGCAAACTAGGCAAATGTATTTTCAGTTTGGTTCATTTTGATGTAAGACACCAACTGGAATAGGATGATTTCATTGACTCAAATGTTGTTACATAATTGACAATCTTTCTTTTTAAAAGAGTGTTTTCAATTGCATTGACTTTGAACATGTGTTAGGACTTGGATGAGAAGCAATGAGGTGGGTCTGCGGTGGATAGAATGCCTGGCTTAAGATGTCCTCTCTATGAGCTCAAATCTGATCTCTAATATTAACTAGCTGTGTGATCCTGGGTAAGTCACTTAACCTGTTTGCCTCAGTGTCTTCATCTGTAAAATTAGATGAAGAAGGAGGCACTAGGTTTTTACTTATTTATTTATTTATTTTGAACTAGAGATTGGTGTTCAGGAATGGGTCCATCTTAAAATCATGAATACCCTCTACCACAATCATCCAAGAACAGTCATCACTGCAGGGAAAGACTTACACAAATTGATGCAAAGTGAAATGAGCAGAACCAAGAGAAAATCATACATGGTAAAAGCAATATTTTATGATGAAAAATTGTGAATGACTTAGCCATTCTCAGCAATACAACAATTCAAGATAATCCCAAAGGTCTCATGAAGAAACACACTATCTGCTTCCAAAGAAAAAAGTAATACTGTGTGAATATAGACTAAGGCATGCCATTTTCCACTTTCATTTTTTTTATTTGAGTCTTCTTGTACAAAATGACTAATATGGAAATGTTTTACATGATTGCACAAGTATAAACTATATCAGATTGCTTACTGTCAGAGAGGAGAGAAACAAGGGAAAGAAGGAGGGATAGAATTTGTAACTCAAAACAAAAAAAAAAATTAAAAATTGTTTTAACATGTATTTGGGGGGAAAAGAAAATATTGTATTAATAGCTCCAAGAGAGTGAAAATTACTCATCCACCCCCCTTACAAAACTGCTCTATTTGAAACACACCTAATTAGTCAAAAGTTTTTCTTTATGTTTAGCCAAAATGTGCCCCTCTACAGCCTCTCTCCAATGTTCTTGCTCTGCCTCTAGGGAGCAAACAGAATAAGTTAAATGCCTCTTTCATAACAGAACCATTCAAATATTAAAAAGACCGCTATCGAGCTCCCTGCCCCCTACCTTAGACAGCAGCCTCTGGCCAAGCTTTCTTCTCTCCAGGCTAAATATTCTCAGTTCCTGTAACTGATCATTGAATCCTATTGATTGAAACCCTAAGTATTTCCCTTTTTTGAGCCAAAGCTGTGGTTTTGTTAGAAATCACATGCAGGGAATTCCCAGTATGGAAACTCCTTCTGCTAAGGCAGATCTAATACTTTCACAAATAGTCTTAGCAGACTGACGTAAGACTCAGAGAGGTTCAGGAGTTGATTCAAGGTCATGCGACTATAATACATTAGAGATAAGACTTTCATTCAGATCTCTCCCCACCCTCCAACCCTGAGACAGGGCACCTTAAGCAGGATGTGGGAAGTTCTCGATATTATAGCAATTACATTTCAACATAATGATTTACTTTGAAATGTTATTTATTTTGTTTTATGCATTTTAACATATTCTGAGAAGAGAACATAAGCTTCAATAAACTGCCAAATGGGGGAATGATACAAATAAGGTAAAGGGCCATTGCTTTCAGACCAGATCTCTTCTTATTTAACAGAATGTTGGATATTTTACAAATGATAAAATGACAGACCCCCTACTTGCAGCTAACATACTGTTGCATTTTTCCAACTAAATACATTCACGTTGTCACTGAAACTTGCTATCCAAGGCCTGGTGCCGTGTCCTACCCTGAAATGTGGAGAAGCCCCCAGTAGAGGCACCCTATATCTCAAGGTTGGGATTGCTGGTGCTTTGCCTGCGATGCCTTTCTGCCCAGTCTATTTACCACATTATAGCGGCAATAAGGTGAATTCAGAATGAAGAGGGGAGGTTTCAAATCCTAGTTTTGGCATCAATTGTGTGATCATGGACAACTCCCTTACATTCTCTCACATTCAGTCTCCCTTTTAGTAAGATGGAGACAACTTTCATATATTGCCTACTACATTGGGTGATTGGAGAGGGGAGTTTAATTTATCAGCTTTAAATTTGGTCAAACAAGCATTTATTTAGAAACTACTATGTCCAGGATGATATTCTGGTGCCTGGATAAAAAGACAAAGCAAAGCTACATTTTCCCTCAAAAAGTTTACATTTTATTTGTGGGGAAATACAACATACAGGCAGATAACTAACTGCCAGATAACCTGAGAAGGCAGTTAATGTTAATAATTGTCTGAATGAGATGGTCTTCATAGAGAACGTGGCACCTTGACTGAGCCTTAATCATTCTCTCTTTACAATGTTGTTGTTGTATCACAATATGCATCACTTGTATCCATTCATACAACTCTGAAGTTGTCCCTTTTGTCATTTCAGCATTTTATTGCATTTGTATGCCATGTGTTCAGCCAATGCCCAACTAATAGGCACTTGCTTGAGTTTCAGTTCTTCTCTTCTACAGAAAGAGCGACTATAAATACTTTTGTACATATGGTTCTTTTTTCTCTTTCCTAGTAGTGGTATCACTGGGTCAAAAAGTATGCCCAATTTTAGTAACTTTGGGTCCTAGTTCCAAATTGCATTCCAAATGCTCTGCAAACAGCTGTCCAGAAGAGCTGTACCAATTCATGACTCTAGCAAGAGTGTATATCAATACCTACTCTCCTATAGCTCCTTCAGCTTTTGTTATTTTTCTTTATTGACAAATTTGCCAATTCAACAGATATGAGGTAAACCTCAAAGTTGCTTTTAATTTATATTTTTCTGACTAGTAGTGATTTGGAGTATTTTTTCCACATAGCTATTGACAGGTTGAATTTCTTCCTCTAAAACTTCTCTGTTCATATCCTTTAAGCATTTATCAGTTAAAAGATTTATTCATTCTTTGAAATTTAAATCATTTCACTATATCACCTTTAATCATTTTGACAAGTAGAGGTGTAAAGTTCTCTGTTTCAGTTTCCTTGGGGTCTCTGGGAACAGCCTTCCTTTCAGTTCAGTAATCACCACAAGTGCAGCCAGGGATTAAAGTCCAAATGCTTTATTGTCTCTTTCCAAGTCTTGTCTCCTTTCCTGGGGCCCTGTTAGCTTTCTTATAGTCCAGATTCTTTATTATCTCCTTCCTGGGGCTGGACAGTTTTCTGGAGAGTCTTTCAGCCTGGCCTTGGTCTTAGTGGGGAAAGTACAGGAGTCCAACCAGCCACTAGGAAGATCAAAGATTGAATTGAATTTCTCCCCTTGGTTCTGAGAGCTTAAGTTCCTTCCACCAGTCCTTTGCCTTCTCTCGGAATCCTTTGAATCAACCCAGCTGAGGCTCCTAGCTTATATGCTCAACACAGAATATACACCAAACATTATATCACTAGGAAACCATTATTTGTTACAGGATTAAATCAATACTAAACTAGATTTAACCATTGTCTCCTCAATTCCACTTAGTACCTTGTAAGTAGCCATTGTTTCAAGTTCAGAGTTCTGGCCCATAACATAAAGGTGAGGAGGGTATGTAGCCTAGACAGTGGGGATAACTTTTATCATATGGAGACACAATTGAATTGAATTGAATTTTTAATTTATTTTAGCATTTATTTAGAGCTTTGTCAAACACTTTACAAATATTTCTTTATTTTATAGTCATAACAACCCTGGGAGGTGGTTGCTAATATCATCCCCATTTTGGAGGTAATTACATTGAGGCAGGTAGAAAGTAAGTGACTTGTCTGGAATCATACAATTAATGTCTGAGGCTGAATTTGAGTCCTGGCCTTCTTGACATCAGGCCTAGCACTGAATCCAGTGTACCACTCAACTTCTTTGAAATAGAATATTTCATACAGGAAACAGCTATTAAGACATTCTAGCTGGAATATAGAGTATGGTAAAGGGAGTAATGTGAAACAAGGCTGGAAAAGAAGACTGGAAGCTAACTGTATTGAGTCTTAAAGAATCAACCTGAGAAGTAGGGAGTTACTGGAGATTTTTGAGTAGGGGATGATTTGGTCAGATCTGTGTCTTCTAAAGATAATGCTGGCAGTCACATAAAAGATGGATTGGGAAGAGAAGAAACTAGAGGCACGGAGAACAATTAAGAGATTATTTTAATAGGCAAAGTTGGAATTAGGATTGCGGCCATGCTAGTAGGAAAAAAAAAAAAGAAATGGATATGAGAGATACAATGGGATATGCAAAGTCAGAATCAATCGAAGAGCTTGATTTCCCTCTCAAGTGGAATTAGAAATAAAAGGAAGCAAGTTGGGGTGGGGGAGGGAGTCTAATGCCTCTCACACAAGGAAAATATAAGCTTCCTGAAGGCAGATACCAAGGCTATTTCTTGTTGTGTTCCTAGCACCAAGGACAGTTCCCTGGGTATAACAGGCAAAAGATGAAGGTGAATTGAATTTGATGGATTGTATTTAACTTGACAGCCCCACAAGATTGCTACTGATCATCCTTCCCCCTTCATAAAAGCCCAGTTTTCTTCAAATGATTCTGATATCATCTCATATCTATTTTTTTTCATCATCTTGGTTACCTGTCACTGGACATGCTCCCTTCTTCTTAAAATGTCCCACCCAGAGCAGTATAGATGTGAGCCAAATTTAGTATTTGGAGGGGGACAATGGGTAGAGTGCCAGTTCTGGAGTCAGGAGTACCTGAGTTCAAATCTGGCCTCAGATACTTTACACTTACTAGCTGTGTGAACCTAAACAAGTCGCATAATTGCAAGTGACTCACAAAAAGAAAACTGTATATGTATACATATGTGTATATATATATATATGAATAAATAAATATTATTTGACTTTATCAGTGCTGTCTATCTTGATCTCATCTAATAATGGTCTCTGCTATGACTCTGATATTCAATGATCTACTATTATTTTAGAGCACAAAGCTATTGAAATAGTTTGGGACTATTTTTTATATACCCACAGAAAAGTTCTGTAAGCTTGCTAGAGACATTGTTACTTGTGACACTCTCTTTGTTGTTACAGAGGCTGGAAGATGCATAGTTCCTACCTTCTTGTCTTCACTTCTTTCTTTTTACTTCTTTTATATTGAAATTATGGAATAAAACTAGCATTTCTATAACAATATAATAAAAAAGATAATTGTATATGAAGCTGAAAATCTATTATGTACAACTTGCTATTCCTTTTAAGTATATAACAACTATTAAGACACAAATAGGTGTGTGTGTGTGCGTGTGTGTGTGTGTGTGTGTGTGTGAGAAATTATTCTACACATACTTCGATTTGTCAGTTCTTTCTCTGGATGCAGACATCATTTTTATTCATATGCCCTTTATGGTTTATTTGGGTATTTATAATAGTGAAAACTACTTATTCGCTCAAAGTCTGTTGTTGATTCATTCATATTTCTTGGTTTCCATATGAAATGACTGCCCTTTTAGAAAGGGAATTTTTAAAATTTCCTTTTTTTCATAAAAATTAAACTATATCTTTCCATTACGTAGCAAATATGCTGACTGCAGCTAATTGAATGTGATCTTTAGTTTTGGGTCTTTTCAATTTATAGTTAAGATTAGATCATACTGCTCTCACTCTCTCTCTCTCTCTCTCTCTCTCTCTATATATATATATATATACATACATACATACATACATATGTATGTATCTAGGTTCAAAAGCATTCTGGATATCTAAAGGGTCCCAACAACTGTATTCTAGACAGCCAAGACTTCACTAAAATTTATTTTACAGGATCCAAATCCTTGAACACAACAAATTTTTCAGGTAGCATTTATTGGTTAGAAATTTGGTGAGAAGTTTCTGTTTTACCTTCTCTTTAGTTTAAGGTCCTTCACAACTTGTTCCTGACCAGCATTTCTATCCTTTACACATTTCTCTGCTAATACACCTAACAATCCAACCAAACTGTTATTCCATGTACCACCTCTGTGCCTTTTTTTGCATAGATTTGAAATGCATTCCCTCTTAAAATGTTTCTAACAAACTATTTTCCTCAACTGTCCAGCTTTGGTGCCACTTTCAATATGAAACCTTTCTGGTAACCCCAGGCAAAAGTGTTTTCCACACCTCAAGTTAGGAATAGACCTGTGGTTTCATTACCACAGGGAACTTCTGAATACAGAAACTGTCATGCACAATGCAATTAGAAACCTTCCTGCAACTTCAAGTCTTAGAGAATTAACTAGAAAATGAAAGGTTAAGTTTTCTTTGGTTTTTTAAGCTTTTATAGGACATGAACTGTTTCATTTATTTGTATCCCCGGTAGCTAGGACCCGTGGCCAAGAAAACATGAGTTCAAACCCACCCTTAAACATTTCCTAGCTGTACACCATTGGGCAAGTCATTTAATCTCTACCTGCCAGTTTCCTCAGCTATGAAATGAGAATGATAATAATAGTACCTATTTCCCAGGGTTATTGTGGGGATCAAATGAGATCATATTAGCAAAGTGATTATATAGTAAATGCTTTAAAATGCTTGTTCCCTTCCCAGCACCAAACACAATGGTGCTTAATAAATACATTTTGATTAATCGGTATTAGATATTGTAAATGTCTAGGAAAAGGACAGAGTAGAATTCCAAGATCTATTTTAAGGTCTCCTGAAATAAGAAAAATGTCTGATATTGACAAGGGCAGAGAGAAGAAGACATGAAAGATCTACCATAGCCCATTTTCAGGCCTCTACTACAAGGCTGAGCAGCTAAATGGTATCATCTTCCTGAATTCAAATCTGGCTTCAGACACTTAATATCTGTGTGACCCCTTGGCAAGTCACTTAACCCTGCTGCCTAGTTTCCTCATCTGGAGGAGAAGGAAATGGCAAACCACCCCAGTATCTTTGCCAAGAAAACCCAAATGGGATCATGAAAAGTTGGACATGACTGAAAAGCTGCTGATCAATAACAAAAACCTACAAAAGCTTGCACTCCACTGACCTAGCTTTTGAGACCCCAAGTCACTACCGTGCTATATAATAAGGCAACAAAGGAGGACTTTGATAGTGGATAACCAATTTGTAATTGACAAGAAAGTCACATGAACGTCAGTGTTTTAGGCTATATTTTAGACTTAGCCAACATCAGGATATGAAAAAGAAGGTGGGGAGAGTAGAGATTTCAGAACAAGGAATAGCAACTTCATTTTAAACTGTTATATGAAATGTCAGCACTAAATTATAGATGTCTCAGTATTATTAGATGATTTAAAATCTCTAGTCTTTGAGAAGATAATATATAGAGATTTTGAATTTTTAAGCAAAAGATAAATGGCCATAGATTAATGTAGAATATTGTATTTTTCATAACACTAAATATAAAATTGCCTAAATGTTGCCTAAAATTTACCTACTCATCATTGCCTCAAAAAAAAACAGCAAAGATTACGATAGAATAAACATGGGAAAGGCTTTGGGAAAACAGGCACATTGATGTATTGCCAGTGCAACTGTGAATTGGTCAAACCATCTGCACAACATTGGAATTATGGAATTTAGAATTATGAAACACAAGTCTTATCCTTTGAGCAATCTCACTATCAGGACAATCTGGAGATAGCTCCGGATGCAGTGGGAGGCTTTAGCCTTTTTAAGCTAAGGTCTTTAACAGGTCTCAGTTTGATTGAGGCCATACCCATTCAGTGATTAAGGCTAGGTAGCAATTGAAGCAAAGAATAGCCTATTACCTAGTCAAAAAAAAAATCCCTAAATGAATACATCTGGAAAAGGAAGACCCCCAGGTTTCTGGCAAAAAAAATAGAAATGATTGCTATTTATATTCACTCTGTATCAATCAGGATTGAAACAAAGACCAATTCAGAAGCAATGATGATATAAAAAGAAAGAGCATTAATAAGATATTTTAAAGGTAATGAACATTTACTGTAACTGTTAGTAATTACTCAGTTCTAAACCATTCTCCTTTCCACTCTCCCAAATTCTTTGTACAGACTTCCCTATTGTTTGTAATGGTTTTCAAGATTTATTTGGGGAGGGGAAAGCTAGGGAGGGAGTGATCATAAATACGACTTGTTTTATTTGAATTTAGGATGCTCATGGATTAAATTTAAATTTCCCTCCCCCCACTCCCCTCAGCTTTTTCTGCTGTTGTTTCAGATGACAAGAAAGAAGACAAATTGAAAGTTGTAAAACATTCTGCAGGGAAAACACTGGGGATATAACCACCTAATTATGAATTTCCTGAATGTGCAACATAACCAGCAGTAACTGGACATGATTAGGATGGTCGGCTGTGTCTCCAGCTGTTTCCCGAATACAAATCTGCAGGACCATAGAAAGAACATTTTCCTTTGGCCTGGTTTTAAGTTTTTTTAACAATGAAAACAGGGTAAGATTACTATGTTTATAGAGAAAAGTTTGTCTGAAAACAGAGGAGACAGAGACAGAGAGAGACACATGCAGAGACAGACCCAGCAATTTTCTGCAGCCAAGGAAGTTTTCACTTAATTTTTGAAGCAAATATACTCAGATATTAGTAGGGCCAAAAAAAATCCAACCACTGTCAATGGCATGGGTGTAAGGTGAGAAGAGGCACAAAGTCTGGAAATAAATGCTTTCATGGAGGCAACCATGAACTGATGCCTCATTTTTGGCAAAATTGTCCAAGCTGGTGAATTACAAGAAGTAATTCTTAAGTCTGATTCATGCAACTTCACAGACTGGGAAAACATTTGTGCTCTCTACTGAGACTTGGCAGCCAAAAGCCATCTACTTAAAAAAAAAAACCTACATACAGGAAAATAATGTGAGAAATGGATTGTCCAGTTCTTCAGTTTGTACCCAAACTATCAAAAATCCCAGGGCTCCTGATAGGCAAATAGACTAAGGAAAAAAGTCCTCTTTTAAATGCTTTGATTTATGTTTTTTGAGACTATAATTAGATGAAAAATACTTTCAATTTTTTACTTTGAAATGCTTTCAAGTATTGCAATGAAATATTTGAATTTTATGCAGTTGAAAATTGGAACATACAGCATCATAAGTTTTAGTATTGGAATGTATAAATATAACCCATAAATCTCTGAAGACCTTTGTCCCAACTCAGGTCCCCCAGAACAAGGCTTGGCTAATGGTACCTCTGAATGGTCAGAATAACGTCTTCTCCAATGATGTAGACACAAGTCCCCATTCCACCGTTATCATCAGTATCAACTACCAGTATTAGAATCCTCATATTATTTAGCCATTAACATCAATTCTCTTTTATAAAGGGATAATAAATGATTAGATAGAGCACAAATATAAACATTTTTCTCCAATAACTGGGTGGGGGATTCATTTCCCCCTATACCACCTAATCCTGAGGAAAGGGCTCTCAATTTAAAGCAGTTTCTACACAATATTTACTACTACCAAATTCATTTCCAAAGGTTACATAGCCGATGAACAAAAATATCCCTCTTCTAGGACTCAGAACTTTGGCTACAAGATCAATCCACTACTTGGTGACGATCTCATCCCAGACCTCGGGCAGTTCATTCTGCTAATGTTTCAGAGTACAAAAGATTAGTTTGATACTCCTTTCCATCAAGAAGAAGAGAGAAGATATACCAGAGACCAAAGCCACAACAAAGACTGAGACACAGAAATTAACTTGCCCAGGATCATACAGCTAATAAATATCTGAAGCAAGATTTGAATTCAGGTCTTCCTGATAGCAAGTCAGGACTATACATTGTATACACTTAGAATTTTAGGGGCAGTAATAGCAAAGTTTTTTGTACAAATCCCAACCATGAAGGGAAGCTATGATTGTCAGAGATGCTTTCTTCCAAAGTATTCTTTGTTTTGGAAGGAAAAGGGTAGTTGAAAATCATTTTATTAATTATGATTAGCAAATAAGCATGGTCATTTGATTTTCTCTCCAAAGACCTCTCCAAAGTATTTGAAAGGGAAAAGTACCATCTCATGTTACTCAACTACAAAATGCATGCTAGATTATTTATCTGTTCTTTTACTGTTTGTTTATTTCCGAATCAAATGTTATACAGATTCAGTGCTTTCTTTTGTATGGTGAACAATTGAGTATCTTTTTGGGTGATTTTCGAAGCCAGATGAAAGTGAATGAGCCAAATGAGAAAAATCACTATCCAAAATACCACCATATTTTGAACTCAAATCCATTTGAATCCAGAGATGAAAGGGGATATGGATTACAATAATAATGGCAATACAGCAAGAAGCAAGGTCCTCCCATGGCAAAAACAAACAAACAAACATCAAGATGGTGAGTACAGCTTGTCTTCTCTTCATCTCAGTAGATTATTGTCTGACTGTTCTATGCCCTGCTTCAAACACCAATAGACCCTTCTGTTTGGTTCAAGTAGCTTCATTTTCATCAGGATACTGAGAAGCTGAAGGACATCCAGGGAATGGTGGACAAAATGGTTACAACATAGGACAACATGGCCTATGATCATTTGTTGAAGAAAGTAAGAATGCCTATGTTAGAGAAAAAAGGGCTAGTGTGTATATAGTGGGGGTGGAAAAGGAGAGGGAATGATATCTGTTTTCAAATACTTGAAAGTCTGTCAAATAGAAGTCTGATTACATTATTTTCCCTGGCCCCATAAAGTCAGACAAAAAGTAGAATCACAGAATTTCAGAGTTTAAAAAGGCCTTAGCAGCCATTTAATCCACTCTGTCCTTGATAAAATATAAATATAAAATAGCAGTGGATCCATCATTCAACCTTTGCTTGAAGAACCCAGAGAGAGGAAACTGATTACTTCTCTTGGAAGTCAATCAGAAACAAACATGATGTTATTGTTGGAAATTACATTACAGAAGATGCATTGCCACCATGTACTTTGCTCTGAAAGAACCACTTGGCCATTCTGTGTCATTTATGTGGCTCCCTCTATTAGAATGTGAACTCCTTGAAAGTGGAAACTATCTTATTTTATATTTATATCCTCAGTGCTTTACACAGAATGAGCACTTCCCAAATGCTCTTTCTTTCCTTGATTTGTGATTTATCCTCATTAAATTCACATTATTTGATTTTAATGTTCTATTTTGTTAAAATCATTCTGGATCCTGTCTATACTAATTAAAATGCTGCTAAACTTAATGTCATTGACCAATTTTATAAACATTACATCCATAATCTTAACCAAATTATTATTTAAAAGAATACATTTCAAAAGCACATATTCTGTGGAATTCTACAATGGACATCTTTTCAAGTTGACTTCAAAAGATTAATGACTATTCTTTAGATCTGGTCATTCAACTATTCCCTAATCCACTTAACTTGGTACAGAAAGGTGGTGGGATTATTTCTTTTTTTTTGCCGGGGGAGGGGTTATTTCTTAAATCTTGATCAATAGCAGGATGATTTCAGAAAGGCCTGGAGAGACTTGCATGAACTGACACTAAGTGAAGTGAGTAGAACCAAGAGAACATTGTACAAGAAGATTATGTGATGATCAATGGTGATGGATGTAGCTCTTTTCAACAATGAGGTGATTCAGGGTAATTCCAATAGACTTGTGATGGGAGAGCCATCTGCATCCAGAGAGAGACTATAGGGACTGAATGTGGATCACACCATAGTATTTTCACCTTTTTAGTTCCTGTATGCTTGCATTTTTTTCTTTCTCATTTTTCCCCTTTTTTCTGATTTTTTTGGTCAGCATGATAATTATGGAAATATGTGTAGAAGAATTGCACAATTTTAACATATATTGGGTTACTTGCTGTCTAGGGGGAAGAGGTGGGGAAAAGGAAGGGAGAAAAACTTTTTAACACAAGATTTTGTAAGGATGAATGCTGAAAATTGTCTTTGCATGTATTTTAAAATAAAAAGCTATAATTAAAAAAAAATCTTGATCAAGTGAAAAGGCTGGTAGGAGTTGGCATAAAGGATTTGAAGGGTCACTTTTCATACTTATAATCCAGAATTGATGAAAGAGTCCTACCTAGCTTTTCTAACTTCAAGTCTAAGATGATGGGGAAGTTCCTGGGAGGAGGAATCCAATCTGTAACATCAGCTATAGTGTAGCCACTAAGTTGAGGAAGATTGGCCATCATTCTGCCCTCAGGTCATAGGAGCCAGGGCTTATGCTATAAATTGAGGGAAACAGAGTCCCAAAGGCAGTCAAATTCAACATATGGCCTTTGATCTGTCTTATTAATTGCAAGCATAGTCTGTGTTGGTGTTCTTAACTTTTTGTGTGTAATGGACCTCTTTGGCTGTCTGATGAAACCTCTGGATATCTACTCAGTATAATGTTGGTAAATGTATAAAAAAGGGAGGTGCAGGGAGGTGCAGCTAGGTGGTGCAGTAGATAGAGCACTGGCCTTGCAGTCAGGGGTCTTGAGTTCAAATGTGACCTCAGACACTTG
The DNA here is from genome assembly GCF_902635505.1 of Sarcophilus harrisii. Taxonomy (NCBI): domain Eukaryota; kingdom Metazoa; phylum Chordata; class Mammalia; order Dasyuromorphia; family Dasyuridae; genus Sarcophilus; species Sarcophilus harrisii. The sequence continues at coordinate 29,901,320 of NC_045428.1, forward strand.
ATACTTATTAACTGTGACACTATTAGCTGGGCAAGTCATTTATCCCAGTTTTCTCACAAAACAAATAAAAATAAAGCTGATAGGATTATACAGTAAACCAATTATGTTAAAATAGAAATTATTTTGACGTATCAAAAAAAAAAATTAAGACAAGGATCCCCAGTTAATAGTCTAATGGTTTATAGAGAAAACAAAGGCAGGAGGGATCTTGGCTGAGCCTTCCACAGAATGAAATGCCTGTTTGGAGAAGCTTCCATTATACCTTTGGGACTGGAAGCAGCTTCCCTAAAGCCCCACACTTTACTCAAGACTACTGAAGTAGCAGTGTTTACGGAAGATAGTTTAACTGGGGATAAGAATCAATTGAAATCAATCGCCTCACTTAAAATTACTGACTTAACCAGGTGAGAACACTTGCATTGATCAAGAAATCAAACGAGGGTTTTTAGGTGTCAGAATTCCTTGATAAACCTTTTAGGAAATGGAAGGACACTTCACAGGAACTGAATTCTGTTGACTAAGAAGACTTGATCATACACTGCTGGTCCATTATAAAATAATAGAGCAGATCAGAACCCAAAGAGTTTAAGTAACTGTCAGTTTAATGATGGCTATTTTAACCATGTTCCTGAAAAAGAATCTCTCAGGGAGGGGATGAGAGAACTCTGGTCTCCCCCCACACCCACACCTATCCCTCACTCCCACTCCTGTCTTTACTCTCCTTGACCAGAGGAAGATCTTGTGGATTTTAGAAGTCAAAGGATTTTGGACTTCCCATCGATGTCCTATTCTCCCAGTTACAGAAGCTCACAATCTCAAGTCCTCCCTCAAACTTACGGTCATGTAGCCGATCAATTGTCAAATATTGTCATGTCTCCCTTCACATCTTTTGTATACCTGACACAGCCAACATCATGTTGTATTCTCTGATCTCCTCACTCCTGGATTACTGCAAAGACTTCCAATTAGTTGGACCCCTTTTTTCAAGTCTTTTCCCCATTCCAGGGTGTCCTCTGTTCAGCTTACAAAATTCATTTCCTAAAGCATAAGTCTGACCATGTCGCACATATTCCCTAATCAAGAAATTCCATTGGTTCTCTAAACCCTCAAGAATAAAAAATAAAATCATCTACTTGACATATAAAGCCCTTTATGATCCACTCATTCTTACCTTTCCAGATTTCTTGTAGTCTTCTTTCTTCTATACATTATCCTTCCTGCTATTCGTCATACATGGCATCCAACCTCTGGAAGATCTGACTATTCACTGACTGTTCCCATGCTGGGAACACTCTTTCCTCACTTTGATTTCCTGGCTTCCCTATCCCTCAGTTTTCAGCTTCAACCCCACATTTCTCAGGCTTTCCTAATCCCCAGCAGCTTGCCTTTGAGAGCATCTTCCAATTACACTGTAAATATCTCACATGGAAATTTTGGAGATGCTGCCTCCTTCATTGGGTCATGAGCTCCCTGATGGCACAGACTTTATATCTCCAGCACTTAGCATAGTACCGAACACACAATAGGTGTTTGATAAATGATTGTTGACCAACTCACTGGCTGATGAGGAACAGTTGGTGCCTCACTGGTATTAGGAACAAAGGACAAACAATGATGAAAGGCAACTTCAAGAATTTACAAGGAGCCCAGCTGAGAAGCTACATCAAACTTAATGGGAATGTTGAAAATATATTACAAAGTGGAAAAAAAATATTTCCAGCACCAGGATCTGTAGGTTACTCATTTAGGTTATTCTATTCTGTCTTTAAAAGAGTAAAAGTGCCACAGATGTTGGGAAGACATGTTTTGTATCATTATCATTATGCTACTATAGTGAAGTTGTCATTTCAATCATGTCCAACTCATCATGATCTCCTTTGGAGTTTTTTTGGCAAAGATACTGGAATGCTTTGCCATTTTCCTTCTCCAGTTCATTTTACAGATGAGAAAACTGAGGCAAATAGGATTAAGTGAACTGTCCAGGATCACATGGCTAGTAAAAGTCTGAGATTTTATTTAAATTCAGGTCTTTCTGTAACTCGATCCACTGTACTATCCAGCTGCTCTACTACTGTCGTAAATACCCCCTAATTATAAAAGCTAACAAACTTGGCTAATTGATAAATTTACTGATAATTAATGATAAGAAGCATTTTGGTAAGGGCTTGTGAGGTACAGCACTAGAAAAATATATTCTCAACCCCTCGGGGGTACTCCAAATCCTAAGGAGGAAACATGGCAACTATCCTCTGGAAACTCAACCTACCATTGGGAAAAAAGCTCCAGAGCTTTGCGATAGGTGTGTTCATAGACTCACAGAATTTCAGAGTAGAAATAAATCTTTGAAGCTCTCTCATAACTTGCACTATGAAGATTCTAATAGGAGAGGACCTCCTATAATAAGAGAGAGTGTGGCACAGTGGAAAGAGCATTTTGTCAGGACCTAAGTACAACATCTACCTCTGAAGTTTCCTACCCCTGTGAGGTTGGGCAAGTTAATTAATATCCCCGGGCCTTAGTATTCTGATCTATACAATAAGGGAGTCAGATAAATAGTCCCTGAAGTCACCTCCAGGTCTGGGTTCATGATCCTTTCATAGTCTGTTCTATTTTAAAAATAGCTCTAACTCTGGGAAGTGTTCCTCCTTTCATATAACCCTGACTGAAACCACCTTCATTATTCCTGGCTGTGCTGTCCAGAACCAACACTAAAGAATAACCTGCAGATCCTGAGGGCTTCACACTTGGGTTGTGAGATAGGGAGAGTCCAGGTAAGATTTAAAGCCTAGCTGAGCAGCATGGCTGGATGAAGCCAGAAGCTGAACTCCTGGGTATGTCCTTTCATGCCTTCATTTGTGCTCAGACATCCTTTTGGGTCTCCTCCACAGCACACACATTCTTTGAAAACAATCCCAGAAGCATTGTGGCATCTAAGGTAGTCAGGGGGTGGGGATCAGGGTACGATCACTATAAACAGAAGCTGAGTCTTGGAACCCAACAAGTTCTTCTAATATTTTATCATTTTTTCCAGTCATTATCCATTTTGATCATTATTACATTTCATAGGATTTAAAATTTTTTTCTTTTTTATTACAAAGTTAACAACTATGCAGAAACATTCAATATGAATTTTAAAAAATATATTAATTTCAAAAATCATCTGTTCTGAGCAGCAAGGGAATTTAGAGATTCTATTCTTATGTGACAGATGGGAAGGTTGAGTGATATTCAGCCCTACCTCACTCAAAATAAGTGATAAGGTGCCTAATCAATAATTTTCAGTCTTGGTACCTTAGATGAGTCATGGAAAGTTTCTGATACTATACCAGAATTGTGTGTGGATAGGCTGAGGAAATCTGGCCCTGGGTAAGAGCTTTGGATTTGGTGTCAGAAAGACCCAAGTTCAAATTCAGTACTTGATCTCTGTCAGTCTATAAAATGGATAGAACATCTGGGTGGTACCATAGTATTTAGAGCACTAGATCTGGAGTCAGGAAGAATCATCTTCCTGAGTTCAAATCCAATCTCAAATCACACTTAGCTGTGTGATCCTAAGCAAGTCACTTAACCTTGTTTACTTTGGTTTCCTTGTCTATAAAATAAGCTGAAGAAGGAAATAGCAAACTCCTCCAGTATCTTAGCCAAGAAAACCCAAATAGAATCACGGAGTCAGACATGACTGAAAAATGACTGAACAACAATGATATAAACCTATAAATGACTACATTCAGTAAAATTCTGTTTATTCTAGAGACGGAAACAAGCATGTTGTTTCTAAGGAAAGGGATAAGACTGAAATGTGGCAGAAAAGGATATCAAAATAGGTCATCAGTTGGCCCAATTTGTTGGAACAGAACACCTAGGCGGAGGGAAGCTTCCAGAAAATGTTAGCTCTTTTCCTAATATTCCCTCCTCATGCTTTTCTGCCTAGTCACCATAATATAATCTGCTATTTCATTATCCAAATATTTTCAGATAACTGAATCGAGCCTCAAAAACTACACAAAATTAGCTATAAATGAAAAGTAAGGCAGAGATCCCAAACTTTGCCTAAATGATAGGACTTTTCCTAACTGGAAGCTCAGAGAAATTATGATGAATCTTATAACTTTTTGTCTAAAATATACACCACATGGGTAAAGAGAAGGGAATCATGTGGAGCACAGGGGCTATTACATTGTCCACTCATCTTAAAATTATAGAATCAGAAAATGATTCTTCCGTGGTGAGACAAATAGGAAGAGGTAGACCTAAGAGTCAGGTCCTTTGATTTCATATCATGCATTCTTTCAACTGGACTAGTTGCTTCTGGGAAACACCATAGTGCATAGTGAACCAGGTCTGGAGGCAGGAAAATTCTTCTTCCTGAGGTCATATCTGGTCTCAGACCCTAGCTAGCTAGCTGGGTGACCCTGTCCAAATCACTAAACCTGTTTACCTCAGTTTCTTCATCTGTAATTCTCATTTAATATTTTCAATTTTCAGTAAAATTCTGCCTATATCCCTAGCTGACTAAATGTATGGATTTCCATTATCCTAAATCGGGGCAACTGAATGGTGCTATAGTACACAGAGTGCCAGGCAGGAATATTCATCTTCCTCAGTTCAAATCTGGCTTCAGACACTTATTAGCTGTGTGACCCTGCACAAGTCCTTTAACTTTGCCTCAGTTTCCTCAACTAAAATGAGCTAGAGAAGAAAATATCAAGCTACTTCATGGTCTCTGTGAAAAAAAAACCCAAATATGATAATACATGTAATATATACTGTAATATATAAAAATAATAATAAAAAGTCAAATATAACTGAAAAATAACTGAATAACAATAACAATAACATGTTACTTCTATAAATAATAATAGCTTAAATTCATATGGTACTTTACATTTGAAAAGTACTTTGCATAAACTATCCTACACAACAAGCCTGTGTGTATTGGTGGGCATCCAGCCAGGTGTCACACCCAGCCCACACTTCATGCAAGGCTACCCCTATAAAGGAGTAGACATGATAAGTATTCTTCCTTCAATTTTGCAGTGAGGAAACAAAAGGTGAAGAATCTGGAACTTCAGGCTTCTGGATGTAGCCCAGAAATCTTTTTTTTTTTAAAACATTAGATTAGATTTCTCCCTTACAGCTATTTCTTTCTAAAATTAGATTAAGAAGTGTCTCAAAATTTGTCAATTATAACCATATCTTTGAATTTGAAGTATTAGAATATGTGTGTATGCATGCATAAAAATTTTGGAAGACAATAATTTTAAAAATTACATTAAAACAATTTTGCTGAGTACTTTGTTGCCGGATTTTTTATTTGTGTGAAATTTTAGGGGAAATGTAATTCTTATGTTTCTGGTTTATTTATGTTTGGATCATCAAAATGCTGCTTTTGTACAAAACTATTTGATGTTCTCCAAGCTTTTGGATCCTTTTGTACTTATTTGGTGTCTCTCCTTTTTCCTTTAAAAACAGGAAGTTTTTGAATTCGAGTTTGGTTGTTGATGTTCTTATGTTTGTCTGTTTTGCATTTAACCTCTAACACCAAAAAATGAGTTGGGATTTCAGAATATGTCTGCGGCCAAATCAGATACCGATAGGGACTGATTCTAGTTGTCACTGCAATCGCTATCTTAACAATGGAAATGAGTTAAATCAGTCCCAACAGGCTGACAGAATTGCACATGTAGACATTGCACATTGACAAAAGGAAAAGAGATCTTGAATTTACAAGACCTAGCCGGTAGAGAGAGGAGCAAGGTAGTGCAGTGAATAGAGCACTGTGCTGGGAAACTCAAAGACTGATCTTCCTGAGTTCCAATAAAGCCTCAGACACTTACTAGCTTTGTGATCCTGGGCAAGTCATTTAATCATTAATATTTGCCTCATGTTCTTCATCTGTAAGATGAGCTTGAGAAGGAAATAGGAAAACATTCTAGTATCTTTGCCGAGAAAACCCCAAGTTGGATCATGAAGAGTTGGACAGAACTGAAAAACTACTAAATAACAACAAAACTGGCAAAGAGGTGTGCAGAAAGGCTGTACAGATTGTACAAAATTATGAATTAGGGGGAACATATCTGTAGTGTTCTCTAAAATATAAAGTTCTCTGAGAGCAGGTTTCTTGGGGGGCTTTTGGGAGCAGCCTTCCTTTTGGTTCAATGTAATAATCACCTTAAATGCAGTCAGGAGTTAAAATCCAGATCCTTTATTGTCTCCTTCAAAATAGCCCAGTTAGTTTTCTTAGAGGCCTATCTCTCTCCTTAGTTCCGAGAGCTCTTGCCGCTAGTCCTTTGTCTCTTCCACCTTCTGCCTCTAGCTCCCTTTGAATCCAAAGCTTCCAGCCAGCACAAAGGTGGAAGTTGGAATGAATCTGACTCCACCTCTGAGAGAGTGGGCTTGTGGGCTTCTGTGGACTTATGGGCTACTCCTTATATATGCTCTCTTAAAGGTGTGAACTCTAATAAGTACTAAGTACAAAATCATTGTCTCTATCAATTCCAGTGACTTAGCACCTGGTTTCAAGTTCTGGTCCATAAAACATATCAACTTAGTGAGGCAGTGAAATACAGTGAATAGAATGCTGGAATTGGAATCAGGAAGTCAAGCCAACACATGTATATTCAGCTCTTAACTAAGTGCCAGACATTGTACCAGGTACCAGGGATAAAATATGGAGACAAAAGGCAGCTTGGGTTCTAGAGAAACTCACATTCTCTTGTGAAACAACATATGCACATTTAAGGGTATACACAATAAAAACAGTAATAGCTAGAACTTAAATACAGTGGTTTATGATTGGCAAAGTATTTTATATATCTGATCCTGTTTGATCTCACAGCACTCTTGGGAGGTAAGTACAATTATTATCCCCACTTTCAGATAGGAAAACTGAAATTGGAAAAGTTTTAGTGACTTGCCCAAGCTGAAACAGTTAGCAAGCATCTGAGTAAAGATTGAATTAGCTCTTGCAGACTCCAAAGGCAATATTCAATCCACTGTTCCCCTAGCCAAGTGAAAAAAAAAAAGCATCAAAAAGACATTTAAAAAAATAACTAATATGCTTAAAAACACACAAAAGTGAGATGGATAGTATTTGTAGAAATAAACTTCTAAGAGGCAACAGGAGGAAATCTAGGTGAACATATATAATATGTAATTATATATGAAATATGTTTATATTATTCATATTCATGCATATTCAACATAAGTATATATGCACACATATTTTTAAGAAGCATAAATATTTTAATAAACATAATCACAGTAAAAGAATTAGAAAAGACTTTAGAGACCATCAAATCTAAATTCCTGGAGGGTTAGGAAGGAAAGTAATTTCCTCAAGGTAACATAGTTAATAAGTATCTGATGCAGAATTTGAACGCAGATCTTCTTGATTCAGATTCAAATCCAGATTCAACATTGGCTCTATCTATTACTCCACATAACCTTTCACAAAATAAGGATTAGGTAATAAATCATTGCAGTCTTAATCTATTAGGTCCAACAACTATATTCTCTGGACCCAATTCCTACTGACTCCAATGATCTATTTTTAGAAATACTTTCTCCCTTGAGTTCTTACTTAGTTTTCAACATTTGTCAATACAATACAAAGCTCTATAACATATCTAATCTCTCTCTCTCTCTCTCTCTCTCTCTCTCTCTCTCTCTCTCTCCCTCTGTCTGTCTCTCTCTGTATGTGTGTCACTTTTTCTGTCTGTCTCTGTCTTTCTATCTCTCTGTGTCTTTCTCTCTGTGTCTTTCTCTTTCTTTCTCTCTCTCTGTCACTCTTTTTTTCTCTCTCTCTCCACAACTTAGTATCATTCAATCACACTCTTTCAAAAACAGCTCTGAGAGCCACCTTTCATTTCCACTTGTCAAACAGGAAATCCTACATGGTAAAGAACCATCTTGATGATATTTTACATTCTTGGTGATGGACAATTTATAGATCATGAATCGCTGCTACATATGCTGTCTTTTCCTACCAGCTGTTGGCTTTCTCCCAGTATTCTCAACCTTACCAGCAGTTTACTTTTATTCCCATCATCAGCTTTATTTTTTCTCTTTGGATCTGCTTATAATTTTGGTTCTTCTATGATCCACCCCAAAAAAATCCATTTAGAAGCTTTGTATGGAATAGAGGTCAACTGATCCTGGTTTCACAAAGTTTGTGCCCATGAAACTCAGGTTCTGCTAAGTTCTAACTATCTCTAAGTTCTCCAGGATGGACATAGTAACTATGTCTTAGGTTCAAAGGCTAACCTCCAATAATGTTGCAAAGATTCATTAATATCAGATTGACTAATAGATGATAGATCCTTTGGTCATGAAGATCATGAAAAATTATTCAAATATGTGAAGACCGTGTTAGCATCCTGGATACCTTAGAATCAGCCAGAGTCAGGATAATCAAAAGTCCTTGGTCTTTAGTCTTGGTTTTTAGGGGTAGAAATGAATTGGATGGATGCAGGATCTCCACGACCTTCCTTCTCTTTGTCTACCGCCAAAGTGACTCTGGCTTGTCTTACTCTACCCCCTAATCCTTTCCACAATTCTCTGTATACACCAAAAGACTAAACCAGCACAGAATAGTGGGAAGGGCCGTTTTCTAAGCATATGCTAAAAGAGAATGGTCCAATCAGTAATCAGCCTTAAGTGCTCAGTTGTTCAACCTCAGTGCATCAACTCAGGAGTTTCAGCCCTTTACATCTCCCACTTTCTTTTGTTTTAGAACACAGGTGGTCACACCCTCCCTGACTTCTCAGGAAAGGAGATGAAAACACTGAAAAAGAGGTGATCATGCTCACCCTGACTTCTCAGGAAGGGAGGTGAAAGCACTAAAAAGGATATGATCACATTCTCCCTGACATCTCAGGAAGGGAGATGAAAAACACCAAAGGGAAGTGGGGATAGTTAGCAGGTTTCTGGGCTGAAGGATCTTATTAGAAACAGGTATGCACAAACCCATCAGCATGAGACATATTACACAAGCACATAGCAATAATGCAGAGGCTATTAGTGATGACTCTCCCTACAACCAGTGCAGGCTCAGTGTGGTGCAATAAAATGAATTGTACATTCAAGTAGTGATATAACAAACAACATAAATCAACATGGTGTTGTAAAAGATTTCCAGAAGTCCTAGAAGGAGGGTATGTAAACAACAGTCACACATACACCTTCTTCAGCAGCCAAGAGATAGTCCAAAATCAATCTATTGTCCATTGCTTCATGTGTCAGGGAATCCAATGATCCCTGCAAGTTTTTGAAGTCCTACAACAATCTTATCATGTCTCAGAGAATCCAACAATTCCTGAGGGTTTTCAAGTCCTACAACAATCTTATCATGTCTCAGAGAATCCAATGATTCCTGAGGGTTTTCAAGTCCTACAACAATCTTATCATGTCTCAGAGAATCCAATGATTCCTGAAGGTTTTGAAGTCCAACAACAATCTTTCCATGTCTCAGGGATTCCAATGATTACTGAGGGTTTTGAAGTCCAACAATTTTTGATGTCCATGAGTCAAACACCATAACTGCCATGCTCTTTCAGTGGTGGGCACAGTCAGCAACAGAACCACCCGATGTTTCTTGGGTCTTCTTCATTTCAAGGATCTGTTCCGTCTCTCTGTGATGGACAAGGCAAATACAGCTCATTGGCACCCATCTGATTCCTTCTCCACCTGTGGAGATATAAACAAACCCTCTCCCCCAACCAGTTAGCCTATCTGGTCCCTTCCATTCACCACTTTCTGGGTCTCTCCACATCACCTGTCGATTATCTAATGATAGTGGAGCCACTTGCACTGGACACTGTCCTTCTGGTGGGTTATAAAACCTGCCTGCCCGAGCCAGTGCACCTTTATCATAAATCAAGAAGTTAATAGTATAAAGGGCTAGATTTAGAAGTTCTCTGGGGTTATCTATGGCTTCCCCTTTCTTTTGTTTTTGGAGGAGCATCTTAATGTCTGTTTCTCCTTTCTATGATTGCGTGTCCTTGAGGATTAAAAGGGTGGTGTGTAAAATCTTATACTGTGCACAAAAGTGTTCAAAATGTTTGGAAGTATATGCAGGTCCATTATCTGTTTGTATTTCTTGTGGCTCATTCATAATTGTGAATGCTTGTATGAGGAATTCAGTGACCACTCAGGCTGTCTCTTTTGCTGCTGGTATTGCAAAAGTAAATCTTGAAAAGGTGTCTACCACAACATGGATAAAAGACAGACGACCAAAAGATTGATAATGGGTCACATCCATTTGCCAAATTTCACTGGGACTCAAATCATGAGGGTTCTTCCCTGGAGGCAGTGTAGGTGAGTGGAAAAGAAGGCAAGACGTACAGGCTTTTACTATGTTCCTATGTTTTACTATGTTTACTATGTTCTTTTGTTATTCCAAATTGTAAACGTAAAGCTGGAGCACCTGATGGTATTTAAAATGAGATTCTTGGGCTTCTTGAAATAAAAGAATATTGTCTAACATAATTAGAAGGCTATCTGCCTTTGAATTACCATCAAAAATAGGACCTGTAAGTCCACTATGAGAGTGGACATGCAAAATATAGATCTTACCTGGATGCTTTCTCACTTGCTCTTGAAGTTCCTTTAAGAGCTGATATCAATTAGAGGCTGCAAATTTTATTTGGGCTGTGGCAATTCTTTGTACCACACCTACTGAATAGGCTGAATCAGATATTATATTTATATCTCCTGGATAATAAGTAAGAGCTAGAATGATCGCATACAATTCATTCTGCTGAGTGGACTGAAAAGGAGTTCTGACCTCTCTCTTTATAGTTAAGTCATGAAAGTATACAGCACAAATATTATGTTTGGATGGATCTGTAAAGATAAACTTTAGAAGCTTTTTCTTCAAGAATTCATTGCCAATTATGTAATAATCTTTAATGGAGACCTGTGTGTAAAATTTGGAGCTGTGGCCAATAAAATTTGCCACTCTGGGATGGTTTCACAGCACACATTAATTTGTGCATTAGTATAAAAGATATATATCTTATCAAGTCTTATCCCAGATAATTGTACTGCTCGCTTAGTGGCCTTTAATAAAATTTTAGCCACAAGCACTGGGTAGGGTGTAAGGCTTTGTTCTGGTCGGGCCAGGAGGTTCACCCACTCTATCACACTGTCTCCTTGATGGAGGACTGCTGTGGATGCCTCTTGTGTAACAAAAACTGATATTTCCAAGGGTTGTTGAGTGACTCTTTCAACCACATTGGATAAAGCCAATTCAACTTCTCTCAAAGCCTCTTGAGCTTCTTTTGTAAGCTGGCGTGGTGAATTTAAAGCAGTGTCTCCCCTTAAATTGTCATATAATGGTTGCAGTTGATAGGTAGTTAAGCCTAACACTGGACACATCCATTGGCAATCTCCTATCAATTTCTGAACTTCTCTGTTTAACTTTTCTGTTCTTAAGAAAAGCTTTTGTACTGTGAGCACCTTAGGATATACTTCATATCCTAAATATTGAAAAGGAGCATGTCTTTGAATTTTTTTCTGGAGCTATGTGCAATTTGTAGTATCTTAGTGTTTCCATGGTCTTTTGTAGACATGCTTCTAACATTTGTTCCTCAAGTGCACATCCTAATATATCATCCATGTATGCTAATAGCATAACTTTTGGAAATGCTTTCCTTACTGGAGTAAGAGCAGCAGCAACATACATTTGACACATAGTAGGGCTGTTTTTCATTCCCTGTGGCAAAACTGTCCATTCATATCTTTTATAAGGCTTAGCTAAGTTAATGCTGGACACTGAAAAGGCAAATCTTTTCATATCCTCCTTATCCAGAGGGATAGAATAGAAACAATCCTTAATGTCTATAACCCAAGTGTTATATATATATATATTTCTTTGGAAATTCAATCAGGACTAAAAGAACTATTGCATAGTTTATTTTGCTTCTCTTTTTCTTTGTCTTTTTTTTTTTTTACTGGTTGATCTGATTTTTCTTGTGCAGCATATAATTATATAAATATGTATGCATATATTGGATTTCACATATATTCCTACTATGTTTAACATATGTTGGACTACTTGCCATCTAGAGGAGGGTGTGGGGGAAGGGAGGGAATTGGAACTCAAGGTTTTGCAAAGCCTAATGTTGAAGAATTGTCCATGCATATGTTTTGTAAAATAAAAAGCTTTAATAAAATAAAAAGAACAATAGTTCATATAATTTTTTTAAATTCCCATCTTCTCCACAGAACATAAAGACAAGTCCCTTAATGACACTTGCATATTAAAATTCTTTATAGGCTTTTGTTGCAATTAGAAATCTAGATAAATTTATCTAGATAAATCTAGATAAAATCAGGCTATTTAAATCAAGAAGAGGTGAAATATTCTGAGAGAAAGAAGGAGGAACTATTTACTTCTTAATTTACTTCTCTTTTTTCTATCTTGAAAATTCATAATTGGACTGGAAAAATATGAATTAAAAATGATTAATAGGTACTTAAAGACCAAGGTAAATGAGGAAATAATTAGGAATTACTCAAGGAATTGTTCCCAAGGAATTCCAATCACCACACTGGCATAAACTACCTCCCAGAATTCTAAAAGAATTTACCAGAACTTTTGTATGTTATTGGTAATCTGAAAGGCTGTGGAAAATGGAAGTGGGGTCACAGAACTGAAGAAAGACAAACATTTTGATTTTCAAGAACTATTTTTGGTCCTGTGCTGTTCATCATCTTCACCAATGACTTGGGTGAAAGTATAAATGCCATGCCTATTGAATCTGTAAATGACACAAAACAGGAAAACATAGTTAACCCAATGGACGATGGAATTAGGATTCCAAAACATCACGAAAAGTTGGTATAACCACCCAAGTCTAATCAGATAAAATGTAAGAAGGACAGATGTTAAGTCTTCTATTTGTGTTCAAGGAAGTCACTACACAAGGTATGAGAGACAGAGCTAGACAATAGAATGTTGCAATCTTAGGGTACTGAAAACTCATTGTAAACAAATGCAAAAGCTAATGGAACCTTTGGCTGCATTAAGAGAGGTATAGCACCCAAGACTGAAGAAGCAATGGTTATTCTACTCTGCATTGGGCAGGCGGCCATAACAGGAAAATTGCTTTCAATTCTAGTTTTATATTTTAAGGACACTGAAACTCAGAAAACACTCAGAGAAAGACAATGAAGGTCCATGAAGCAACAATGATATCACATAAGGATCATTTGAAAGAATTGTGAAGGATTAGCTTGAAGAAGAGAGGATTTGGAGGGACAAAAGAGATACTTCAAGTGTTTGAAAGGCTATTGTATAAAAGAAGTATTAGAATTGTTTCTCTTGTACCCAAGGGGCCAAGTTGACAAAGGGACAGATTTAGGCTTGATAAAAGGAAAAAATTTATAATAGTCAGAGCTACCCCAAAATGGAAAGGATAGCCTTGGGAGGAAGAAGGTTCCTTCTCACTAGAGGTCCTTAAGTAAGGGCTGGAAAAAATGGAGAAGAGATTCTTATTCTTGTTGGTGTTAGACAAGATGGATTTTGAGGTCCCTTCCAACTCAGAGTTCCTATGATTCTGATTTTGCTTATGTGCCTTGCCAAGTAAATAAAATAAATCTAAAACTCTTGTGCAAGGTTCACTATTGGGAACCATCATACAAGTGGTTATGACTATGAGTCATAGTCTTTGGGGACACAGTTATTTTTCTTGGGTTTATACATGGAAAAACTTGTACACATAAGAACTGAGAAGAAAATAAGACCAACTATATTCTTTAATTTCTCCTATATACACATACCCCCTTGCCCACATATACATTTCTTTAGTATAGTATTAAAAGTGGATTATGTTCCCCTTGAAGACAAGTGCGATACTTCCTACATCTTCTGTATGACTATTCTAACTATAACTATAGTTCCTAATAAAGGAATGTTTATGGAATAAATATTCAATAAATGTTGGTTAGATAGAGGAAGGCAGGAAGAAAGAAAAAAGACAGACAGAAACAGAGAAAGGCAAAAGGAAGGAAGGAGGGAAAGAGGAAAGGAAGGAAGGAAGGAAGGAAGGAAGGAAGGAAGGAAGGAAGGAAGGAAGGAAGGAAGGAAGGAAGGAAGGAAGGAAGGAAAGAAGGAAGGAAGGAAGGAAGGAAGGAAAGAAGGAAGGAAAAGTCCTTAATAAAATTCCAAAACTTATGGAATTACTACAGTTAGTTTCATATACTCTCTAAAAAAAGTGTCTCTTGAATTTACATATTTTGGAGGTCATATGCCTACCATCTCATGTTTTCCAATTTTGTCTGCTTTTGTTGCTTAATGGATTTGCCAGGCTCTTTTTGGATAATATAATACTTCTGGTTTATAATAATTTGTGGGTAAGACATGACTAGTGTCCCTTGAGATCTGGGTTCTGATCTTGGTGGATGGTCCCCAAAAGGTACTATTAACTTGTGTGGTTTTTCTGATCCTCTCACTCTTAGTTTTTTTTTTTTTTTTTTTTTTTTTTTTTTTTTTTTTTTTTTTTTTTTTTTTTTTTGAGAATTATTTTCCAGAGCAGCTAGGTGGCACAGTGGATAGAGCACCCACCAGACCTGAAGACAGGAGAAGCTGAGTTCAAATCTGATGTCACACACACACATACACACACACACACTCACACACACGGAGAGTGAGAGTGAGCAAATGCTTAATAAAGGATAGTCTTGATTTCTCTTTACAGTAAAAGCAGAAGGTGCTAAAGACAGATATAATAAACAATACAGAAAACGAATCATGAATTCACACTAATCCATAAACTCTGCTTAGAAGTGAACTTGGTATTGTTATCAGAACAAAATACCAACATCCCAGTGAACCTATACGGTCCCTTCCAGATGATCTAATCCCTGTAGTAGTATTTCCCTAAGATGTGGAATATATTTTGAGGCTACCAGATAGCCAATCTCCTCATTGAATTAGCACTTTATGAGTAACTCATTGCAGTAGAAATAGGACCATAGAATCAGGATTTTTGACTCTTCCAGCCCACAGCTTTAGTCCCTTTAAAAGATTCTCCAGTGAAAGGAGCACAAGAATGATTCTCTTTTTTTCTGCAAGAAGCAAGGTACTTGGGAACTCACGACTTTCAGCTTGCACTTGCCATGTTGGCAATCCTCTGAGGCAACATGGCACCATGGAAATACTGCTATATCTAGAAACAAAAAAATCAGATTTAAATTCCTACCTATGACAATTATTTATCTGTTCCATGTCAGATAAGTCTCTTAGCTTCTCTGTAAAGTGGGGGGATTAAATAGAGGAAATATATGAATAAGCTACAAAACACTATTGACATAAAGACATTCATAAATAGAATCAGGAGATATAGTAATTGCTCATACATAGGCCAAACCAATATAATTAAAATTATAATACCACGTAAATTTATTTAGTACCATACAAATCAAACTACTAAGAGGATTATTTTATAGAACTAGAGAAACAAACATTTGAAGGAATAAAAAAGGAAAAAAGCAAAAGGGAAACAATGAAAAAATAGAAAAGAATCTAACAGTATTATATTTCAAACTATACTACAAGTCAGAAATTATTGAAATGATTTAGTTCTGATTATGAAATAGATCAATCAGTGGAATGGATTAGGCACACCACATACAGAAACAGACTTAGTTACCTAGTAAAACCCAAAGATTCCAGCTACTGGTATAAGAACTTAGGATTTGACAAAATCTGGGAAAAATTGAAAGCAATAAGGGATAAATTCAGTATAAACCAATATTTTATACTATCCAAGACTAGCTTTGAATCAATACATGATTTAAACATAAGAAGTGACATTATAAATAAAGGAACAAAGAAGTGCTACTTTTCAGATTTATTGATAGCAAAAGAGTTCAAAACCAAATAAGGCACAGAGAAGAACAAAGCAGATAAAATGGACATTTTTTTTTACTACATAAAATTAAAAAGACTTTGCATAAACACAACCATTGTAGCTATAATTGGAAGAGAAACAGCTAACCAGGAAGGGGAGGTGGAGTATTTTTGCAGCAAGTTTCTTTCTCATTTTCAGGATAACTAAAGAGCTCATTCTAATTTGTAAGAAAAAAAAAATCCCTAATTAAAAAATGGTCAAAAGATGAATAGAGGGGAGAAATCTAAACTATCATGTAAAAATGCTCCAAATCACTAATAATTACAGAAAAGCAAATTAAAGCAATTTTAAGGTTCTCTTGAAGCAATTTTGAGGATATCATATCCATCAAATTGGCAAAGGTGACCTCCCAAATGTCAAATGTTGAAGGGACTGTAGAAAAATGGGAAAATTCATGTAACATGTGATGGGACTGTGAACTATTCTAACTATTCTGGGGAGCAATTTGCAACTATATCTAAACATTAAACAACAAAACAGGCAGTTTTTTCCTAAGGAAGAAATCTAAGCTATCAATAACTAAATGCTCCAAGTCAGTAATACAGAAATGCAAATTCAAGCAATTCTAAAGTTCACTTATAGCAATTCTGAAGTTCCTCCTTCCATTCATATTTGGCAAAGTTAGCAAAAATGGAAAATACCAAAATTGACCCCCAAATGACGACTGTTGAAGTGGGTAACAGGAAAACAGGGCCTTTGATATATGGATTTTGGAGCCATGAATTAGTCCAGTCATTCTGGAAAACAATCAGGAACTATGTCCTCAGTGTTACTAAATTATGCAGACCCTTTATTCTAGCAATACTGCTAGTAGACTTATACCCCAAAGATATCAAAGGACCAATGGCTGCAAAAATATTAATAGGACTTCTACAACTTTGAAATGGCAAAGATTTGGAAACTGAGAATATGACCATCAATTGGGGAATGGTTGAACAAATTATGGACTACAAAAGTAGTGTGGTATTGTGCCTATAAAAAATAATAAAGGGAATGAGTTTTCATTTTCATTTTAAGTGTTGTCTTCCCCCATTAGAATGCAAGCAATTGGAGGGCAAAGAATCTCTCTGTCTCTCTCTCTGTCTCTGTCTGTCTCTGTCTCTCTCTCTCTCTCTCTCTCTCTGTCTCTCTCTGTCTCTCTCTCTCTCTCTCTCTCTCTCTCTCTCTCTCTCTCTCTCTTTTTGTGTGTGTCTCTGTCTCTTTCTGTCTCCCTTCTCTCTTTCTCTCTCTCTCTCTCTACCCACATGCATATCTCTCCTTGCTTTTATTTATCCCCAGTGTTTACCACAATGCCTGACATATGGTTAATGTTTTATAAATGATTATTGTCTTGACTGGATTTCATTTCCAGATAAACCTAGGAAGATTTATGTGAAATGATACCCAATGATGTGAGCAGAAATTGGTTGTGAGGGTCAAAGCAAATAATGCAGATAAATGCTTCGCAAAACTCAAAGACTTGTATCTGTATATATGACTGTATCTCTAGATATGGGTATGTATGTGCACACATCTGTACATATATGTGTGAATATATGCCTATTCACATTTATTTATATGAATGAGCAGATAATCATGCACACACACACACACACACACACACACACACACACATACACCTTTTTTCAACAATGACTTGCTGCTGAAAAGCTCTCTATAGAGACAAATCCCCAAATGCTCACACTTGGGGTTAGTTGAAAGGCAGCTGCCAGGACTACCTTGTCTAAGAAATTTGGCTTTCTAGAAGGCTTGATGCTGAGATAATGCTGAATTTCTAGAAATTAAAATTCTTCCCCTGTTCTATAAAAATAAAGGGTTTGAACTGGTTTATCTCTAAGGCCCTTTTCAACTCTAAAACTAAGTATAGATTAAATATTTTATTATACATAGGAAATATTAAATATAATTTGACAAAGATACAAAAAGGAAAGGGTATAGAACTTGATGTAGGAGGATGTGGCCTTGAATCTCAACTTTACTGTTACTGATTCCCTGAATGATATCTGACATTTCAGTCTCTCTGAATCTTAGTTTCCAAACTATTAAATAAGGAGTTAAGACTAGGTGACGTGTGAAAACCCTGGCAGTTCTAAATCTATGATCCAATAAATATCAAAGTCTCTGAATTTAAAATTTTTAAATTGCAAAATTTTAGTTAACAATTAAAATAAAGTAGATCACTTTTATATATATGGAATATTACTGCCAGTGGGAGACATCATGGTGTCGTGAACAGAGGAAAAGCCTTGGAATCCAGGAGACGTGTTCAAGCCCTGCCTCTCACATGCACTGGTTACATGATAAGGGCACTTAATCTCCCAGTGGCCCAAGATGGCTCTCTAAGGCCATACAGTATACAGAAAAATCCCCAATCTGAATTAGTAGAGGCCATTTCTTAAGAAGTGATCCCTATATGCATGAAATCATAAGTCAGCATCATCACTCTTCCCCAAATTCTCCAAATACCATGGACAAGAAGCCTTCCAGATGGGCCCTTTATCCATCTGCTCTTCTCTAGACCATGACATTACATGACAATGTAACAGCTACACTATGTGTAGCAATTATACATAGCTACCAATTTCCTCACCTACCCCAACTGCTTCAGGACCTTTCTTACAGTTTTTCCAATCTCTCCATTGTCCTTCCCTCCCTTGAATCCAAGTCACATAACAATAATAGCACTAGCATTTAAATAAAAATTTAACACTCATAACATGCTTTACAAATACTACTTCATTTTCTCCTCACAAGAACTCTAGAAGGTGGTTACTATTATTATTCTTATTTTCCAGAAGAAGTACAATTTCAATTCAGGTCTCCCCAGACTCCCAGGTGAAGCAGTCTATTCAGAGCACCACCCTTACTGTGAATTGTTTGAATCCACCTGGAATGATTAGCCTAAAAGAGAGAGGGCTTGGGAAGGTGGAGGGGCAGGGATGGGGAGAAGAAGAAGGAAGAGGAAGAGGAGGAGGAAGAGGTAAAGAGGGAGAAGGAGGGGAAGGGGAGGGGGAAGAGATAGAAAGGAAAGAAGAGAAGACAAGAAAAGAGGGGAGAAAAGAGAGAAGAAAGGTGAGGAGAGGAAAGGGAAGGAGGGAAAGATATACACACAGAGAAAAAGTACAACATATGATGGCCAATTTAAATATGAAAAAGATCTCAAAGACCATCCAAACCTCTCATTGTGCCAATAACGAAATTGAAGCCCAGGGAGGTAGTACATCACACCCAAAG
Organism: Sarcophilus harrisii; assembly: GCF_902635505.1. NCBI lineage: Eukaryota > Metazoa > Chordata > Mammalia > Dasyuromorphia > Dasyuridae > Sarcophilus > Sarcophilus harrisii. The sequence continues at coordinate 29,920,471 of NC_045428.1, forward strand.
GCACATAAGTAGTAAGTATCAGAGGAAGGATTGGAACCATATCTTCTGACCCACTTCCTACTGTACCACACTGCCTCCTTAACAGTGGGATATTGTATTCTCTACACATCTCAGTTAATTATATATTATGAAAGTATAGTTTGCTATAGAAAGTTGCCAGCAAAAATCTGCCTGCTCCTTTCTCGTGTCTTCCACTTCAAATATTGTGCTAACATTTTTATGGAAATGAAAGTCAGCATATGGGTCAGTAATTATCAATGCCTTTTTTTTTTTTTGACTAATGATTATCTTCATGGTCTTTTCCCATTGTTTTGAAATCTCCTCTTTGAAATATGCTGGAAATTCACCTATGAATACCTTTAAAACTGTGATTCTGATTTCATCTGTACATATTTAATCAAATTCTTCCCCTTCCTTTTTTACTTTCATAAGCACCAGTTTAATTTTATCATATTATGTACTAAAATGAGGGGACTTTAGCTGATAAAGTTCCATGATTATCCTTAATAAGAATGGATTTCTCCAACAGTACTGCTTCCATTTTCCATCTATTTGTTGTCGCTTTTCCAGTTTTTTTTGTAAAAACTTTTTGGGATAATCTGCTTTGGTTTCTTGCCATGTTTTGGTAGGATTATTTCCCCATCCACTTTTTTTTTGGGGGAAGGGTATTTGGAAAAATAATATTGCTTATAATCTTTCTGAAAGAGGTTGTAAAGGAGTGAATAATTCGAATTTGTATTGCCCTTGACTGCCATGATTTTCTACTAAACAAGGAAATACTGAACCATTTTTTCATTTTCTTTTATATCTTAGTTACAGTGACTTTGTAACATCTCTTAAGTTTCTGTAACAAGTGGTGGCCAGAATCAATATGTTGACTCCTACCTATTTCATTTTTTTCAAAGATAACACCTCATTTGAAGAGATCAGATTATAACTGTTATAAATCACATACTGTATCTTTTCATCTTTATAATTTCTTCCAATTAGGTGTCAATTTTTACCTTTGCTCTAACCTGGCTAAGATCTGTCTCCATGTAGATGGCTGATTCTGAAAGGGCTCACATCAGTAGTCAATTATCAATTATGATAATAATTTTCTTCTTTCTTCCTCTCTCTCTCTCTCTCTCTCTCTCTCTCTCTCTCTCTCTCTCTCTCTGACATGTTTGATGCTTGCCCCATTCAGAGACTATGCATGAGAAAATTTATTCCTGACATACAAACAAAAGACTTTTGGTCAATCAACAAGCCTCTGGCACCTCTTATTTCTCAATCACAACTATGTTTCTCAATATATCTGTCCCAATGTCACCTTCCCACTGAAGCCACCAAATATCAAGCAAGATACTGATTTGGTTTGGAGGGTCTTGTCAAAGTCTTCATAGAATTTCTCTTCTTTTACATCTGTAATAAATATGAGTACTAGTATAATCCTCTTCATTGGCTTTTTTATACTTACACTCATTTGGAACCCTCAGGAATAGATGAACAAATGTCTTATGAAATAATATTGTCCATGGCATTTGAACATCCAATGAAAACATTTTAATCTATAATCCATTTTATCTGCTCTTCAGAGAAGTGTGTGAGAGCCATGCTCCCAATCAGTTCTAGTTTCTTTTAATCTATTAGTTTATTATTTCATTGAGAAGCTATAAATATGGGCATGAAAATCTTCCATCCAAATATCACCTCATTGACCTTTAAAGAAAGATCTTGGGTTGAGTGGATGAATGAAATAATTGATAAATAGATGGATGAAAAAAAAAATTAAGCACTTATCATGTCCCAGGATTTCTACAAACACAAGTCAGCCAGATAGTCCTTGCCCTCAAGAAATTTGCAATCTAATAGGCAGTCTAGTGATAGAGTGATGAACCTTCCTGGAGTCAGGAAGTTCAATACCATGCAGATTCTTACTAGCAGTGTGACCCTGGGCAAATGACTCAACTTCATTTTCCTCATCTGTAAAGCTGGTTGTTGTGAGGATGAAATGATATAACACTGTAAAATGTTTTGCAAAGCTTAAAGTGCTATATAAATGCTAGCTTTATAGCTGATTAATATCATGCTGTAGCTAATTAATTGTGGTTGGTTAATTAATAATTTCTATCATAGCTATAATATATATTATACTATAAAATAATAGTTTTATAAAACATTTTGCAAACTTTACAATCCTAGATAAGTTCTAGCTATCATCATTTGGAGAATGCAACAAATAGAGGCTGAAAGATGACAATATAAGTAAAGCTCTTTGCAAACCTCAAAGTCATATAAAATATAAGATATTATTTATTATGGGGAAGACAACAAATTTATGATAAAATGCGTAACTCCTAAAAATGCTATGTAAATACTAAGTATTATTATTATTATTAGAAGGCAATAAATATAGAATAAAGTAATATATGTATTAAAATGTAATATTTAAAATTTGATTTTATAAATAATATACTTATAAAATGTTTTGCATATTTTAAAGCACAATATAAATGTTCTTCCTCATTCTTACTAGGGGAAAGTAAGAGATATAAGATACACTGGGATGATACTTATAAAGCTCCTTGCAACCTTAAGTTACTACTATTATTCTTTTCATTATTATTATTTAGAAGAGCCAGAGTAGGGAAAGGGCAGGAATTGTATGATCCTGGATGGCATGGTTTGGAGTTGTCCAGTAGGGGATACAGATGAAATCTCACCTCTAAGAGCCCATTGTCCCAGAATCAGGAATAATAGTTACAGTAATGTTTGTAGATGGTCTGTTAACTGTGTGATTCTCAGCATTCTTTGACTCTTATTTCAGTCACCATCCCTGCAACATAACAGGACCTCACAGGGCTTAGGGAAATGCTTGATTACCATATATTTCATGGGTTTCCATGGCCAAATAATTCTGAATCTCTTGGCCAACCTTCTGGTGTTGAGCCTCTCTGTTCTTTGCTAGGCTGGCTCTTGGACAGTAGCAAGCATGGTGTGAAATGTCACCAAGACCACACTGCAAAATGTTTTCCAACTTAGCAGGCTCTGTAGAGTTCTCAATAACCAAACTCCAGTTCCAAGCTTATAACCATAAGACCTTGTTAATACCATTACAGAAACATTTTCTTCTTGAATCCTTCAGTATGGTTTCTATTAAGCCACTCGTTTTATTTGTTTTGTATGTTCTATCCTTTCTTTTGATGTTATTCTTTTTTATTTGAGATTTCATTGGTCAGAGGTAGGGTGGCTTAGTAGAATTAACAGGTTCACATCCTGCTTCTGACACATTCCCACTATGGAGGAAAGTAATTTATTTCCAGTGTCCCAAAACTCTAAGATAATCAATTATAGATAAGTTGTTGATCTGCATAGGTGAACTGAATCCCATACTAGTGTGTACCTACAGTGAAGAAATCATAGATTCATACTTTCTACTTCCATAAGGGGGAAAAGGGAAAAAAAAGAACAAAAGAACAAACAAAGGACAAAAATTAACAGTTGGAACTATAGGGGAGAATGGGAGTATCATGAGTTAGGCTTTTTACCTTCATTTTAGATAGCCCAAATATATTCAATTATACAATGTTTGATTATGGGAGACAGTATTACTTAATGGATAGAGTTTTGGAGTACTAAAGAACAGAGTTAAAATTCTGCCTCAGGTACTTACTGACCATGTGGTACTGAGTATATCACCTTTCTGTATTTCAGTTTCCTCATCAGCAAAGTGAGTGGCTTGAAGCTGATAACCTCTCAGGTCCCTCCCTATGAACTCTAAAGCTAGAGAAGATTTCTTGGCAAAGTGGCTACCTAACTGTCTAGCCCCATATTCCTATTTATCAAAACAATTATTTGCACTAGACGAATAATGACCAAGAAATCCAATAAGAAACTACTGCAAATTACTTCCTCTACCCCATAATTCTACTGAAAATTAGTCAAAACCTTATAGGCAATGGGGAAAAGGATCTATCATTCAAAGTGAGGACAGCAAGATTCAGTATCTAGAGCAAGAGTGAAGAGTTTCCCTGAAAAATCTCTAGGGTGTTCAGGAAGCTTTGGAAGATCAGAGAAATGGTAGAAGAAAATGCCATACAAGATTTGATAGCTTCCACTAAAAACTAAAGATCTTAGATTTAAGTATTCCAGAAGACAAAAGAAAGAGGATTAGAACCAACAGTATCTTATCCTGAAAATATTAGTATAATTCTGCAGGAGAGAAATGGACATTTAAGGAATAAAAGACTTTCAATATTTCCATGAAAAGATCAGAAATGGAAAGAACTATGAAATTGAAAAACAAATCAATAGGAACTTAAAAAATAAATTGATCTGAATGATTAGAAAAGACTTTTTGTAATACAGGAGAAGAAACAAGTGTCCTTTTAGCATCTTAATGTCTTCAAAAGATCATGAGGGAATTAAGTTAGAGAATTAGAGGTCTTGGTCATGGATTGGTTCTGTTTTGAGATTTGAAGAAGAAAATAAGAAGGGAAGGCAAAAGAAGGAATAAGTTCATGTACAAAAGAGGAAGAAGAGATTAGAATTGACAGTTTCTCATATAAAGTGAGTGAGAAGAGGATATAGAAGAGGATATAAACCTTTTTTTCCCCTTTTTTTATTATAGCTTTTTATTTACAAAACATATGCGTGGATAATTTTTCAATATCGACCCTTGCAAAAACTTGTTTCAAATTTTCCCCTCCTTCCCCCCACGCTCTCCCCTAGATGGTAAGTAGTCCAATACATGTTAAATATGTTAAAATATATGTTAATTCCAATATATGAATACATATTTATACAGTTATCTTGCTGCACAAGAAAAATCAAATCTAGAAAGAAAAAAACTGAGAAGGAAAACAAAAATAGAAGCAAACGATAACAGAAAGAGTGAAAATGCTATGTTGTGATCCACACTCAGTTCCCATAATCTTCTCTATGGATGTAGATGGCTTTCTTCATTAATGAACAATTGGAACTGGTTTGATCATCTCATTATTGAAGAGAGCCATGTCCATCAGAATTGATCATCATATAATCTTGTTGCTGCTATATATAATAATCTCCTGGTTCTGCTCATTTCACTTAGCATCAGTTCATGTAAGTCTCTCCAGGCCTCTCTGAAATCATTTTGCTGATCATTTCTTGCAGAACAATAATATTCCATCACATTCATATACCAGAACTTATTCAGCCATTCTCCAACTGATGGGCATCCATTCAGTTTCCAGTTTCTAGCCACTACACAAAGGGCTGCCACAAACATTTTTGCACATGTGGGTCCCTTTTCCTCCTTTAAGATCTCTCTGGGATATAAGCCCAGCAGTAACATTGCAGGGTCAAAGGGTATGCACAGTTTGATAACTTTTTGAGCATAGTGAAGATAAGACCTTGAAGAAGGTATAGGGAGATTGGCATCAGATGAATTTGCATCCCATCTTAAATGGACAAAGAAGGGTGGAACATACACACACACACAGAGAATTTGGTGAACTATACATAATGGTCTAATTCAACAGAGAAACAGAAATAGAGGAGGGGATATCAAGAGGTAGAATAACACTTAAGGGGAAATAGGTGTAAAGAAAATAAATTTCATGATTTGAGGAGGGAGGGAACTAATAGGGAGAGAGAGAAAAAGGAATGCCTTAAATTGTTTCTTAAACAATTGGAAAATGACTAAACAAATTATGTTATATAAATATAATGGGATATTATTTGCCTAATAATAACTCATGGAGACAAGTTAGGAGAATTAAGAATAGAATGAATGGAAGCAGAGTGAAATGGGAAAAATCAGAAGAATAATTTATATATTTAACAGTGATGTTTAAAAAAAAAAAACAATTTTGAAAAACTTAAGAACTCTCATCAATGCCATGGTCCAGCCAGGGGTCCAAAGGACCTGTGGAGAATTATCCACCTTCTAACATAGAAGTAATGGATGTCAAATTAGATAGATATATACATTGTTGTATATTGCCACTGTGTGACTCTGCTTAGTTTGACTTTATTTTTTATAAAGTTTCTTTTTCTCAATTTTAATAGAAGTAGAGAAGGAGATGAATCTACAAGATACTGTAAGAGTAAAACTTGCTCTCCTAAAAGGGACCATTAAATCCTTTTTAAACAAAGCACAGATGATTCTGAGTGTCACATAGAATCCTCTTTTTGTGCTCTGGTGTGTATGTGGAAACATTGTTTGTTTTAAAGTTCTTTTTTTTTTAAATTAAGACTAAGTAAAAGGGAAGTAGGGTTATTCTGGCATGATTTGTTCTTGATGAAGCCATCAACTTCTTTGTAATTATTTTTTTCCTTTCTAAATGTTCAAGAATGATCCCTTAATGATAGGTTTTAAAGTTTTCCCAGGAATCAAAGTCAAGTTCACTGATCTATAGTTTACAGAGTCTGTACTTATTCCTTATTTTGAAAATTAAGGAGGAAAGGAGAAAAGGGAATAAGCATTTATTATGTTTCTACCATGTGCCAGGCAGTGTACTAAATATTTTATAAATATTTTCTCATTTGATCCCCACAATAACACTGGGAGATATGTGTTGTTAATTTTATAGTTGAAAAAAAAGAGAAAGAAAGAGAAGAAAGAGAAAGAAAGAAAAGAGAAAAAAAAAAAAAAACCTGAGGCAAACTGAAGTCAAGTGACATGCTTAGAATCATACTTGTAAGTGCCCAAGAGCATACTGAGGGCCTCATTCCAAGCCCAGTGAGCTATCTAATTGCTTCACCAATTAATATCTTCTGAATATCATTGACCAATTGTCATCTTCCCTAACATCAATTTTCACTTAAGATCTTACTGAGATTTTGATTGATTGGCATCTCTTCAAAATCATTGATATATAGTCAAAAAGCTACCAGTTTTATCAATTGGTTTTGTTGGAAAGCTATAGAAAGAGCTGCTACTAAAGCATCTGAAAATGGGAGCCACTTTCCCTTATCTTTCTCTCTGGGCAATGTGGGCTCAAACTTAAAAGACTTTTATAAACATTCCTCCCTTAAGTTAATTCTAGATACTGTCTCTCAGAATCTAGGTCCACTGATACTGAACTGGTGCTTGCTTCAAGCATATTCTGCTAGAAATCATAGTCGCTGGACTTCCCAGGATTGTTCTGACCTTTCAAAATTCACAAAGTTGTAACCTAGTCCATCTCATCTGATACCTATTTCCCTAAGATTTGGAAAGAAAAACTGAAACAGAAAAAAAACCCACTGTTTCATTCATTCTCAGACACTTGATGATATAAGATGGTTATCAACACTATGACCTCTTTCCATCTTAAAGAAATCATTTCGTACTTGAAAGCTATCAGGGAAGTAAGATCAATTTGGCTGATATATTAAGTTGTAGCTCAACAGCCAATTCAGCTCTTTATCACCACACAGTAAATGGATAAAAAACAGACTGCACCATTACACATTTCCAGAAGTAAGTTTCCCTTGTTTCCATGTGGATTGTCTCCAGAAAGAGAAGTGTGAACATGCTTGAATGACTAGGTATCTTTTATCCAATCCCTTCATGCTTGTAACTCTTGCTTATGTACTAAATTACAGCTGGGTTGTCATAAGAAATCACAAAGACTCTCACCAGTAATTATTGAATCAATCTGATCTAGTATGTACATATCGACCCCCTATTATGTGTCACCTTTGAGTCAATTTGGTGTAGCTGATAGAGCAATGATCTCGGAGGCAGAGAAATCTGATCTTGATGCTTCATATCTTATACATGTTTTATATGTACTGGATGCTTAAGGAATGCTTGTCTAATTGAATTGTATAAGTGAAAAGCATAGTTTATTTGATTTTCTATTTTATTTTTCCAATTACATGTAAAGATAGTTTTCAACATTCATTTTTGTAAGATTCCGGGTCCCTCTCTTTCCACCATCTTGCAGCACCACCATGGTGCACACTAATGTGCTGGCAGATGCTCTCAAAAGCAGCAACAATGCAGAAAAGTAAGGAAAACACCAGGTTCTCATTAGGCCTTACCCTAAAGTAATCATCCAGTTCTTAATTGTGATGATGAAGTAAAATTACAATGGCGAATTTGAGATCATTGATGTTCACAGAGCAAGAAAAATTATTGCGAACCTCATGGGCAGATTAAGCAAGTATGGTGTAATAAGCCCCAGATTTGATGTTCAATTGAAAGATCTGGAAAAGTGGAAGAATAATCTGCTACCATCCCTTCAATTCGGGTTCACTGTGGTGAACTGGTATCGTGGACTATGAGGAAGCAAGATGAAAATACACAGGAGGAAAAATCCTGGGATTTTTTTTTCTAAAATTTTTTCTACATACAAATAAAATGTTCCAATGGATTTTTAAAAAAGATTTTGAACCCCAACTTTTTTCTCCTTTCCTTATGTCCCTTCTCCCTAAGAAAACAAGCACTCTAATAAAGCTTATACATGTTTAATCATTTTAAACCCATATCCATATTTGTCTTGTTGTAAAAGAAAAATCAGACCAAAAGGAAAAAAAGGCACAAGAAAGAAAAAGAAAAAAAAAAAAAGTGAAAATCGTATGCTTCAATCTGTATTCAGTCTCCAAAGTTCTCCCTCTGGCTACAGATGGCATTTCCCATCCCAAATCTATTGGAATTATCTTGGATCACAATAGAGAATTACAAAATTTTGCTCTTACTCTGTACAGTATTCTCCTGATTCTGCTCATTTCACTCAATATCAGTTCATGTAAGTCTTTTCAGGTGTTTCTGAAATCAACCTGTTCATCATTTCTTATAAAACAACAAATATTCTATTGCATTCATATATAATACTTTATAAAGTCATTCCCTAATTGATGATTCTCTACTCATTTTCCAATTTTTTGCCACCACAAAAAGAGCTGCTACTAAGACTTTTGCACATGTGGATCCCCTTCCTCTCTTTATGATCTTTTTGAGATATAGATCCAGTAGTGACACTTGGATCAAAGGATATGCACAGTTTTATAGACCTTTGGGCCTAGTTCCAAATTGCTCTTCAGAGTGGCTGGATCACTTGACAATTCTACCAACAATGCACTGGTGTGTCTCACTTTTCCCATATTTCCTCCAAAATTTATCATAATTTTTTCTCTCATCTTAGCCAATTGGATAGGTGTAAGGGGGCACCTCAGAGATGCTTTAATTTGCACTAATCAACAGTGATTTAGAGTATATTTTCATATAAGCATATTTTATTTTAAATGAAACTCATGATTTGTCACTTTCATATAAACTTATAGAAGACAAGTTCTAAGGCTCAGTGGTTTAGCAAAGAATGAAAAAGAAAAACAACAAATATTGGCAGAACCATGGGAAAATATGCACACTAATGCACTGTTGGTGGGATTGTGAGCTGCTTCAGTCCTTCTGGAAAGCAACTTACACAGTGCTTGTGCCCTTTGACTACTAGACCTAAGCCCAGTGAAACTTAAAAAACAAAAAAAAAAAAAAACAAAAAAAAAACAAAAAAAAAAAAGGAAAAAAGCCCCTGTGTACTAAAATATTTATAGCTGCTCTTTTTGTGACAGCAAAGAATGGAAACCTAAGGACTTGCCTATCAATAGAAGAATGGCTGAACAAATTATTGCACATGAATATAATAGAATATTACTATGCTATAAGAAATGATGAAAAGTACAACTTCAGAGATACCTAGGAAGAATTGCATGAACTGATGCAGAGAGTTGCTGTAGAATCAGAAGAACAATTTATACAATAATGGCACCATTGTAACATTTTAAAAAACTCCGATCAACACAGTGACCACTAGGAACTCTAGAAAAATGATGAAGCATATTATTTACCACTGATAGAGAAATAACACATTCATGGTACAGATTAAATATAGTTTTGGACGTAGCTATTAAGGGAATTTGCTTTGTTTGATGGAATATTTGTAATGAGGATTTTGTTTTGTTTTCTACTGGGGGATGGGGTGGGAGAGAAAATAGATTTTTGTAATGGAAAACAAAACAAAAAAAAACTTTAATTTTCAAAAAAGAAACCTCAGAAGTCACCCAGTCTAAGCTATTCTTCTCCTTTCAAGAGGAACAATAAACATCTGTTAAGTGAACGTAGCATTGTACAATTAGGCAGCTGGGTGGTTCGGTGGATAGAGCACTGGGTTTGGAGTAAGAAGGGCCCATGTTCCAATCCTATGTTGCTAACTGTATGATCCTAAGTCATTTAATCTCTACCTATCTCAATTTCCTTATTTGTAAAGTAGAATAATAATAACATCTACCTCCCAGGGCTGTTGTGAGGATTGAATAAGATCATCTCTGTAAAGGGCTTTGTAAACTATAGATGCTATATAAATTCTAGTTATAGCCAATATTGTTATTGTACTAGGTGGTGGGGAGATATATGAAGTTTAGGTAAGACAATTCTGCCCCTCATGGGCATATATGCATATGGGCATATGGAGAGATGTAAGACACCAGTCACATATATGTATATATAATGTGTATAGTATATGTATGATGTATCTCTATACATAGTGTTTGTGCATATATGTATATGTATACATATATAACCATACACACATATATATATATATATGCACATATCCATATATATATGCACACATGTATACACACACCCGTGTGACAGTTCCTTATATGGATAAAACCACAGGAATCAGGAAAAAATTTTTTTAAATTTTAAACCAGGCATTGTGCTAGATATCAGAGATAGGAAGGTTGAAAAAATAGTCCTTGCTCCCCATGAATTTGCATTATCCTGTCAGAGATTGGCAGTACAACATCTAACTATAAGTTAATACAGAATCAGTGGAGAAAAGGGAGGAACAATCACTGGGTTAAGAAAAGCCTGCCTTAGGAAATCAAGCACTAGTTAGGCCTAGAAGGCTGGGAAAGAAGCACAGCCTCTGGTCACTGCTGAGTGGTCCTTTTATTGAGAAGTCCACTGTTGAGTGGATCCTAATTGTTGAAATAACCTCTAGTTAGAGGTTTCTTCACTCCTGAGTAACTGGGTGATTAGAGCTCCTAGGGAGGGTCCTTCTTTGCCTTAAGATGGCAATCATTAATGTTAGCAAAGTTAGTTTAGCAGAAAGAACACATAAGGTTAGGAGGTAGAGCGGGGCTCTCATCTCTGCTCTGCTCCTAACATGGGACTTCCTTTCCTTGATTTATCTTTACTTCCCCTCACTCCCCTTTTTATGCCTTACTTGATAGGAATACTCAGAGGGCTATGGAACAAAAACTACCTCTGTGATTATACCTGTCAAGGAATCTTGTACGATTTTGAGATATGCACAGGAAATAGCTTATTGGAGAAAAGACTAGGAGAAGGTGTTTTGCTCTCTTGAATTGAATACATGTTTGTAATCAACACAAAATAAAGAAATGGGATCTTGCATTATCTCCTCCTTTTAGAATATTTGGATCCCTGGCTCTTGAATTAGAGGACTTGGCTTCAATCTTCTTCCTATATGATAATAGTTGAACCATTTTCACTTCCCTGGCCCAGTTTCTTCATCTGCAAAAATGAGTGGGGGGAGGACACACAATGGTCTCTGAGATCTCTTTCAATTCTAGTTTTAAAATATATGAGTCAATAATTGTACGATTGTAAAAGCATGGTCTGCTGTGGAATATGATTTGAAGAAACTTTCTTTCTGTTCTTTTCTCACAATATCAAGAATGTCTGAACACCTGTGTAAATAATTCCCATTAGAATTTTGAAGAGATGGGAAAGTAAGCACATGAGTAGATTGTTTCCTTGGTCACTTGCTTTTTGGTGATGATTAAGTCCCAGATTTCTCTCTCTCCCTGTCCCCAAGCTGTGGCATTTTCCTTTCATAGATTCCTTGAGAATTGATCCTTCGGTGCCTTTGATGTTGGGTCACTTCTGACATGAACTTTTTTTTTAAAAATTGATATTTTTGGTGATCTTTTCTCCGCCATTTCTGAATGAATATCTTCCCTCCTATTCAGAAAGTCATTCCTTATAAAAAAGTCTAAAAGTAGAAAAAGTCAACTGGCTTTACTAAAGATAACTGTCCCATCAGCTGAGTCTGATGGTTTATCCAGAGGATCCCATCTCTGTAATGAGGAAAGGGAGGTCCCTTTCCTTATCTCTTCACCAGGGCCAAGCTTGGACCTCCTCTTTTTAAAGGTCCTTTAAAAAAAAGCATTTATTTATTGCTATATTTATTGCACCAGAATATCTTCCAGTATCCCTCCCCCTTTTCCTCAAAGGGAGCCATCTCATATCACACATAATATTTTTAAAGACAAAAAATAAAAAAAGGAGAAGAAAAAAAAATCAGTAAAACTGTTCATACATTGAAAAAGTTTGAAAAAAGATGTAACATACCACATCTAGAGTGCTTCCATCACCCCAAAGAAGCAGGATAGGAGAGGTTTTTTTTTTTTCATTTTTCTTCTTTGGGCCCTCACTTGTTCTTTGTAATTTTGCAACCTTCACTTTTGATTAGTTTGAGATTTTTCATTCTATTTATATTGTCGTAGTTACTGGGTATAGGTAGGTCCCAATTATTTTGAATAATTAATACCCCTGAAGTGGTCACATAATTCTAATTTGAACTGCATGTTTCCATTGGGTTGGAACTAATTATCATAGTTTCCACATCTATAACTTTGAATAGAATGAAATCAAATATACACAGCCACTTCAGGGGATTTGGCATTAGTGCTAGTCTGGACTCAGTTGAATATTGATTTCTTGGTTTTGATTTCCATCTGTATCAGATTGTATAAATCTTCCCATGATTCTCTGGGAATTCATCTCATTAAATATTTCTTACAGCACAGTTATATTCACTTACATTCCTACATTACAATTTGTTCAGATATTCCTCGATTGGTGGTAAAGTCCATTTTTAAAAACAGCATTGATAGCGCTGTTTTTGAAGAATTAAAAGTTGGGGATAACATGAAAGGGCTCATTGGATAGTCAGGTATTGATCAATCAAAAGGCATTTGTTAAACACTTTTATTATGTATTTGTTGTTTATCAGGCATATCTAATAAGCACTTTGTACCATGGAGGTATAAAGAAAATTTAAAAATTAGACCAAGTTCTGTTTCTGACACATACTAGATGTGTGACCTTAGGCAAGTCATTTCTCAATGCCAAGAAAACACTTCAAAATTATGGATTACAGATTAGATAGTTGCATTGGGAAAAGGAGTGTCATTTGTATATGGATAACCTATCTTATATTGCTTTCTGTCTTGGGGTGTGGGAAAGAAAAAGAGGGAGGGAGAAAAATTTGGAACTCAAAATCTTAAAAAAAAAAAAAAGAATGTTGAAAACTATCTTTACATGTAATTGAGGTAAAAAAAAAAAAAAACACTATTAAATGCAAAGGAAAAAAAAAAGGAGTGTTTTCACTTAGGAGTTCTCTCAACCAGTGGAATCACTGGACCATTTCACCTTCACTCCACAATTCTTTTGACTGTGTTATATGGCTTTGAGTCTTACAATATCTCAATTTCTAAAGTTATAGTTGCTAAAAGACAGATAGAAAGCAAAAGTTTCCATTACATGTTATAAATGAAGAGTTATGCATCTTTAGTCATGAAACATGCAATCAGCCTCAGTTTCTCCATCTATAAAATGAGGATAACAATAACATCCATCCAGAGTTGTTGTGGAGATCAAATGACATCATATAGAGAGAGAGCTACACAAACACTAGTTATTATTATTTGGAAGACATTATTGTGTGGATTCCTTGGAGAAGCCTTATGTAAAGACAGTCTAACCAACAAGTAGCTATTAAGTGCCTATTATGTATTGGGTCCTGTGCTAAATGAAGGAGAGATAAATAAAACCATGAGACTATTTGTGTCCCAAGGAGCTAATCTGGCATCCATGAATTTGCCATTTTTTGTCAAGCAAATATTTTGATAATTGCATTTCAATATAATTGATTTCTCCTGTTACCCTATGTAATTTATCTTATGCATGTACAAATATTTGTTCTGTGAAAGGATCCATAAACTTTAGCATATTGTCACAGGAATCCATAAAATAAAAAAGGTTAAGAAGCTACTTATGGGGATCTAAAATATAGACAACTAAGAAAATGCAACCTATAGATAAATGCACAATGATTATTATTATTATTTTAGGATTATCAGTGTCTAGCCAATCCAAATGGTTCTTCTTTGCCAATGTAGAAAGTGAAATTCACTTGCCCAAGATAAACATCAAAGAGCTCAAGCCAGATGTTTTGGCTCTCCAGTCAGAGAGAATTGGGACAATTTCATTTTTATCTTTTTATCTCCAGCACGAAAAATCACTTATCCCTGTTTGCCTCAGTTTCCTTATCTGTAAAATGAGCCGGAGAAAAAAAATGGCAAACAGTTCCTATATCTTTGCCAAGAAAACCCCCAAAATGGGGTCACAGAGAGTCAGACAGAACTGAAACAACTGAACAACAAAATTTCCAGCACCTAGGAAACTCTTTGTCTATAGAAAAGAGAAGGTCATTCCCTTGAGGATAAGTAGTGGTGGTGGTGGTGGTGGGGGTGGGGTAGGCATTAACAACTGGGAGACTACAGGAAAACCTTCGGGAGGTAAATGGCCCTAGACATGGATAGGCAGGTGTGGATGCATTATGATTGTCATCTTTGGGAGCAAGGGCCCACACTGAAGAGATCTTGGAGCCATCAAAGTATTTGAGTTTGTGGTTATTTGTTTGTTATTTGTTCTTCTCAAAGAGGGCCATGACATCAGGGAGGTGATGGCATGCCTTGCAAATGAGTTCCATTTAAATGAAGGAGGACTGTATAAAGAAAGTCACTTTCTCATCTGGAGCCATCTGGGTTCAGTGACAAGATATGGATCAGGATGACTGAGGAGGGCTGTGGGGTCTTGGTTGCAGTGGGAAACCTTGTTATTTTTAAGCCAAGGTTAAAGTCTTTAACAAGTCAGACTTTGATTGAAGCAATACCCAATCAGTGCTTAAGGCTGGGAGAAATGAGTAAGAGCTTCTCTCTCTCTCTCTCTCTCTCTCTCTCTCTCTCTCTCTCTCTCTCTCTCTCTCTCTCTCTCTCCATCTATCTGTCAATTGGGCCATGCATCCATCCGTCCATCCATCCATTCATCCATCCATCAATCTATCTGTCGATTTATCTATCTATTTTAGTCTTGGTAGTTTCTTGACAAAACAGACTCTATTGAACTTCCTTAACTTTGCAGCTCATTTTGGGACATTTTAAGGACTCTACACCCCACAGGTGAATCCAACCAGCATTTGTGTTTCATCAACCTGGGAGTTCATTCCATTTTCCAGGCCCTCTCCATTTTTAGAAGTTGACCTATAAAATTGGTTGTGGCCAATCTGCAAGACTAAAGAACTCTGATCAAAGCAGTGACCCATCCTGTTTCCAGAGGACCTAGGAAGAAGGGTATTACTCACCTCCAGAAGGAATGAGATACAGACATTAGATGTAGAAAGAGACTTGCATTTTTGAGCATGGCCACTGTTTTGTCTGATTGTATTTATTTGTTATGTATGTTTTTTTTTTTTCCTTTTGTTCTCTGAGTTGTTAATGGGGATGAGGGATATCAATGGTGATGCAATTAAAAAAAGATGGCCTTTGTATCATTCTAAAAAGGCAAAGAAAAGTACAAAAAGAAGCTTAGAAGGAAATCCAGACAAACTGGACAGTTTTGAAAGTAATGTGTAGAATTTATTTTATACTATAAAAAAGTAAATGGTGGGAAATACTGGTGATCTTCTCTTTATATTGTGCTATGTATAGAAACGTTATTTTTTTTAATTCAAACATTAAAAAAAAAAATAGTCCTGACCAAAAAAAAAAATTTCACTGAGGGTGACCTAGTGATGAGTCCCTACATACCCAGTTTTCAAGAACTCAGGTTTACATTAAAACTAAGAGAAGGTATCACATCAAGACTTCAGTGAAAGTTTTACATGCAATAGGGACTTAATATTTTTTTTTCCTTTTTTAATTAAACCTTTTTATTTTCAAAATATATGCATGGATAATTTTTCAACATTAACCCTTGCAAAACCTTGTGTTTCGAATTCCACCCCTCCCCTTTCCAGCACCCCCTCCCCTATATGGCAAGTAATCCAATATATGTTAAACATGGTAAAATATATGTTAAATCCTATATATGCATGCATATTTATGCAATTATCTTGCTGCACCAGAAAAATCAAATCAAAAAGGAAAATAAAATGAGAAAGAAAATAAAATGCAAGCAAACAACAACAAAAAGAGTGAAAATGCTATGTTGTGATCTACATTCAATTATCATAGTCCTTTCTCTGGGTGTTGATGGCTCTCTTCATCACAAGATCCTTGGGACTGGCCTGAATCATCCCATTGTTGAAAGGACTTAATATGAACAACACAAATATTTACATATGCTTACAAGGAAAATATTCTTTTTTTTTTTTTTTTTTTGCAAAAAGAAAAAAAATGATCAAATACTTCTCAAAGTTGCTGTGGAGTATAAAATAAATTGACAATGTTTTGTGTGGGGCAAGAAGATACAGGGCAAAGTGGTCTGGGTTTGGAACCAGATGTCCTGGGCTACAATCAATCCTAGCTGTGTTATTTGGAAAAATCAAGTCACTTCTTTGGAGGGCAGTTGCCTCATTCATAAATTGGTGGCTTAGAAGGAGACAACTTCGGAGCTCCTTCCAGATGGAGATCTGCAAGTCCATAATCCTGTCTGTGGGACTGTGTTCAAGCTGCTTCATCTCTTGGCCTCATCTGTGAAATAAGGCGGTTTGCTAGTAGGCCTTTGATCTCCCTTTCTGCATATCTGAGATCTAATCCATGTGGGAATTCTTTACAATAATGCTGGGCAAAAATCCATCTATCCTGCCCCTTTAGTGAGATGTCTGTCTTCCACATTCTCCCAGAATCCTGCATGAGAGAGCCTTCCTCTTTCTTGTTCTTTTGGCATTTCAGGAATGCCAACTGAAAATGTGGATGATCCAAGGGGTAATTCATGTGTTGGCCCATCTTTTCTGAGTTGCCACATCTTTCTGACCATCCTCCTTTATGTTGCTCCTCTGGCCTAATTCTCCTGTTGCAGTCTACTCCATCAATCAATCACTATTTAGTATGGACCAACCCATTAGTAGCTGTCCTTTGGTGACCTACTTGAGCTTTTCGAAATATAGTATTTCATGTTCTATAGTCCAAGAGTATCACATATGATTATTATTAAAAACAAGGACTCACTTTTCCAGGACAAATTTGTAATTAAGAACACTGCAATATTTTTTATTGGTCTCTTCTTATTCAGTTCTTGACCTACTTCACTGTCTATCCTCTGATGGATCCTTTGTTGAGGTTCTCCATTGAACTGAAGGTCATAATATGAACAGTATTGATAATCATAATAGTTAACATTTCTATAGCCCTCAACATTTACAAAGTCCTTTACATATATGTATGTATGTATATATCCTTTGATCTCTACAAACCTTTGAGATAATTACTCTTATTGCTCCCAGTTTACAGATGGGGAAACTGAGGCACACACACAGAGGTTAAGTAATTGCCAGGGTCACATAAGTAGAAAGTGTCTGAGGCCAGATTTCATCAGCAACAACAAAGATTCACTTCTCTGCTTTTCCCATTCCCTTCCCAGTTTTTGAAATGTACTCTCTTCTCACCTCAGCCTCTTAGAATTTCTAGTTTCCAGCTCAAAGGCTACATCCTCCACTCCACCTCCAAGTGCTAAGGAGTCTCCAGAAAAAAATATTCCTTGTTTATTTGTTACCTATTTTAATCTGCACTTTCTTTGCTCATAGTAGTAGCTCCCACTCCATTCACTTAACTAAGTGCCTGCTATGCTAAACTCTGGGAATAAAAAAGAGGCTCTTCCTGGAAGATAAATTCTTGAGGGCAGGAATCTTTTAATTTTGTCTTCCTAGCCCTAGTTTTGCTGTCAGTCAAGAAGCATTTTTTTGATTAAAGTTTTTTTATTTTTCAAAACATATGCATGGACAATTCTTCAACCTTAGCCCTTGAGTAACCCTGTGCTCCAATTCGCCCCCCCCCCCTTTCCTCAGGCCTTCCCCTAGATGGCAAGTAGTCCAATATATGTTTAACATGGTAGAAATCTATTTTAAATCCAATATATGGATACACGTTTATACAATTATTGTGCTGCACAAGGAAAAAAGAGAAGCAAAATAAAATGCAAGCAAACAAGAAGAAGAAGAGAAAAAACTGCTACGTTGTGAATCACACTCAGTCTCCACAGGCCTCTCTCTGGGTGCAGATGGCTGTCTTCATCACCCAACAAATGGAACTGGTTTGAATCATCTCATTGTTGAGGAGGGCCTTGCCCATCAGAACTGATCACGGTATAGTCTTGTTGGTACCCGGTATAATGATCTCCTGGTTCTGCTCACTTCACTCAGCATCAGTTCGTGTAAGTCTCTCCAGGCCTTTCTGAAATCCTCCTGTTGGTCATTTCTTACGGAACAATAACAGTCCATAACATTCATGTACCATAATTTATCCAGCCATTCTCTGTCAAGAAGCATTTATTACGCACTTATTTTCTGCACAGCCACAGAGCTCGGTACCTCGTTGGTGCTTAATGAATTCGAATTCTAGACTGACTGTAGAGCATTCCTCGAGAGTCCATATTTTGAAGACCTGGGTCGGGTTTTATAATTCCTCTGCACGCTGATTTGTTGGGTGTCGGGCCCCCCAGGAGGACTGTAAGCTCTTTGCGGGCACGGACTCGGATTTTTGCTTTTGTCCAGCTCCCGGGAATCCCTGCAGATCGCAGCAGAGAAGAGGCAGCCTCCCCCTTTCTGCAGTCCTCCCCGCGGGTCCTCCGGGAGAGTCCCGGGCGGAGGCGCGCCCACTGCTCGGGGGGACAGCCCCGGGGACGCCGCGGGCCCGCCAGCGCGCATTTGTGCGGGTGGCGCTACTCCACACTGTACGGTATGTGGGCTGGTCCCAAATCCCCATGTGGTCCCGACATCATTGACATGGCGGAATCCTCCAGCAAAAGCTGCTGCGAGTTATTTTAGCGGCGGCGACGGCGGCGGCGGCTGGAGGAGGAGGTGGAGGAGGAGAAGGAGGAGGAGGAGGAGGAGGAGGAGGAGGTGGTGGTGGTGGTAGTGGTAGTGGTAGTGGTAGTGGTGGTAGTGGTGGAGAAGAAGGAGGAGGAGGAGGAGGTGGAGGAGGAGGAGGAGGAGGAGAAGGAGGAGGAGGAGGAGGAGGAGAAGGAGGAGGAGGAGGAGGAGGAGCAGCGGAGGCAGCGGCGGCGGCGGCGGCGGCGGCGGCAGCAGCAGCAGAGGCGGCTGGAGGGATTCCTCAGGCTGCCTGGCTGGAAGGCAGGGCAGGCAGGCCGGCAGGCAAGCAGAGGGCGACCCCGCGTCTCACGCGCCCCCCGGCACCCACCCTGTTTCAGCCCTCGAGAAGGTAAGGAGCGGCCGCCGCAGCGGCCGGGGAGGGCTGACGAGCGGGCGGGAGCCAAATAGCAGCCCCAGAGCCCGGGCTGGCGGCGGAATGCTGGCCGAGCCATTTGGAGGAGCGGGACTGCCCCGGAAAGCCCCGGAGCCGAGCCCAGCCCCGCTAGCGGGTTCCGGAGAACCCCTGAGATTTCGGGGGGTGGCCGCCTTTCCGTGCAGGAAAACTTCAGGCTTAAGTAGCTAAGCTGCGCTGGCGGCGGAGAGGGGCCGGGGTGCCCCGATCGTCCCGCCCTCCCCCTTTCCCACCCCACCCCCACTTTCCGGGCTCCGGGAAGGTGATGGGGGGGGGGGATGCACCTAAGAAGGGGAGCAGGCGATGGGGATGAACGCGTACAGAAGTATGGAAAGTGGGGGGGGGAAAGAAAGCATTTAGTGCGAAGATTCCCCCCCCCCTTCCCCCAACCGTGCTTTGCCAAAAAACATTTTTCCAAGAAGAAGAAAAACCGGCCAATTTTAATTTCTTCAACGTTGTGCCTCCTCCCCGTTCCAGCCCCTTGGCACCCCTGTCCCCCCAGTCTCCGAGGTGGTGCAAAAGCCAGCCCCCCGTCCCGGGGGCAGGATCGCTGCCTGAAGGGGAGGGGAGAGGAGGAGAGGGGGTGTAGGAGGGGGTGTAGAGGGAAGGAGGCAGCAGCGGAATCTTCGACGTGTCACTTTCCTTATGGTGTGAGGGTTCAGCCCCGACCCATGAGAGAGCGCAAAGTGCTGCCGAAGTTTGGACGACTTTTGTGTGTGCGCCGGGGGGCGGGAGGGGCCCCCGGCGGGGCGGGCTCGGGAGGTGAGGATGCCGCTTTATTTTCTCCCCCTTTCTCCCTTCCCTCGCTTTCCCCCTTTTGTTGGGCTTCGAGAGTAGGGGAGGGCTTTGGGTGCCGGGGCCCCGGGGGTCCTGCGGCCGTGGGAATGGCAGAAGGACCTGGGCGCTACAAAGTAGCCGTTTGCGGGCCGGGAGGCTACAGAGTAGCAGTTTTTCGAACCTTCGCCGCCAGCCGAGCCCGGGAATCCCGAGCGACTCCTGGGGCGCCGTGGGGCTCCGGGCTCCCGGGCAGGCCCCTGACATTTCCCTCTTCTCCTCCCCCGCCCCTTCTCGGGAGCCCCCCCTGCCCTCCTCCTCCCCTCCCCCTCCAGCCAAATCCTTTCCTCCATATCTTCACTTCCCCAGTTCCTGGGCTTCCTCCCCGCGTCCCTTCTCTGCCTTTGGAAAGCTGACGGCGGAGTGGAGGGCTGTTCCCAACTTAGAGACTTGAGGAGGGGGGGAAGGGAGACCGTCAAAGCACCCTCCTTCCTCTCTCCAGCTCCCCTCCGTTTCACATTCGTTTACCCTGTTGCGGGAGCCCGGTCTGCTTGGGGAGGGAGGAGGAAGAGGACGAGGAAGAAGAGACCGAGAATCTGTGCCCTGAGGCTGGAGAGCCTGGGAGGGAGGAGAGAGGGAGGGGAGCGGAGGCACCTAGGGGCCCGGAGAGCTGGAGGCTAAGGTTTAAGTCCGGGTGCCTGGGTGGGGGCTGCGCGAACCTACTTGGCTGTTCTGGAGTTGGGGGAGAAGCGCCGGAGGAAGTGGGATCGGGGATCGGAGGATGGGAAGGGTGAGGCGAGGGTCTGTCACTGGTGGAAAAAAAAAAGTGTGTGTGTGGGGGAGATTAGGAGGCTTTTTGCTGCTCCCGAGGAGGCCCGAGTTCTCCGCGTAAACTTTTCCAAAATGTCTGGATGCAGCAGGGGGGGTCGGGGGGGTACTTTGGGAGAAGACTCGGGACCGAGCTAAGGCAACTTTTTCTCCCATATGTTTGCGCCTTTCCGAGGAGGAGAGCCCTGGTTCGCAGGGGGAAATCGCCGACTTGGAAGTTACTGAGCTGGGCTGGACCGGGAGAGTGGAGTTGGGGGGAGGGGGAATTGGGGATTTTTCTTTTGAGTGAGACTTTCTCCTAAGCCCCAGCTCTGCCATCCCAGACGAAAGAAAGAAATGGCATTTTACCAAAACTTATTACTGTTTGCCGACTCTTTTAAAAGTTCGGCCCCCTCCCCCTTTTCTCCGTCTCAGTGTTTTTCTTTAAATCACATTTGGATTGGGGCCGAGGTTGCCTGACTGACACTTGGTGGGGGCTCCTTCTAGAAGTATTTAACTCCATCCAGGTTCATTTATCTTTTCTCCCTTCCCGCTCTCTCTCTCTCTCCCCCCCCCCTCCCCACCTCCGCCCCTTTTCTCCCGGGCTGATTCAGACTTTGCGAGTCTCCTGATCTTTCTGTTGGGTGGGCACCTCCTGATTACTTGTCTGTTTATTTTTTAATGTGCAGCTAATTTGGTTTGAATTTCCTCCAGTTACCAGCCCCCTGTGGAGGGAAAGTCTGTGTGAGAGAGAAGGGAGAGAGAAAAATAATCCTCTGACTTTTGGGCCGGGGAGGGGAGGGTGAGTGGTGGCTTGAGTGAGGCACTTGAGAAGTCCTAGTCTAGAGATGGAATAGAAATATGTTTAATTTACAAGGGGCTGTGTTTTGGGGGGAAGTACCCTCCTGTCAGCTCTTTTCAGGAGAAACTGAGAGAAGAAAACGGGAGATTTACTTAAGTCCCCATTGAGTGGGGAACATCCAGTCCATTGTGGACTATCCAAGAAGACCACTTTGCCCATTCATAACTAATACAAATTCAACACCCCAAAATCCCATTTAGCAGCATAGAAATTTAGGGCTGGAAGTGATTTTAGGGGGCACTTAGCCCAGTTCCCTCCTTCACGATTGGGAAACTGAGTTAGGAGTCAAAGGATTGAGGATTGGCTCAAAGTTACTGACATTTCAGGGACTGCAAGCCAGGATTGGCCACCGATTACATCACCAGCTGGCCTTAGATTCAGTTTTCAAACGGTTACTTTGATTCTGGAGACTGATTCTCGGAGCTAGTTGCTCCATCCAAGTTCTTCAGGTTGGTAAGACCCTGATAAACAAATCTAGGAATAGCTACAAATTGTTTGGGGTGGGGGGAGGGAAGAAAAATATTCAGAAAATTTGTTTTATTTTAAGAAAACAATAAAAACAGCTATGTGACCCTAAGCGAGTCACTTGATCTCTGCCTCAGTTTCCTCACCTGTAATATGAAGATAATCAGCATTTATTTCTGTGGGTTGTTGTGAGGAGGGAGTGGAATATTTGTAAAGCGCTTAGCACAGTGTTTGGTACATAGTAGGTACTTGATAAATAAATGACCATTTCCTTCCTTGAATTGCCATAGATTTGCCTCCCAATGACTTCACATACATTGTCTTTGAAAGGAAAATAATCCAATTGTTTTGAAGTTGCTGTAAAATTGTTCAGAAATGGATCGGACTAATAATCATTTCTTTGCAGTTTGGGATATATAGTCCACCTTGCCCGACCAAAGGGTTGGTTTAAAAGGGTTGAATTGGGAAGGATAACTTAGTGAAGTCATCCAAGAAGCTTTCTTAGTAGGAAGATCTGATAAATCAGTCTTATCTTGACTAGTGATTTTGATTGAAATCCCAGGTGATTGATTTTGATCCAATCTGGGAAGGATTGAGGAGGGATTGATAAAGATTATCAGACAGAGTATTGGGATGGGAATCTGAGGCCTCCAAGGATGACGTGAAGAGAGTGCTATATTGGAGGCAAGATGACCCTTGCCTTTTTTATCAGTGACCCTGGACAAAACATAACCTCCTAGCTTTAATTTCTGTGTCAGTTGAAGAGGCTCCTTCCACCTTTAAATGTATGATCTCCTGATCTAGATTTGAATCTTCTGTGTGTTCTTGGGCAAGTCAGTCAACATGTGAAGGCCTCAATTTTCTCATCTATAAAATGGACAGAGGGGAAGAGTTAGACTAGCCCAGCTAATCCAATTGGGTAACTTGGGGCCGTGAAGAAATATCAGGGGCTTTTTGAACTTTGGACAGGAAAATAATCATATCTTTATTTTCCCTGTTCTCTTTGATTTTAAATTAATTTTAAATTACACTTAATTACATTTCTTTTATTATCAGCAGATGGCCAGAGGTGTCTGAAAGACTGACTAGAGGTTTTCTTTGGCACTCTTTCAGCTATAAATCTATGCTTCTAAATAATAAAAATCTAAGGGATTCTAAATAAAGAATACCTAGGATATTTTTCCTAGCTGACTTCCCATTCGGCTCAATCTTTACCTTGTCTTTGGTATTATTGCCCACGTTATTCGATTATTGAATCGATTATTGAATTATTGACTGATTATTGAATGCAGCAGACACATATTGGGGGGCCAGGCTGTGATGATCTGGGCCTGCTGTTATCCAGGAATGATTATCAGACAGTCTGATTGAGTTATGTGCAAAATGGTTGCATCTTATTACGGAATTTTGCTACTTTGATCATTGATAATCCAGGCTGTGATAAATAACACCAGGTTCTTGAACTGTTTTGAGTATAGAGGGTTATGACGGTATTATTGGATTAAAGTAAAATCATAGGATTAGCAGACTATTATTTAACAAATCATTTATTTGGTAAGATCATAGCCTTAATCATTTATTCAGTAGCCACACATACATGCAGATATGAACTCACAAGATTATTCAGTTTTTTTCTATGAACATTTTCTTTCCCACTAGTTGAATTTAAACTCGGAGGATAAAGACTTAATAAATACTTGTTGAATTGAATCACACTAAATTTGTTGCATGTCAGGGTGCTTTGCAGTGGATTTTTCCTGTAGTTTTTTTTTTTCCCCCTAAGGGCTGATTTTGGAATTGGGTCCTTGGGTCTGTAGCCACAAATTAAAAGTATAAAGAGGATCATAGCTGATGTGTTCCAAGTGTAGTTATTGGCAGTTAGTAGAGTCTTCTAAACTATACTTGGACAGAGGCTGTCTGCCTTTTATTTTCCCCTTTTAATTAGTAAGTGGAGCAGCCCTCCACTGCTGGAAGGTTGTAGTTACAGAATTTCATTCCCCCCACCCCAAAGGACCACATTGACTTATGTCACATTTTGGACCATCCATAATTCATTCCGCTTGAGCACTGTTGGTGGGTTTTTTTTTTTTTTTAAACTTCTTTCAATGTAGCCTAAAGCTGGCTAGGAGGTTGGATCACTTCTCATTTTTTGAAGGGAGTGAATTCATCTGGTTTGATCTGGGGTCATTTTTAGGACTGTGGTTGAAAAACCGATGGTCTATGATGCCGTTATATATGTTTCAGTATGAAATGAGAGATTCTTGATATTTTCGTGATCATTTGTTTTATTAAATCTAGTTGGTTTGTAATTGTTGGGAAGAACTGAAGTTCTTGTATGACTTGTATATTGTGTGTTTTGTGGTCTTTGCAGTGTAAAATCTAGTCATTTTTTTGCCCTTTTTGATTCAGCACAACTGAATCTTCAGGTGATTTCCCCGCCTCCCCTCCAATCTGTAATATTTTCTTATCAAAGTAATCTTCAAATAAACATTAACTCTTGGGAGTTTCAGGAAAGGTTTTAAATGCTTTTCTCTGTTTGGATGTGTGAAAAG
This sequence comes from Sarcophilus harrisii, assembly GCF_902635505.1. NCBI lineage: Eukaryota > Metazoa > Chordata > Mammalia > Dasyuromorphia > Dasyuridae > Sarcophilus > Sarcophilus harrisii. The sequence continues at coordinate 29,945,422 of NC_045428.1, forward strand.
TTGGGACTTGAAGGTGGCAGAGAGTGTTAAAAAAAATAAACTTTAATTTCATTTAAACATGTTCGACCAGAATTGTTCTAATGGATATAACCTTATGTGATGAAAGAAACAAAGAGAGACAGAGGCAGACACATATAGAGAGACAGAAAGACAGAGACAGAGACACAGAGAAACAGACAGATGGACAGAAGCCTCAAGAAAAAGTTGGAAGTTGAATGTTGTTAGTTGGAGCTTCTGGTCTGTGTCTTTCCCCTACGTGCTAGGATACCACTCTTTCCCCCCCTCCCCTCCTCCCCGCACCTAATTGACAGGTTAGGGAAGGAGGGGAGAAACTGGAGGGGCTGCTGTTAGTATATTGTAAAGATGTAACTATCGAAACAACACATTCCTCTTTAACAGGCAGATCAGGAGGGGAGCTGTTTATGGCACAGGTTTAATGTCACTGTGTGATCCGTCCCTGGAGATGGAAGGTATGTGGGAAGGGGGAAGTTTTTCAAACCACCAACTGGAAATCAGAGAAAAAGAGACGCACAATGGTGACCTGCCCCCTACAGGCCAGAAATGTTCCTAAACTGGAAAAGGGCTAAATCCTCCAGTCCTCCTCTTCTCCCTCTTCTCTTCCTTCCCCTCTGCCCCCACTTCCAGCGGAGATGGGCTGCTTAACATTTTATAAATCAGCTCTAAGTTGGGGCCCCATATAGAGAGCAAATCACAAAAGTTGGCCCTGGGGATTGCTGAGAAAGAGTGTATTGACTGGACAGATTACCGGCTTTCTCCAATATGGAATTCACTTCCCTAACTCTTGGAAGGTAGATTTCAGGGAATCTCTTACCTTGGAAGGTGAGGAGAAAATTACATTTTTATAATTGTTGTCCTTTCTAATCATTTGTGTTTTATTTTACACTTCTTAAGAATATTTTTCTGAGGGGTCTGTAAGCTTTCGCTTCATGCTAGAAAGGGTCGGAACCTTAGCAAAAATGATTAAGGATCCTCTATAGATTAAGGGGGAGAAGCTTTTCATCATTGCTTTAGGCAGCTCAGACATCCCTGTCTCTGATTAAATGAGCCCAAATAGGGAGATTTTTTTTTTTAATTTCCATGTCAGTACTAATGCAAAATAACCTTACAGTGTTAATTTCATGGCCCCTATATTTTGTAAATGGGACAGGTCTGTTCAATTCTGTGGTCCCCGTCACAGAAGTGACTTGGAGGAGCCTCCAGAAGGAAGGAGGGAGGCTTTCCTCCATTGCTCCCTTCCACCTACCTCCTTCCTTCCGTATGGTCCCTTGCTTGTAGGAAGTAAGCTACCTATCAATTTAGTTTTCATGTCTCAAGGTATGGTTGCTAGTATGCAGCAGATGTTTAATAAATGCTTTTTGAGTTGAAGTAAATGGAAACTGGACATTGGCTATCATATTTAACCTGGGAAAGAGATGACTTGGGAAAGCAGCTGTCTTCAAATATTTGAAAGGATGGTTGGATTAGACTTGTTTCTCCACGTGACCCCAGAGGACACATCTAAAGGAAAGCTAGAAAAGGAAAGATTCACTTTTGATGTAATTGGGAGGAAAATAACTTCTTAATAGGATTATAGTGGACTCCTTCTCTCTTCCCCTTCAACTGGGAGAGATTGCTCCCTCCCACTAGGGCCGACTTCTCTCTGACTTGCCTAGGTTAGATATTTTGTTATTTTTCATCTTTTAAGACACCGTATAGCTCTTGTACATTTGCTTATTATGTGCACAAAGCTATATATATATATATATATATATATATATATATATATATATATATAGTCATTTAATTAAATGCCTTCTCAGGTACGGGGGATTCAAAAACAAACAAAAACACAGAAATCAATTACTTTTCTCCACAAATTTACATTTGGGGGAAAGTGGGAACACATACCCACCCACCCATATATGTATGTATATACATCTTTGTGTTATATTCTATACATTCTATACATATATTCTCATTCTCTCTCTCTCTCTCTCTCTCTCTCTATATATATATATATATATATATATTTATAAGTATGATCCTAAAGGAAATGTTAACTAAGGGAACCCACAACTTTCTAGGGCCTTAAAAGCTTCTATTTACTGAAAAATAATATAAATAGCTCAGCTCTGCTTATCTCAGGTTTATGGGAATATACTGAGATTGGTGCTTTGTATGTGTTAATTATAGACTATTGTTATCTGTTCACTAAAGTGGGACTTATATTCTGTGCACTTTCCAAGTAGTTTGTTATTGTATTTACTCAACACTAATTAAAATGAATTCTTTAAAGAATAAGTCTATGATTTTCACTCCTTCAATTTTATCTTTGCCAATTTTTCCACATTAATGAGATTTTCCTGTGGAATGAATAAGGGTCAAAATTCAGTTTGAGAATTGTAAGAAATTTGTCCAGGTCTATTTCATAGACCACTAAATAAAAGGCCTATTATTTTAGAAACTCAATTTCATCTGCCTTTTTTTTTTTTTTTTTTTTTTTTGTGAGGCAACCAGGTTGAATGATTTATCAAATTATAACTCACATTTGTGACGCCAAGAGTCACTCCAGAATCAGTGTCCTATCCCTTGTGCCATGTAGCTGCCTCTCACCTGCTCTTTAAAAAAAAAAAAAATCTCCCTTCCCCTTTCTACTTTATGAATTAGATAGACTGTTATTGTTAATTTTTTCACTGTGATAAATTGTTTTGTGTGAATTGTATGAATTGTTTTTATCTTGGAAAAGTGGATACTTCAAGGGATAGAAGTTTTATCTAAAATTATATAGTGAGTCATCTGGAGATCCAAGAGATTGAATGTGTCATCCATCATTCCCCAATCAGTAAATGGCTGGTTTAATTGATTAGGGCTCATGCCCATCTGTTACATAAATATAGGGGATGGGGTCCTGGACCTTGCTAGCTCATTGGGTAGGAAAAGCTCTCTACCTCCAACTTAGTCTTAAGGAATTATAGGGAGGGAAAGGTTGGTGTTAGTAGGAGGATTTGAACTCATTTCTTTCAAGGCTAGCGCTTGCAAGCGCACACTCATGTTCTCTCTTCCTCTCTCACATACAGTCACACTCTCCATTCTTTATATTGAGCTCAATGTCATATTTTAATAGATAGCAGACCCTAAGTATTTTATAGAAGACCATAGATACAAGGCTAGAAATCTTGAAAAATTAAACTAAGACTCAAAAGTGCGAAGACCTTGCTTCCATCTTCAGGGGATGAGTGAATCATCCAGGAATCTTGATGGTCACTTTTAGTGGTCCTCTCTCCATGGTATGGAACTGTAAGCAGTCTTATTATATGACAGTCATAGTTTCTGCTAAAGCAGTAGAACAGATTTAGATGCTTCTTTAGAGATCTGGGTAAACCTTCTCCCCTTTCTACTCCCCATCCCCCATTATGGCCTCATTTCCTGGCCTCCTCATCAGTATCTCGGATCAGTCTGGAACCTGGGACTTCTTTTACATTTTGCCATAGTGGACAGAGTGTTGGATTTGGTTTTGAACCAGAGTTCAGACCTACTGCCTCTTGTGATCTCGGACACAATGTTGATTAAATAAATCCCCTTGGGCCTCAGTAAAACGGAGATGAGATGTCACCTCCAACAGGAGAGAACGCTTACATACTTATGGGAAGGCAAGCGTGACATTGTTGGTTATTCTCAAAGTGTGGTCCTTGGACCCTGGAGTCTCTCGAGCCACTGGAGGGTGGGGGGAGTCATTGAGGTCAAAGCTGTTTTCATAAAAATACTCAGAAATATTTACCTACTGAAACACTCCTCCCTTTTCCAATTATACATCTATATGAGGCCAGCTTTTCTTCATGCACTTCAACCAAAACAACATATTGCTTCAGATTGAAGGCAGCAGATGATATGAGAATCCAGCTGTCTTGTGTTAGCCACACATTAAAGAGATTTGCAGAGATCTGTAAAACAGTACCGTTCTTCTCATTAATTTTTTTTTTTGCTTGGGAAAATATGGTTGTTTCGCATAAAAATATCATCCACGGTAGCATGTAACAAGTTTATTGTTATTTTTAAGTGTGTTAATGAATATTTAAAAATCCCCCAGTATTGATTTCTAATATGGTGAATCTTCCGGAGGGAGGTGATAGAGTCACCTTCAGGCTGGGCTTAGAGTCAGGAAAACCTGAGTTTAAATCCCAGCTATATGACATTGGATAAGTCCTTTAACTCTGTTTGCCTCAGTTTCCTCATCTGTAAATTGAGTCAGAGAAGGAAATGGTAAACCACTCCAGCATCTGCCAAGAAAACCTCAAATGGAATCGCAGGGAGTTGGGCGCTCAACAACAGCAAACAACAAAAAATGACAAAATATCAGTACAGAAAGCTCACACAAACCAAAACTTTTGGGGACTTTTTTAATAGTGTAAAGAGGTTCGGGGACCCAAAACTTTGAGAATCATTGATGTAGTTGATAGAAAACCAGTCTCTGATTCAGGAAAACTTGTCCCCTGACACATCCTGGCTCTGTGATCTTGCCTAAGTTACAGCCTCTCTTTACCCCCACTCAAAGATGCAGAACAGGTGGCTATCTGCATTGGTAGAGATTTTCCTCTCTGGGAATTTCCTAAGCCACAGAAACCAAGTCATATCCAAAAAAATCAATTGTCTTATTTCTGAGTGTTCCCTCCCCCCCAAAGAAACAAGCATAAAGTTTAGTTGAAAATAAAATAGAAATATTTTAAGTACAAATAAAATTTGATAACAGTTTCAATTTTGCTCACTTTCAGGTTTACAGGAGGTTTCCTTTCATAATCACCTGGTGAGGTTTGTCACCTGATTAATTCAGAGGTTCCCCTTCCCTCCTTTTACAGATAAAGAATCTGAAACTTGGAAATGTTAAAGGCCACGTCTGAGATCATTTATCTCTTTCTGTAACTGAGAAACTGAAGAGATGACTTTTCTAGGCTCTTTCCATACTTAATAATTATCCAAGCCAGTCCTCGAACTCCAGGTTGCTGATTTCAGATCTTGATGCTTGTTTTGGATATATTGATTTGCCTGTTGCCTCTCCCATTAGGTGGTGAATGCTGAAACGATCTTATCCCCAGCGCTTAGCACAGTGCCCGACACATAGTAGGTGCTTCATAAATAATGAGCGATTAAGATCAGCATCTTCAGGAATGATCCTCCTTTGGATCATGGAGGCTTTTCTCTTCCACTCATCTTGCCCCCCTCTTTGTTTTTGGGTTGTTTTTTTTTTTAATTAGAGCTCAGGTTGCTGCTTTTGAGACCAGTGAGGGAGATGGGAGCAGAGCCAGAGAGATTAGCTCTGCCTCTTTCCACTCCAAGAACCCGCTTTTGGGTGAAGCGGGTGAGGTGATTCTGGGATTCACAGCAGGCTCTGGGACTTCTCCGACTGTCCAGGCAGAACCTGGGCAGCTGGCAGCCCTAAATGCCTCCTTTGTTAGAAAGTCTCTTGGCTTTTTCCCTCTGTCTTGAAAGGGAGAGTTCATTGGAGGTGAGCTAAGGACAAAAGTGGGAGTTGACTCCTTCTCCCCATGGCTTATGGGATGGGAGTGCAGGCTGAGTGGGCACTCCCCCCTCCAAAGGTCCTACAATTTCAACAATGTTCTTGCTTCTTAATATTTCTCCTTGTACAGCAGGGACTTGTGAATGTCTCCACTTGGAAAGAGGGAATCTCCTCATCTCCCTTTCCATGGAAGTATTCATAGAGTAATGACTTCTCATCTCAAGCTGGCCTGAGAATAAGACTGTAAACTGGAAAAAATGTGTGTGTGTGTGTGTGTGTGTGTGTGTGTGTGTGTGTGTGTGTTTATAAATGCTTCTGGACCCACCAATTGCCTCGTCTTCTTGAATTCTGGAGGGCATACAGGCCTTATATGGGAGCTTGGGAGCTTTTGCACATCTGGGCCCATAAGTGTGGTTAAGTAGTCAATCCCTTGCCTCAAATTACCTTCTGATGGAGCTGATTTTTAAAAAGCCCTTTAATTTTTTTTTTTTTTAATTTATTGTGTTTATGCCCTGAGGCTTCTTAGAAAAGAACTATTTAAAACATCTTTTAAAAAAAAAAATGCCTTGAGACAGGAATGGTGATTAAAATAAAAAGATTAAAACATTTTTTACTTATTATTGATATTAATTATATTTGCTATTTTATTTAATAAATGATTAGAATACTTTCTTTTATTATTAATTTTTATTTCATTTAAAAATAAAATAATTGGTTTGATTTTGTTTTTGTTTATATTTAATTTAAAAATTAATGAATATAATTCTTTATCTTCCTCTCCATCACAAAGGGAAAATAATAATAATAAAAAAACAATATTATTGTAACATTCCCATTATTAAGAATTAATAATGATTACATAGCATTTTAAAGTTTGTTGTGAACTTTCCCTCCATTGAACATCTTTAGATATTATGACAAGTCTGTGAAATAGTATGTATTGTGGTGTAACCCTAGTTTTCAGAGGACACTGAGTTTCACCTAAGTGATTTCACGTAAGTGATGGTGCTAGAGGCAGGATTGGAATTCAGATTCCTTTGAGTCCAGGTCCACTATATTTTCCACTTCTATAGAACATTTCCAGTATAAGAATTGCCCAAGTTTTCTAAAGAATTATTGAGAAGATTACTATAATATCCATATTTTACAACTCATAAAGAAAACAGTAAATTATTTTCTAGATTCCAAAAATTGGAAGGGAGAAGAAAGGAAAAAAAATCTTAGTATAGAGTCTCTATTTTTTTCTTATTCTAATTAGCTCAGTAAAGTTCTTAAATTTCAGGGTTACTTAAAACAAACCTTTTTGCTATTTTAAAAATTATTATAATTTAATTTTTAGTTTTTTTCAATTAACAAGAATTTATTTTTTTTCTCTCACATCTTCTCCAATCCTCTGATTGAGAGAATTAAAAAAGGCAAAACAATTGTAGCAAATATACCTAGTCAAAACACATTCCCACATTGGTTATATCCAAAAAAGTTTGTCTCATGTTGCTTCTTGAGTCCATCACCTCTATCTAGAGGTCCCTGGGTTTCAGAAATGTTGATAGGTTTTAAGAGTCTTTAAATTGTTTCATATTTGCCTTTACATGTTATTTCCCTCTGGGTTTTGCATACTTCAGTATTCATTTCATACAAATCTTCCTCAGTTTCTCAACATTAATGAACGGTACACTATATTTCATTACATTGCTACACCATAATTTGTTCAGTCAATCTCTAGTTGATGGATTCTCCCTTTGGTTTCCAGGTCTTTGCCATTACAAAGAACCATTATAAATATATTTTGGTGGGTGTGTGTGTGTGTGTGTGTGTCTGTAATACATATGGGTCTTTTTCCTCTTTATTATTTTTGGGGGGGATATATAAAAGCCTACTAGTGTTATTGCTGGATCAAAGAGTATGCAGTTTGGTGACATTTGAAACCATCTCTCTTTGAGATCCAACTCGTTGTAAAGTTGTCAGCAATGAAAAGATATAATGACACATTTTTCTATGTTTATTGATACTTTAAAAAATATTGCTGTTACTACCACTCCCACAGCAGAATTCTCTCTTATTATTATTGTTGTTTAATAAGGGAGGTATGTATGCCTTATTCCACACTCATAGCCTCCCACCTTTTTTCCTAGAGAAAAGTTTTAATACATTATTGACATTATCATTCAAGGTAAGTCCTTGAGTTCCTTAAATTTCTAATAATCCTTTACATTATCATGATAATTTTCTTTATTTTTTGGATTCTGCTTAATGTGAATCATTTTAAATAAGCCTTTCCAAATTTCTGTGGAGTTGTTGATAGTTACCATTTCTTCCCCAAACTTCAAATCCTTTTGCAGTTTGTCTTTTGGGGCAAAGGCCCCTGATCAGTTTGATTTTAAAAATACGATTTATTGATTGCTCTTATTTTTACATCTGTTATTTCTTGATCTATGACCCTTTCTTCCCTCAAAGCACAGGAACCCTCCTTTGTAATAGAGAAAAGCAGTTAAAATAGAAGCAATTCATATTGGGGCTGTGTCAGACAACGTATGATGCTTTTTTCCTTTAATCTCTCTCTGTCTTGGAGGGATGTCTATTTCATTAGGACCAAGGTTGGTTATTACCAATAAATCATTAAGCAATTAGAAGGGACTTCCTTTGGTTCCATTGTTATGATCAATCTATTAATCATTAAGCAATTATTAGGCACTTCCTTTAGTCTTAGTTTTATTAGCAATCGATCATTAAGCAATTATTAAGCACTTCCATTAGTCCTACTTTTATTAGCAATCAATCATTAAGTAATTATAAGGCATTTCCTTTGGTCCCATTATTATAAATCAATTAATCATTAAGCAATTATTAGGCACTTCCTTTAGTCTTACTTTTATTAGCAATTAATCATTAAGCAATTATTAGGCACTTCCTATGGTCCTGTTCTAGTTCCAGAATACTTTTGGAGTTCAGTCAATAATAATGGATTAAGTACTTACTATGTGCCAGGCTCTGGCCAAAAAATGCTAAAAATGTTCTTTAATGGGGGGCACAACATACAGACACTATGGGCCTACAAATTTTTTTTTGTTGTTTAGTCATTTCAGTTTTGTCTCACTCTTCATAACCCCATTTTGGGTTTTCTTAGCAGAGATACTGTAGTGGTTTATCATTTTCTGCTCATTTTACAGAAGCGAAAACTGAAGCAAACAGTTAAGTGACATGGCCAGGGCCACACTGCTAGTAAATGTCTGAGGCTAGATTTGAACTGATGAAGATGAGTCTTCTTGATTTTAGGTCCACTTGGTACTCTACCTGGTAAACAAGATAGACAGAAGGGATGGTCTATGGACTTTGAGGGAATCCGGGAAGGAAGAGGGAGAGCATAGTTTTTTTTGCTCCATGTTTGTCCAAGTCTTCTCTGATGTCAATTTTCTGAGAGGTAAAAACATCTGTTTGTGTTTCTTTTATCCCAAGTGATTAAGAGCAACAGTTGCATTTGACCATTTTTCTTTTGCAACTTCATTATCTTTTAATCCCTTAATTATTGGGGAATAATCTGTGGTCCCTTATTTGTATCAGTTTACTTCCAATATATCCGAGCTATCAGACTTTTTTTTTAAATTAGTTGCAAAATACTTTCCTCACATGACGGTTTCTCTTATTTTTATTTTCACTGATGAAAGAAAACCAGAAGCTTTCTAATTGTCTCCTTGCTTGGAGTCACAAGCCACTAAAAGTGAAGGTCCCACTGTGTGGGAGGGCTGGTAACGTCACACTCTTGCCAGTGGCTCCCATTTCTCTCCAGGATCAGATCTCCAGGATGTTCTTTGCCGGTCAGGTCAGCCCCTTCCTGCCTCCTCCATTCTCCAAGGCCCACCCAACCTTGTCTCTTCATCTTTCTTCTGCTATCTTGTCTTTGTGCTGGCTGCTTCTCATTCCTGCTATGTTTTCCCACCCGGCTTTGGACTTTGAGAAGCGCTGGCTTCCTTCAAGGCTCAGCCCCAAGGTCACCTCCTCCAGGCAGCCTTTCCTGCTATTCTCCTTCCCCCAATGCTGGCATCATCCCTCTAAGCCCAATCAATACCTCTTATGTTATTGTTACCTGTCACATCTGACTCTTCTTGACCCCCTTTTCTTGGCAGAGGTACTAGATTGTTTACCATTTCCTTCTTCACCTTTAAAGATGAGTAAACTGAGGCAGAGTGAAGCAGTTTGCCCAGAATCAAGGGCTTAAATTTTGTGGATTGATTAATAATCACAATTGTCTCTCTTTTTAAATGACCTTTATTTCTTATTTTTTTAAGTGCAGAATTCTCCTTCCCAAATGACTCCTGACTTAACCCAAATTTTGCTTAGATTTGTCAGCATTATTTTTTTAAGAGTCTGTTTTAAACACAAATCTGCAGTTGGCTACTTAACTCTGCTGGGTTTCTAGTTAAGGAAATAGTGTCACTTCCTATTTCTAATGTTTCACTTTCTGATTGTCTCAAATGAGTCCAGGGCTGTTGGGACTCTATTCCCACACAGTAGGAGAATGCTTGAACCAAAGAGTAGAACTCTAGAAAATCCAAATCCTTTTCCTTTCCCCATTGTTCCTTAAACCTTCTTTTAATTGGTTGGATTTTTTTTTTTTTTTGGGGGGGGGGGCTTCTCTAAGGAAGTCGGGCTGGGAGTAAGCATGGGTTGGATCTATCTATCTCTAACAAAGGTGGGTGAGCCTGGCCCTGGACAATTTCAGGGAGGGTGACGGAGTTTTCTAAATGTCATTTCCCACTGAGTCATCATCACTTGAGTTCATTGGTGGGGCATTTGCTAACTGGCTGTCAAATGTTCTTCTTTGACAGATTAATTAGCAATTTAAAAAACCTGACTTAAACAGATCACTAAAATAATTTCCCACTTTTTAATTGAATGTCTGTTTCAGGGAGAGAATCTTCATAAAGTAGTTGAAAAATTTCTTCTCAAATTAGATCATGGAATGGAAGGGAAGTGCATTGATATAGATAAGAAAACTTAAGTCCAGAAAAGTGGACTTATCCAGTGTCACACAGTCGCAATTTAATTCAAGAAGCATCTATTAAGTGCCTCCATTGTATGAGGCTATGTGTTTGGCCCTGGGATACAAAGACAAGCCCATATTCTCGGAGAATACACAGAATACATTCTGTTGGGGCAGACACAACTTATTGGATTGGGAATTTTTGGTTAACATGAAAGAAAATGGCTCCTTTTAAATAAGGAACTTCAGCATTCATCTATAAATAACATAAAAGTTAATTTCATTTAAGATAGGTCTGATAATCATGTGTTTTTCACATTTTGGGGTTCTAGGAGTGAACCCAGAGTTAATTGGAACAAAACAATGTTAAGTCAAGTTTCTATTGAGGGCCTACTATGGGCCAGGTATTGTGTTGATCACTGAGAATATAAAGCAAGAGACTTTGGTCAAATCATCAACTCTGGACAACTGAATGATTTGTTTGTAAGGGGAGAGGCTTAGACTAGATCAGGACCTTTGTGATAATCCAGTAAAGTCTGTCAGCCTCTCGGAGCAATTTTTTTTGGGGTGGGGGGAGTCCCAGGGTTACACTGTGTCTGAGGCTGGATTTGAATTCAGTTCATCCTGATTCTGGCTAGTGCTTTATTCACTGTACCACTTAGCTGCCCTAAAGCTATGTTTTTAAATGCATAAAATAAAGCACACAGATTTACACAGGAAACCAATTATATTGAAATATAGTTATCAAAATATTATTTTTAAATGACTTCATCTCAGGGAGGAGGGGAGAGAGGGAGAAAAAAATGGAAATCAAAATCTTATAAAAGTAAGTGTCAAAAACTAATAAATAAATGAACGAATTCATGGACCCCGGACTAAGAACCTTTGGACTAGGTATTCTCTAAGGTCTCTTTCAGTGTTAGATTCTTAGACCCTTTCATTGAACTGTAGGTGGATTATGTTGATTGAACTGAGCACAATTCCAGTTCAACCTCAATTAAATCTGGCCTCTGTCCTTTCCTGATGGAGCAAGTGATTTAACCACACTGATCTTTACTTTCCTCATTTTAAAAATGAGGAGTCAGACTAAATGTCCCTTAGCTCTGAACATATGACTTCTTAGTATCTTTCTGCAAAAATATTTGTAAAAGGGATAAGAGGATGTTTTTAGATCTGCTTTTGATATTAATGGAATGATCCTGGCTGCATCACAACTTTGCTTCTCTCATCTGTGAAATGGGTACAATCGTAACTACATCATAAGGTTGGCTTGAGAGTTAATTCATAAATACTATATGTGGAAATTTCTCTGGATGCAGATGGATGATGTTAGGATTGTTCAGCTTTTTCCATTTTTCTTGTTTGAGGTGACCTTAAATCCTCCCATTTCTGGCAGTAGCTATTTACTGAGGATGGTCCCCTAGGCTTCTTTGAGAATTCACCAAGGTCTTGAGGAAGATGAGATGTGGCGCTCTTTAGGAGAAACAGCTGAGGTAGTTTAGGATTAGAATTGGGGGATTTAGCCCTGGAAGGAGATTGTGGAGGGTGGAGAGTGGCTTCCCCTGGCTCACAACTTTTAGAATTCATCCAATCAAGGAAATACTCATAAAGTCACCTGGGTGATGAGCTGCCTTGGAAAATGATGGCTGGTGAGGGATAGGTGGTGGGCCAGGTTAGGGGAGAAATTGGTTGGACCGAATGAGCACAGAAATCCCCCTTGATTGAGATTCTTTGATTCTACAGCCTTCCTTTCTCCTGATCAACCTTTTATGCTGAGACCTTCCTTTAAGATGATCCCCAATTTATCCTGTAAATATCTTTCCCACATTTACATTTACATGTTAATCTTTCATTAGACTGTGAGCTTTGAGGGCAGGGATTTTAATTTATGCCATCATTTATTTATTTACTTTTTGGCACAGTGCACAGTGACTGGCACAAGATAATCACATATGCTTGTAGACTTTACTGGAAATGGGTTTTTTCATAAGATTCTAGATTTCAAGTAGAAGTCATCCACTTCAGCCTTGTGTTACGAGATTGAAAGCCAAGGAGGAGGAGGTGGTAAGTGAGTGGTGCTGTTTATTTAAGACAGATCTGTTTTTGTTTTTATTTTTTTTTTATTTTGTTAAATATTTCCCAGTTACATATAAAATAATTTAGCATTGATTTAAAAGAAATTTTGAATTCTAAGTTCTCTTTCTCCCTCCTGTCCTTTCCCTACCTCTTGAGAAGTCTGGCAATATTGTTATTGTTTATATGTGTGAAGTTAAGATAAAGTTTTGTGTCTTGGATGTTCTGACTCCAAATCTCATGTCTTCTCCCTCCATGGAGCCAGATGGATGCTAGTTCTTCTAGGGATACATGCATACATACATTCCCTGGGACTTAAAAGTGGGATGGCTCTTTTTCCCACCTTTTGGCATAGATTTAATTTTTTTTTTTTTTTTTTTGAATTGTGGAAGGCTTCAGGACAATCTTCAGTCTCTTGGTCACCTGCCTCCATCCCATAGGCATGGAAAAAAAAAAATTAATTCTCCCTTCCTACAAAAGCCATTGATGACAGTACTTTACTTAGAACATCCAATGTCTCAGAATACAACAATCACTTTAGCTGTTAATGTTTATGAAGCACCTACTATGTGTCAGGCTATTGGTTATCAAGACAAAAACCAGTACCATGTCCATTAAGTTTCCTTGGACTCCTTCCTACTGGGTCTGTTAGAAAAAGGAACATATCAGAATGTCAGACCCCTAGATTTCCCCAGAAGATGTTCTATGAGAAGAAAACCCCAATGTGCCCAATTCTCTTCGAGTCCTACTCAGGAGGAAAGCTTGGGGGTGGCTTTCTATAAAAAATACAATGAGTTTTGAGCCTATCCATGTTGACCAGCTCTAGCTTGGCAGCCAACATAGTCATGGCGGGCTGCCTGGGACCCTCGGGAGCTCTTGGAGGCCGGCTTTCCTGGCTTTGAGGGGGGCCCTTCAGGAGAGTCCATCTGGAGGTGATGAAATAGAATCTTTCCAGTTCTTTCTCTGTCCAGCCTCTGGCAGATTTCTTAAGCTCTGACTAGCTGTCTGGGTCTTATCTTATTACATAATAACTGACTGTTACATAATGCTAAACCGCTTAGCATCCCTTATCTGCCTCAATCTTCCTGATCTCTAGTCTCCTTATTAATCTCATTTTCAAGATAAGGAAGGAAGGAAGGATGGATGGATGGAAAGATAGAAAAGAGGTGGTTTACTGGAAGTCTTCTAGTGGTTCATTGGCCTAGGTTCATTACCAGGTTTGGGGGCAAGGTGGGGATTGATGATTCTCCCAGGTACCAGACTTCTTCCAAAAATACTTATTTTTGGTCCATTCACTGGGGGATGATGAAAGAGAATGAAACTTGGGATGGCATTGGTCACCAATCGTAGTTGTATAGATTGTTCAGAATATGTGCCTTATGCAACATGATATACGTGAATCAGAATGGCTTCTATGATGTCAAATGGGAGATCTGGGCTCCCAGAGATGTCGATCTTCACAGGCTTTCAGGTCCAGCAAGGGACTTCAGAAGGGGGGCATTTGGTCTAAATCACAGCAGACCAAGGCCAAGAAATGGCTATCCATCCTTCATGTTGGGACTTCTGTTGAGGTAGAGACCCATTATCAATCGCTCAGTCAGTCAGTAAGCATAGGCAAAGCTTTCATTATGTGCCAGGTACTGTGCTAAGCACTGTCTTCCCAGGTAGCTCATTTCAAGTTTGGACAATTCCAATTGTTCCAATGTTTTTCCTCTCTTTTATTGTAATTCATCTGTTCTTTCTCATCCTTTGTATTTCCTGTCCATATCAACCATAGGATTCTCCACAAAGATGAACTTGATATGTTCGGAGCTCTTCATCTATATCAGAGCTTCTTAAACTTTATGTGACTTTGGCTATATAGGTAGGTAAAAGAGGTATAGGTATACACATCAAACCTTTACTGATAATAAGCCATAATGTTGCGACTCCCACATTCAGTTCTAAAACCCCATGTTGGACTATGACCCACAGTTTCAAAACCCAGGATCTACATCTGGGAGCTCATAAAAGTCCCTTTAGCAGTTTGGTGAAGCCAATGACATTGTCGCTGTCATCATCATCATCCAAGTTGAATAAACTGAAGTTTATTGGATGATTTTAAAATTAAACTTACATATCATATTCTTAATAAAAATTATTAAACTCAAATTCTACAAATTAACATTTTATGGTGCTTTAGGATTGACAAAGCGCTTTATGTATATTCATTCTTATTTCATTGTTACAAGAATCCTGGAGGGTAGGTGCTATTATTGTACCTATTTTCCAGATAAGGGAACTGAGGTTGTGCCCAAAGTAACTTTGTCAGGATTTGAACTCTTCCTTCCTCTTAAGTTTTCTTCTCTGTCACTTAGATGCCTTGGCTAATGTTTTTCATCGCATAAAATGTAACAGATCATATTACCAAGGAAATTTATGAGATTGAAATAATTATCAAAAATAATATTTTTAAAATTAATTGGATTTGAATTCACCTCTTCCTTACTCTTAAGTCTTCTTTGTCACCTAGGCTGCCTTGGCTAATGTTTTTCAATAAATAAAATATAACAATAGCAAGGAAACTTATTAGATTAAAATAATTATTTAAAAAAATTTTAAGGTTCTTTAATCCCAGGTTCAAAGCCCTTGTGCCTAGATTTCCCTCGCTCCCCCTCTCCCCCCCCCATGAGGATACCAGTGATGCTCTTTGGCTGTTGAACCTTTCGCTGTGACCTGTTTGCCTCCCTTTCTGTAACCCAATCAGCCTCTGCTTCCTATTCTCTAAAGTGGAGATAATAGCACTTACCTCCTAGAGTTGCAGTGAGGACCAGATTTGCAAAGTGCTTTGTCAGCTATTGGTAGCTATTATTCATATTATTATTATTTTAATTCTTTAGTTCAGTTCTCTCACTTTTCAGATGAGGAAACAAGAGATCTGACTCATTTGGAAGAGGGATTAGGTTTGCGATCCCCAGGGACAGAACAAGGAAGAGTGAGATCGGGGATTAGAATTCCAGAAAAGAAAAACTGAGATTTCTGGTTGTTGGTGACTATGATTTTCATAACAAAAATAATAAGCAGACTCAGTTCCCTAGATTAGCCCAAGCATTGTGATCAGA
Source organism: Sarcophilus harrisii (assembly GCF_902635505.1). Lineage (NCBI taxonomy): Eukaryota > Metazoa > Chordata > Mammalia > Dasyuromorphia > Dasyuridae > Sarcophilus > Sarcophilus harrisii. The sequence goes on from NC_045428.1 coordinate 29,961,086, forward strand.
CCCTAGGCTCTCTTCAGGCTTTGCTGAATGGATTTTCTCTTAATTGGGGGGAGGGAGGCAGAGAACATTTGTCCACTAGGGCCCAGAACCCATTGGAATCCCTTTGGCTTGCCCACTCTGAGATTAGTTTCCTCCTCAGGGCTCCAGACACTAATGAATGGAGCCCAGGAGGTGGGGGATTTGCAATTTAGGTAGAAAAACAGAATGAATAGGGTTTTGAGAAGGTTCCTCCTTCAGCTCTGAGGGGTTTGGGAGATTGACTTTGGCTTCAATGGTTGTGTTCATCACCTGGACACTTGGGCCATCAGACCCAACTGAGGCCATTAGTGATTGCTCAACTCATATTACAGGAGGGTATATGGTACAGAATAAATACATATATGTATAATACTTGGTGTGTGTGTGTGTGTGTGTGTGTGTGTGTGTGTGTGTGTGTTTAAAATATTAGGCTTGGTGATTGTACTTGTACTATTGATTTTCTTTTTAATTTGAGAATAGGATTTAATTTATTCATCTGTTGTGTTGTCCTATTGGATTTGGCTCATCGTTCAAGCCTGTCCAGGCTGTTTGCTTTCAAATGCTTTCATCCAGTATGTAAAACGATTCCTCCTAGTTTTGGGTCATCTGTGATTTTGCCTTCTTGCTTTTCCCTGTTTCCCCACCAAAGGGTTATTGAACAATCTTAAGTTGTCATGTGCCCTGGTTCTATGTCATGTGATCAGGGACAGAGATTGTAAGACTTAATGTTAAGGAACTTGAGTTCTAGGGCTCTGTGATTCTGGGATAAATCTTTTTACTAGCAGTGTACTCTCAGTCAATTAAACATTTATGAAGCACCTAATCTGTGCTAGACACTGGACAAAGTGCTGGGTGAGTAATCAGAAGAAAGATTTGCAAATTTTGTCTAGGTCACTTACTAGTCAAAAAGCAGACAAGCCTTTATTTAGTACTTACTGTGCATCACTGGGATAAGTAAACATTGGATTCAGATATAAGCAAAAGAGATGGCAGCCTTTCCTTCAAGAAGCTGATATTATGAAGGGAAAAACAACACAAACAAGGGAGCTGAAGTGCCACTAAGGGCATTCACATGTTGGCAGGGTGTCAAAGTCCAATCCACCAATGGAGCTTAGCTGATCTGAACCTTCATCAAAAGGAGGTTGAGGGAAGAACATAGTATTGGGAGAATGGAGCCATAGGGATGGAATAAGGCAGCACAAACATGGCAACTGAATCTGGAGAATGAAGTTTGACTCATAGCTTTTTTTTCCCCCGCAAAAAAAGAGAAAAAAGGCAAAAAACAACATAGCAAATCAAAACACTTGTGTAACTTCTAGACCTCAGTTTCCTTATCTGTTAAATGATGAGAGAGTTGGTCTGCATAGCTCCAGATCCTCTGACCTCTCAATTGGAAATGTATGATCTCTTAAGGACCCAACATTCCCTGGTGTTACCTTTTGATCCTGAGGTTCCTTGGAACTGAGGCATTTGGAAAATACTCTGAGTTGTCCCATTGAGTTAAACCACTCTACTGATCATGGACCTGCTGCCTTTTACTCTCCTATCTCTAAGAGATAGTTGGGGAAAAAAAAAAAAAAAAAAAAAAACTTTTGTGTTAGATTGATCTAAGTCTTAATCTTAATTAAGGCATCTTAATGCCAGCACTCTTTATGTTTCTTTGTGGGGTAAAAAGAGGCAGTCCTGAGTCATTGAAGATTTAGTTTGCCCAGCAAGGATATGAAATAAGGATACAATTCCATGCCTGTTCCCCCTTTCCTCCCCAACCTCATCTCCATAGGAGATGGAAGGAAATAAGCATTTATAACTGCTTATTATGTATTAGGCACTTTATGGCTATTAACTCATTTCATTCTCACATCTCTGGGAGGTAAGTGCTATTATTACTGTTTTACAGATGGGGAACTGAGGTAGGCAGTGGTTAAGTGACTTGTCCAGGATTATAGTGCTGGTAAATGTCTGAGGCTCGATTTGAATTCAAGTTTTCCTGACCAGCCTTAGCTATCCACTGTGCCATCTAACTGTGTCTGATCATTAGAGGATAGAGAACAAGGTCATTAGTGTGATCTTCAGAAAGCCACCAAATCTGAGTACTGAGACTTTTTATGCCTTTGAGTGACCTGGAACCTGGATCAGTTGGGATTAGTTAAGATAGGGAAATGGGGGCAGTTCAGCTTCTCTCTGCTCTCTCACACCTTCCCCTTTCTCTCCCCTCCATCCTTCTTCCCCAGCCATCTCTGCCTCTCATGAGTTAAATCCACTTAGACTCCTGCAGGGCTTGGAGTTATTACTCATGGGGGAAATTTGATGGAGGCTGGCCTTAATCTTTCACTGTTTTTTACTCTCTGTTCTCTTTTAACCTGGATTGTTCACCCCAGGGTTCCCCTTTATTGAAGATTCCTCTGGGGATATAATGATATTCAGTGGTATTCCAGTGCAAGACTGAATCATGGGAAGTCGTCAATTCCTCTTAGTCATGGGTCCTCTTGGACCACTGAGTTCAGTGTCAGCCTGTCAAAGAACATTCATTAAAGGCATGTTATTTGCACGGTCCTGCTTTCTAACTCCACCGAAAGAGGGGAGAACCTGAAAGACCTCCGTTTGTGAAAGGCAAGCTGGGACAATTCAGTTTATAATACCCCTGCTTTCTCTGCAGAAGAATTACATTGACACAGTCCTTTGAACGTAGGGGATGGTAAGGGAAGGGCTGCTAGATTTTAAATGGGAAATTCATTGAACCCCATTCTCTCTTCTCCAGGGTGGGCAGGGCCTTGATGTCCCTGAAGAGAGATGGATGGCTTGTGAAGGATTATGGCAAAAGGGCATGTTCTTCCCACTTGCTGTCTCAGACCTGAATCTACTCTGGCTTTTATTTTCCTTTTGCATTAATACCAATGCTCATTTGACTATACATTGGAGGAAATTGAACCCCATGACTACATATTTTTTTTGGTGGGAAAAAATGTACAAAACTGCCTTTATAGAGATCATACAACTCACCTCTAATTTATCAAAATCAGTAATAAGTATTAATAATCTCAGAAAATTGTCTTTCCCAGGGTTATGCAAGTAATAACTGGGAGAGATAAAATTTGAATGAGGGCACTTTGGGTTCAAGGGCCTTTCTTTAATGTAAGTATCTTTTTCTCTCCCAGGTAATAAGCATCTGAGGGGGGATTTGAACCCAACTTCTCCCTCTTCAGAGCTGGCATTTTTTCAGGGTACTAAAGCATAAAGAAAATGCAGGAATTCTTAACCCAACGTTCGTGGGCTTAAAATATTTTGATAATTGTATTTTGATGTAATTGCTTTCCTTTGTAAGTGGAGAAATTTAACACAATAATTTAAAATACTATAGACCATAGATATATTATATTAATATGTAGTAACCTTTTAGTGCCTTCCCCCATTTCAGTGTGACATCACTGCCTTTTAGTTCTAGCTATTAGTTACAGTTACTATCATTGACTATTGTATCATTCTTTTAGATTGTGACCTCCTTTAGAGTAGGAATTGTTTTCTGCCTCTTTTTCCCCAGTGCTTAACACTGGCACATAGTAGGTGCTTAATAAATAGTTATTGATTTATTGTGAGATTGAGTTTCTACTTCAGTTTCATTCATTCATTCATTCAACAAGAGCTTCTCATATGCAAGACACTGGACTTGAAATGTAGAATGTCTGAGGGGGAGTTATTAGTGTAAGGAGACCCTGTCAAAGGCTTTAATGCCAAATTGAGGAGTTCATATTTTATTCCAAATGGAATAGGGAGCCATTGAAACTTCTTGAGCAGGAGAAAATCTTCCCTCCATTGCTCTAGACCTCGAGAGTCAGGGAAGTCGATGGTATGAATGTAAGGCAGCATTATTATTTGGGCATATACATGTTAAGTTAAATTAGAAGCTTGCTATCTTGTCCTCAGTTGGATTGCCATTGTATTCTGATTCTGATTAGTGACTTTTTGGAATTTGCCTATTAATTTGATAGTGAGTGATGGGGCAGTTACATGTGTACGTGAAATTGCTCCGTGTGGTTTCTATTATTTCCTTTCATCTCGGGGTAGAAGGGTTAGCGTCGGGGCAGGGCCAGCGCTGAGAAGCTAAAGGGATTTTATAAGGGCTGGGATGAAACATTCCATAGGTGATGGTGTGAAAGGACACGGCTGTTTTCCCCCCTTCTTCCTGCAGTGCTCTGTCCCGGGAACAGGCTCAGTGAAGAATAGCTGAGGGCTGATATAGACAAACGCCCTGAGATCTTGCGAGCTGAATTTGTTTATTCTTTTAAACTGGTCAAGGCTTATTCCTTTAAAAATGATTGGTATCTCTTTGTTTTGCTGATTTTTTTTTCAACATTTTCCCCTCCACAGATGCAGTCATATGTGTATTTGTATAGTATTGTACATATACACACAAGCACACACCCTACATATACATGTGCACATAAGCATACATATACAACATACCAAAGACATACATGCATACATACATGCGCTCACAGTACATGTACATGAGTTTTACACATGTATTGCATGTGAATACATATACACATCTAAATATGCGATTATATGTATGTAGCCGTGTATTTGTGTGTGTGTGTGTGTGTGCATTAATACACACATTTGTGCATTATATGCACACAATACAATAGATGACCCTGGGTGTAGCATGTTTTAAGGCACAAGGTATTTTATATGTTGCACATGGAGACTCATATAAACACTGCACACACACGCATACATGTTTGTATAAATAGGCACCGGCATGCACATCTACACACACTGAACATTACACACATGTACACACATTGTATTATCTCTGTACCTAGCTACATATATACATATTTAAACAAATGGATGTGTATTTACATACATATTAAATACATGGTCACATGTATATTTGTATTATATGTGTCTACATATAAACAGGAGACATGCACATTTGTGTATTATGCATGCCCATTCTATATAAATATAGTCACATTTATGAATTCTGTTTATATACACATGTATGTATAAATTGGACACATGTGCATACAGACATACAGGCTTCCCCTTCTCATTTCTCTTCTTAGTGGACAAACTGAGTCCTTAGAAATAGGCAAGTTTCTTTTTCTTTCTGTGTTCTCTCTGTTTACATAGTGATAGTCATTGTGTATATTATTTTTCCAGGTTCTGCTTCCTTCGCTCTGTATCAGGTCATTTCAACAATTTTTTTTTTTTTTTTTTAATAACAAAGAGTGTCAGCCTAGGCAAGCAGGAAGAAGGTGGGATTTGGAGCGGGAGGCACTGGGTTCATATCCTGGTTTAGAAGCCTGCTTGGTCACTGGGAGTCTGGACTTCTGGGGCTTCAGATGCCTCATCTGTGAAATGGGGCTTGGGTTCAATCTCCAGGGTCTCTGTCTGTATCACTGGGAATGGAGATACCAAGTCTGGGGTAGATCTGGAAGTCAATCTCTTTCACGTTAATGTTTTTTGTTGGTTTTGTGAGGGCACAAGGTACCCAGAGTGTTTGTCCTCCGGCAAGAGAAGGATATTTTATGCTTTCTTTTTCTTCTGAAGGTACTCTATGCTCACTGGGGCCTGCTTGGTTTCTTCCCCTAAATGATCTCAGTAACCGTCTCCAGTTCATTAAATGGCTTTGTTCCGTGGACAGGAAATAGTTATGTTTGTACAAGTTACACAATCCTTCTTAAAAAGGGGATGGGGGGGTGGGGTGGGAGCTGTGTGGGTAATGGAACCAAAAGGATCGAGCTCTGATCTCTTTTCCAGGATTGCTCTTGGCGTAATGACCCAAGCTGCATGAGTCAGGTCACCCATGGCTGCCTGGGTCAGTGATGTTGTCCAATGCCCAGGTGCCTGCCTCCCTGGCCAGCTGGGCTTCTTGCTTGGAGTTTGTGGTGCTCAAAGGTTGAGTTCAGGCCTGGAAGTTCAGAAGTTTTTTTTGTTTTTTTTTTTTTCCAGAGTTTATTTTTATGTGCAATAAAGGACTTACCCTGGGCTGTTGTAGGACTGGGCAACAATTAAGTTGTCAGCCCCCTGGTTTGCAAGCTGTTTTTGAATTTATTTTTTTCCTTTTCCAGGGTTGGCAGGATGCCTCCAAGCCCTCTCTCTCCCCTGCTTTTTTTTTTTTTTTTTGGGGGGGGTGTCTGTTCTCCAACCCCTAAATCATCTTCTTTCTCTTAATATGTTTAAGATTTTTCCTTTATTAGTGATCTGGATGCTTCAGTTACTCTCCTGCTTGACTTTTGATGGAAACAGACTGAGTACAGTTCCCATGATGTTGCTTCTTTAACTCTTTGAAAGAAGTAAGAAAAGAAGGCTTAACAGAGGGAGGACAGACACTGAGGAATGATACAATATAGGGAGAAGAAGAGAATACGTCTCCCTTCCTTTTTCCCTTCCTTCCATGAAATTATTGGTATCATTTTTAAAGTATGGAATTGATTTGGCCATTCCATTAAAATTATATTTACAGGGAAAATGAGAACAAGAATTATTCCTTTCCCACTCCCTGCCAAAGAAAAACACCCAACTCCTAACAAAATCCACAAACCCTTTCCCGTTCTTTCTAGCTAGCTCTGGCCCTTTTCAGCTATTTTCCATTTTCTACTTTCTTTTTTTCTTTTCTTTTCTTTCTTTTTTTTTTTTTTTTTTTTTGGACATATTTTGAAGAAAGATGGCTTCAGAAAGTACTTTGCTACTTTTCACATTTTTCCCCCTTTCTCCTTTCTTAGAGAGTATGGTATAGTGGATAGAGAGCCAGGCTGATTCTCCAGGCCTTCTTCTGTGTGTGTCAAGGGAGTGCTCATCACTTTGCCCTGATCACAGCTCTTATCTTTTCCCACCCACTCAGAGTGAGTACTGTTTGGACTGGCTTCAGATTATTCATGAATCTTAAGAAACTCAACGGAAGTACCTAAGCAGGCCTTCACAGCTGGTCAAAAAAGCCCCTATCCTCCTGCAAAGTATTACTAGGGAGCAATTTACTCATCTATGACATGGGAACCATTGTTTACTTTATAGTAATTTTATTATTTAAAATCTTAATGGCCTAAAATGGAATTTTATACTTGTTGGTCCTATGTAATCAATTCCATTGTGCATCTATGTATCCTAAACAGTAAGTTCTCTCCTGCGATGACAATGTAACATCAAATCCAAAGAATTTTAATTTCAAAAGTAAGTTTCTTGCATGGAAAGATATTTTGTTTCATCTATCTATATTATCTATCCTTTTCTCCCTCCTTCCCTCCCTCCCTTTCTCTTTCCTTCCTTACCTCCTTCCTTCCCTCCCTCCATCCCTCCCTTCCTTTCTTCCTTCTTTCCTTCCTTCTTTTCTTCCTTCCTTCCTTCCTTCCTTCCTTCCTTCCTTCCTTCCTTCCTTCTTTATTCATTCATTCATTTGTTTGTTTATTTAACACCGATTAATGCATAAAAACTGAAATATCAATGTAAAGAGAAGAAAGTTAGGATACTGAATTTACTCTCTTTAGTAAATTTCATTTTTTTTTTTTTTTTTGATCATGAAATGGGCCAACAGTTTTTATTTCCAATGTAAATGAAAAGATATTTTGGATTTAGATCAGGTCTTCAAAGAACATCTAATCCATCTCCCTCTGAACAGGTAGGAAAAAAATGGTCCAAGATCACATATCAAGTCATGCTTGAAGCCAAGTCTTTTATCTCCAGAATCGATGTTTTTTCACCATACTACTCTGCCTCCATGTCCCCATGTCATCCTAATTCCTGGCCTGAGAGTTTCTTTTAGTTGGGAAGGACCTCTGGGAGTTGCTGGTAGACATTCTTCCACTGGAAAACTGGCCTCTTGGGAAATCATTATTGCCTAGTTGACTCATGTCCTTGAGATTTGGTACAATAAGTGATTGGTAGATTTTCTAAATTTATTTTCATTTTTGTCAGAGGCCTCTTAAGAAGCTCTTGTTATTTTTATTTTATTTTTTATTTGGCTTATTGTTATTTACAGGTTTGGAACAAAAGAGATCTCAGAGTCCTTATAGTCCAACCTCTTCATTTTTCAGATGAGGAAACTTAGTCCCAGTGGATGTTTCAAGGCTACAGAGTTGTCAGAGATGACTTTTTTTTTTTTTTTTTTTTTTTTTTACCTGTTTCCAGGGGTGAGATTTCAACTCCTTACCAAGGTCAATTTTCTTTCCTCTCTAGACTGCTGGCATTTTAAGTTCTCCATCATTAGTCCCTTTTGCCGCCCTCTGTCCTTCCTCTGACTTTGTCATAACTTTGATGAGTTAGGAAGCATGGGCCTCCCTTTGAAGATGAGGCATTTTCCAGGTTGGAGTGGGGGAGGCACAGACTCAGTTCCATTTGCTTTCAAGCTCAAGTTCACTGATTTATAGGGAGTCCAGGCAGTCCCAGCAGGGTACTGACCCCAGGAAATTGCAGTAGAGCTCCCGAGTGTCTCTTTTGGAGGTCTGAAATGTGACCCTCCAATCCTCTCATGAGCTTCATTTTTGTATGGGGCTGAGGGCTGGCTTTTATAAACCGGGGGGCCTTTGAAGCTCAGGTAGTTTGTCTCTGCCTATGAAACAAGATCACACCCCATAAAATGCTTCTTCCTCCCGTGTGGTTTTCTCGACTGGGATTCACCAGTGACAAGATTTGTGCTCAGTTGGTGTAGATTATTGAAAACTACCCCCCTCCCCTTCTTGAATTTGGAAGTACTTTTTGTTTCTCCAGCATCTGTAAAACTCCTAGGAACCCTTGGTTAGGAGATGAGGTGCTCCCCCGGCTGTGTGTAAGCAACGTGGCAGTGAATAAGTTGTCATTTACTGGGAAGAGGAATCGCTGAGTTTGGCCTGCAGCCGGGATTGGCTCCAGATGGTCAGAAAGGATTTCTGCACTCAAGTCACAGAGTTGATTGCAGTGATAGGATCAGGCTCGTCTGGTTTGTGGCCGGGTGTTGGTGTTCTGCCTTCTCCCTCTCCGTTGGGATTTTCTTTTCAGAGTGGGGGGACTTGGCTGCTGCAGAATCATCGAGCCTCATTTTGATCAGCAAACTTTAATGTGCTGTGTAATACTGAGTTAATATTGATCACTCAATAGGCTTTTATTAGTCGGGGCTTCAGAGGAAGAAAAAGTTTACGAGCTAGTCCTCACAGAGTTTGAAGTTCAGACCTGAGATTGTTCCCTTTTTCTGGTCCAGGAACCCTTTGGCAGGCAGTCTGAGGAAGCCCAGGAAGCCCTTCTCATAAGAATGGTTTTCAGTGCAAAAAATAAAATACAGATTGCAAAGGAAAATCAACTTTATTGCAATACAGTTATTTGTATATTAATATAAATGCTCATAAAAGAAAAATATTAAGAAAGAGCTCACAGAAAAGTCCTACCTATTCTACAAAGAGCTCTTAGTCTGATAGAGAATTCGATCCACACTTTACAGTGAAAAATGATTTATCCAGGTTGGAAGAGTTAGGATTACAATCCAGTTCTTTTGATACTATAGCCAATCAGTCAACAAGCTTTTATTAAGTTCCTGCTATGGTCTAGGTATCATGGAGAGTTTAA